>NC_067452.1:26091682-26701682 GCF_025434085.1 Hippocampus zosterae
ACAGTTTATTCACCCATTTACCGTCACTGCTCGCTGCCTTATCAAGCAAATGGAGAAGTAAAAGAAATGAACAAACAGCGCAGATCTGATTTTCTTCGATTGGAAACAGAGTGTTTTGGCTGCAGTGACTCATTGGTGAGGCCCACTTCCTTTTGATCTGTGGCACAGAAATGATACAAATTGCATTTGGCCTCCGTAAAACACAATAAGCGCTCGGCATGATGGAGAACATATTCATTTATTTGCAGGGGTGCTTTAAGCGCAGAGCTCACAACCTTATCTGACGGGAGCCATCAGCTTCCTTTTTGAGACAGATGCGTAGAAGCAATGATGGCGCTGCGTGTTTGCCGCAGCCAATCAAAGTGGTCTGATTTACAGACACTGATTCCATCAAAATGTGGATTACCTCAGGAAATCAGAAGGGAAGACTTTTTATTTATTTATTTATTTTTTTTAGCAGAACTGTGATGATGGACAGACCTTGACTTCTTATCTCGATTACGTTGAGCTTTACACATTGCACCGAAGTTGCTGCTCAATTTCCAGTTGAAGGCAGGAGCAGCCAGCCGCAGTCTGAAAGTGAAGCCAACAAAAGAGAGCACTTCAAGGCCCATGTTGCCAATCTTAAACCACATTGCGAAGGTTTTGGTACACATGTCCAGTTCCCCTCCAGGAAGTCAAATGAAAAAGCAACTTTGCAGATAGAACAGCTCCCACTCTTCCTAAGGTTGAAATGTGTCTGGATTGAAATGTTTTCCCATTCATCCAGAAGAATGCTTTTGAGGTCAGGGGTCACTGATGCTGCACCCGAGAGGGGATCCTTCTCACGATATCTGTTCTGTCTAGTTCATCCCCAAATTGTTTGATGGAGTTGAGGTCCATCCAAACATGGCTTCATGGACTCTTTGTCAGTTTGGAACAGAAATGGCCACCCCAATAAAAATTGGAACAGATGTCCAAGCTTCCAATTATTCATTAGTCATAGGTGTGGGCTTATAAATTTCCTTTTTTTTAGTGTATAATTTTAGTGTATAATGTCACTGAAAACCAACCAACAATCATACTTTAAACTTAAAACCAGCCACACTTGCAGTTAATCAGATAGCAGTGACAATTAGCTTATTGCGGACATGACTAAAAATCTGTTCCAATTATTTAGCCTACTTTTTGCTGTTTGCAGTGCTTATTAATCAAAAGGCAATCAATACAGTGAAGGGGGTGGATGGACATTGCGAGCTTACCCGCCACAGTTTCCCCTTGTGTTTTAGTCAATGAAAAGCAATTAGGTCAGACGAACGCCGTTTGGCTGTGAACATGGCAGGTCATTTAGGGGTCACAGCCCCGCCATAAACCCCTGTGACCTTTGTGCCCCAACGGCTGATAGTCACTCTGTTAATGACGGTTCGCTTCAAGATAACAGTGGTCTTATGTGACTGTCTTTGTTTCCGTCTTCAAGTTATTTTATTCTTTATTATTCAAAATGATGACACCTTTTTTTGGGGGGGGTGCAGTTATGTCTACTGGTCAAATTGGATGACCACTTTACTCAATTTTATGTTGTCAAATGGTCGCACAAAATGTTTTCAGAAACAACAGATAGAGGCTTGAACTTGTGTGTCGAAAAATTGCATACTTCGCTCTGAACAGGCCTGACAGTTGTTATTTCGCATTACATCAACACGCCTTCTGATTTCATTTTGCCGTGCACGAGTAACAAAAGATGGTTGGGGCAAATGCATTGGAGTAAAAATGGACATTTTATTTTGAAAATGTAGTGGAATAAAAGTAAAAGTTGACAGAAATCGACAGAAAGTAAAGTTTTGACTAATATGTAAGAACTCTACTTAGGTACAGTAATGACATATTTGTAATCTGTTACATGTGTTGTAAGCACCTGTGTCAGGAAGATATTCCCTCCCATAGCAGTTAAAAAGTGAATGAGGCCACTGTCCGTGTGTGCTTGCGTGTGTGTGTGTGTGTGTGTGCGTGTGTGTGTGTGTGTGTGTGTGTGCCCATCCAACAGGAAGCACACAGTGACCCGAGGCCAGTGTTCAGACCAGAGCAGATGTCATTCCTTTACCTTCGTCCTGAGTTCAAAATTATCGTATTGCATTTTCCCATTCCGGTGTGCACGGGGTCTGGAGGGAATCCATTTGAACGGGAAAGACCTGTAATTAAGTGTATTGCTTCGCCCTCTCGCTAAGCTAATGGCTTTATTTTGACAGTGTTAATTGTCATAATTGTCAGAATGGTACCTCTGACACTTGGTGAGTATCCGTTGTGCGCTGATGAAAGTGTTGTCATACATACTTCATCTCAACCCGTTAATGCGGGCTACGTCTTTCCTGCCTCTTGCTGAGCCTTATGGGACGTTGCAGCGTCGGCTTTCTAATTGCCTCTAATGAAACACCAGCTAGGGAGGTGATCCAGTCCTATTTAGATCTTACTCCTTTCAAGGGAGACAGAGAGTCAAATGGAGAGAAATGGAGAGGAGACAGAGGGAAGTAGCGACCACTCAATGTTTACATGAAAAAGGGCAGAAAAGAGAAGGAAAGGGGGGACAAATTGGACCGGATGAACAATGGGGTCCTTTTATCCTCATCGCTAATCCATTCAAATCAAAGCTTCACACACAGGGCTGATGGTCCCGTGCGTGTTGTTTTGACGCACAACGCTACAGTACTTGAGTTTTCACAGCAGATGGTGCTATTCAAGGTCTGATGACTTCTGCCAACTCTCGCTTGTTTCTCGGAAGAACTGCAAGACGGACACGGGAGATGGAGCGCTTCAAATTGTATGTTAGGAAACTGATACCAGTGAAAGTTGTTTGCCGCGATACAACCCAGAGGAAGAATAATCCTACCGCAATTATTGCAGCAGCGGTAACAACAACAACGGGGTCACACAACACTGAGACTTGAACATAACCGAATAGATATTGGAGATACAGTGCTGCGAGTTCAAAGGCACTCATTTCGGTGGTTGCGTGTGTGCGTGCGTGTGTGAGTCCTGGTAAATAGCGGCAGGATTATCCAGCAGAGGAAAATGTTGGAGAAAAGAGCCGTCGATGGAGAGCGGCTCCTCTGAGAGCGCTTCTCTCCTCAGCTCAGGTCCAGATAAGAGAATTACGGCACGACAAGGAGAGTTGACAGAGCTCTCTATAAGTCTATTAGCAAGTTCATTAGAAACAAAGATCACTTGGATAAGACAAAAGCCTCTTTAGTGAGTAAATAAAGTATGCTTCACAGCTCCGCATTTTTTTTAAACGTGGAAGACACTCAAAACCTGACTGAGCCCTAATTAAAAAAATAAAAAAAATGTATATGTAATATACATATATATATAAATATATTGATAAATATGGTGGAATCTCAATTAGGCGTCGTGTATGAATGCAGATATTAAAAATGTGGTCAAGAATCTAATTAGCTGGGTGTAATTAAACAGTCGCACGCAGGGTCATTAATCTTTCCCGTGGACCTTTGATGTTTTGCATACTGTCCTGCAAGTCATTAATAAAATTCATAACACTTTTCTTTGTGGTGTTTTATCATACCCCCCAACCCCCCGTCCCCCTACCCCCACTCTCTCCCGTCCATGTATCACCCCCCCCCCCCCCCCCCCGCCTCCCCCATCATCCTCGGCTCCTTGGGAGATGGCCCAGTGCAAGTGTCAACACATCACAAGGGCCTCTCCTCTCGAGTTAATTTACTTTTTGTGCATATTACATTTTTAAGTTGCATGCACCGCGACCCCTCCACCACCACCTCTCCTCTTTTTCTTTCCTTCTTCCACCCTCGCTCTTTTTTTTTTTTTTTTTTTTGAGAGCACAATTACGGCGGCAGATCAAATTAAATTCTTCTGCAAGCACAGCTCATTTGGAGTGTAAAACATTCCTCTGCAGTGTGCAGCCGAGTGTGCGGCATGTCAGCGCCTCGCAAGACGGTGAGGGAAGAAAACTGAATTGTGTGGCCCATTGTGTCCCCCGTAATTAAATCCCCACAATCAGTCCATCTTAAATCACTGCCAACATAAATATGAAAAGGCAGCAGGATGAGCTTGAGTACTTACGTGACCGTCAACACAACGGACTAATATATGTTATGGAAATGGAACTCAAGATTAGAATGCCCACGACGTCCTGCAAAATGCAAGAAGAATAGTATACAAGTGTACTTTAATGAACAAATATTTGTTCCTGTGACTAAAGCTGTGACCTAAGGAGCGTCAGTGTGTGTGCGTGCGCGCGTGCACACGCGTTTGTGTGCCTGTGTGCGTGCAGTCAACAGTGAGTGACATTAATGCACAGCTATCATGGCGAGTGTCTAAGTGTTGCCGAACCCCAGGAGGACAAATTCTCGTCGAACGCTGACAGCCGAGAGTCGCTCGGAACAAAACAAAATGCATTACTGAGTGCTTCGAGTGAAACAAACCAAAACAAACGTTTTTACAATTTGTTTTCCAGCCCTGGCACAAATGGAGTGTGTGTTTATTAACGTCCACGTTGGCTGAGAAGCATTTACAAGATAGCGCTGACATTAAAGTTGAGATGCAAAGCCGCAGTTTGACGACTACCAGCTAAGGTTACTTGCTAAATTTTATTTTCATCCAAATCATTGACCACTAAAATAAAATGTTGAAAGAAATTTATAATCATTAGCGGTTGTTCTGCTCAAAGTTATTTTTTATTAATGTTGTCATTATTGTTATAAAAAACATAAGTTCATAATTAAAAAATATTAAAGAAATACTCTGAGGGTTTTAGTATATTTTGCCATTCAATGAAAAGCACAAAGTTTTTTTTAATTAATCACCTATTCCCACGTTTTAGTCTGTTCATGTTCACTGAAGGAGGCTATGACAAGGTTTAGCTCCAATTAAGCTTCTGTGCACAAATGTAACAGATGGAGAAGGAGGGAGGGGGGCACAAAACTTCCATATTATACTTTGGCTCAGAGGTTTCTCTCCGTTTGCCCCAGTCAAGAAAAATTTGGATGAGCTGGCAAACAGCGCGCCTAATTAGTGGAGAAATTCTTCGAAAAACACACACTGTCTCCATTTGTCACATGCAAACACCGTATATTTTTAGCACACTTTTCCTTTAAATATGGACAGTTTTTACTTGAACCCTTCACCTGGACAACATGTTTACATGCCTACGTAAGAAATAAAGGTGTCATCACATATGGAAATGACTGTTTAACTTAAATCTATTCTGTAGCAAAACCGTTGTTTTCTGTCCCTGGTTTTTGGGCTAAATAGATGTTATCATTTGTGGAGCCCTATTCTGCCCAATGTGAAGGAGACAATGGGTATTTTGAAGCAGAGCAATGCCCAGTGCACCAGCTCCTCCCCTTCCTGCTCTCAGAGGTCATATGAGGAGCAGCTGGGCACGGGAGACGCACTCCTTGCAATCTGCAGCTATTATAGCATTTCCTGCTCTGCTTCCTATGGACTTGGGATGCCAAAAGGGAAGGAGGGGACATGGTGGGGGGGGGGGGGGGGTTGTGTGGAATCCCTATTAGCTATCACGGAAACACAAAAACTCCATGTATAATCCTGAAATTGGTGGTGCCTGTTAGTTTGGTTGTACCAAATTACAAAAATCGAATGTCGCATCCAGCGCTACTTAGAAACAGCTGCAGCAGGTCATGTCCCTTCAAGGCAAATGTATAATATGATAGACAGTTCAATGTAAAACAAATTAACAAAAACAACAAAAAACACTCAGTGACCTCAAACATTTAAGGTCAACAAACTTACATAACATTTTGAATTGGCAATTCAACAATATGGTTAAAGACTTGCTGTTTTAAAAATTGGCTCTCCTGCATTTCAGAAATAAGTTTACCGAATGATTGTCACTTTTATTGAACCCCAATTTAAAGATCCATGTAAAAACAACTTGCTTCCTTTGTTGCGCTAACTGTGCAAACTTTTTTCCAAATGTCAGTATTTTGTTTTTGAATGTTTTCCCAAATTATTTGGCCCAAAAAAATCTAAGTTGTGTTTTGGACAGTGTTGTTGTTGTGAATAAATATAAGTGTATAATAATAGTACAATTTCTTAAAAAACACGTAACAAACAACTGGCGGTGTTCTTGGGGGCTTTATTTCAAAACAAAAATTGGTTTGATATGCAAGTAAATCGAGTTCTGAGCTTGGTCACATACAACTAATAAATTGCACATGTAACAGAATGAAGTGATGCCCCGCTAACTATAAAGTGCTAAGAAAAGCACATTTCATGTGATAGCAAGAGGTTGTGGGAGATATTTGCTCACCTGATAAAATGACAATTGTAGCTGTCTCGGCGAGAGCTCGCACTGATAAATTTATTTGGAGCGCGAGCACAATGGTTGAGGTGCTTATGTTAATCCAGACACTTCTTTTAAAATCGGTGGCAAATAAGATAAGCCGCTTCCTCAAGGTGGTGGAGCAAGGAGGAGTGGGAAAGCGAGGCCCCTTCCAAGTTTGTGTTCCAGCATTATTCCTATAATTCACACCCACTCCGATATTGTCCTCTGGTCTCTGCAGGAAGAGTCAACAAGCAAGCAGACACACTTTTAAACAGCAGGAAGCAGCTCATTGGTTCAGGCAAACCTCAGTGGGTAGGGTTTATTTAATCCCGATGATTAAATTAGCAAATCATATTCCAGCAGCTTGTTTTAATTGGCTCTCCGTTCTATTGCGGTTTATGTAACATCTCAATCCATTTTCACCCTTCCCAGGGAAATACTTGGAATTCGGTTTCTGACTTGATCAATTATTGAAGAACAATTTAAGACCACAGGCATGATTTACTGAAAGTCTGCATGCACAAAAACAAACTTGATTCCATGCACAAACATATGTTAAAGTTGATCTGCTAACAGGGTGCATCCAAACGGGTGGAATTCCTGTTTCTACTCCAGTATGCAAAATACTGGGAAGAGTCGATGCAAAGTGTGATTTTTTTTTCTTTTCCCAATTCTGAGAGGAATCACAGTGGCTGATTTTGTGTCTTCACAGAACGCATGTGAAAGTCAGGTACAAACTGGCGCAGCTGTGCATCACCGACTGCAATGAGTGTGACAAGAATCAGGCAAAGGCAAAACCAGAGTCCATGGAGAGGAAAGATCTTGTCCGCTTGAGTAAATACTTTCAAAATACTTGAAACAAAATGGATGGAGACCTATCATCCATGCAGCAATGTGAGTTTTTTTTGTGACTTGCCAGTCACAAGAAGGAGTCATGTCGTAACGGCAATACAATGATAAATGGGCTTGTATTTCAATTTTTATGCAGTTGCTGGCCTCTCCAAAAATGATCGGAGCAGTGGACTGCACCCACCATCAACTATTTCCCCCCCTTAGACATGGACTTTTTCTCCTGTAAGTGTAATCATACCCAGTCTTTGAATGTTGTGTGATTCAAAATGGGTCCTAATAAATGTTGTGGCGAAATATCAACAGTTCCTTTGCCTCCTCCACTAATACTTTCATTTCCATCATTTTCAGATAAAGTTTCCATGATGAAAACCAAAGCCAGATTTTGGATAATCTAATATTTATACTGTACTTGGATAATAACTGCTCGCTTAATTTCTAATCATAATGAAAAATGAAAAATAGGAAGGTTATATGAGCACATGGATGAAAACTTGAACTGAATATTGAATGACTAATGGATGCTGTTTTTTTTTCACTATGTCATAAATAGAGAAACAAACAATCTGAAATAGATTTTCTCTTACTTTCAATGTATGAAATAAAAAGTCCCTAATTCCATTGCGGTGTGAACGTCCAAAATAAGGTGCACTGTAAAATCTGTCATTTGTTTGCGCGTGGTTTATAAGTAAACATGATTAAGAAAGAATTTAAAGTCAACTGTTGATTATTCAAATGCTCTCAGGTCCGCGACATTCACCACACCCTGTTGTGCAGCCATTTCAACATCTTATGTAAGAGCGGCGGGATCATTTATGGAGCGCTTTGAGCTTCCTCCGTCTTTATTTCTTCTTCTGCTGTAATGTTTTAGGAACCCAGGAGAGCGGCTCCCCAGGGACCCACGGGAACGAACCGTGGCGGCAGCCCGGCAGCCTGGCAGGTATTTTCTCTCACAAAGAGTGTTTGTTTTATTTCGCGAGGAACGTTTCTCCATTCAACCTCCCTTTCTCCCTCGCCTCTTCACACTGAGATTCGTTGGAGGGGGATTTTATTATTATTTTATTCACAAGCCGCCTTGAAAGCTGCATCATTAAAGGGCCCGCTGAACAAAGGTAGCTAATGAAAAGGTACAATGGACGCTGATTAGCTAAAGCTCAGTGGCGAGATCACAGTCGTGTTTACCTGAAGCCACCTGTGTTCTCGCAATTTAAACTGCTTAATTGGCCTGATTGCGGCTCGACCGTTTGTTCAAATTTTGGAACGAAGGGCATTCTGCTCAGTGGAAATTGCACTTTTGTTGTTTTACTGCCTTCACGTCACAGCCGCATCTCTGCTGTGTGCGCTTTCAGTCAGATTGGACGAATAAAGCTGAGGTGATGAATTGGCATTGCTGGGATGCATGTCAACCCCGGAGCACAGTCCTGCACGTCACATACTGTCTGCAGTCGTCTCACTCAAAGTATTCACCATCTCAAATTTCAATCTTAGGTCATTGAGCTCGACACAAGGCCTCACGTGAAATTTACACCTAGGACGTGTGCTTACGATCACAGCGAGCTGGACTGGAGCGTTTGGGGAGCAACCAAGCATGAACAACACGTAGTCCTCTGCAGCAATTTGGCTCATATTTGGGAAATGCCAGCTTTCATTTCGGAACTCCGGGCAAATTGGATTGAATTTGCTTGGAGGTTCTCCTGTTCTCATTTATTTGAAGCCATATTTTGCATCGGAACGAGGCAGCTTTTCGTAATTTTGGAACGTGTGCCTTTTTTTGTCCACACTTACATCCTTGGAACGGAGGCCACGTCGATGCCTGTTTAAGTTTAGCGGCATGCTATGGAAACCTTTTGAACGATACAATGGTTCATTTACACGGCGGATTGGCAACCTGTGCCGCATGAAGTGCTTCTGAAAAGCCCTCGAAACACGCAGCCAGTCAGCGGGGGAACGAAAGGGAGGCCGAAGATAAGAGTCGACTTGTAAAACATAATTATATTTCTGTCGCTGGGGTGCGTGGCCATTGAAAAGGAATGCGCGTAACCTGCGATTCATGCATGGCAAGAAGTTGCGTCTGAGAAAAAAAAGAACAGCAGTTAAATTGCAGAGGTAAGAAGCCCTGAATACAGTGGAGCCGGGTCATAGAATAATTTGATTCCTGCAGGCAATTTCTCCGGGGAAAAGGATTATATCTTGACTTTTTCTCCTTGCTGAGGATGAGGAAAGGTCTGAAATGAAAATCCCGTGACCAGGTTTGGGCCTGAATAACTCCAAAAAAGGCAAATGGTGAATCCTGTTTTCGTGCCGCAGCGCTCACAAAACTTTTCCTGCTTATTTCCTGATGCACAATCGATCTTAAGTTCAATTCATTCATTCAGAAGTGCTCAAGAAGAGGTAAACGTCCGCTCGACGTGTTTGTATTAATTCACAATAGGTTTATTTGACTTGGTAGAAAAGGGCAGATGTGTATCAACATTTTGTATATCAAGGAATATTGAGGGGTTTTCGTCAAACCCTTCAACAACTTTAGAGAAAAGTCCAAATCAGGTTTTATCAGAAAACATCAGTGATTGTCGTGAGTTCTTGAATACTATCTACTCTTTGCTGCATGTAATGCTTACCGCATCGGTTTCCGTCCATTTTAGTGCAAGAGTAAACAAACACGAGGTTTCCCAGGCACTGACTGACACCGCTCCGAGCAGGAGATCACATCCCGCCAACCTCCAGCCAATTTCTCGAACCGCTTTGCTCCTCAACTTCCCCACCTTGCATCCTAGACCACATTGAGTTCAAGTGTCACTGCACAACACGTGGCTCATTAATTCCCACCGTTTCTGGCAAAGTGAAGAACGTCAGGCAGTACGATGGAACCGGAATTAAGCAGGTTGTCATTCTATGTTGTCTGTTGAGAAAATCACGCTAGTCAAATGTATGCGAGTCACTCGTGTACTTTATACAGCCAATTGTTCTGCGGGGCAAAAAATGTGATGTGCATGCGGTGGCCTTTTGAAGTATGCTTTAGTTCTGTCACAGAGATATTATTGGCACCGTCTGGTACCATGTCTTGGAGCTAGATGTGAAAGATCAGAGTGATATCTACCCTGGCGGGATTTTCCAGCCCTGTTGGGACTTGAAATCGAGGTTAACCTCCAAAGCTGTCACCTTCATCTGTCCGCTCCCCTCCCTCAGCTTTCCCCAACTGCTCCTGCCAGACAGTTTCAGCTCGAGCCACCTAAGTTAGCCAAAGTGCACTTTGTGCGTGATCAAAGTCATGTCGTCTTTGCTTTCGCAGTGTGCAAAGCACGATAACGTTGCTTCAGTGCATTGCGGACAGCATTGTTTGTCCCCGGTCTGCGGACAGGGAGCATCAGAGCCAGACTGCTGCATTTCTCTTCTGCAATTGTAATTAAAATCGAATAATTATTTCTCAGCGGCCACATTCTGAACAAACAGACTGACAGCTCTCTTTTCATGTTTTTTTTTTTTGCGCCCGGTGATGGCCCACAGTTGAAATCCCCTTGGTGGTGGCTGTTTCAGTGGATGACTGAGGCTGACACTTCTTGGGTTATCTTTGTTTCCAGCCTTGGCTCTTCATCCCCACACTGCTGCTGTTGCTGCTGCTGCTGCTGCTGCTGGCATTGGCCTGGGCCCGCTCTGTTCGCCACTCCACTTTTGCTCTCCACATGAAAGTGGCTGCCTGCTGAGAGACCCGACAACGTGGCCTGGACCGCACCTTTCTCTCCCCAAACTTTCTTGACCTAATTAGTGCTAAATTAAAATGGATAGAACACATCCATTATTCATTTCTTGGGTTGGAGTTGTGAAATAGACATCGGGCCCCAGTGTTAGAGGCCCTCTGGTGTCAGCTCGTCTTCACTGCCGTTCCGTGGTAATACAATGCAAGTTAATGAGCGCCGCATGTTGTTTTCCATCAGGCATGCTCTTTGTCTGGCTGCAGCTTTGGACCGGCAGCTTCATGTTGTGCTTCAACATTTTCTTCTGCAATCATTTTTGGGAATTGGAAATGATAACAACACGGATTTAGTACTCAATCAGTATTTGCACAGAAGAGTTTTAAACTTTCACATGTTGGGGAGGAGCTCTGAGCTACACAAGTCCAAAGCAGACGTCAGGCAGAGTGAAGGTCAGGAGAGTTTTGGCACACCGTTGACGGAGCTACAGTAATTAAAAGCTTTCCATTTTGGACTGAAATATGAATGTGAGAATGCCGGAAAAAAGGTTTGTTCTTTATTGATAGATCGGAACATTTTACAGTAAATTGGTATTGGTCTTGAAAAATCATTTGCAGAGTTTCAATGATTGGATGCCTTTTTTGTGGTCTCTCTTTTCCGAGTTTGCTTCAAAAAAGATAGATTCTTATTTGTTGATCCTGGTGATGCAATTGATTCAAGGGTTCCTTGAGCCCTTCGCGCCTTTGGGAATGCTGTAGCAAGCCTCAACATAAATGTGCAAATCGTTCGTCAGCCTCAGGTTCCACGTAAGTGTCGAGGTGCAACGTTCTCGAAGTTGTCAAGTCAGTCGTGCTCAAATTCGACTCACAATCTGGGCGAGGAAAAGACATGCGGGGTGCGATATGTAAAGCAGGCGAGATCAACTGTGCAGTCATGTCATAGCCCACGGCAACGAGCTGCAGATGTAACAAAGACGGGGCCTGCCGATTGTCAGGAGGCACGGATAATGATAGCTTTGCATGTAGGGTAGAAGGCAAACATCAAGGCGGCGCACATGGCAGTGCACGACTTTAAAGGCTGTGGCACGAAGAACTCCGTGGGGGCCAAGATGGCCCTGATATGGCCCCCAGTGGCTCACCGTCGGATGGCAGTGGCAGGTAACAAAGCAAATTGGAGCCAGCGTCGGCCTTCGCTTCTGACGCAAACTTTTCTTCTTATATTCTCAACAGCCCGTGAGTGGATGCATGCCAGCGACCCTGCACCGATCGTGCTGGACAAACAATGCCGCGCACGCTACCGCTTTGAAGTGAATACATCAAAACATTTTTATAACTAACTAATGTTGGATTCATTTCGGTTCAAGACACACTCGTTGACATACAGCAGGGGCATTTCGCTTCTGGTTGTATTTGATTTTAACTCCGTGAACAGATATGAAATGACAGGATTTCTGCAAAACAAAATATATTTTCTTGTACATTTGGCCCCAGTAAGTTTCCTTCGTTCATGGTTGCTGCATATCATAGACTGCCGGGGCAATTAATGAAATTATGATAGAGAGATGGAGTTCGTTCAGGCGAGCATGCAGCATTTCCCCTCTGAGTATTTATGTCTTGATTTTGCATGTATTCTGGTAAAGTGTGCAACTTTTCACTTGGCGGGACTCCTCTTAATGACCGTTGGCTGCCAAATGTTTCTTCACAAGCCATGAATATCACCCCCCTCCCTCAAAAGGAAAAAAATCTTTATTCTGTGCCCAATCCAATTATGAATACTTTAAAAAGTTCACCAGTAATTGCAAGACGTTGCACTTTTGGCTCGGAGCTGCTGAAGGATGAACAAAAAATAACGTTTTAAACATGTACAGGAAGGAAAAATATGATTTGCTTGTGGCTGTCTGGGGATGATGCACTATGGTGTGTGACCTCTGAGAGTAAACAATCAGATCTGGTCCATTTGCCTGCAGCTACTTGTTTTTATTGGATTTCAAAGGAGAAGGTCGCCAAATGACGTTGATCCTGCATCAAACTTCTTGACACCCTTGTTCCATTTCCCACCCAATTAAAAACATGCTCATATATGAGGTAACTCCTAGATCACTCTTTTACATTCACTAGCAAACATTTTTTTAAATGCACAACCCCCCTCAATCGAGGCTTCCCTATCAAGTCGTTGAAAGACTTCTCGCAGATTCGATTAGCAAAAAGCAGCCGATGTATCATTCAATTCCAGGATGTCTACGACAATGGGAACAAAAGGTAAAAGCACATATAACAGGGACACCAAATTACAACTTGATCTGGTGAAAGTTAACTCTCTCTCCATCCACAAACCTAACTCCAGTGAAGTTGGGATGTTGAGTTAAGCATACAAAGCATAATAGAAAGATTTACAAATCCTGCTCAACCTATATTTAATTTTACATGCCACAAGACAAAGTCAAGATATGTACTGTTCCAACTGTGGTTTTTAGCATGTTGTAACATGTGCAGAATGTGGTTTGATATTGTCTTGCTGTAATAAGCAGGAGCTTCCATGAAAACATATTTCTATCCAAAACCCGCATTTCCCTATCAGCATTAACGGTGCCTTCACAGATGCCTGCTTTTGACCCATGCCCTTGGCACTAATGGACTCGGCTGACCAACAGAGCATTTGTCCAGTGTAGGTGAGCTTGGGTCCAGAGAAGCTGGCGATGTTTCTGGGTGTGCTTTGCAGCTTTCTGTATGGTGTCTTGCTGCAAGTACAGGGTGTAACTATAAAGCCTATGCCTGAGGATTTTAAAGGACTCTTTACACATTATTGAATCATTCCAGTATTTTGCAGTCACGTCTCATGAAAATGAGTAACAGTTCAGCCCATTCTTCTACTGCAGAACTAGTGCAAAGTATTGTTTTGCTAGGTGGTTGAATGAGGCAAGCAGGTTCTACTTGTAGAAGTGGAGCTGAGAATGTGGGGAAAAAGTGAGCGTGTATGAAGACTTTCATTTGTCTTCACTTCATCCAACTGGTGGCATGGAAACATTGCCATACACACGGCTGACCGAACACAGTTAGTACAGTGAAACTCCTCTACAACGAAATCATGTTTGCAGCAAGAAATTTTTCACAACAGGGGGGTTTTCACTGTAGCAAATTTGATCTCAGATGTAAGCACACACACACACACACAAATATATGTGTACTCTATTTTTATTCCAATAGTGTATAAGTATGAGCACACACTTATGTGACACTTCATATTGTCAATATAGAAAGAAAAAATGGAAATAAATTGCTAAATTTTCAGCATTCTCTTTCACTTACATCAATTTCTTGGATAATGTATTTTTATTTTGCTTGCTCCGTCTTTCATTTTGATCACTTTTAGCCTCTCTTCCAGGATCAGAGCTCTTCTTGTCTTAGCTGAATCTAGCAATAACAAATACTTACTGGACCCGGTGGCTTTTCTTTCCACCCTCTCACTGTCTCTAACTCGACTTCCCCTCGATCGCCACCCAAGACAGCGTTGCTCAGCTGATGACATGCAATGAACTTTTAAGTCAGTCACGGGCCGCTTCGTAGTCCTCCATGGCCATAGTTAGCTCTCGAAGGCTAAAAACCTTACCTTACCTTACCTTACATTTGTTTCTTTGAATGTCTGTCGAGCCATAAGCAATTTACTCTGTGCAGCTAATCGGATGCATTCCATTCTATCTTCTACGGATCTAGCTTCAGTATCTACAAACATTGACGGTGAGGTCCCTCTTGGCCAATCGGAGGCCAGGATGATGCTCGGTAAGCCAATGGCAGAGCAGCTGTGAGTATGTTGCGTTCAGGAAACTCGCAGCTGTGACCGAAATAAACATTGTTCACTATGTAAACCAATGTAGCTGTTGCTTTTGCAGTTTCCGAAAGAAGCAGTAGAGGTCGATATTGGATGAGACTTCATTGTAGTGAATGTCTTCGCGAGGCTGGAGCAGACAAAATGATTTCGTATACCGCAACAGGGTTTTTTTCGTCGTATGAGGGGCAGTAGAATTGGAATGGTGTTAATGCATGAAGATTTTTTCACATTAGGGGGTATAATCGCCCATGTAGGTTTCGTTCTAGAGGAATTTCTCTGTAGTCACTTTTTATGTGCAATACATTTTTATTGAATTGGTATTTAATTTAAGTGTTTTCCTTGTGTGTGCAGCATAAATTTCAATCAAATTTGACAAAATTGACACAATACTGTAGCGGCAACTTAGTATCCTTTTGTCGCAGGGCATGTAGGTTTTTGACTCGTGCTTTTCTTCGACGGGCCTTTCCTTTCTACGACGAAGACAAGGAATACACGAGGCCGCCATCGTTGATCCAAAAAAAATGATTCGCTTGCTTTCATTCATTCATTCATTTTCCGAACCGCTTTTATCCTCACTAGGGTCGCGGGGGTGCTGGAGCCTATCCCAGCTGTCTTCGGGCAGTAGGCGGGGGACACCCTGAACTGGTTGCCAGCCAATCGCAGGGCACACAGAGGCGAACAACCATTCGCGCTCACGCTCACACCTAGGGACAATTTGGAGTGTTCAAACAGCCTGCCATGCATGTCTTTGGAATGTGGGAGGAAACCGGAGCACCCGGAGTAAACCCACGCAGGCCCGGGGAGAACATGCAAACTCCACACAGGGAGGCTGGAGCCGGAATCGAACCCACGACCTCTGCACTGTGAGGTCAACACGCTAACCACTGGACCACCGGGCCGCCTCGCTTACTTTCTTGAACACAAATTAAGGCTTTATCAAAATGAAAAATAAAACTACAATCACTTAAACTAAATACGAAATCAGTTCACATGAAGTACGAAATAAGCAAACACGAAGTATGATAAAAAAAAAAGGTGTTGCTCCATGCCCTACTGTCTTCCTAATGAAGCTTACATAAATCTAGCCTCTTAACAGACTAAATACAGGACAACCAATGGAGCCCAGATGCTTCGATATTCTTAATAAATTTGTTCTGAATAAAATATCAAATATAATCCAAACTGCTTGCATCTATTCTATTTTAATTATTCAAAAAGCTACATCTATAATTTAACCAAATTTCCCTTATGGCTCTAACATATACTTTCAAGAAATCAAACCACACCCTTGTTTTTGATACACACTTGCCTACCCATTACGCTAATGTTGTTTAATGCTGGTCATGATTTCTGTCATCAGTGAGTTTTATTGTTATTTTTGGTGGCAGTGGAACTTGGTGTTAAAAGTTAGACTCATTGGACCACGTTGATACTTTTGAAGATGGAGAAACTGAAATGTCAAGGACACCAAAGTCTAACTTTAGGCTTGATGATGAAGTACCACCGGGTTTCACCTTTTCTTCTGATGGGAAGATCAGATAATGTTTTGACTGAAAGGTGGAAGATTTCTGGACTTCTTAAACCCCCCAAGAGAGCGCAACAATGACAAAATGACAAGCTGCGCCCTCATCCACACAGGGATGAAGGCCACAGCCAGCGGGGAGCAGGGGATGTTGGGGGGGAGGCATGAGAGGGGTGAGGGGGAGGTCTGGTGAAGCATATGTTCACCCTCCAGGCCAGAAGTTGATGTGGCTACTGATCGTGATCGGCCGTGCCATGACAGAGGCCTCGGCGTGGAAAACGGAGCCTGAACTGACGTCTGTGTTGACACGTTTAGTTCAAAGGTTAAGGGAACTATTATTATTATCATGGTCACATGATGGACTGTGGTGTTTTTTCCTGATTAGATTCAGAAAGTGTGAACACTCCCTGCCTTGCGACCACGACTAACTCTCAGACAGTATATGTTGTTTGTATTGACACCGTCTTTCGCAACAAGAATGTCACAAAAAGTAAGAACACTGAAATGCTTATTTTTGTCTCACCTTGCTCGCCAATACTTAACCCAGTGTCAAATACAGGCCTGTTTAATCGAGCAAAGAGCTGATATTTTCACAGGAAGCCTTCACTTATTGTGTTGTGTGATTGGCAACAGGTGAATACGCAGGATAACTACACCTTCTGCCATCACTTGGAAGACCATTTTATTGTTCAGCCTGTCATTACATGTCACTGGCCTGGATCGATGAGGAAAGATATATTTGTAATTAAAAAATAATTTTCAGATGAATTAATTGAAATTGGATAATTTCCTGCTGCACCTCTGCTGGTCTCTCATTGCATACTAGCGTGTGAATGAGCTCAAATTAGCAAGGCTTTCACCTGACCTGATTGCACGGATGATGTTTAAACCTTTGATCTTTTGGAATGAGTGAAAAAAACTCCTCAATTCCTCCGTTCTTGAGTTGTCAAGGTGTTCATGTGACATCTCTGTTGCCAGAACAAATGAATAAAATATAGTTCACAAAACAAATGTATACATTTGGCTCAATTGAAGCTACAAGAGAATTTATACAGCAAATTAAAGCAAATGATTTCATGTTTTTATTCCTCGTCTTCATGCTACAGTAGCCTGAGGCCAGCGGTTTGAATGTCTCCAGAACACACATCACCATGCTTATATAAGCTTCTCATCTCGCCTCCACTCCTTGCTTTCGGAACCAGTGCAAATATTTGGAAAGGTGATTGGTTACGGCTCTGAAGTGGCTGCCTGGAGCCAGTAAGACCTTTTTGATTGGAGCAGGGCTGCGTAATATTGTACGGCATGGGCACGCCAGTTAAGCATGGGCCGTTTTGCTCATTTTGGTCCTTTGAAAGTGAGGCGTATCTCCTGGCAAGTCTCCCTTTAAAATAAGAACACCTGTTTAGTAATAAGCTACTGATGTATTAAAGATGAGATCCTATGGATTGCAGAGAAGATGTTTAATCACCCTCTTACAGTTCTACCCACCCACAGTAAGAGAGTGATCTTCGGACTCCCAGGTAGTTTCAGTGTAACTTCCACACTTTTGATGTAGCGAGCCTTTTCCATGATGTGGTGTGCCAGATCTGGCCCCGTGCCTTGAATTTGACACCTGTTATGTGCGTACGCTCTAATGGAGGAATGGAATGTAACCCTTTGAGTTTCAATGGGATGGTGAGATAACGAGAGTGTCCAATATTTTGGCTTTTGGATAGTAAACTGTAAAGTCAAGATCTGTTTAAATATGCACAGTATTGCTCTCCCCATTGAAAAAGTCACACAATTCATGTCTTGATTCTCGATCCTGTTTCTGCTCTATCTTTGGAGGAATGCTCCCCGGAGGCTTGTGTACTGGCCCAATAAGCAAGGTGGAGAGCAACGTTTGTAACAAGCTCCTCTCTCGCTATTCTGTAGTCATGTTGCGGCCGCTCTCGCTGCCTTGACAGGGACAGCTCCCCGCCCGTTTGATGTCGGCTTGACGGTCAAGAATAATGGTGTGTCGAGGGACTATTGTCATCCCTGTCAATAGGATGGCTGAAGGGGAGAGGGGAGGGGAGGGTCTTACCTTCTTTTGTAGCCACTGAGGAGCCAGTGCAGCGTCTTGTCTGGACACTGGGCCGTGTTATTCAAACTCATAGCTGCATCGTGACGTGTCACCCTCGAACAGCTCTTCGTCTTTGGATAATCCTCGCTCTCCTTCCTCCGAGCCTCTCCGCATGACAAACTTCCTCGCGCTGCACACTTTTGATTCACACACTCGAGTCATGTCTTCTCAATGTCAAACAAAGCCTTGAAAAGTTCTGATCATTTTATTTCTTTTTTTTTGTTTGGGTGGAATTTAACAAGGATCCTTTTCTCTTTGATGTAATTAAGCTCCTGAGGCACGATCCGCATGTCAGAGTTAATTTTTTTTCCCCAGCATGGCGGGGAGCTATCAGAAGACTTCAGATGTCAGGCACGCTTTCAAGCTTCACGGCACCTCGTTTTTCCTCCACCTCATGTAAAGGATAGAATGGGGCGGGGGGGGGGGGGGCTTTGGGAAAACAAACGGATGCCCAACACGACCACCCTACACTGGCCTAATAGTCCTTATCTCAACAACAGCATCCTCTCGACACCTTTTTGTGCAGCCGCCAAAAATTGCCCACCTGTAGCCAGCAGACACAGGAGTACATTTTATTTTTAATGGGTTTCTGTTGAGCAAGCAACCTGTGTCCCTCCCACCACCTCGACTGCTAATTATGTGTCAGAGGACACCCATGTGTTCCAGAAGCCGTAGCTGTCCATTGGCACCGGTGGAATTAGGAGATGTGAGGAATGTGAGGATGGTTCAGTGGTCGCAGTGAGAAGAAGTGGGAACTCACAAGATTTTCTAAAAATGTCCAGGCCAAGAGGCCAAATAATGCCACGGACACATGTGAAAAAAAAAAAACAAAAACTTTGTTTTCAGTACACTAATTCGGGCTTGTGGATTGCAAAAATAGAAAGAGGAGGCAATAAATTTAGAAGCAGCATTGTGATTTGTCTCATGGTTTCAGACTCGACCCTCAACAGCCCCCCCTCCATTCACCTCCCTTAGCTGCGCTTCCCTCTTTGGCTCAGCATAGCTCTGTCCAACCCTTGGCTGACAGGCGCTCAGTCTATGTTGAAAGCATAATCTTCAACCTCTAGGTAGTGCCGCTCAAGCTTGAACATCAAATCTCCATAAGAGAGGAAGAAGGTGGCAGACGATGGGGGTTTTGGCTGCTGTTGTGTGTTGGAAGTAAGGCACATTAGAAAGACAGTTTCTCATGATTGCTGAAACAATAAGCCCTATTTATCGCCCATTTGAGAATGGTTTGACGAGCTGCGGCTTTCATCTCACTGGCATATTAAACTGTCACAGTACTTAACTTTAAATTAAGGTGACACGCCACTGACTCTCATGTCACCAATAGTGCAATGGCAACCTACTAATAGAAGTCCAATATGACACGTTTGCTTTAACTAAAACCTTTGCTGTCAGATTATGCCCGTGACATCTTTAACTTTTCGTACAAAAAGGACACACGGGAAACAAACGTCGTGTGGCATTGAGAGCATGACAAAAAAACGCCCACAAAGTCGTGTGTGAGTGCTAATATTGTCTCTGAAACGACGACATTTTCTCATATTGCATTTGACGACTTTCTGATCACAAATGTGCCCTTGTTGTTTGTCTTAAGAGCTTTCGAGAAAGCTATTTCGTGGTATTGCCTGCTGTTTCAGTGGACATGACTGAGTAAGGTAAATCACGAAAAAACTTATCGATATTGTAAACTGGCCAGATTTTTTTAAATGGGCTCATATATGTCTCTATGTATTCTCAGGCCAGATCTTCTCTAAAGGTTTCCTCATACGTCATGATACAGTAAAAGTGTCTGATTTGCCTGTTTGGCTGTCTTTTACAACATATAACCACTCTCACAAATAATTCTCACTTCATCGGAAGTGGGTTAAATTTACCCCAACCACGAGGCTCTTTATTAGAGCAGTGAAGCTGTAATCTCCATTTTCAATTAAGTGAAAGGGAATGACAACAACATGCTTAAATGGCACGCCAAATAATCAGTGAGCGAATATATTTCTAAACTTTTTTTTTTCCTTTTTGCGAAAAGGTATTCATGCAGTGCCCATTTACAACAGTGTAAACTACACCAAAACAATACCACAATTGAGGTTAAGACCGTATTGACATTGTCAAATAAAATAAAACTGACCATGTGTGAGTGTGAGTGTGTGTGTGTGTGCGTGTATATATATATATATATATATATATATATATATATATATATATATATATATATATATTCAGACCACGGATGTTAAGACCCGAAAGCTCCTAACCATGCATGGAGGGTTCCATCCCAAATCCAGCACCCTGAGACTGTACGCAAGCCGAAAGGATGGAGGCCGGGGACTAGTGAGTGTGAGAGCCACTGTCCAGGATGAAACATCCAAGCTCCATGAATACATCAAGGAGAAGGCTCCAACGGATGACATACTCAGAGAATGTCTCAGACAATGGGGAACAGAAGATGAGGCGCTGGAAGAGGGACCATCATGGGAGGACAAGCCCCTACACGGGATGTACCACCGGACCATAACTGAAGTGGCTGATCTCAAGAAGTCCTATCAGTGGCTAGAGAGGGCTGGCCTGAAGGACAGCACAGAGGCACTCATCCTGGCTGCTCAGGAGCAGGCCTTGAGCACCAGAGCCATCGAGGCCCAGATATACCACACCAGACAAGACCCAAGGTGTAGGTTGTGCAAAGAGGCACCTGAGACGATCCAACACATAACTGCAGGGTGTAAGATGCTGGCAGGGAAAGCTTACATGGAACGCCATAACCAGGTGGCTGGCATAGTCTACCGAAACATCTGTGCAGAGTATGGACTGGAAACCCCAAGGTCAAAATGGGAAACACCTCCGAAGGTGGTGGAGAATGACAGAGCGAAGATCCTGTGGGACTTCCAGATCCAGACTGACAAGATGGTAATGGCGAACCAACCAGATATCGTGATCATAGATAAAGGGCAGAGGAAAGCCGTTGTAGTGGATGTAGCGGTCCCAAGTGATGGAAACATCAGGAAGAAGGAACATGAGAAACTCGAGAAATACCAAGGGCTCAGAGAGGAGCTGGAGAGAGCCTGGAAGGTAAAGGTGACAGTCGTGCCTGTGGTGGTCGGAGCACTCGGGGCAGTAACCCCCAAACTAGATGAGTGGTTGCAACAGATCCCTGGAACAACATCGGACATCTCAGTCCAGAAATGTGCAGTGCTGGGAACAGCAAGGATACTGCGCAGAACCCTCAAGCTTCCTGGCCTCTGGTAGAGGACCCGAGCTGAATGAGGGACGGACACCACCCGAGGGGTGAGATGAGGATTTTTTTTTTTTTTATATATTAAAAATCCTCGTCTCACCCCTCGGGTGGTGTCCGTCCCTCATTCAGCTCGGGTCCTCTACCAGAGGCCAGGAAGCTTGAGGGTTCTGCGCAGTATCCTTGCTGTTCCCAGCACTGCACATTTCTGGACTGAGATGTCCGATGTTGTTCCCGGGATCTGTTGCAACTACTCATCTAGTTTGGGAGTCACTGCCCCGAGTGCTCTGATCACCACAGGCACGACTGTCACCTCTACCTTCCAGGCTCTCTCCAGCTCCGCTCGAAGCCATTGGTATTTCTCGAGTTTCTTGTGTTCCTTCTTCCTCTGCCCTTTATCTATGATCACGATATCTGCTTGGTTCGCCATTACCATCTTGTCAGTCTGGATCTGGAAGTCCCACAGGATCTTTACTCTGTCATTCTCCACCACCTTCGGAGGTGTTTCCCATTTTGACCTTGGGGTTTCCAGTCCATACTCCGCACAGATGTTTCGGTAGACTATGCCAGCCACCTGGTTATGGCGTTCCATGTAGGCTTTCCCTGCCAGCATCTTACACCCTGCAGTTATGTGTTGGATCGTCTCAGGTGCCTCTTTGCACAAGCTACACCTTGGGTCTTGTCTGGTGTGCTATATCTGGGCCTCAATAGCTCTGGTACTCAGGGCCTGCTCCTTAGCATCCAGGATGAGTGCCTCTGTGCTGTCCTTCAGGCCAGCCCTCTCTAGCCACTGATAGGACTTCTTGAGATCGGCCACTTCAGTTATGGTCCGGTGGTACATCCCGTGTAGGGGCTTGTCCTCCCATGATTGTCCCTCTTCCAGCGCCTAATCCTCTGTGACCCATTGTCTGAGACATTCTCTGAGTACGTCATCCATTGGAGCCTTATCCTTGATGTATTCATGGAGCTTGGATGTTTCATCCTGGACAGTGGCTCTCACACTCACAAGTCCCCGTCTCAGGGTCTGGATTTGGGATAGAACCCTCCATGCATGGTTAAGAGCTTTCGGGTCTTAATGTCCGTATTCTGAATCTCTTCCTTTGGCCACCTTATTATTCCTGCAGGGTATCTGATTATCACTGGCAGGGCATACATGTTTATTGCCCGGGTCTTATTCTTGCCGAGGTACTTGTAGCTGTCCTCAATGTCTGCTATTGTTTCTCCAGGGAGTGAGACCCCTTCAGTGCGGACTACCTTTCCTCTCTTAGTCACCATTCGACTACATTTCTCAAGCCCGGATGACATCCCGATGTCGCTGCTGTAGATCCTGGTTGTGTGGATCAGGGAATCTCT
Source organism: Hippocampus zosterae (assembly GCF_025434085.1). Classification (NCBI taxonomy): domain Eukaryota; kingdom Metazoa; phylum Chordata; class Actinopteri; order Syngnathiformes; family Syngnathidae; genus Hippocampus; species Hippocampus zosterae. The sequence continues at coordinate 26,114,558 of NC_067452.1, forward strand.
GTCCCTTTCGCTCTTAGCATACAGCTTTATGTCATCCATGTAGAGGAGGTGACTGATCATAGCTCCATTTCTGAGGCGGTATCCATAGCCTGTCTTGGTGATTACTTGGATTTGGCGGTTCAGTCCTATGCAATACAGCAGTGGGGAGAGTGCATCACCTTGGTATATGCCACATTTGATGTACACTTGGGTAAGTGGCTTGCCATTGGCTTCAAGTGTGGTTTTCCACATCCTCATCGAGTTCGCAACGAAGACATACTCTTTGGGTCCTGTTCATCCTATACAAGTCCAAGCATTCAGTGATCCATGTATGTGGCATCGAGTCATAGGCTTTCTTGTAATCAATCCAAGCTGTGCACAGGTTGGTACGTCGGGACCTGCAGTCTTGTGCGACTGTTCTGTCAACCAGGAGCTGATGTTTGGCTCCTCTGGTGTCTCTACCAATGCCCTTCTGTGCTTCGCTCATGTATTGATCCATGTGTCCACTTATCTTAGCCGCAATGATGCCTGACATGAGCTTCCATGTTGTGGAGAGACAGGTTATTGGCCGATAGTTGGATGGGGCTGCACCCTTCGAGGGATCCTTCATGATCAGGATCGTTCGCCCTTCGGTTAGCCATTCTGGGTGAGTCCCATCCCTCAGCAGCTGGTTCATTTGTACTGCTCGGCGCTCATGGAGTGCTGTGAGTTTCTTTAGCCAGTAGGTGTGGAACATGAGCCTGGTGCTGTCCAGTTCTTCATATCTGAGACTCGTTCCTGTATGTCTGCCACTGTTATTTTAACTGGATTCTGTTCAGGGAGGTGTCTGTGCTCCTCTCTCAGAGTCACCAGCCATTGTGCACTGCTGTTATGTGCAACCTCCTTCTCCCTTCTCCCTTTCCAGTACCTTTCAGTTTCCAGTCTTGGTGGGTCAGCTCTGTTGTTAGGACCTTGCCACTGAGCGTACACTTTCGCAGGTTGTGTTGCGAATAGCCTGTTTATTCGTCTGGCTTTAGGCGGCTGGACAAGGCTTGGAGCTTTTGTTTGGCATTTTCGAGTGCTTCATGTATGGTTATCTGGATGTACCTCTCGGGTATCGACCTTTTCAGCACACCTCTCTGGGCCTCCGTCAATTGACTCACATCTTTCCGAGCCGCCTTGATCTTAGCCTCCAACCGTCTTTTCCATGGTGGGTAACGTATGTCATGGCTTCCATGGTTGCTCTTATAGCCAAGCATCTCTAGGATCACTGATGCTGAAGCGTATATCAGCTCATTGGTTTTTGTGATCGTTTCGGTAGGGATCGCCATCAGTGCTGCATTCACACTTTCAATGAGACTTACAGGTGGTACTTCATATAGCCATTGTAATCGGTTTCTAGGTTGCCGAGCTTTCATTCTCGCCATGATCTTAGCTTTCAGGTCAGTTGCTGCCTCGCTCAGCATTTCATTCATTGGGGCTGGCCTCCCAATCTCATCATCTTCATTCATTGGGGCTTGCCTCCCAATCTCTGGTATGACCTCTTCCTTTGATCTGGCAGCCTGGGGCCCTTCACCATGGAACCTGCGCTGTACCTCATCAATCTCAAGTTGTGACAGCAGTTGCCGTTTGTGGATGTTGGAACACTGAGCTACTAGTTGTTACGTTGTCAGCCGTGACTGTGGGTTTCGAAGTAACCATTTAGCCCACATTCTCTGCATGTAACCCCTCTGACTAGGGTTGCTTGAGTAGTAGCATTCCAACAGAGCCATGTTATCGCATCTCGCCCATCTCCGCTTTGTTCCAGTAGCCCATTTTTCATCAAGGTGCTCTGGTTCCCCAGCACCTGAGGCAGACCTTGTTTGGCCGGGCGACGTCTGCGTCACAATCACACCTAGGGACAATGTAGAGTGTTCCATTAACCTCCCATGCCTATTTTTGGAATGTGAGAGGAAACCCGGAGAAAACCCACGCCGGTACAGGGAGAACATGCAAACTCTACACAGGAAGGCCGGAGCAGGAATCGAGCCCTGCACCTCTGTGTATAATAATCGTAATGATAACAATAACAATAATAACAATAGAAAGTAAGTAATCCAACAGGCAAAATTAGTAACAAAATATAATGTGGTTTCACCTTGAAGTTTTTCACGCTGCATACATTGATAAATTTCACATATGCGTACCAGTTTTCAAATCTGTTTTGAGGGAGCTGTGAAAGACAAATAGTGAAATGTGTCAACACATCTAGAATAGCAGGAACAGAACACTGCTTGGATATTTCCACTTGGATGCAAATGTGTGCGGCTGTTTACCTGGCTGCACGTGCAAACCCTCGGCAGACCCCAGTTTATCGGCAGGCCTAATTGGGCGGGGAGAGGGAGTGAAACAGTAAAATCCCTTAATTCCTGGATTATAATTTAAAATATTCTAAAATGCTAATCAGGGAATTGCAACCAACAAAGGGATAATGATACGACCATCCAATTACTGGCATTTTCCCCCCAGTTTGGAAGGGTCTGCAGACCTGGAGCTTCCTTGCTTCCTTCTGAGCTGCTTGCAGAGTGTCGCAGCTCAAGCTGTGAGCAAACATGGCAGCTCTGGCTCGGCCCTCCCTGTCTCACAAATATGTTAATTAGGGTCCAGATATTCACACACTTAATTAGCCATGCTTCTAGGTTGCCTCGTTTTGATGGAGGCAGGAAAGACAGGGTGACAAAGGACAAAAAAAGAGGGTTCATATTTCAATGGTGAATTTAAATATGGCTTGAAGGTGACGAGGAGGTATTGTTAAACTACTGTACCCAAATGAACTTTTCTCCCCATTTTCCTGCGGCAGGGAACAAAATCCAGCACGGCTGAGATTAGCCTGTCATTTGCCACTGAGCACTTCCATTTTGAACATGAAGTGATTGTGTTAATTGAAGTGGCTTTCATTACACGGACATATTAGTTGGTGGAGCCCCGGTTAAGGACGGCAGAGGGGACAGCCTTGTTTGAAACCTGTGACAATAGACATCATTATACATGAACTTGGAGAGAAATTACAAGTGAACTTTCCTATTGAAGTATTGCAAGGACTGATGTGTGTAATATGCATCAACTTTTGGCCCACAATCAAAAAGAGACATTCTATCCGATCTGCAGTATTAATTTTCTGGGAAAGTCAGTGACAAAAAAAAGAAATGTGCAAAAGTTAACTGTGAAACTTTGTTCCTCCTGACAAAAATGCCAGTGAAGAGAAATTAATTTCTATATTTGTCCTTTCAATATTGAGCTTCAATAGGGGGCAGTCCATTATTCAATTTATCTCGGGGGCATGTTTCTCCACACTAGCCTAGATACCACTTAAACACAGGAATATTGTGTTGCCCATGTAAATTTCCCCTTTCTTCCTTCAGAAGAAGAAAGCGCTTTGGCATATTTATTGGTGTGTTCCTTTGAGGAAACGACCCCCACACACCCCTACAAACTGCAGCCCCCGCCCCTCCCCGTCATCCCAATTTCTCAACACCCTTTAGTGTATAAACAGTCATTTGGAAAAAAAAAAAACTAAAATATAAAATAACTTACCTGCAGACTGCAGGTGTGAAGAACATGAGCGAAAACAAGAATACTTTCAGTCAACCTATATTTAAATGTGCAACCAGATGAACCGAGGCTGCTTTGCATCTCCAGCCAATCAGGCTTTTTGCCACACAACCACTGCCATCTGAGATGCAGAGGGAGAATTGATCAATTTGGGGAGGGATTTCCAAAAGCAATGCCACATTTTATCCTAGATAAAACATGTTCGGCACCCACAGCTGAGTGGAGCACCGGCTGGTGGCGAGCAACCAAGACTGCAAGGCTCAGTTTTCTATTTACTTATTTATTTATTTTAAAATGAAAATTTCTTGCACTGCACTCCATTTTCTTTTCTTTTTTTTTTTACATGAACATTTCTTGCACTGCACTCCACTGTTCTTGAAGTTCCTGTGCATTTGGCAGCATGTACTTCTGAAGCCGCTGCCCGTTAGAGCGCACCACTGTATCTTTGCTGAGAGATTCAGAGCTCGCATATAAATAATCCAAGTTTTGAAAAGAAGACAAAACAGCCAGAATTACGAGAGACGATGTGGCAGCTGCTGCAATGCTGCAAGTTGGACCTGGAATGTTGTGCAACTTGGCCCAGTAGATCATGATGGAAGAGAGGACTTTAGGAAAGTAGGAGACAGAGATTCTGGTTGCATATTGAAAAGGTTTATTTCTTCTTTAATTTGAAAGATATGAGTCGTAGAATGCAAATTTAGAATATGCAAGTTATGTGATTGGGTGGGATTTGTGTCCATCAACAGCAGTCAAAAACGCGTGTATTTTTATTCTAGGCAAAATAGAGCGCAAGGAAAAAAAATCTCCTGTCAGCTATTCTTACATAAAATATTCGAATATTCATTGTTATGAAGACTTGAATTGAGAAAGGCTAAGCTTCTCGACTTATGAATTTTAAAATTATCCAAGCAGAGGGAAGCCTTTCCCCCACTGACCTTAATCTTAAATAGGTCTCAGACACAGGTAGAGTGATAAATGGACTCAAGTGATTCCAGCGGAGAAGAATAGAAGCTAAGCCCACTTTCTGTGACGCGGCACATTCACTGGCTCTTATCGCTGGCGGACGAACAAACAGCTCCAGGTTCCAGAGGAGCATTTAGGCGCTCGGTGCCATCTTGGCTAATACATAGATTAGTTTACAAGTTTGGCTTCGGTGCCAATTGGATTAGGATTCATCACGCTGGGGGTATTTCCACATTGTTTGACAGGCTACATGTGGTCAGGCTGTGATGGACTTATACTGAATCCCGCTTGTTTTGCGTGCATAGCTGAAGGCATCGTGGCCACCAGTGTCATCAGGGTTGAGCTGTTTTTTTTTTTTTCCGCCCGGACGCGTTGTGCCGACTGCACTAGTCTTTAGAGCGCCACCTCAAACTCTCTCTCGCTCCATCAGAACACAGGAAGTGATTGTAACCTTTTATTTCAAAGATAGGACCCATCTTCTCGCCCTCGGGCTATGTCTTTTAATATCAGCGGTCTTGTCACCCTGATCCCCCGGTTCAAAAAGACCCGTGTCAAGATGAAAATATCACTGACAGAGAGCGTGTCTAATGCTGCTGCACTCAGCCGTAATCAGAGTAATCACTTTGAAGTAGTTGGGAGAAAGGCACTTTATTTTGCAAGCAGAATTGGTTTGGTCTCCTTTAAGACTCCGAGGTTTATTTGATTAAGACCGGAGTTGAGCTTGAGAAATCAGGCAAGGAGACTTCACTGGCATTCCTCAGTAATATTTATACCAATCCCCTGCCTTGTAAATCATTCATGCATTTTACCACTCACGCTTGACTCTAAATCTCAGAGTCAAGAGTGAATTAGGCCTCACAATAATAAACTAACCTTCAACTCAGGCATTGTCTCCTGTCAGATCACAGGACGAGGGCCGAGAGCAACTGGCCCCCCAGGCACCTCTGGGGACCAGCCCAAACTCCTCAGCAGCTTTGTGGCAGTCCTGCCGCTGAGGCCTTTAATTGTTATTTCAGCCGCGCGCTGCATCTTCCCTCCAAACCACCCCCCGCAGTCCCCCCTGCGCCGTCCGGGCAAACAGAACGGTCCTGATAGCTTCGTAATGAGAGGCGGCGTCCGGAGGGAGCCAGCCAGTGACTTCCAAATACATTGCCCTTGTTAGCCATGTTTGGCGCATGGCTGCAGTGTTACAGATGTTGGTAATAGAGTGCTAATAGAGATCTATTAGCTTCTGCTTGGCGGTGAAGCGCACAAGATTACGACACTCACAGTTGACCTCTGCCTCCCTCAAAAGCACTTCATTTCATTCCGTCATCCCCAAAGGTGGCTGCAGATCCAGCACGACTGTGATTCATTCTCTGATTAGGAATGGATGACGAGAAAAGGGAAAGCATTGGACTGAAGGGACACGCAACATTGACTAGAAGTAGCCCAGAGGTTGTTTTTATTTTGGTTTGTTTTTTGGTTATAAATGAATTATGTAAATACATTGGCCTTGTCTATGCTTCCTGTCTAGTTTTGCTTCCTATAAAGATTGTTGCCCTCCTCCAGCTCTCAGTAAACAGTCTTCCTTTTTATCTGCACTCGTCTCCTTCCGGCTATGAGCAGATTTTTCATTTAGCTAAAAGCTTGGTACGAGGTCCATGAGACTGATAATCCTACCACAGGTCGCAGCTGGCGTTTGCATGGCACGGATGATTAGTCAGTAACGTTTTGCAATTGACCTGGAGAAATTCTCTCAGTGGAAGTAAGCGCTTACTGCATTTTTTTTTCTTTCTGTGGGCCCCCTCCTCCCTCTCTGTCCATGTATACACATTAATAGATGATGATGGAAAGCATTTACCTCACGCTCTCCCTCCTCTCAAACACCGTCTGTCTTGTCACCGTGTGCGACGGCTGGCGACCTTCATCAGAAGTATTTTTTAATTGCTTTTGACGGTGAATTGGTGGCCTAGCAGGCCCGCAGGGCCCCTATCAGAGCATGGCAGAGCGCTATTTTGTGCAGGTATGGGTAAGGATCCCTCAGACGGAATTAAGGCGGTGAACAGGGGGAACAGGTCATGAATGCACTTATCTCATTTGTCTGACAGGTTTAAACGTTTATTAAAGGCCTCAGCCCTAATTCCCTCAAGCAGGTGTAAGCTTCCGTTGAGGTGTGAATTACTGTATATCCAATCGAGCAGATACGCTCATAATATGCAGAATGTGAGCGGTAAGCTTTTCCAGGTGGAAATTGAATAACTCATGGTTTCTGGGCGTAATCCACTGCTGCTTTGTCGCATATGAAGAAAAGCGTGAGGGGGGGACCTTTGTTTCCTGGATACTTTGCAAAAAAATAAACAAATGTTCTCAAAGCCCAGCGTACTAGCCTGCAGGAAAAAAAAATGTCGGGACACACGGACGGAACACATGGAGTCCTTCTGCACTTTTGGTGCCCCGGAGTCACATCACGACAAGCCCGGAGTGGATAGACAATGTTCACCGATGCAACAAACAAATTTGCTCTCCTCCCAGCGTCATCTGCCACCTGGCTTCAACTGAACTGTGCAGTCATGTTTCTTTCGGACGCCACACACTTACAACTCTGTTTGTTTATTATCCAGGCAGAACAGAAGCGGCATTAGTGAGTGGTGGACTCACATCCTGTCATGACTGCTGCCTTTGGACAGTCCAAACCAAAAGAAGCCTTCACTGTCTCCACTTTGGCCCTAGAATCATTTTTCATTCACATGGAGAACAACAGCTGCATTTAACTCATCATCTGACATGAATCCGCCATATTGTCCTTTGTATGAAGGGCTCGTTGTTATGCTCGCTTAACTGGAGTTCACGCTGATAGTGCAGAAGCTAATCGTTTTAGAATTTCTCGGTTTTATTTTGGGGTTTGCTTGCTTGTGCTTATTACATCTTTTGACCATTCTCATCCTGTGGTTCTGTGGAAGAGGTTGGTATTAAATACCCTTAGGGTTCTGAGTGGAGAAAGATTGTATTAGTAGATAGTTCTGCTCAAATGTTTACATGCTCTGGCAAAATGCATGAAAGGTTGGCAATTTTGCGGGGGAATATGACTAATGAATGAATGAATGGGGAGCGTCTCATTATTTACTTTATTGCTGAATTTTATTGATCCTGCTATTGTGGAATACCTTCAGTTTTGATTTACAATCAGGAGCACAACTATACAATCTGTGTATTTCAGTGTCTGCTGATTGTATTATTTGTGGCACCATAACAGTTTAAAATGTTTAGAATTAAATGTGATGAAAGTTTCCCTCTTCTTCTTCTTTTTGAAAAGAAATATTATTATTATTATTTTAACAAATGACCATATCTCCTTGGCAGACCTTCGAGAGTGGAATTGGAACTTTTTTAAATTTTTTTTAAACCAATCAAAAGTAAATGTCATTTCCAAAAACAGAGAATGCATGATGTGTATTTTTAGCCAGCAGGCACGGTGCCGGCTAATTATGTGCGCTAAATATATTTCTGAACAAAGAATACTTCTGTTCAAAATCTTTAGCTGCGGGGAAAATTCAGAGGAGTTCCCCCAACACTGTAGCGCCATTGTTGTGCAGGGTCTGAAATGATAAAAACATGTCCTATAAACATGGTCACATGACTGGAGATAATGACAAGTGTGTCCCATCTGCGCGATGGTTGCTAGCGGCAGCCACAGGGCACTGACCTCCACCCGAGGATAGAAACAAACCCAAAGATTCATGCAGGACATCGTGACAACGCGTTAGCGGCGCTCTCGGTCAACATCGTGCTTTGTGTTTGATTGTTCCTATTGCACCGTGTGGTCTGTGTACTCTACAGTGCATAAAGGACTTGCCGCGTTTGAGACCAAACCGTTGTTTTATCTGCTCTTGCACATTCTCTTAGCCTTTATACAAATCACACAAACAAGAGGAGTGGAACGGCTCCACCAAATGTTGAAATTCAAATTCAAGACTAAATGATTTTAACATTGTTATTATTTATATTGTAAAGGTGTTGACACTCACCTTTGTTGTAATGACTGCGTGCTGAGTTATTATATTGGGACAGTCATTTTACACGGTGATACGGGTTGTACACTGACAAATTTATGTTGTAGCAATGATGACATTTCCTCAATGAAGACACATACAAAGTACAAAAAAGGCAGGGGTATTCTGTGAGGTGCCATCATTTTAATAACATATATGACTAGAATCCCAGTTGTTAAGGTGAACAATCCTGATCTGGATCAGCACCAAATCGAACACCTTTACAGACACCCACCTCCAACCACGTCTGAATTTTGTCATTAGCATTGATTCATTGTTCAGTCAGCCCCACACGTTCACAAAATTTTATACAAATCGTTTGAGTCCATTTTGCATAATCCTCCTTCATAACAAAAGAACAAAAACTCATGAAAACACCACCTTCTGGGTGGATGTTAAGAATTCCAGAGTTGCTGAAAAGGATCAACCTGAAGCTGAAAGAGTAACCAACTTCCAACCTCAGACCGTGATAGAAAACAAGTTGTTTGCAGCGAAGAATCACCGTCACGTATGTCTGCAGAGAAAAGAGATTAGCAAGAGAACCTGGCGGCACCACTGTGAGCTCTAAGCGCCGCAGCTCTGCTTCGTCTTCCGCCGTCTGCGCTGTGAGACCGATGCAGATCGAAAATTCAAACAGCAGAGTGCCAAGATCCTTCTGTGGATTCCCCACTTCCAAATAGCTTAGGATTATTCTCCATTGGAGCTAATACCTGGTGAGGAAGTAAAGCCTGAAGGATGGGATTATTTAATGTGGCATTTTAATGTGTGACACGCTAATCATGTCTTAGAACAGGAAGACTTCAACCATTTAACTTTCGTCAAGGGAGGAGAGATGTGCTCAGGAAGTAAGCCTTCAAAAAAGTCTCAAAGCCACACCAGCACCCACTTCCATCAGCACCTTATACCGCAAGAACCTCCTTGAACACCACAATGACACATTGTCACAGCCGAGAGCCCGAAAGGAGGGCGGTGCAGCGATGAAGTGGAGCTGCCACGGCCATGCAGGGAGTCGTCAATCTGGGCCCGATACGGAACGATGATGTCACAATCCTCATACACCGATGCCTGAGTCTCCTGTGGATTTGTGCGTAAAGCCGAGTTTTCTCCTGGATTGGAAAGTTTAACAAGGTGAAGCAGTGCGCTGTGATTTGACCCCATTAAGCCTTTCCAGAGGGGTGGTGATTGGGAGAGTAACGCCCCCCACCTCCTTGTCTCTCCATCTCCGTCGTCTGTCCGTGATCATCAATGGTTCAACGTGAAGCGCTGCCATTGTATCAGCGCGTTATTAAAACTGCCCCCAAGCCTCGCCGTCTTTAAGGATGACGCTTAGATAGCGGCAAGGAAATCAATGACAGGCCCGAGAGTCGCCGGTCTGGCAGACTTGACACGCAACAGCGGAAGGTGAATTATTGGAACTTTAATTACTTTGATCCGTCATGCATTGTCGCATTGTGTCAGCAAAGTCAATGCCATGACAGACGCCGACAAAGGCCGGCACCACATTTTCATAACATCTTCACTCCTGGTTTCCAATGCCTGATTAAAGCTGCAGAGTCAAGGACCACAGGCCCCCGATGCCATCCCCCCTGTCCCCCCCCCCCATTTGCGCAGATTCAGAAACTCATTTTGTTTACCCAACTCATTACTGAAGTCAACCATTGAATGCCGGTCCATTATGGGTCTGTGAACCACGGCTTTACAAACAAGCACAATGCACTGCACTATCGCCATTATCACATTGTTGGAGAGTAATGTATCGCCCTGTTTTGCCTCCGTAAATATAAGTCTGTGTGTTGAGCTAAATTAAGAAGGATTTGCTGAGACAATGAGCAAAACAATGACACATACTCACAAAGTAAATGAGCGAAAGAAGAAATTTCCCTTTTTATTTCATCAAAGCATGAACAAAATTACCCCCTTTTTCACCATTTCATGAATATTCTGCCACTTAGTCTTGGGATGAATCTGCAGGATTGTTCTGGGAGCTGATAAATGGCTGGCACGTGAGCTAATTTAGAGGCACACATTAATCTCCAGTTGTGGCCTAAGAAGGGATAAAATAGGTAATTGATATGTGGCCAAATGGGCACAACCCCCGAAAAACTTCCGCAGATGTAAACTAAGGCGATCATCTGCATTATTAATTGCGCAAGCTGCAGCGTGTGAGCAGAACAGGACAGAAAAGTGCTTTAAGTGTTCATTCAAGTACAATTAAGCAAAACTGTTGTTGTGTGGAGAAATAGTCAGCTGTCATCAGGAAAAGGCTTGATTCATTAGCAGCTCAGGGATTTGCCGACTTCAATCTTAATCGCTCCACTGATGCTTCATAGTTGTGTCTGTGGCTGATTTGTATTTTATTCTATCCTGCACTTTGGGATAATCCGGCACAATGTGACCGCTACAGAGGACACTTAGGACATCACATTCACATGCCTTCAGGCTCATCAACAGTACTGTAATTAAAAAAACAAACAAAAAAAACCCAAACGTCAATGAACAAAAGTGTTGGGACACCAAGCCCAAATCCACAGCAAGTAAACAATAGAAGAAAATATCCAATTGGTATGGATAATTAACAGCAACCACTCACTCATCCGTGTGAGTCTAATTCAGAAGAGCATTCATTAGTTTCAGGGTCACTGATGTGGGCCTGCAATATCTGTCCTATTTCTTTACAAAAGTCTTCAAAATTCTTGCATACCAAGTCATAGCGCCCTCATTTCCATGCCGATGGGTGGCTTTTTCGTAATTTTGGTATTTTCATAGACAGGTGCAGCAGGTAAAGGGGGGCGTTTGCGGCATCATGTGTTATGGGACAGAACACAGCCGTGTTTCCCAGTATTTTGCTTTTAATAATATTCTTAAGATGATAATAATTATTATTCTTTCAGTTAATTGATTTCTTCAATGATTCATCAGAGTTGCTCCACACTGTCGTCATACTTATGAATGGAATACCCAGAGGTGGGCAATTTACAAACTTTTGCCAGTTCATCGCTCGTCAGCGGCCTGGGCAGCCGATTACCCCGACGGCCGACAGACAATCCACTGTCACGTCTGTGCTTAGTCTGTCATTTTTTGGAGGGGAGTTTCTTGTCATTTGTAAGCAAAATGGGCATCCATAAGTGGCGGACTGACGGCCTTTCCGTCAGAACTGACGGAATTCCCAGCTCTGAAAATACGATGACCTCCACCACATGCGTCAGTGAATCTTAGAATCTGTCTGCCTGCACCTTGATCAAGTCTAGCAAAAGAGCGTACAGTATAGATGTGGATTCAGTCGAGTATAGAGTTACCCTGGCACAAAGATGAAGTTGCCTCAGCGTGTTTGCCTGTCTATGAAAATAGGGCCCATGGTATGCAAAACCACGCGGCCGATATGTTTTGTCTGCAAGTTTCCACCCAAAGTGCATTGGATGTGAAAATTAGATCTTTGGCTAAAACTTCAAATCTTAACTATCTAAAAAAATAAATAAATAAATAAAATGGAAAGAAATCCTACTTCCGTTTTAATTTGTATCCCTGGCCCGGAAGAATTCAGCGTACTTTGCAATTTTGTAAGGGAGAAGATGTTTAAGTGGAGATTAATTCCAATTTTTGCTGGCTCAGTACTTGTAAAACTAAAGCAATTTATATTTCTTCTCTTAACGATCCCCCTTTCTCTGATTGCAGTAATGTAATCTAATTGTAATTATGATACTATCTGGATCACAGAGACCTTAACATGATTGGAGCTACTCCATTGCATTAAAAACTAATTTTTGAATAATGATGAAAGGAGCACTGGAAAATGTGGAAGTATTACATTTTTTTCATTATCTCTGTTTTGGGGGGCTTGAGGGGGGATTTCGCTTGCCCCTGCCAGCTTTCAGTCACAGTTCTGGTGTAAATGACATGAAGTAGTGGATCCAGAGAGTGGTGGGAGGAGGGGAAATGGACCACCCTAATTAAACGTATCAATGGCTCATCAGTGGCTGCGGGATAGTGGTGTACCACGGCGAACAAGTTCACCATTCTCCCATGAGCTTTATCTGATCACGTGTACGTCTCATATGCGCCCCATCAGCCCTTCGCTAAGAGGAAGAGCTTTGCCTGCTGGGAATTATAGTAACTGGATGAGCAAGGTTCTTTACCTGCAAGCCGTACACGTCTTATCAGGGTGTGACTGCCGGACATGCTTGTTGGTAGTGGTTAAACGTAAACATGAGGTGAGAGCAGTGTGGCTAATGATAACTAACAGTATGAAATGAGATGCTAATAGTAACTGAGACACTGTGACTCCATGGTGGAGCAGGACCACTTAAATCACCTGCAAACACTCCTACTGGCAGGTGGACTCAAAGCTTCTGGAACAAATCCGCTGTGAAAGCATGGACATAAACATGCGGCAGGGGATGAAATCGTCTTCAGGCAGGCGCTGCTGCTGCTGCTGGGTCAGGGGGATATTTGCAAAAGCTCTGACACCTTAAACAGCAAATTTCAAGCTGTTGACAAGATCCAGGACGATTCAGGTGACCCACAAAATGAAACCAAGAATTGTTCATAAAGTACATGTAAACTTGCAACCAGCCACTGATGTGACATGTAGTAAACATGTAGATATATGGCAGCATTGGTGCAAGTGGAGTCTGTCTCTGTATTCAATACAGTGAAACTCCTCTACAACGAAACCATGTTTGCAGCAAGAAAATTTTCACAACAGGGGACTTTTCACTGTACCAAATTTGATCTCAGATGTAAACACAACCACACAAAAAAAACGTATATGTGTACTTTTTATTTTTATTCCAATAGTGCATTGGTATGAGCATTCCTGTACTACTGCGCATGTGTAAACCAATGTGATGGTTGCTTTTGCCATTTCCGAACGAAGCCATAGAGGTCGCTGTGGCATGCTGAGGGGTGGATTAGACTTTTGTGGCAGGCTTGTTTTCGTTGTAGTGAATCTCGTTGCGAGGCAAGAGCAGAGAAAAAGATTTCGTATAATGGAACAGGGGGACTTTTTGTTGTATGGGGAGCAGAAAAGTGGGAATGGCTTTCATGCATGAACACTTTTTCAAACTAGGGTGTTTTTTCGCCCATGTCGGTTTCATTGTAGAGGAGTTTCACTGTACAGAGCACAGTGGTACTTGATTTACAAAGGCCCCAAGGTGTGACTTTTTTTACTTTGAGCTCTCGCTTGGTCAACTTTAGTTTTCGGCTGTTTGCAAAAAAATTGCTTATGTAATGCTTTCGATAGCCCTCCACTTGAGAGAGCGAGAGAGAGAAAACAATTATGCACTTCCAGCTATTTATCGAATGAGCCAAACAGTAAAACATACAGATACAAAATGAAAACACATGCAAGGAGCATTGTGCAGACACCAACACACAGACTGTGTGGGAAACTAACCTGACTTCATTTCATTGATTTTCATTTACACATACTGTCTGTGGCACAGAATAAATTAAACAAAAAATTAAGGTATCACAGAGTATGGCATTTCTCTTTCACCTTAGTGTCACCTGCCTGCAGCCGCTGCCATTCTAACATGACAACATAACCAAGGGACACCCGCTGCCCCAAGCTAAACATCCATTTGTGCATGTATTTCTTTTCTTTCCCTTAATACACTTGGGTTATCCAGGCATGGTAAACGTGCAAAGACCGGAGACGTCTCCCCTTCCCATGATGCAGTGCTTTGCCTCCCCAGTGCCAACTGGATACTCTTGTGGCTCCAAGGTGAAGATGTGCACATCAAACTTGGTTGTCTCAGGGCATGAGACATATTTTCATCAGCCGACAGAAAAAAAGAATGACTTGGGGCAAACTTGCACACTGATTTTCCCCCCATGCATATAAGCAGCCCTATGTAGCTGCAACCAAGTTTCGAGTAGACCAACAGTACAGTATTTTGAAAAATAACACAATTTGGGTTAGAATCTTGTTACTTCTGCTCAGAGAACCACCCATGCCTCTATTCCTCTATACACTGTATGGCTTCTTTTGATGACACACTATGACAAAGCTGGCACAAGAAAGTTCACTCATTATTATTGTATTATTTACTGTTACAGTGACTTTACTAATGTGCTAGTGTAGATGAGTGATTGACTCCGACTACAAATGTGCCGATAAAAAAAAAAATCAAATTTTCATGAATGATCTTGCACGGACAAACGTCAGATACAGTATTTACATTTCAGAATTAGTTCCTGAGTAGGTATGAGGGGAGATTTTATTGCTCATAGAAGGTTCACAGGAGTGCCGGAACTAAGATGATCAGGCTCTTTCTTTTGTGCAGTCTCAAGAGTTTCCTCTATCCTCTGCATTAAAAACTCACTGAATGGACTCTGGGAACCACGCAGATGTTAGCAGCTGGCCCAATGAGAAGCCATGTGAACCCTCATTTTGCTTGTTAATAAATGTGGCAGTCCACATGCAGGGGTCTACATACGTGTGGACCCAGTTAATTCACTGCGGCTGCAATGATGAAAAGAATCAAATCTCATGTTCTGTGGAGGAAGAGAGAGAAGGTAGAACGAGGAGCTTTGGGGAAACCATGTAAGCACTTTTTAGCTCACAAAGGCCCTCAGTGACATGAAAACAATTAAAAGTGAGTTTAGGGGGCCCTTAAACACATTACTTTCACTCTGGCAGAGAACTCAAAACAGTCTCTTAGCAGCAGTACCCCTCACTTTCCTCACCCCTCACCAACCTTTGCCCCCTTCTGGCAGCAAGGGGGAAAGTTCACTTGGGTGTCTCTTACCTCACCTTTATGATTGGTTGGAGGCCTTCCATGGCTGTCAAGCTCCTCCTTGAAGAGAACCCGGCAGATTTCAAGGAAGAGAAAATGCAGAATCAATTTTAAGCTCACGAGTTCCACTGCGTGTCAACTCCATTCCGGGGAGACTGGAAGGATGCTGTCTCTGAAAGGTTTTGATTTCCAGAGGTAGCAAGGTGACAAACTGTATTAGGGATGCAGGGCCATGCTAACCTGTGCTACCGTATTGAGGCTATCTATCTTTCAGCACCACGGGAGCCTGGAAGGGATGGGGCGGTGAAGAAAGTTGTTAAGGGAAAGCACCGTAAAGGGGGGGGGGGGGTCGAAAAAGTGGCAGAATTCTGAGGTGTAAATGATGAATTACTTTTCATCAAGTGAGGGGAAACATACTCCGGAACAATCCAGAAAACGGAGCAGTGAGACTCTGACCTCGTGCTTCAGAGCAGCCAATATCTTCATTCAAGAAGACAACCATGAAATTACACAGAAAATGGGATTGTCATGAGCGGGCCCTTGAAAATCGTGTGTGTACAGTCATTATGGCAGGCAGAGAGCCTTCATCCACACATCATACGCAGTAAGAGAAGGCGAGCTGGGTGTGTATCCCTAAGGAGCATTCGCAGGGTCAAGCTCAGTTTAGTAAAAACCCTGTGTTTCTTTAAACTGTGACACATCATCCCGCACAGCATTTTGTTTCATCACCTGTGGTTGCGGAGATGTTTGAGTGAGGAAGGCTGCATAGTACGCTAACGTGAAGGGGTTAAAGATGGTTGGCCACAGCAGTTTTGTTTGCATGTTCACATTCAAAAAGTACATCAGTTGGACTTGTACTAATTGTACGATTGTCTTCTGCCAAGGCCAAACAATCCTTATTTAGATCAGAGCTGAATGATATACAGTAGATGGATACCAAATTTTGCATATGCCTTCGACTTTCATATTCAGTGGAAAATGAAAGAAAAATATTCCGCTCAAATTCTTCTCACATGCTTAACCCGAGTATGATTTGGATGATGGAATCGTTCTATAATCCCCATGATTTTTACATGACCACTGATTAGAAAACCTGAGTATAGAGGAATGTAGTAGATACATGGAAAAGGTTGATATTATTTGGTATTGTGGTTTGGCAGGGACCCAGTTGCAGGGAAGCAGTGAGGCGAGGCAGGTGTGCTGCCAAAACGTATTTGATTACAAAAGCGCAAAAGAAAGAAAGATGAGGTTTAAAACTAAATTAATGAAAGTCCAAACAGGCCTCTCTCAAAGTTACCAAACAAATCAGTCGGAAACCCCCCAGCATGACTTGGACAAGGGCAGCAAACAAAAACAATGAACTGACAAAGAAACCTGGAAACTTAACGACAAGCAACTGATAAGAAAATGGCCCTGTTTGTCCTTTTAAATTGCTGATTTAACAAAAGTCAATGCCCACGCCGGACGGCATTGCAGCGAGAGCATGAGTAGTATTGTTGTGGGAGTGGTGGTGGTTTGTCCACGTTGGTATCTTGTCTTCATTTAGCCTTTTCAGAGCTGCGCCAGTATGTGATGCTGGCGTCAATTTAAGAGATAGAAAACGTCCCCCCTTATTCGTCACGTGATGCAGACTTTCAAACTTTTCCTCTCCAGTTTTGTGTCCTCAAAAACCGAGTGGTCATCAGCCAATTCAAAAGCGATACAAACGGCATTATATGGTTTTCCGTTAGCTGCGGTGCAAATTGAGTTTGTAAGTAGGACTTCCAGCCTCAGCAGGATTGGATGAAAGACTAAAGATGTTCATAGCATATTTGCTTGCCTTTATTGTCCCTTAAGGGGAAACTCGCCGGCTGCATCCATTAAAAATAGAACAGAGGATGTGCTTCAAACAACGTATGAGATGAATACTGTTGCTTTTCATTGCACTTTGATTAAATACAGTTTAGAGATATCAACAGGCGCGATGACATCCCATAAGCAGCAAAGTTAAGCAAAGAACAAAATGTTTCACCTCGCTAGTTTTTGTTTGTACAGTTGCTGGCCATCCTGCCTCTCAAGGTCTCCTCTTTCCTCTCCCAAATGTTTGAAATGCTATCAAAGAGTTGGCGTGCCCATCAAAGTGGGAAACTTTAAAGGCTTGCACCTTTGCCGCGGTTGCTCCTCCACCTCCTCTCGCTCTAATCTGGCGGGGGCTCGGCTCTCGAAGGTAAATAAGTGTGAAATAGGACATGTGTTTGCCATCCGCTCCCTTTGTCACACATGTTCTCTTTTCTCTGTGATTAACATTCCACCTACTCCAGGTCCCCACTCGCTTTGCGCAGGTCGGCCTGCCAAAACACTCCCTTGGCCACCTGGAACCACACATCCCTCAAAGCCCACACTTCCTGTCCATCTGAGATCCATCGGGCCGATCGGGAGCCTCTCGGGTGCAGGCTGACAAGATCCGGCACTATGGGTTTATTCTGGAAGACTTTGCTCCCACTGATGGACTGTTTATTGCTCTTCATTAGATGGTTATAATTATTCGAATAATAATCCAACAAAGACGGGATCTTGCTTGAATCCGACACTACAGCTCTGATCAGTGCCAGGGGCTGTCTTGAGAAAATCATGAGACAGGAAATACAATTTCTTCCTTCTCCAGTCACATGAAAAATGTGAAAGAAAAAAACCGTTTCCCAGCCCTTTGCCATTAAATTGGGCAGTTGTGTACACAGTACCTTAAAGCGATACCTGGATAAAGGGGCAAGTAGATTTAAAGAAAATAATTTGGGTAGAAGTAGTAGAAGTCTTCTTGTTATTGATTGAGTAAAAGTCTGATGGCATTTGACATGCTGTACTGCAATATCCAAAGTCATTTTCTGTTATTCAGGACTATTCTTCTGCATGTGGGCCGTGGGTCGGACATTTTGTGAGCAAACAATTTCTTGCCATTTTATATTTATTTATTTTAGACTCCACCATAAGCTGCTGAACAAGTGAGCGCGGATCTGCCTGAGGGCATAACGGCACATTTTTACTTTCTAGCCGATTCAGGTGCGGGTAACGCTATGCCAATACATTTTTACTCTACGATTTGCATTGGGAAACCCGCCTTGTTGGACGATTGGAGCTGATACACTTTTACAGGTGTGATACGCATCATCTGTACTTTACATGCTTGTGCGTATCGTTTGCGGGTTCCCTTGCTTCTCCCCACATTTCAAAAACTTGCATGGTAAGTTAATTGCAGACTCTTTTGAATGTATGTGTCTGTATCAGTGTGAATGTGTGACTTTATAAGCTCTATTTTTGTAGACGCAAGCCTAGCTTTGCACGTTCGGAAATTAGGCAGACAACGCTACGCCATGCTGGGTGTTCTGGTGAACCCAGGGCATTTTTTTATCTGCCCTAGCGCACCTGCCAATTTGGTGGCTAAAAGGAAGCACAATTTGAATACAGCTCGAAGCAGGTCTAAGTTGCGGCACAGGTGGTGTAACATGAAGTGGACTATTCTTTTGACCAAAGCCTGTAACTCACTGAGCGGCAAATGTTTGCAGGCTTGTTCAAGGTCACAAATGGTAGAAGAGATGTTCGCCAGGTGTTTGCCAACAGTTTTAAGAAATGTTAAAAACTTGGAACAAATCATTAGACAGCAAGAAGAATTGTTTGTGTCTATGGTCAAAGTTCGGTTGCAACTTTGAAGGAATCCGGAAGAAAACTCAACATTCGCAACCTACGCAAACACTCACCGAGATACAGCCTTTATGTTAAAGTTGTGGCGCAGGTGGTGTTATGCAATTTTGGTGAATTTGAACAAGGTGCAAGCAGACAGACTCTGAGCACCGCGGGAGTGTGTCTAACTGTGGAGGTCTGCGGAAATAACAGAAGAACTAAAACGCCACCCTTGCACAGTGTTTGACTGTGCATTGCGCTAGACTTACAGTTCATCCCTCCTTTCCTGACAACAAATCCCAAATTTTGGAACCAACCATTTTTGAGATGCCCTTGAAAAGCATTCCTAAGGTGCCCAGGTCATTATTTTAAATCAGACCCATCTTCGTTTTCATTGGTTGGGGGGTCTCTCTGCCATCCCCGAGCGCTTACCTCCATGTTTTGAGTCCTTGTACCTTGGCAGGCGGGTCCGACCATATGGCAGAACTAAGTGTCCATCATCAAACCATCTCATATATCACACACACACACGCACACACACACACACACACACACACACACACACACACACACACACACACACACACACACACACACACACACACACGCACACACACACACACACACACACACACACTCACACACATCAGATGAAGCCTCATTTTCGTTTTCTGTAGCACTTTGGGCTGCCCCTCCCCTGCAATTGCTGTTAAGCAATGACAGATGAACATAGTACCTACAGCTTCACTGGTCCAGAAAAGAGAGAGAATTGTTTGTCTCTTTTTCATTGCTGTGCAAGTTGCCACGGAATTGTTGCTTTTTGACACTTCATTATTTCTCTTTGGATGCAGTGGTATTTCTCCAAAAGATTTCCGATTTGAATATGCAGTAGCCTGGGCATGCGGCATACATTAACATAAAGATCAAAATCTTCATAAGTGACACAGATATGATGATTACCTACGTACACGTCTGTGCACGTCAACACACAGGCTGCCATTATGCATTACTTCTTAACTCAGCGCTTAATTAGCTGTAATTTCACATCAGCAATTTACTCAGGATGCATTAAATAAACATCTATGTCTATTTAATGCTTGTAATTACAATATTGTGTCAGACTTGTGTAGCCATGTATGCACAAACAAGCCAATACCTTGGCAGCTCAAAGTGCCAGCAGCGGAACAGTCCAAGGCATTTGCATGGACAAATGTTCCTCGAGATTTCCGTTTACCGCACCAACAGTGGATGTGAAGTTCCTTTAAGAAAAATACAATCAGCGATTAAGCAGCAACATAGTTTAATTTCCGCCGTCCAAATTGTGTTTTCATCGGCATGGGGTTGTTTGTTTGTCTGTCTGGAATGTCCCGTCTACGGCCGTGGAAATATCAACCTGGTATGTTTTAATGGGGTCATATTAGAGTGGTTGCTTTGTGGTTACAGTTGAATGGCTATTGATTATATCCGTAGCACTGTCTATACAGCTATTCTAGATTTTCAGATAATTTTTCCAAATATAATTGATCTGGAAAATGTTGTTTGGCCTGATGCCCTTATTCAATTTTGATTAGTGGCATGGAACGGATTGTGGTTGGACTTGTGACTTGAGTAAAATGTAAAATATACAGCGCTGACAATCTGTTTTTTTTCCCACTTCAGCATTCTTTTCACTCGTGGCAATGCCACCATCTATGCCTAACCAACTTAGTGATGTGTTTTAATTTCATGTCCGTCCTCATTTTCTCCACTGTCGACCAGCTGCAGAAAAGCGGAATGGTCCTGGGCCCACTTTGACATGCTTCACTGGTTCTTGATGGAAAGGGTGTAAAACAAGTCCAGAGGAAGTCAACAGATATATAGCAGTCGAAGAAATATACAGCTTATATTTCGGCAAACTTTGTGTCTAAACAGAGTTTTAAATAATTATGGTGACATTTTGAAACATTTCAACAGAGCATTTTCTCAGAAAAAAAACGTAAATTTTCTCTTCCCAAGGTGGCCTAACTGGTCCCTTGGAATGTTTTGATGCAGACAGGTTTATTATTTTGAGGGTGGCTACTGTATGTTTACGCATTTGAATACATTTTGCCGACTCAAATTGTCCTGCTCGATTAAATGAAGCTTAGTAGCAAAGCGTGATGATCCAAAAGAAATTCATGCACTGCTTACTTCTCTACTTTCATTACATAGTCATTAATTAAGCAAAGGATTTACTATGTCTCCTTCAAATACAGAGCGGGTATGACAGATGGACGTTTATTGCTGCTTGCCTCGGTTCTTTGGGCCTTTGGCCCTCGCCGCAAATTTTCGTCGAAATTCTTTTTTTTTTGTATTATCCTGCCAACTAACAACATCATTAACCCTTAGATGCATGAGTGACTGGCCCCTACACTCTTCCATAGGTGGGTGAAAAATGACCCATAATACAATCAATGCTTTTTTTAATGACGTTTTTGTCATTTTAGTTAAGAATAATCACTTCTATAAAATTTTGTAATATATTTAGGACCATACAGGAATGATTTCATGTTTGAAATATCTTTATTTTTAATTTTTTAACATTTTTGAAAAATAAAAATTAGCCAGAATAGCAATAGAAAAATGTGAACATCCATTTTGTGTGTGTGTGTGTGTGTGCGTGTGTGTCTGTCTGTCTGTATGCATTGCCTGTTTTTCCTTTCTGTCAGTGATCATTGCACACAGGTACATTGCATTTCCCACACCTATTGCTGACTTTGCGATCTTTGTTACTTGGGCAGATCTGACACCTTTTTCACTTTGGTTGGCCCTGTGTATTTCTTTCCTGTGTCTTAGTGGTGGCTTTTGTCACCCCGCACCTTTTCATTGCTTCAATAAACGGGATTTGCATTTGGGTGCAGCTTTCCAGTCGACTCATCATGTGTGGTGTGACAAGCTCCTTTGACAGCTCTTTGAGGAACAGCCGTCGTGCATTGGTGATGCCACTCTTGAAATCTGGGTGCTGAGCCATGAAAAAGGTGTAGGCATTTAGGGTGCCGATGTCAATTATGTTGTACCATTGCACCATGGGCCACCTCTGTGTTTGTCGCTTGCACGGGTAGTTGCCAACCATCTGGTCAATGGTGTCTACACCTCCATTTGTCTTGTAAAATTTGATCACTTCTGTTTTTTTCTCTTTGCTATGTTCATCCACTGCTTTGTCGTGGTGCATCGTGCTCAGGAGCACAACAGATTTTCCTTTCTTTCTGGCGTAGCTGACCATGGTAAGGCTGTCATTGAATCCAAACTCTGTGCTGTAAACCTCCCTGGTCTTGGAAAGCTTCATCAGAGTAGGGATGTCTGGCTTGTTCTGACATAGAGTCCCCACAATAGTGAGCTCCTTCTCCAGGAGATGCTGCGCGAGTGGCACACTGGTGAAAAAGTTATCCATGGTGATGTTGCGACCGGTGTTTCTAAATCTACCACACAGCTGCTGGACAATATTTTCTCCCAGATTCTTCTGAACGTCTTCCCCTGGTTGTCTCCCCGTGTAAACTATACCATCTATTGCATAGGTTATGCGTGCATCACAAACCCAGAAGATCTTTAGGCCATACTTGGCAAGCTTGCTTGGCATGTACTGTAGAAACTTGCACCTTCCCCTGAATGGCACAAGCTGTTCATCGACAGTGACACAATCACTGGGGATGAATTGCTGGCTGCAGTTGACCAAGAACAGGTACCATACATAGCGAAAGACTGCCATATGATCTGTTTCCAGGCGGAAGGCCAATTTGTAGATAAATCATAGTCATGAACGACACACAAACAATTTTATATGAAGATAATACTTAGACGTATCAGCTCTTACAGTGTAAAATAATTTTCCTGAGGGGTTCATTTCTGATAGTATAGTCTGCCCAGTCCGCATTCAATGTATTGCTGACAGCCAAAGTCGATTCGAATCAGTGGTTCCCATTGGACTCCATAGAAAATGTACACGGGTCACTTTTGACCCATTTATGGAAACTTTGGGTAGCAATACAAAAATTGAAATTTCTTAAAATGTATAAAATGTAAGTTAAAATTGTGAATGACATTATATAAAAAACATGTTTTTTGAGGAATACCCGGAATATGAAATTATAATAAATTTTCAGTATGAATATATTTCAAGAAAAAAACCTCACCGGGTCATTTTTGACCCACATATGCATCTAAGGGTTAATGAATTCAGTCAAACGTGTCTGAGGTGTTTACATGTCAATGCTTGTTGAGTATTATGAAAGTGTGCACAGTTAGTCACGATTTCACTATGAATGCAAAACTGAGCTGGGACGAAAGGCATATATTAGTTGAGTGCATACAGATTGTGCAATTTGAAAGAAGAGGTCCAAGAGCTGCCAGTATGCGGTATTCATCAGTGTGCTGCAGCCCGTAGGCCCTGGCGCAGGCGAGCGCCAGGACAATGCATTAATGAAACTTTAATGACTCAACTTGGGCAAAAAATAACCAATCCATCCTGGACTGGTGTGCAGGTCTATTAACGTTGGCGCGGCACGCTGCGACAAACAAGTGCCCTTGCCACACCCCCTGCTAGCGCAGCCTCCATCCAGGGCAGGGGCCCATGCAGGTAAATGGCTTGGCAGCATGTGGCAGAATGCATCTCCATCTGGCTGACCTCTGCGTGTTGGCTGTGGGGAGAGCATCAACAAATGATTTGCACATGAAATGGGGACCTCAGAGATTGATGCACTACTTGATGGTTTTGTTCATGATGTGCATGAGAATGCAACACGATGGCACCTTATTGATTTAACAGAGCCATCCATTCATCTTCTATACCAATTGTCTTCGTTTGAGTCGCGGGTGAGCTGGAGTCTCTCCCGGCTCTCTTAGTGGGCGAGACGAGCGCGCACACTGGACACCCCGGCCAGCTGTTTACATGGGCACATGCGGACAAACAACCATTCACATTCAAACCCAAGGATAATTAAGAGTCTGTGTTTTCTTGAATGTGGAAGGAAAACCCATTGAGACAAAAAAAAAAAACTACGCCATGCACATTTTTGTGGCTGACATGTTCCGGCTGCACTGAAGCATTGCAGCCATCTTTTGTTGTTGTGTTGTTGTTGTTGTTTTTTTTAAACTAAAATGTCTATAACCCGACAATTTTTTCTCGACAGTGCCAATTTCCAGGCAACATGATGCTGCGTAGCTCCTGCAGAGTGACGGAAGGGACATTGTTTAATAACAGACTTGAGGGTTCAAGAGAGTTAACAGGTTTATGAAATGAAGACAATCACCCTAGTATGTGCGCCAAGAGGGTCAGAGTAGTGCGCAATTGCTCACACGGGCGCAGTTTAGAGAGAACACTCGTCCCACCTCATGGAGCTTGCCTCCTGAAGTGGCCACGATCTTAAAAAAAAAAAAAAAGAAAGAAAAAAAATGTGACAAATGTTTTCAGTGACAGCGACCTTTGGATCTGTCGTTTTGAGTGTCAGCCAAGAGGTCAGCGCTGTCGCCATGCGTCTGAATGAATGCAGCGGCTCTGATTTTGATTTGGCTTTTATTTCATTACAAGTATATGAATGCATGTCTTCCTCTGGGGTAATGCTGTTATTCTACATCATGGAAAGTGTAATTGAGACAACACAGGGCATTACTGGCTGAGTGATGCGTCTGTGCACAATGCGCCCGTTCCCTGTTTCTTAATTAGAAGCCTAGATCACCGTGTCATTTCTACAATCACACTTGCGTGTTTCCTTTACGTGTTGGCAGACAGGGAGGGGTGGAGCATGACCGAGGAAAGCTCAAGTCAGCCAGTACGAGCGTTCTCAAACATCCAAATACATCATGAGAACCAACAGAGGAGGATAAATTACAGCTCTTAACCTGGTAATTTCCCTTCATTGGGAGGAAGCTGTAATTGCTTTAAGCATTAATCTGATTTGAGTCTCAATACAAAATTTCCCGTTGAAGTATGAAAAGAGTTTTTGTGGGCATGTAATGTGTTTGTTCCACTGGGAGCACGTTATTGTCATCACAGAAGTGGGTTACCAAGCGCGCACTTAGTGGTCCTGCTGCTGTGCATTGTGGGAAATTAGTCCAAGGTTGCTTTTTGTGATATTGCTGATTGAATGATGATGAAGTTTAGAACATCGCAGTGTTCAAATAGCCACAGGGAGGCCCACCAGAGAACAATCCGTTCCGTAACCATTAAAAGCACACTGTCGGGTTGCATAAATGAGCTGCATGTGAATGTAATATTTAGGAGATTTGATTGAGCCCGCTGACCACCTCAAATTGTCTCCAGCACGCTTATGAATCATTGCTTTCCACTTAATTAACCAGCGGCTCTAACACTGCTCTGCAAAGTGGCTCAAATGATCCTGATGGCGGCGTTCTGCAGGAGAGGAAGCTTGCTGCAGATGTCACCTCACCTTGGCTTTCTGAGGGCATGACAGGGGTCAGAGAGGGGAGAACACTCCAAAAGATGGGCAACAGCGTTGCCACCTTCACCTTGTGCGCTTGACACTTGCCAGCATCAGGTCATTAAATTCACATTAGACCTCTCTGAGGGACTTCGAGATGCCGTGCGCCCGCCGACAGCTCGCCTGCAGTGCAAAGACTCACAGCTTTGCTTTGCGTATAAAAGCAACCGTGTAGCACTTTGCGTTCGGACGTCGAGTCATTATGCAGTTATTTTTTCCTTCTTCACGATGTCGATAATGGCAACTGAGATGCAGGAGTGACTGGCGGTGAGGGGGTTATGTGGGGGGCTCCATTTGTCCATCCCCTGGAGGGAGAGTCAAAGTTCTAGATCAATGCCACCATCATGGCATTAACTCCACATCTCTCCACTTGATGCGGTGAATCATTTATAGACAGAAACCTGTGACGGCTGTTTGAAATGTCACATCACGTTAGGCCTGCGGCCGCCAGCGATTCAAGGTGGTGAAAGGTAGCCGGTGCAGCGCTCGCTTCCTGCCACATGGTGCAGGGGTGCAAACTAACAGTGCGGATTGCATGGTGGTGAAGATGAGTTGGCAATGGTGACCTTTGTTGTGTTTATCTGACCATGTCTGACATTGGCCACCCTGTTAGCTCGCATATTGTTGTTTATGAACAGAAGCAGGGTTTGGACGGGGTGGAGGGGTTTATTGGTTGCTGTTGGACGGACAGCTGCTGCCTTTGGCTGTTGACCAGAGGCCTAATAACAGCATGAGAGGGACATTACCTGGGAGCAGCTGCCATCCAGCCGCGTGATGCCACGTCCTGCATGAACCGTTCAGTGAGCCACTAACTGTCATTATAGCCCTCAGTGATTTTACTGCGTCCAGGAGAGAGCTGCCTCGCATCTCACTTTTCGGGCACTTTTCTTTTTCCAGCACATTTTTGTGTTTAGCGCTCAATGTATTGCTTTATCCCTTCTCATCTCTTCACATTGCGGCAGCTTGTCTAACTCCGCCCCCACCCGTCTTCAGTCGCATCCCAAGAGTGAGACAGCTGTGAAAACAGTGTGGAATCTGTTCAAGAGAAAATGGCTCACTGTTCTATCTTCAAATTTTAACCAGATTTTCCAGGGATATTAGAGGAAACAAAAGAGGTGGCGTCACAGCGCGGTTCAAAGCTCCTCGTGATAACTTTGATGCACGAGTCGCTGTGAATAAAAAGCCGATGGGGGATGCCGGCATGTGTTTTGGACCACTTCTGTACATTTAAAGTGAGGTGACAATTGGTCCATAAATTTGCATCTGTTATGGCTGACTTTAACATAAATGCTAAAGACTGCCTCTTAAGATGTGAAATATTATGCGGTCCTGATGCTTAGTTCATACAGCTCAAATGGGAGCAAAGTTTCAACTTTGAAGTTCCAAGAGTTTCAATCATTTTCAGTCCTTTTCTGTTCTCTTTGTTTCACAGGAAGTCCAAAGTATGAATCATCCGTCACAATGGCAAGGATTGAAAACTGAAGTAATACCCGAGATAGAAAATACAGCATCAAGAAAAAGACACATTAATTTTAATTGGAGAGCATTTAAGGATATTGTTTCCAAAAGCCCACGAATATATTTTGATTACTGGTTGAAAAATGACACTACCTGCTAATTTTACATTTTGAAAATTGAGATAAATGAATTGTCAGTTTCTGAACTTATTCAAGCAAATATGCTACACAATGAATGGCATGGGAAGATACGTATACATGTCAATATATTATAATATTTTGCTTTCATTTCACTTATTATTTTTGCGTACAAATGAACATGAGTGAGTTTTGCACATTTTATGATGCAAAATATTCATTTAAAACATCAGATCAGTAAAAAATTGTAATGATAGTCAAGAAATGGTGGTAAACTGCCAGCTATGCATAATAACAATCTGACTTCAACCAGCATGAAGCAAAAAATGTCCAAAATAATGTGCTCCTTCATCTCCCATTGATGGGCATTGGGCTTGTTTTCAGAATCTGCATATAACCCACTGTGGGAATGAGTTAGACTGATCTATCCTATCTAATATGTGACTTTATCTCCCTTTTTTTTTTTTGCTCATAAGTTGCAAATAGCTTCATTAAAAGAAAAGCACGGCCAAAGGGAACGCATAAAACATGCTGCTGCTAGCTCCCTAATATGGTATTTATGACCGAGGCGAAATGTAGAGTGAATTAAAGTTTAAAGGATTGCAGTCAGGTAGTCTCGCCAGCGTTTCCAAAGGATTACCCATTAACAAGATGAAAGAAGAGTTTGTGTGCACGCATGTGCGATATTCCTTCATGTCTGCCGGTGGTAAGTTGGCTCTTCAGTGACACCTTATCGCTGCAGGTAAAGCCAGCTTCACACATATACATAAAAAGAAATCTTCTTGTCATTTCTATTGTGATCAATGAATTTTGTGAATACGCTATAGAAGCACTCAACATAATCAATTGCTATTTGTGTCCTTAAACAGTTTCAGGTCATTTCCTAATTTCATGTCACAATCACTGAGTCCGTGGCTTGACTGACCTCGTTTTTGAATGCAAACCAAAATTTGAAATTCACGATTGACACCCTGATCATTAGCTCTGCAGCGGATTGGGAAAAAACAATCGTTCAGGATGATATTTTTGACATTGAATAAACGACCCGTTGCTGACTTTGACCTTACGAAATCGGACCTGAAGAAATCGCTTCTGTGATTGCCCCACTTAAAATGTAGACTTTTTAAAAAGAAATTCCAAATCATTGTTAGCTGATAAGTCCAAATGTGCAAAGGCCAATAAGTCAAGACAGATATTAAACCAGTGACTCTTCACCTTCTAAATATTGCACATACTTTGTTTCCATCTGATCACTTGGTGCCTTTTTGCAAATATGCAAATGTGTTTGCCGGAGCAGCCTGGTGCTGCCGTTACATTATTTATGAACTGAAATCTTTTTGTTTATGTATCTGGAAGTTGTGTCAGGCTGATGTAGGCTGGCCTGACGTCGGGTCTTAAGGAGCTGTTACCCTGCAAACATATTCATGTATTCTTCTTTATATTAGTGTGTGTTTGCCTTACAGCCATCAGCGACTCCAGTTCAAAGTTGACCCACTTTCAGTTTACACATGTGATGCATGAAGCCCACTCAAAGTGCGCAGCTGTATTGTCGGCGAAGCAATTATGATCAAATTTAATTGCAATGAAGGGTAACGAGTTAGCAGGCTTCGAGTGACAGAGAGTCATATTTGACAAATTACAGCTGCATCTCCTTACTGCGACCGTGATCCTCAGGTGAGCATGTGAATGTTTGACTCAAGCACCGATAATGCATCTTGGATAACAGTGTGATGTGCATGGCTGCAATGGCATACATCCTCCCTGTCTCCATTCTTCTCCCATGAGGCTCGCCCACCTTTTTAGCGCACAGATGGGCGAGAAAGGTTCACTCGCTTCCATGTGACCTTTGTTGAATGTAAAAATTTGTGACACAAAGTGGCGCGGTCTCATATTTGTTTAGCAGTGACTGGTTCGCCGCGGCGGCGTAATGGCACGGCTCCAGTAGTCAGCTCACCGGAGGCGGTGCACCAGGGACAACCTGCGATCACCGTGCTGCTGATTTATGCATGAACCATGTGCTCGCTTTCTGCGAGACAGAAGGGGAGGATGTTAACAGATGAGACATTCGGACAAGAAGACATCCTAGATTTGGTGACGTGGGGGCAAATGGAGACAACTGGGCCCTTGACAAAGATATCACATTGATGCTCCAATTCTACCAGCTACCTGTCTGCCGGAGCCATCTGTCATGTGAAAGCAGTGCATCCATCTGAGTTGAAAATGACAACACAAATGTGGAACACTGTCAAAAGGAATCCTCATAAATAAATTGATCTTGTAGAACCTTTGAAATGGATTAATATAGGCCTCCTGAAAACACCCTTTGGCGTCCATCCATGTATCCATCTATAACTGCAGCTGCAGTTAGAAATGGGTGGCAATGTGGGACTGAACACAGATGACTTGATTCGTGGCAAATCGAAGCTGCTCCCCTCATTCCCATTAAATTCAGCACAGGTGAGGGGCGTGGTCCACATGGTGGAAGCATCGCATACTCGATGGAGTCAGTACAGGAGATCAGCATGCGCAAATTGTTTTAGTTTATAATGAACTGCAAGATCTCCACTTATGGAAAAAGTAAACTTGGCCGCTGCAAAGTGAGTACTTGCAGACCCCCTTGAACACCCGATCGTGCGTCTTTGTGGCAAACCCCCCCCCCCCCTGCTACCTTCACCCAGGTGAGTCTCTTTAAGGTATAAGGAGTGTTAACCTAAACCACCATATGAAAAGTCATTTAATTAGGTAACTTAATTTAAAATGATATGGGTAAATGTCACTTGTAAAAATGAAGCATATTGCATGTATATTGGGCATGTGACAAATGAAATATGACATCGTGGGCTGAAAAACATTCAGCAACGTACACCAGGGAGCAACCTGAACACATACACTTGAATTTTTGCCACACCGTGCACTCGTCAAAATGGCATATTAGTGGCAGTCCAACGTTCCTCCCTGGTGTGACATGTCTGGCGACGTAACCTGGCCCACCTATTCCATTACAACCTTGTAATGTTTCTCCCGCGGGTTCATTCAACCATGAGAGATCCCACTTGCTGTTTGTCTTGACAGCACTCTCCTTAAGCACCTCATGTATCCATATTTGATTGCGCCACCGGCTGCGTAGGTAAAGACAGGAATTTGTAGTGACAAGGGGAGGGCTTCGGCACAGCAGAGGTACCTCAGCAAAGAGACAACCTCCTCCTGTGGAGGCAGATGAGCCTTGTCAGCCGGCAGTTGGTGCAGTAATTATAAATGGTGCATTGAATTTCCCAGGGATTCCAGGAGAATGGCATAATGGAGTGAGCACTAACAATTTATAAGCAAAGCTGAAGTAAAATGAGACAGGAAACATGACTGAACTCCTCCACACAAGGAGCTCACTGCACTGCCTGCGCAGGTGCCACTTCCTTCACATCGACGTCACAAGGCGAAACAGCAGCCGCAGAGATTGTTGGGGATGTCCTAAATTAGCAGTTCACAAGCAGATTAGTGTGCTAATTACCAATATAGCGGTTGCACCTGCTTGGCTCTTGTTAAATGAGTCACAATTGCAACCTCACCAACCACTAGTAAGCCTAGCTGAGGCTAATTCAAACGCTGCATATTGTTTGCGGTCCTTTAAATTTACTGTATTGCGTAATAATCACATTTATTGGAACTCAGTGGTACATTTGCCTGCCAGGTGTGCCTTACATTCAGAGGTGCAAAAACAAATTCTGTACATTTTTTCACCAAAATAGACTTACTCAAAATGGTAATATTAATGCGGTCCTGCGTTGTCCTGCATACCATTCCGAATCCGCCCAAAAATTATTAGACGTTGTATGGAGCGGCGTAAGTGCAGCTATGACATTCCATCTAGTGGCCATCAATGATATTACAACTTAAACCTACAGTCAACTCCTGGCATATTCACAGTGTGGATTTGCATCCAGATTTCTTTTCCATCCATATTTAGAATGCATGTATTTATTTATTTATTTTTAAAATGGAAAATGTACACTGAATGGTTATCAGCGTTAAATATTTTTTGAAGATTTTTTGAGTTTATGAAAAAAAAATTTTTTTGAAAATGAATCAAGTGGCAGCTGTCCAACCCTGCTCTAAATTGTTTCATAAGCATGACTTGTTTTGTTGAGACAAAAGCTTCTTTGAGCATCAAAGAGCCAACATTTTTCTTTTCACAATTCCTTCAGGCACGACTCACTAACGTGCTACATTGCTGTGTATGAAGTGTACATTCACACAGATGTTGTGGCTCCACACAGTCCGATAATTAGATGCTTGG
Organism: Hippocampus zosterae; assembly: GCF_025434085.1. Classification (NCBI taxonomy): domain Eukaryota; kingdom Metazoa; phylum Chordata; class Actinopteri; order Syngnathiformes; family Syngnathidae; genus Hippocampus; species Hippocampus zosterae. Next base: position 26,145,830 of record NC_067452.1, read on the forward strand.
CTAAGTTAGTGCAGCAAGTGTATGTGACAGTGACAATTGCTTTGACTAGAAAAGGGCATGGATCATGACCCCTGGGTGTTAAACCTTCAATTTGGTCAATGCCTAATGCCTCTCTTCTTACATCGACGTCAAACCACTCTGGCATTGATACCGGTCATCTAAGCCGTCCGAATCTCGGCCTTCTGCCCTGCGTGTGAGGCGCTGTCAGCGTCATCGGGGGGCATTTGCTGGCTATGAGAACTTATTGTCCACTCTGGGAAAGGTGCTTTCAGACGCACAATCAACTCTAGAAGAAAGACCCACTTGGTTCAGCTGTTGTTTGAAAGATTTTTCAGAAGACTTAAATCCACAATCGAATGGAAGTGCACTGTGTGCAGCAGTATGCAATGCCCGCATTGGACTAATGCTCCCCCGGACTGAGACATGCCCTGACTCTGGTGTGAGCGGCTGGAATGATTCTTATTGATTATCTTGGCATGAGCACTGTTCATACACTGTGCCACAATCGGTAAGGCGTTTCACTAGGTTTCAAACAAATGCCACAGAGCTTTCCCTAGATTACCAGACGGATTTCTCCAACCTCAGACACACACTGAAGGCTGGCAGTTACATTATGTTCAGGTACACTTCCTCACGGAGCCCGCCCCCGTCGCCTGGCAGCACGCAGACGTGAACCTCTGCCTTGTCCTCGGAGGTCCCTCAGCCACAAATGTCCTGATTGTGAGTGACATCAGAGGCCCTCGTCAGTCACTCTGATGCTGTCAAGGAGTTGGCCGCCGTGAGGTGATGGCGGATGGCCTATTTATACCGCCGTCACCTGATCTCTCCCCCTTTCAGAGGCCAGCAATATTAAATTGACAGCAGCATATTCTGAGATGTGTGATTGGCCTCAGGCCCGCATATACAATGGCTTTATGTGCCTCCCACCTTTTAAAACACACTAATGATTCTTTTGTTGAACAATTGGTGAACATGTTGCTAAGATGAGCAGCTCATCTTTCCTCTTGTTGTCTTTATTGATTCCCCCCTTTTTTTAAAGGGCACCTTGGTTCATTGCAGTTATTTTCAAAGGGTGGTACTCACAGTGTTCTTAGCAACAAATACATTCATCTGTTACACCTCAAATGCCATTTCACGTCCACACACTAAAAGAAAAAAAATCTGGATTTTACTTTTCCTCAGAAACAATCAGGAACATCTGTCAATCCATTTTTTTACTGCATATTTTTACAGGGGGTATTTGCAAGGGCCTAACCCACCTGCTTTCGGATAAAGCGCAATACAGTTAAATAAAATTATTATTTCGGTCAATTTGATTTTTTTTATGTCGTATTTATTTTTTATGTACTGTTCAAAGAGTGCAAAACTTGACAGGGGCTCGCATTTTATTTTGCATTCAGTACAGTAAATTACTTTCCAAGCTGTAGAGTACATTATCTAAATACAGTTCCGTTCACTTTTAACTTTTAAGTAAAATATGTTTGGATTTTGTTTTTAAGAATGGTTTGTTTATAAACATATATTTAGATGCAAGCGGATGGCTCTCGAAGCCTCATATCGTTCCTTCTCAGCAGTGTCAAGTTATTGAGTGGCAGGTGTCATTTATTTGGTCCCTACCTTACATGTTTGACAGCATGTCTCAGCAGCACGACAGCCTACATGTAGGTCGGTCTGAACTGTGAGTTGTAAAAAGGAGTCGTGCGGCCCGCGCCGTGTTAACCAGCCCACATCTGGGTCACTCATAAACACTCCGCCCCGCGTAATCAGCCCCACATGGTTGCGTTCAAGCTTCTGGCGCTCCGGTCTCATGCGTGGAGGTGAGGGAGCTCGTCAAGCCCGTCAGAACTCCGGTCTTGTGTGAAACAGATCTTGTGGCAGGATCGCCGTATGATAAATATTTGAACCGCAGCCCTCCTCCCATTGTAATTACGCCAGGTTTCCAGTGGGGCCCCCGACGTTTGATCTCCATACCGTCCCAAAGCACACCCGAGACATTCATTTGATTACAGATGTACCGCAAAGCTCCAGAATTTGGCAGCTCAAAGACCTCGGGTTTTGTTACAGCCTTCGATATCATCAATGTTCTCCAGGAGCAGAAACTTCTCTCTCAAGTAGGCTAGTTACTTTTTTTTCTGAAGAGTACTGCTTTAATTAATAATGCATGCATTGAAAGTTTCAGCTGTTGGAGGTGAAAGTTGAGCGTTTGAGTGCTAAAACTAACAGAAACTTCATTTGCTTAACAATGGCCTAAGGTCTGTTGCAGATGTTCTCAGCATTTAAATCAATGACGGCTTCTTTTTGCCGATTTTGGGTCCCTTCTGTTCCTTCTCCTCGCAGTCACTGAGCATTAGCGCTCCGCGCACTGCCACACGAAGGGGAGATTCAAAAGATGGCAATCGGCGCATCCAAACAGAAGCGGCGTTGCAAGCTTCCCTCACTGACCTCCACAATCTGTTGGAATGATCTGATCTCGATTTGTTATTTCACGTCAGTTTCATCGTATCTGAGCAGGGCTGTGTTCACTGCTCAGACACTCGATGCATCCGTGCCCGTTGACCCTGGTGCGTGCGCAGAGGAACAAGTGTCTTCATTGCTGTGGGGCCAACGTTATACATCGTCTGTTCTGATGCCACTGTTTCTAGCCCCCTCTCCACACACACCCACACAGGGGTCAACCTATTAAATGAGATTTTAGCGCCGCTGACCCATGTTGTACTCCTTTCACCTTTTGCCTGGAGGTGACCTTTCACCTCCAGATATGCAAGCAGCCACCATCCACGGAGATGCAGCGAGCAGGTAGGTGTGAATGAGGGACAGATTACTTTGGAACGTTGTGCGCTAACAGAATACAAGGAGGGTTTATTATATGGACAATAAGTGGGATTACAAGCAAAACTAATTTATGAGCCCTCGTGTTCATCGTATTTTACTTTTGAAATCAAAATAAAATTCAGTGACAATTGACACAAGAGTGCCAGGGTGTGGATGTATATAATCGCGATACAAACCAAAATTTGTAAAAATATCACGGTTAAGGGTAAAGTATGAGCCTTAGTAGAAACTTCTTTCTTTTTACTTTTTTCTTTTCTGATTGATATAAAAATGATTTAGTAGATATAAACACATAACGGAGTAGGACTAGATAAGTTTTTTACTTCTTCCTACTCCCTTGAACATAATAACTGTGTTGAATGAAGACTGATTTCTTTCTTTTTACTTTTTTATCTAGCTTATTTTCTGTCAAATTATTACTGTATATGTTTTATGTTCAATAAATAAACTCGCAACTCGTAAACTCGCAGTGCAAGGTTTTAGTTTGTCTTTTGTATGCAAAGTACACAAAGTGAGTTTGCTTGCATTGGTGAAGAATCTAAAAAACGTTCAGTTTTTCCCAGAGGTGGAAAGGCTTCAGCCTATATGTGTGTGCGGACGGCTCTTTAATGTGAGTTTGTGCACTTGTGTTTTTCTTTCTTCCTGACATCTTTCAAGTGCTGCATGTACTGTATGTCATTAATTGAGTCTCCAGCTCCCTGGAGTGGTTAGCTCCACTTGCACTGGAGGGGGTTGGGGTGTTGGGCTTTGTGAGAGAGTCTATTTGTGTGTTTGTATGCTGTATGTGTATGCGAGATCTCTGATGATTATGCTTGATCAGTGTCAAACACAACCTACTGTGGCGGATGCTTTGAAAGCAAACATGTTGCGGACTTTTACCAAAAGCCATTCAACTATTTGCCTCAGCTCGGAGTAAATTTCACCTTATTTTTCTTTGGTGAGCGAACGAGTCAATCCATTCTGATGTCTCACAGACTAAAAGGAGAGTCGAAGAATCAGGAGAAAAAACACTTGGGGCGCTTTGGAAACAAATCACAATTTATTTGCAGAGCTTTATGGCGTGTGATAAAAGACATCAAGGCTCTTCTGCACCTGGGAAGCATGAGCTGATAAGAGAAGGAGCCAAATCCTCTTGTAAGACAACATCAGCTCCGACTTCAAAAGCCCAGTGCGCGTACACGTTAGCTTATATGTCTGTAAATGAACAGAATGTATTGGTCGGTGTATGTGGTGAGTGACAATGCACTTTAACAAGCATGTAAACCTTCTGCATGCGTACAGACTTCCTGCTATCTGAATCTTCCCCATACCTTTCAGCCATTCCTAGAGGAATCCGGACGGGCATGTTATAGGTTTCTTCCCAGTTGGAATTGCATTAAGAGTGCAACGCGGTCGAGCGTCCGCAGCTGAGAAAACGCAAGGGCTAACAGAAATTATAAAGTAAACATTTTTCTCAGTCAGGACCTTTAATAGATATGTAGTTATACCACGTGAATCCTACAGGGAGACATTAGTTTTGGTTAATATTGTGGTATAATAGTGATTCGGCAGTGTGTCCAGTGGCAGGACGATCCTTTTTGGACCAGGACCACCAACGTTTTGCCTTTAAAAGACAAACAAACAACAAAAGGTAGAATAATTCCAAGCAGATAACAAAAAAAAAGTAAAGGATGCAAAGACACATCAAAAACAGTTTTTGAAGTTCAACAGCACCTTAATGAAATGTTAACTGAAACGCTTGAAGCTTTTTGTTTTATTTTACAAGCTTGCAAAACACACAATCATTATGATGGATGAGGCTCTTTAATTAACGAGCTAACATTATTTACTCCACCCTCAAGGGTTTCGCTTAGCCAATTACAGTAGATGACGTTTCAAACAGTGTCATAGCATGCATCTGCAGACCCGTATCTTTTACATTGATCTGCACATATGAACGGGCAGAAAGATCACAATCTGATCTGTCTGTTTATAGTATATGTGCCGTGCAACTAGTCCATGGGGTACCTCGCTGCAATCAGTTGGGATTGGCTTCACCTCACCCACGACCCAAGTAAGGATCTAGAATCTGGTGAGATGCATTTGGCCAGTAACACTGCAACACTGCAGCCTGATTCGAACTCAAGTGGTTAAACAAAGACGAAGGCACGCGGAGAGTGAAAGTCCCAGAGGGAGAACACTGAGCGCTGACACTTAAACAAAAGAAGAGTGAGAACAGGGACGGTAAGCTTGCTGTTTCACAGGCCTGCTTGATGAGAACTAAATAGCTCCCACCTCTGTCGTGCGGGGAGAAAGAGTGAGGGGCATTTGTGAGTCATCATGTTAGATTGGGCTTTATTAGCACCGCCTGTATTGTTCCTGTTCGTCAAAGCACTCACAGGTAATGTGGTCATAATCGTTGTAGAGGCCTCCATCTGCTCATCTGGCGGAGAGGGTTGGGGGGGGTGGGGGGGGGTGGAGATACCCTCGTTTCAAATCCATTTTCCCAGGTGCTGATGGGAGGCTGCAGGGCGGAGGAGGCGGTAGTTTGTGAGAGGGAGCGGGGAACAGTCTGTAAACAAGTTGTGTGGCCACACCTCCATTCGTCAATGCAGGTGCTGGGGTCAAAGTGTGCCGGGAGGTGGATCTGGTTCTGGCAATTCTCCATGCATGTAATTACATGTCTTTAATTGATAACACGGAAAAACTGTATTGATTTGCTGTCAGGCAGAGGCCCGACCTCTAATTACTGCTCTGTTCTGCAATGTTGGCTTCACTTCCTGCCGGAGAGGATCAGTTGACGACATCCCAGCCGAGTTACTTGCTAGCGGGATGTAGCGCATACAATAGATGACGGCTGAAAATCTATGGGGGATTTTTGTAGTTAAAGGTGATATGCCGCCTTTGAGCTAACAATGCAAACATTGTAAGCTCATCAAAAATGACAGCATCAGCTCTCACCGCACGTTTCCTGGAGTATCTGGTAACCTGTTACCAGATTTGCGATGCCGACTTCCTTCAGTGTGCACTTAAACCAATGTGATGATGGAGCCGCACCAACTGGCCTCCTGCCTGAAACAATTTGAAGGTGGAGGAAAACCAGACTCATACTCATTCCAACCTGAATATTCACTCTGAACTTGGAGTCGTTGTGCGGCGACAGGATCGTAAACTGCAGCTGATTACTCAAGTTTTCATTTAATTGAGCAAGGGATTTCATCTTTCTTTTCCACACTTACTTGCATCTGGATAAATAACTTGCTCACCATGAAGGCCTTGAAGTAAAAATTTGATATTTTATAGGGCCGGATTACGACTTTAAACTCTTATTCTAACATGGTTGTTTCGCAACCTATCTCTGTCCATATTGAACCAGAAGAAGGACATTAACATTTTTGCTTTCATCATTTATAAAATATACTTTCATTGTGTTACTTGGTCTTTATTCTGTAGCGCTAAGGAAAGAAAATGGTGTCGTTAAAAATAGTGTTGGATTGTATTGAACGAAAGGTGAAGGGGCTGTTGTGGGTGCGTGTGGGTGTGTGTGCCTGTGCCTGTACAAGAGAGAGAAGATGACAAGGGCGGATCCCTCTGCCTGTAGGTGGAGCTACACTCTACTCTTCTCTCCTTTTCTCATCCTCCAAACAGAATGGCTGCATTGCACGGACACACTTGGTACAGTATTTACAAAATGAAAACTCTGTGCTTGTCCAGTTTGTGTGTGTCTTATTCACGTGTGTGCACTCTTCTCTGAATAGAATTCATTTTTGTGTGCATCAAAGCATAAATATGAAATCAAGTTTTTTTCTGAACATTCAGGGAGGAAAAGTGACAATGGTACAGCAGCCAACCTGTATTCAACTCAAGATATTATTGAGGGCCTAATCGTCATCATGGTGAGATTATGCAGTGGTAGGTGGAATGCCTCTGCACTCCGAAAATGTATTGAATGGAACTTTTTGGGGAACAAAAAAAGCTAAAGTTGTGTACAACTGAGGTTTGCAAAACTTTGAAGAGGAAAAAAGTTTGCCTTAATCACCATTGAAATAATGACCTCCAAATGTGCTTCTTGAATTCTTTTGTGATGCCATCAGAGAAAGTAGTGATAGGCCCGCTAAGAGGAAAAATGATGATCGTCATAACACTCATAATATGATTTACAACACTGGAATGAAATACATAATCTCACAATAATATAACTCATGCTGGTTGGAACCCCCCCCCCCCCCACCTCCCCAGAAAAAAAATACAATTGCACTGATATGAGATACAGTGAAGTACAGGTAAGTTGGATAAGTGCACAATTTACAATACTTTTTGACAAATGTTATATGCACATGCTTTCTTCCATTGGGACAGTCCCCAGCGTTAAAAAAAATGTTCACCTAAACCTTTGGATTTGACATCTATTAAGGTTTTCATTCTAAAGATTGATTTGGACTTGAACTCGTTGATGAACTCCGCTGTTGTTACAGTAGTGTGTTTTGGATTATTATCTTGGTGCATGATGAACCATCTCCCAATCAGTTTTGCTGCATTTTCCATTAAATTGGCAGACGAAACATTTCTGTAGACTTCTGAGTTCATTTTGCTGCTGCCATCATGGGTTACACTGATGAAGATTAATGAGCCCGCTCCAGAAGAAGCCATGCAAACCCAATTCGTGACACTACCGCCACTGTTTCTCAGACCATCTTACATGCACATTTTGTTTGGGATCATGAGAAAAAGCTTTTAGCCTTTCCACACTGGTAACGGTTCATTTTAGTCTCATTAATTCACATGGCTTGTTTGTAGATGTCACCAACAAATTCCAACATGACCTTCTTGCTTCACTTAAAAGTGTTTTTCATTTTCTAGTGGAGCGTGTGCATCATATTGTTTATGTTTAGGAGTAACTTGTTGATGACGTCACTGACATTTTGGGGCTTTTGTTGTCACCGAATGGTGTTTTTTTTCATGTATTCGTGGTCTGTTGCTTCTTCTGGACGTTACACATGGTTGTAACGGCTCGGGCCACTGTTTGCGCAATGACTTGGAGTGATTTTTAATCTTCACATAACTTTTGCATATTTTTCACCCAAATCACCCAAGAGATTGCAGCTTTTCAATGACGGTTACACTATCAAAAACCAAGTGTTCACAGGCATGATGCAGGGTGCACAACTTTAACGAAAGCCAATATAATATTTTCAAGAGGTGTGAAAGACAGTAAGCAGCACAGTGATCGACTGGTTAGCACATCCACCTCACAGTGCAGAGGCGCAGGGTTCCATTCTGGCTCCAGCATTCCTGTGTGGAGCTTGCATGTTCTCTCCGTCCCTGTGTGGGTTTACTCTGGGTACCATGATTTTCTCCCACATTGAAAAACCTGCATGCATGTGAATGTCCAAGCATGTTCGGTCATGGTTTATATCTAGCAGGTAAAACAGCTGCAGCGTCTCCTGTATGCTCACCAGAGGTTTACACAGCATAAACGCATCGCTTCCTTCTTGTTTGGCAGGATGTAAACTGTCCGTATGCCCATATGCCTGATAAGTCTCATCCTGTAAAAGCAGGAAATGTTACCTTTGGCCTCGCACCCTGACTGGGTGGCACCAACGTGACCGCGGCTTCAGGACAAATTCAACCCATTTAAATTACGGAGGTTACACTGTACTGAGAACCTTTTTAGTGCAAAACATTTGCATTGATTTTTGTGGAACTGTTATTTTTCAAACACTGATTTTAGCCCGAAATTCCTCCACATGAATGTGAAAGACTCATACCCAATTATCACAAACGCTTGATTTCAAGGGCAATTACTTTTTCACATAGGTTTGGATTTTTTTATTTTTATTTTTTGTGTCTAAATAAATTAAGAAAAATCGAGGGGCCCCAACTACCTTGGTTTTAAGGTAATAATATTAAATGTCACAAGATTATAAGCGACGGTTTAATCAGCCTTTTGAATAAATCGCACAATTTATCTGTTTCAACTTGGGAGTATTGAACTTGTCATCAAATTTCAGAGCTAGTTAGCCTTGTGTCTGCTAGCTAATTGATAATAATCAAATATTGTGGCAATTATGTGGTAACATGATGAGTGTTTATATGGTTGTAACCGGGCCTGGGAGTACAACCTTTTTTTAGACTATCCGTTTTGTGTTTAAAAAAAAGAAAAGCTTACGGCTTTTCGGAGAAAAAAAAGACAAAATGTCTTGCGCGTACAAACACACACACACACACGCACACACACACACACACACAAACACACACACACACACACACACACACACACACACAAACAACGAGTGAATGCGAATAGAAAGGTATGTGTATGGTTGTGTCTGTCTATTGTGTGTGACCAATTGGCCAACACACGCATACACACACACAGGGCGGAGTGAATGCAAATAGAAAATTACAGTATGTTCGCAGATCTCGAGGTGTGTGGGTCGGCGAGGATGCATGTAAGCTCATTGCGCAGGCGACACTCGCTGACAAACATAGTTTGCGGGAAATTTCCATTTCATGTTCGGCTACACCGCACATTTAAGATTAAGAGCGCAGCATTGCCATCGACAGGAAATATGTCGCTTTAATATTCTGGCTCCACAGTTGCCAAGGAATTAGATGTTGTGGATGAATTAGTGCAGTTTAAAAATACGTAGCCCCAGGCCCCGTTTGTGTTCATGTGTGCATTTGAAGCGGACTGCCACACATACACAAATACATCACATCACCTGCAGTTCATTTCTCTGTCTTCAATCAGTTTACCTCTTTTAGTTTTGTAGCTCACAGCTCCAGTTGGCCCTCATTCTCACGCTGTGTCAGTGTGAAGGGAGGCACTGGCCATACTTCCTGTAATATTGTAGTCAGGCCTTGACCCAACCTGGATCCTCTTCCTGTGTGCTGGATTGCTTGAGTATTGTTGAGTTAGCAGTCGTGTCAGGCTGACAGGCTGTCAGTGTTTCTTGCAGCCTCCTCACTTTTGTCTCCTCTGGGTTCACAAGTTCCATGGCCCATCAGGATTGACAGTGCAGTGCAACCTCAAACAGCTAAAACAGGTCATTTGGGGATTTTATTTATTTATATATTTTTTGCCCGGGGGCGTGGTATAAAACTTTTGTGTGAATTAATTTTCAAACGTGGAAATTCAACCTGCTATCCTTCACTTTTATCATTATGTCTCTTCTGCCCATATTCCATTTGTAATAATTATATATTATTGATAATATTGAAACTCAAAAGCAACCTCAAGTGTTTCGTTGAGCAGCAAGTCACCTGGCCTCTCTCAACATTGCCCCCAACTTGAAAAGTATTTATTTTTAACACAAATTCCCTTAAAGTTGTTTGCCTGTCAGTGCATTGAGTTTCAGCCTCACGCTCTGCTGAGCACACTCCCACTTGATGGTGGTCTCAGACATTCATCTAAAAAAGCTGAGCTCGCTCCACTTCACTCCCGCCTGTGAAACTGCAGTCAAACTCCTCCCAGATCGAACCAACAGGACCCCCACCCCCTAAAAAAAAAAAGCTAACTCTAAATGAGCCAAGTTGTTTACGGGGGTACTTTTCTACAAATCTGGAATTTTTTCGTTTATTTTTACTTTTACTGAATCTGGAATTCATTCTGTTTTTTTTTTTTACTCTTACTGATGAATCAACTATTAACATGTAGTTTATGTGCAGGCAATACCAGGATGCAAAATTAAGTCTTATCCAATATTCCAGGTTATAGTCGTTGCCTTACAGTTCACAGTTGAGTGGGGCGTACTATATGCGCATTCAGAATTTTTTTTCCATTGCATTCTGAGATTGACCAGCACCACTGAATGGATCACGTTTGGCCTATAGAGGATGCAGCATTCTCATTTCCATTTTTTGTTTGAATGTTTTGAAATTACATTAGTCACACAAAGAAGTCACCGACAGACTGTGATTTTTGAACGTGATTTAGCGGTACACTCACAGCTCACTTCAAAGGTGGGAAGGCCTGCATCATGGTCACAATTGGGGAGGCGGCCCTGCTGGTTATTACCGGTATTATTTTTTTTTTATGACGTGAGTTCCACCTCCATCCCCGCAAGTTTGATCAGCGTGTCGTGACAGCACCAAGGGGTGCCTGAAATTATAGAAGTGTCGCAGCTCATTCAAAAAAGATCCTTGTGGCCCCTTTTCATGCAAATAACGGAGCACCCCAATGTTTTTGTCCCCAGCGTTCCACTAATAGCTTCTTACAAATGATGTGCCATTACAAGGAGGTTTATTTCAACAAATTTAATACGTCTTTAATCAACTCTCACCGAGCGTCTTTCAAAAGGTCACACGCCACATCAGGACGGCTTGATGTAAGTCTCCCCCCCCCTTCTCTCTGCCGGCGCAATATTAGCTCCAAGATGGAGGGGAGGAGGCCAACAAGAGAATTATTTCATGGACAACTCGTTTTAAGCAAATCTTTATTTACATTTTTATTCAGTTATTAAATTTTATCGCAAGACAGGAAGGCTAGGGAGGGGCTGGCTTCACACACACACACACACACACACACACACACACACACGCACACACACACACACACGCACACACACACACACACACACACACACACACACACACACACACACACACACACACACACACACACACACACACACACACACACAGACTTATGCGCCTGTGAAGCCATCTAATCTGGATGTGTAAGAACCTACAGTATTATGTGACATGTTGGCCTCCTCTTGATGTTCTATGGCGAATGCTGAGACGCAAAGAAACGCGTGTGGCGGCATGCGGTGCTCTCCTCAAGATAAATGATGCCAGGAGCCATTTAGCGCCATTTACAAGTCACACATTTACGTACATTTTGCCATATTTGCCTAAATAATGGCAGCATACCACTACTGACAAAAGCGAGCATACTGATGAGTGCTACTAAATTTAATCATCTGGTTGGTCGTTTGTCGAAATGTCCACAAGGTTAACATCCATAAAACGGTATTTTCTTCTTTGCAAAATGCGGAGCGCATGTGAATGCTAATTCAATCAGTTTATTATTCATATTCTAAACTAAACTGAAGGGAGATGCGGGGATTAATCATTTTTTACAGCCATTTTACTGCTCTAACAGTCGTAGATGAAACAATCGCATAGTTGCTTGCGCCGGCCAGGTTGACAGAAATGACACATCCTCAAGTGACCCCGCCCATTTGTTTGCCCTTGTGCATTCTCTTTCTTCATGTTGTGTCGTTTCATCACGCGGCTGCAAACAGAGCCAATAAACAAGACTATTTAAATATGTATGGCAGCCGCTCTGCACCCGTGAGATGGAGAGATTTCAATATGCAAAATTGCGAGTGTGCAATATTACCTCGCTGTTATATACTGTGACCTAGAGAATGAACTCTGCCTCGTGGCTCCGCCCCCTCACATTTTGCATACGAAACCCAGGCGCCCTGCCAAATCCCCTTTACATGGTGAGGGTAAAGTGTACGTATTCTTACGTATTCTTCAATAACACACACATGTTGTGGGGTCTGACTCATCAATACTTGCATTCTGTCTCCTGATATTGCTGATTGAACTTACACAACAATCAGATGTCACAAGGCTTTTTGGGATGGCTCAGCCTTCTTCTCACGGTGCGATTTACACACAATGAATTGCTTGCTTAGACACAGCTAACTAAATAGAAGACAGTGGGGGCTGATACGATGAAAAACGGATTTTCATTACTGTTCCATTGATTCTAGTAAATACGGGCCCCGGGCCAGCGCCGAAAGACTGCAAAACGGCAATAATTTAATCTAAGGTGACACAAACCAAAATGTACGTGGACAAAAAAAAAAGAAATCATCCCTGAATATTAAACAACGGCCCCGAGACAAGCAAGGAAGGGAAGTGGAGGTGGGTGTGGGGTTTGGCATTTAAATGTGTGCAGATTGCCATCCAAAGCTATTTGAATACAAGAATTAGGTATTCCTGTCACAAATCATGTTTGCTGCTATGGATATGCCTTGTTATGTCGGTGTTTAACACCAAGCTGAAAGGTTAAAGCAACCGGTGCATTAAATTGTACAAGGATAATTAATATTTCTCTCCTGGCTATTTATAAAATATGGAAAGCAGAGTCCGCTGATCTGAGACAATACGCTGGGTCTTCGGAGGACAAATGTGCACATTTTGTACCAATGCAGGAAGTCACAAAGTAAAAATGGCAATTCCCATCCAAGCCAATATTTCTTTTCAACATTTGGAGACCTGAAATACTTGTCCAGCTTCCGCGACGAGACGCTCCTTCTCAAAGATTGTACCCTTGGGCCGATCCATGTACATTTGCTTTTGGCGGCACTAATTAGTGAGCAGTAAACCAGGGCCAATGCCTTAATTTCGGATTTCCATTCCAGAGGTGTTGAGCTCTCACTCACACTGTTGGGCACGAGGTGTCACATTTACCTGATTGTGTTGCACCTCAACTGACACGCTCACAAGCTGACACGCTCACGCTGTGAGCCCGTGTGTGTGCGCGAGTGTATGTATGTGTGTGTGTGTGAATGCAAATGGCCGCAGCATAGTTCTGTTACATAAATAAGAAAAAGCAAGCGGGTCATTTGGCAACACGCCCCATTCTGTGTGAGCAAGAGGCGACGTGACAAGTGTCCGTGCCCATTACGGTGCCTTATTCACCCACTTGTGCTCCACTGCTTATTATGGGTGCCTCTAACATGCACCCCGAGCATCATGCCACGCCGCTACATAATAGCCTAACATACAAAGCATCTGGAGCGAGAGAGCTGTTGTGCTGGAGGTAGATTCATGGTGGAAGCTGAGTAATCGGGTCCGTTTGCTGCCCCTTGACCTCGCTCGCCTCACTGAGGATTTTAGCTTTCGCCTTTTGCGCATCCTTCGATAACAGTGACGCTTTCTCTGCTCGTCATGAAAACTGGCCGCTTAGTCACTTGCCACATTCGCAAACGTCTTTATCACAGCAAAGGAAAGAAAGACGAAGGAATAGTTAAAGTGATGTGGACGCTGCACTTTGAGCAATGTGTCAGTGAAGCGTCAAAGCCGCTCACACAGACGCCCCTCTCCTCTCCAAAGCCGCAACCACCGTTGACCTTTTCCGCATCAGCCAAAGTCTGCGTGCCAGATTTCATCTTGATCACTCCTACGACAGTCTACTCATTTGGGGCTACAGTGGCGTGTTTGGACCATGGCAGTTTGTACTTCCACCAAAATCACTCATGACAAATGATGAACCGATTTTGCCAATCCAGATGTGTGTAGACCGCGAGTCCTGCGTTGTGTGGCCCTTTTGTGTGATGCTGGCTGTACCTGAGCTATACTATCGTTTTTGTTGCGTGAAACCTCGGCCTTGCTGAAAGCGGTCTTGGAGAGCAGGGGGCCCCACTTGCTGGTATGTTTCATTGTATTTGACTTGTACTATCATCCATCCATTTTCTACTGTGCTTATCCTCATCAGGTTCGCTCGTGACCCTGGAACAGATGCCAGTCAATCGAAGGACACAAGGCAGACAATCTTTCGCTAATGCATAAATGCTGACACTGAAAGGGAACAGAACCTTGAATTATATTTCTGTGTATGAAACACATTGTTGCTGTTTTTTTGATACATTGATACATTCAAGTTCCTCCTGAATTGTGGTTTGAAAAAGCGGTAGTACTAAACGGACTCATTACAGCCAGGCTCTGAATTGATAGATTCCTTCAGTTTTTATGTAAATTGCAGCCGCAGCATAACACTAGCTCTGCTGAGCTGGCTCTGTATTCGCTCGGCCCGCCGCATGAGAGGAAGCCATGCCGTTTCATCTGCCAAAAAAGACCAGTTGCAATTAAAATTTAAATGTAATTTTCTATGTATATATTAAACATGCATCTGCAAATCCAGTATCGTTGCTGTCTGCTGATGATTAATTGCCTTCTTTTGGCTTCACAACACTCATTTTGTCTATTGTCTGAACTGACGCTCTAATTGGTGATTGGCAGCTGAAAGATGCTGGAAGAGGACATGTGATGATGACGATGATGATGATGAAGAGGAGCACGTTGGGCTACTGGTGCAACCTGACACCGGCTCGAGGTTGAAACTCACCAAGGAAGTTCAGCTTCTTTTTCAGTGGCTGATTTTGTCTTCACACATTCCCGGAGCTTGTGTTGTTGTAGTGTCACATTGGATGCTGTTGGATGGCTCCTGTTGGGAAAGGACCCAAGCACATTTTGGCAACAGGTTTGCCAGCTTTTCCAGCTGCTTTGGCAAAACACTCACGCTTATTTGGAATGGCCTCCGAATCCATTTGGATGAAATCTGGAAACGCTCTTGGGAGAGGTGAGCTTCCGGCCATGTCCCTTGCACGTTGCTGTACCCATCTCAAAACGCCTGCAGGTGGTTTTAAACCATTTTCCTTTCATTTTAACTGCTGTCCTTTCTTAAAATAATTGGTGCATTACGCTGTCGCAAGCAGACAATGTCACACTATTCACATCTGTGACAAGCTATCACTACATGCCTCCTCATGTGTTCAAGAAAAGGCCATGACGTAGGTGAAAGCAATCTGTCTGCAGCGCCATCAAAAGTAACTCCAAGACGTGACAGATAACAGGTCAGGAAAGACTCAATAAAAGTCAAGGGTCTTTTCAGTGTGATTTTTTTTTGTTTGTTGTTTTTGCAAGGATCAAGTGCAGCTCAACTCCAAGGTGTGTTTGCTCGCACCTTGTTCCTGACAGCTGCGTGTGGCCAACGGAGGCAGAGACAGAACGTGAGGTGTGTCGAGTGAAAGGAGGGATGGCTAAATAACAGAGCGAGAGATGGAGGAGCACGACAAATACTAAAAGATGAAATGAAAGGCAGAGCTAGAGTAATCGACCTACATCTGTTGCTCATTATCCTGCTGGCCTCATCGCTGGTAATCACTCCAGCTGACATAACTCACAGCAGACCTTACTTTGGCTACAGATGGGAGTCAATGGGAAGAGGTGCCTTTTAGTGTGTGTGTGTGTGTGATTGTGTGTGTGTGTGTGTGTGTGTGTGATTGTGTGTGCGTATTGGGGCTGGGTCTCCAGTTAATTGTCTCAAATAGAAAAGGTTACTGTCTTTCAATTGAATGCAATTCTATTTGTTTTTAAAACCTGTAAAAATCAAATGTTCTTGTTTTTAATAAATATATAAATACATTTTACGCATTAACATAAAAAGCAAAGTACGGGAAGTATCTTGAAGCTCACTGCTCAAGATATTGTTATGGCGCTGTTGCGATCTCCGACTCCATTCCATCACCACGTCTCCCCATACCACCCACTCTCTCACCCGCCCTCTTGTCAAGTCAGGAAGGTCAGAGTCTGATTGTTCTCCTGCATGGACCAGCACTTTTTTTTTTTAATCATGCAGCTGTTCTCATATATAATGCAGATCCCTATAACCACCCGCAGTTGTTTAGAACAACATTTGTTTTTTTTTAACCACATACTTTTCTAAAAAAAAACAAAACAAACAAAGAGTAAAAATATGTACAAATGATAATATTTGATCTACGGGACAGCAATGACAAACACATGCATGGGTCAAAATTGATATCCTGTAATATAATATTTGTTCATCGTTCCTCTTTTGGCACTCCACTGCCTCTGGTTTCTCGCCTAGGAGGCGGCCCGTGCCACCCCTGGCCTGGTTCCACCAACGCTTGTGTTTGAAGGTGTGTTTTCCAGCTGTTAGTCGCAGCGGGGGGACATATCAGGCCAACATGAAAAGGCGGCCCACAGCTGTGAAAACACAGACGGGCCCAGCGGCTCCAGGTGACTGCACACCTTGACTCCCATTCATCAAACCCTGTTTACCCTGGCTGGCCAGCCGAAGCTGCCCAGGGATCAACTCCTCCGGAAAGACTGATGTGACCTGTGATGTAGGTATGAATAAGAGCTGGCAGCTGTGGCCGGAAGCAGTTCTAACCATCTTGGACAGGACATTGTGTCGGAATGAAATGTATGATAACATCATAACAATATATAAGTATTTATATAGAGCAAGACATGACAATGGTTTGACATAATTTGCCCTTTGCTCAAAGCTCTGTCCATGCAGGACATAGACTCTGTTCATCCTCAGCTCACAGGGCAATGTTGCGTCACACTCCAGCAGGATGAACAGCTGATTCTGAAGCATCCAACATCAGAGGAAACACGCTCACTAAAATGCGGAAATGCAAACGCAAGGTAAAAAGTTCAAATGTTCGTATGCACGTGAATTATACTGACTAGCGGTAGTTTTTGTGTCAACTGGGGCTTCACAATAATAAACCAGAGTTTTTTTTGTCGTGTATTAATTATTGCTACAATTGGTATTCAATTATTGTGACTTCTGCTGCCACCCTAAGTAACAAAATATTGTGTAGTCAATGCTCTCACCCTTTCTCTCTCTCTTCAAATTAATTAAAGGCATTCCTGAATTTTGTCACAATCCTTGTCAACCATTCAGCAAGTTGTGCAGGTGGCAGCGCCATGGGCTTGCAGAACTTCAACTCAGACGAACAAAAGGGATGTGTATAGTATAATAATATAGTGGGACGTGCGTGTCAGCTCTTGTTGTTCTTGAGAGTGCATTACATTCAAAAACAAACTCTCAATTAAATTTTCACAAACCAGTTGGTTTACAGTAACCTGAGAGCTTGCCTCTGGGCGACGACTGGCTTGGCCCACTCCGCTGTTCAGACTTGAGTGGCAGAGCTCGCGGTTGGTCAGGTCTAGCTGAGCGGAAAAGAAGATAGGAGTGAGAGTCAAAGTCAAAGTTGAAATCTGCTCGGACTTGTAATGCACATAAATAGAGATCCGTGATAAATTATCCTTCTTGTTTGTCTGCGGCTTCTCGACCCACACAGCTCTCACTCGGCTCTTTGGTCAGACTGCCAACATGTGACATAATGATATGCACTAATAAGGTAAGCTACACTTAAACACAGGAAAATCTTATCAGATTTCTTCCTGGCTTCAAAGGAATGCATAATAACGTGCTGCTGAACTTGCCTCTGGGAGCAGGGGAGCCGTGTGGGAGGCTGGGAGAGGGCTGCGGTGTGTTCCCGAGCTGCGATAAGCCAACATTTCCTCCCTCTTTGGCTTTATTTTTCTTGGGCTTAGGAGTCAGTCCTCGTATCCTTGAATACAAAGCCTCTGATCACTGGAAGATTTAGACATGTAGGAGCAATGTCCTCTCACGTGAACCCCACCTCCAGTGTTGACCCTCCCCCCCACCACCGCCTCCCCCACCACCAACACCAACTCTAACTCCGGATGTATATATGAAGCAGCGAGGCGCCAAAGGAATAAGTGTCATCATACGGACCGGTCTACAAATATGAATGTTGTCTTTGATGGTACTTTCGTTACTGTACCGGTCTACGGTTTGAACGCACCTCTGCATTCTTTGGAAAAAAAAAAGCATCATCAACAAATGCTTGCCTAAAACTTGCTCTGTCTTCAACCCAAGCAGAGGGTGAACATGCAAACTCTGCACACAAATGTTCCAAAGGCGCTTCAAACACGGCTCTGTTGACTGTGCTGACTACCGGTAATAATAATATCGATCTGTCGACGAGGTAAGCTCTTCAAGGTGCCGTGAAGGTAAAGAAGTGATTAGAGCTGCACGACATGATGCGGTCAAGCTGAGGTAACCTGGGAACAGCATGGGCGCCATCCCATTTTACAGCCTGCTATTTTCTTTTTTCTTTTTCCTGTTGCTGAGGCAAACAAACTAGCGCCGCCGAGGCCTCTCTCCCCCCCTCGGGCGCTCTCCCACGTTTAGCACGTTATCCTTCACATCTGTAATAATACCGGCTCATTTGTTGTCATTACGCCTTTTATCTGCAACCTGCATCTTACATCCACAACATCCCCGCCGTTACACCTTCCTGCCTGTGCCGCCTTGTTTACACTTGCGGCCTTAAACTGTAGCCAGGCCGCGCTGGTTGCAGCCGTGCATGATTCTGTTGGAGGATAATAGAGACACAGCTTTAGAGGATTAAAAAAAACAAAACCCAACACACATTAACTCCTGCTACTGCTATTTTGAGCTTGATTCACAAACATGTTGGTTTTTCACATTAGCCCAATTTGCGGTTCTTTTTGGATGATGGCGGTGACACATTTCAACATATCTTCTTCAATCTTTCTGATAGAATGGTTCTCAATGAGAGATTCCGGAAAGGATTGATTATTTTAGTTTTTCGTACAAAGTGGCAAAGAATGCTGAGCTCAAATGTCAATTTGGTAGCTTTTTTAAAGAGTGTTCTTCACATGGTTCTTGAAAAAAAAATCTCCCTACAATCTACTCGACTGAGAAAACAGAAACATTCTCTCTGTCCAAAAGTATTAGAACGTTAATTGTCAACTCTTATTCTTTTTTTTTATATCCTGAAGACATTTGGGTTTTGGGTCTAAGATGAATTTGAGACAACATATTCCAGCTTTTATTCATGCTGTTTGACATGCAGATGTGCTGAACAACTCAGGACACAGTACTGTTTGTACTGAGCATACATGGAGCAGGTCGGCCAAGGCTATCAACAACAGTTAATGATAGAAACATTGTGAGAGCTGTAAAGAAACACCCAGGGACAACGGTCGGTGACATCACTGCCAACCTCTGCACGGCAGCGGTGAAGGTATCACAATCCACAGTTCAAAGAAAACTTTGAGAGAAGAAAGATACAGGCCACACCACAAGATGTAAACCCACTCATTTGCAAAGAGAATCGGGAGGTCTGATTCATTTTGCAAAGAGGTACAGAGTTGAGCCACAAAGGTTTTGGAACAAAGTTTTGTGGACTGAAAAGACCAAGTTGAACTCTACCAAGGTTAGTGAAAGGCAAAAGTGCAGTGAAAGAAATGATCGGCAGTACGAAGCATGGCGGCGCTAAGGTTATGGCTTGGGCTTGCACGGTCGCTTCTGGAACAGGTTCACTCATCTTTATTGATGATAAGTCATGACGGTCTGAGCAGAATGAAATGTATGAAACCATTTTGTCTGGCAATTTACAGAAAAATGCATCCAAACTATTTGGGAGAAGCTTCTTCATGCAACAAGACAATGATCCAAACCACACTTTGAACACAACAACGGACTTCATCGGGTTGGGGCTGGGGGGGGGGGGGGGGGTACCCAAAAATAATATATCCTTTGTAATATAACCTTGTAAACCTCGCTGATATCTGGACACTGATTCCTTTTTCAAATTGAAAATATTGGACAAAGTAAGATGAGTCCATTTTTGCACACGCGCTCTCACAGTGTGCACAGCGCGTGACGTAGCTATGTCGCATTACCGTTGCGTAGGAAAAAGGGTCAAGTTGTCCCAAATTGGGTCGAAGAAGCGCAGATCTGTCAGAGGATGTGACAGAGCAGCACTGGAAGAATAATGTAGCATGTCAGAGTGTTGCAAGCGGTCCACACCGCTCGGTGACGAGCGGTACTCGCCGTGTCATACACATCAGCCGTCTTGACACATTTCAAGACGAAAACTTCCTCTGCAGGCGCCATGAGATCGTTTGACAAATGGAGTTTTAAAGACTTTTAAAATGAACCATAATTGTTTCTGTCATGATGTTTAAGATTAAAGACAGACATGAAGAACGATTTTTAGTTGAGTTGTCATTTTATTGTTCTCCGGCAGGTTGAAAGTGCCTCGCGTGCTGCTCCCTTTTTTTTCTTGTCTTAACACAGTGTCACACATGATTAGCCGTTTCTCTTGTTTCATTCTTAGATCAAATAAATGTACCGTGCTTTTATCTTTGTCATCTCCCTTATCCCTTCCTCCACACCTTAGAGCAGATTAGAGCATTGCTTGCTATCTCCCAGCAAACCTAACTGGATTACGCGGATAAAAATACACACTTTTGGTTCTATAGTGAATTACCTTTCAAAAACCCTGTTGTTAACTAAAAATGTCTCAGCCTTTTTAGACACAAGATGGAATTCAATCAAAGTACCGGTAATCAGTGTTTCGGATTTCCACAGAGGCACACGCAGGCCTTTTAGCCATGCTTGTTTCCACCCAGTAGTTTGGTTTTGCGGCGATTTGCCATGGTACCGTTTCCCAATGTGGGGTGAGTAGGCACGAGCTAGTTGAAATAGAAAAAGAGTGGCATCAAAGAAGAATTTAACAAAAAAGAGAAACCAGATGTATATGAGCTATTTGACATACTGTACATTTTCATTATTTGTTCAATTTTACTTCAGTCATCCATGAAAAAAACAAAATGTCTCAGCTCGTCCGGTCCAACTCCTTCTGCCATTGAGAAAAGTTGTCAGTTTTGAATCAGGTCAGCAATAGAGAAAGAACAAAATGAATGCATGTTGAAGTCCTCAGCAGGTTAGGGCTGACAATTACTGGGTGTGAATGATGGGTGAAAAATGGTTGACCGAGGCAACACAGCCCGGTAGAGCCATTAAAGTTTGAACCGGATTCAGACCTCGATCGCAGGAAACAGCAAGGCCTGACTGCACGGTCAGCCATTCGCATGATTGTTTCAACGTTTTTTGGGCTTTGGCTTTGGTTCCACGTAGTCTGGCCAACCTTGGCAGAAAAAGAAAACAGTTTACCTTTGTAATATCACACTTGGTTATTGATATTCATCTATTTATGGATTTTCACACTTGATGGATGAGCAATCACTCCATACCATTATATGGGTATACGAATACAAGCAGTTATAATCAAGTCTCTGAGAATGTTTGTTTGTTTGTTGAACATATAAAACACAATACAACAACAAATTGACAGAAGTCAAGGCAAGCAAAAATTGTAAAAAGGAAAAGAGAAAACAAAACAGTCATCATCACAATTCTATGTTCAAAGGAGTAGGAAGAAGTAAGACACTTATTGAGTCCTACGCCTTGTTATGTAGCAACGCAAAAGGAAATTATTCGATCCACACGACCACGAAAATCTTTCGCTTTCAAACTTTCTCAAGAGTGACAGTAACCAAGAATTAAGACGTGTGTCGGCGAACCCAGCTTTAGTAAGAGAGATCTTGGACAAGTAGTCTTTGTGGTTACTCTACTGTAGGTGTCGCCCTCCCAGCTTGCCTTGTTGGTTTGTTCATTCAAATTCGACTGTAGTGAGAGGTGCCTTCAGTAAACTGCCTTTAAAACTAGGTTCCTACATTTGAGAGGCCTTGCAATGTCAATTACGTCTTAATTAAAATAATATTGTGTACTACCTCTGCAGGACCTTAAGAAAAAAAAATACAAACTAAACTAAATTAGATGTCAGCTTTCATACTTTCCTCTGAAATTCTGCACTGTAAAAATTGAAAAGGAGGGTGAGGGTGGGGTCATGTTTGACCCCAGCAAGAGTCCAAATGGTGAACGGTGAATATGAGGACGACAGGAGCGTTAACAACAATACACAAATCACTTTGCGGCCTATATCACCTTGTTTTAATATTATTATTGTAGAGTTTATGGTCTTAATATTGACCAGCCAAACTGTGCTGACTAACGATCAACCGTGTGGTTATTGAGCAGAAGAAGGCCAAGCCCAATTGGCGCTGTGTGCTGTAACTGCTGGGACACATGCCGGCAAGACTGATGGCAAGGGTCTGATGTCTGATGTGCTGGCAGCCGTCACGGCGCTCAGAAATGGGTGCTTGCCTTATTATTTGTGATAGTAAGTCTTTTGCAGTGACTTGTTACCACTTTTAGCCCGACAAAGTCCCGATAACCTTTTTGGGCTTGGGGTTTGGCTTTACTTTTCTGTCATGGCATCACAAAAGAAGTGGAACAAGAAAGATCAAAAAATATCACTCACTGAACTAAAATCTCGAATGACATCAGGCATGATGATGGTTAGCCCCAAAGTAGGACCGAATGGGCAACGTCATTTTAGGGTGTGTCTAGACATCATTTTATTTAAAACGATACTGCGACTTGAATCTTGCATGCTGTTTGTATTGCTGTCTAGTAGTGGTAGAAGCTGTCCACTGCTGTAATGTGTCAATAGTTTGTTGACTGTGATGCGTTACACAAAGGTAACAATGGAACATAATTAATGATCGTATTACAGTATCAATTATAATAAATGAGTTTAACTGTCTTCATTGTGTGCTCATTGAAAAGAGTCTTCCTTTGACACCTTCCAAGCTTCTTCACTTTGTTTACGCTCAGAAGATATTGACATCAATCGCTTGTATCTCTCTGCTCCTTTGGCTAAACAGGATGTCGGAAGCCGTTCAGTCCTTCCACCATCTGCCGTCACAGCGCCCCTGCCCTCCCTTCCCCAATTTTGTGCACTAAAGCGCTGCGACAGGTTTCCCTCCAAGTCTGAGCAGGTGGCCCACGGTGGAAAATGGCGTGAACAGTGACTGTTGGACTGGCTGGTGCCGATGGGGTGCAACTGTCGAGTGGTGGGTTAAAGTTGCAGCTCTCAGGTGTGAGCATGCCCGGGTAGGGTACGGTCACGTGTCGCGCTGAGCGACGTGCTGCGGTCTTTCACGCACCAGATGGACCCGCTCTGTCACACTCCGACTCGAGGCCTGGCGACCACCGGCCTCCCACTTTCATTAGTGGCTTGGCCGAGTTCACAAGTTTGGAGAGCAAGAGAGCGTCGATCTGAGGATTAGCAGCACATCTGAAGCAACAAATGGTACTCTCTCTCTCCCTTTTTTTTCATGAGTGTCAACCTGGCCAAAGTCGAGCAAGGCTACTCAAAAGGTGCCAGGGCTGTATGCAATAGAAAAACAGCACTTCATTGGATCACTCTATTGGAAAGATGACATCATTAGTGAACACAATTAACTGATCAGTGGTAGTGCCACTGACATGCATCGCACAGCTTAGAGGTTGAGGTTTTGAATATGGGCGAAGGCTTTCCTCTGTGGAGTTTGCATGTTCTTTCTTTTTTTTCCAGGTACTCCCTGTCTATCTCCCACCCATTCAAAGAACTCAACTCAACTTTGTTGAGAGAGCCTATAAAAATAACCACCGCTGCATATAAAGTAGTGTGTATGGAATAAAAATCAGACATACAAAAAGAGTAAATAAATAAACAGTACAACAACCTTGTGTCTTGTGGTGAATCAAAAACCATTGTATAAAAATGTGTTCAATGTTTTAAAACATTTTGGGGGAGGGACTAGTGACAGAGAAGTCCTCCACTTAGTCCTCGGTATTTCAGTCTGGTTTGCTCACCGGTTGCATCAGGCGCAAAGGGGTGGAGGAGCTCCATCGCAAGCATGTTTGGACGAGGCCATCAAAAGACACCTGAAAGAATCTTAAAAGGAACTGTAAAATGTACCAGAATTGTACTTGTGCGCTCCCTTCTCTGAGCTCCAGTGAGGAGCTGAGCAGCATTTTGGACCAACTGGATATGCTTGAGGGAATACTGTCTGACTCCAAGATAAAGTGAATTACAGCAATCCAACCGAGATGTAATGAAGTCATGGGTTACAGTTTCTCAGGGCTGTTGGTGAAAAGATGAAAATTAATTCGACTGAAGACTCAAAATCTTTGGTATACAGCATATCTCAGTGTGTATTATTGTTTCTTCATTCATGCCCTACAATTGACTGTCGACCAATCCAGGGTTTACCCCACTTCTTGCCTAAAGTCAGCTGTGATAGGCAGCGACCCTAATTTGGAAATACAATGAATGGATAATTGATAGAGCTTTCATTCTCCTCCTGTAAATCCTTATCAGGATAGATATCCTTCTGAATTCTCCTCTGGTCTCGTGACTCCAAACGCGAATATCTGCTAGATCAATACCTGTGCTTGCACTTTCTTTCCCCAATTTCGCACACCTGACACTCATGTTGAGAGCCCACAAAGCACCCAGGCTTTGCGTCCCTCACCGCTATAGCTCTTGCAGCTTCCTCTTCGCAAGGGTAGCCTCTAATAGATTCCCTGGGCCCCCATGTATTATTAATGCTCCCTGCTCTCCAAGGTGGCAGTGACAAATAGGGAGCAGAATTCACTGACTAGCGCTGAATGTACTTTTTAGTCATGCTTGAGCTTCCCGCAGTCCATCCGGCTGCCAGCTTCTCCCGCTCTTGCCGGTGAAGAAGTTCCTTTTTCCAAGTGCTTTTTAAACTTCAGAGCGCTGCTGTGTGCATCAATGCTAGTCTGGTTTGGAATAATTTTGTTGCAGCATTGCAATCCTTAGCCGTGATTCTGTGTTTTGTCGTGCTTTATTTAGGACAGCGTGTCGAATGGCCCGCGGCCGTGTCTATTTGGTGTTTGTAAGTCTCACAGTTACATGGCGATATGGGTTGGCTGCCGTGTAACAGACTCCAACAAGCCTTAGGGAATGGCATTGGTGGGTCTTAACCCAGATTTGTATGTCTCTCTCAGCTCTGACCTCCGTGCTTTGCTCCTACCTGGATGTGACAGGAGCACAAAAGCACTCAGGATGAATCACACCCCTGAAGCTGTTTGGGTTTTTTCACCGATAAACGCTGAGTTACCTGGAAGGAAAAAAAAAAGATGAAAAAAACACCCCAAACATATGTCTAATGGTTTGCACCTTATCATGGCAACCCCTGGTGTTTGACGTGATATGCGGATGCCTGGCTTGGCCTGTTGAGCCAAAATAGTGTTTGAAGAAGAGGGCACACATCATTGTAAGGCTGCCTATCACCCAGAAAAAAGCCATTGGTGATCAATGTAATTATGATTCATTCATCAGAAAAAGCATAATGTCGTGCAATGAATTTCCTTTTTAAAGTTTATGTGACTGGGCTAGTCAGCATTTGAAACTTATCATACTGGCACAACACGTGACACAATGCAACGTATTATCTGGTCCGTTGTCACCCGCTGTTGGAAGTGTGAAGTGTAAGGGGTCATTTTATGACACAATTCTGTTTAGTTATCGCATAGTTAAAAAAAAAAAAGATCATGGACAATAGATTTCTTTTCGGATTTGTGCGAAGACGAGTTGTCACATGTAGTCCACATTTCAAACGTAAGATTATCATGATCCAATCGTGAAAAATTCTGTGTCATGCCTCATACTCTGTGATTTAAAAAAAAGCTTGAAATATGGTTAAGATGATATAATTAGGTCTGTGAACCATCAATGGGAATTCTTAAAACACTACAACTGAGAAATCTGAATAATTAGGTTCATCCAATGTTACATTCTCACATACAGCTAATAGTAGTAATAAAAACATTGTGAAGTTTCAAGAAGAGTTTTCAATTTCAAAAAACAAATGGGGCTGTATATTTCCCCATTGTGGGACAAATATAGGATATCTTATCTTATCTTATCAAATAGTTGCTTCATTATTAAGATTGTATTATTAATGGGTTGCAAGGTACTGCATGCTCACCATTTTAATTGAGAAGGAGCAATCCCTCAGACTCCCATGATATCACTATCATAAAGCAGGAGAAAAGCGAGGTCGCTCCTAATGGGCCCCGTCATCTCCTCAAGAAACAAATCACGTCATACGGAGTTTGAATTTTTCAAGAAAACAGTGAAAAAAAATACTGATGGCTTATCTCACCTTTGGTTGAAGTTGGTGGAGAATGAACCTTTTAACATAAGCACGATGTTTTAACTGTGGAGCTTCTCCTGCGAGTGCGCTCGCAGGTTGCAGCAGCAGGTCAAAGCTCTTCTCAGGATGGAGGTGGGTGAAGGGTTCTCCCAAAACGCCCACCCCCCTCTCTGCTGTCATCTTCTCAACCTCCCCCGCCTCCGTTTTTATTGACCCAGCGCCGTGACGCTAGGATCCACTCTACAGCTGTTCCCCTGTTGATCAATTAAAAACATGCTTTGGTGAAATAATTAGCTGACATTTGCTCCTACTTAACAGATGTTTCTGTATGAAAGTACAGAGGTGGAGGACAGGCGGCGTGTGTGTTGATGTGAGCGAGGGAGGAGGGCGTGTTTCTTTATTTTGTCATTTCCATTTGAAAAAAAAAGGAGAAAAAAAGTCCTGCTTGTATTTCAAAGAAACACACACGTTTTAAGGTAATTATAGGAGGTGGGCCCTTTCCTGGAATATGTGAATGCTAATGTGAGTGTGATCATCATAGTTAAACATCGTTTACATAATTAGCCCTAATTAGCGTCACATTAAGGCAATAATATTGGCATTATGTAATTAATCAAAAGCAAACTTGAACAGTTGCGTTGTTTGCCTACGTCGCCCTGATCGTATTTATTGTCTATGAGCAAAATGAATTGTGCTTCGATCCGCACGTCTTCACTCGGCAACTTTGGGCTGCCTTTGACAGTTCCCGCCGTCAGAATATTGATTTGATTTCAGCTTGGAAAACCAAGACAAATCGGACACTAGACAAAGTCCTACCGTTTTTGTTTGATCTCATTTGCCGTTGTGATCATGCTTACGCAAATGAACATTCCGCATCCTTCTTTACAGGCAGAGGAGATTCCTTCCACGGAGCTAGGCGAGCTCGCCCAGCGAGAGCGGTAGGGAGGTCGGTGGTGCAGCTTCCCTAATGGCGGACGGCTTGTCAGGATTAGGGCAACAGGGGTTGTAAAATCAAGGCGTGATGAGGTGACGCGCCTTCCCTCTCAGCTCTAGCACTTTTACAGATTTACCCAGCACTCCGGAATTTCTTCCCCTCACGCCGCCTTGCTTGGGTGCCGCGCTCGTCTTTTGAAGGAGTGCATGCTTCGATGCCATCTGTCCAAGGCCCCCAGCTTTCAGGCTAAATTGGCTGATTTCATTACCATTCAGGTGAAGATTTTGTGTGTCTTCCAAAAGTAAAGAGAAGAATCAGAATGTCAGTGCAGGGAGGAAGAAGGTGCAAAAGGTTTAAATGTTGCTGAAAAGATATGGTGCCGACTTTGGCAGCTAATCCCCGAGGTGGTTAATGAACTTGCTCTCTTAAAGCTCCAGGGCTAATGGATCAGATGCTCTCATCAGCTCTGACTTTGGCCCGTTTCTACTCCACTAATTTCACGCATGTTACATTCTTGCTGCTGAGTGTACAGCGGACACTTTGTGCTACTCAAACGTGACTATGTGATCATAGCACTGTGGCACATCTATTGAATTACTGAATTATTATTATGAATTGAACAAGGAGGCACATTTCACAGTAAGCAAAGGAATGCATGCAGTACTTTCTTTTAAATCATCATATCAGTATTATTATCAGTTAAATGCATACATGAAAAATGTACTCCAGTGATCCTTCGCCAGTTGCGCTTCAAGATCTGCGGCTTCAGTGTTTCTTTTTTTTTTTTTAATTTATAACTGAAAAAACACTGCCATATCGACACCCATATTGCAGATAGGCGTGCTGTTTCACTGATGGTCTGACTAGGTTTCCTCGCATGCTGAACAAAGAGCTGACGTGACTCAGATGCTCACAACAATGCACGTGATTGATTCTTGGCGTGACACCGACCAATGAGAGCATGAGCTGATTGGCTGCGCATTATCGTCAGTCTGTTGACGCACAGTCTACCTATAGTGTTGTGTGCGCAATAACTTTACTTTCAGCGATCTTTTTTTTTTTTTTGAATACGTAAGCTACACTCCAACCCCTTGCCGTGACCGAAGTAATGCGTCCTGGGTATGTGGGAGCATCAACAGGGACACATTGCTTCAACGGTAGCGGCAGAAGGTTTTTGAAGGTTTCACGACCCAGGCAGCTGTTTTTAGACACATCACAAGGAAGCAGTGACAGATCAGATGAAGGCTGTGAAGTGACAGCCGAAACTGTCAGCTCTTTACGAGTTTTTTTTCTTCACTAAAAACCATCTTTCCTAACTCGCGGTTTTCCAACGGACCAAATTCTACCTGCACCCTTAAAGCGCAATACCATAGCGACGATCTCCCTCAAATAAGTGCGTATGACAAAAGTAGAAACAAACATTACGTACCAATCAGAAGTGAACCAGAATGATTGGTGGAAACGGGTAGGTTTTCAGCTCCTCAAATGCTGGGCTTCTCCCTGTTTTTCGAGTAAATCTTCCAAAACGTATTCATCAGACATTGAATCCCGAAGTTATTTGGCAAATGCCTGAAGACATATTGCAGCTCCTTTTGTTCTCCTATTTGTCTGGTCTTTCGCCATGTCTCATTTCATTGCACCAACGTTGGAAAAAAAAAATACACAAGAACACAAGCTATAGAAAAGACCTCAGAAGCAAGCATGCCTGTCAGAAGCGCTTCCTTTCTTGAGAATTACCTTCCCGCATGTTATTGCTGAGGTTTATGCTGGAAGTGAACAGGCAGGCAGGAAAGAAGACAAAAACACTTGACATACCCCGAGGCTATTTCTTTTTGCTGCAGATGCAGAGGAACAAAACGAACTCCCCAAGTTCAGGTTGAGGCCCAGCGTAGCCGTGGGCTTGGACCCAGCGATGTGTGTGTTTGTGCATGAATGTGTACTGCAAAGACACGTCCCCCCCATCAACTCACCTCGCACAGAAACACATATCTCGCTGTCTTGCAGTACATGAAGTGACAAGGCAATTTGCATTACTGACCTCCAATCCAATTCACACAGACAATCACACGCATGTAATCACATGATCATTCTTCATCATCAAATGTTAATTTTGACCTCTCAGGTGTTTTCTGTCAGACTCCCTGAGCATACAGCGGTGCTGTTTTTTGTTTTGTTTTGTTTTCTCTTCACCTTAATTTGTACATGGCAGCAAATGGGGGGAAGCGTTGGTGTTTATGCCCGTTTGTAGTCATGTGTCATGTCTGGTTTAGATCTCTGTGCTAAAGCCTCGGGGTCAGGTGTTAGGTTCAACACTTGTGCAGAAATCAGAATGACCTGTACCGCCTCCGGGCTGCAACACCAAGCACAACACACAGATGGAGGCGGGGCACTCACCCAGTGGAATCATGGGTAGACCCTGGCTCGAATTGTGTCAGCTGTTTGACACTTTGAATTTTACCTTGTTTCTCAGTGCCAAAGAATGAACTTAATTCAAGACGGGCATGTTTGAAATTATTGGAAACAAAATGCAAACTCAAGTCTCGACAAGTAAGGAAAATGATCACCTCTGAAACAATTAATTTCAGAGTTTCCAAGGATCATCTTTCCATTCTTTTTCTACAATGCTTCTCCTCATTGGGAACACGGTTAAGGTGGAGCCATTGGCATGTTGGTCATCAGGAATTTCGGGAAAATGGGTGACGGGCCAGTCGAACCGCGAGACGGTCGCCCCCACTCAACTTCAGCAGAATGATGTGCACTGAACAAATTACTGTACAAAGTAAATGACCGGAAAGAAGAAAGACTGGCTTAGAAGAAAAGTTGCTCCTTACAGTGCTGGACAGGCACATCATTTTCATGTCATTTTCACTGGGTGAGCCTGCGCATGGCACTGAGGACGCGCGCAACCCTTAACAAAATGAAAGTCGGAGCATTTAATGGGAAAGAAATGCCTGAAGGGACAAGAATAAAAAGGCTGGCAGCAGGATCACCTGGAGGGTCATTCACAATATTTCTGGTGAAAAAGCCTGTCGCTGCATACAAGATGGCAATGAGTTTGGACAAGCGCTGGTCATCTTGCAGTTTGGTCGCACGCTGTCGAAAAAACACACACTGACTGAGCAGGTCAGGATGCTCTCAGTTACCTCACTGTGGCCTTTTAACAACAATACGTATGGTTAAAACAGAGATCATCTGCTATCATAATACCTAAAGGTTTAAAACTATTCACCATCTCGCTCCACATAGGGGTACAAGGCCAGAGCCTGGATTTGAAAGCCCCAATTCAGAACTGTAAAGTGCTAGCTGCTTTCCACTCTGCAACATTTCCCGGTTGTATGCTGCAAATGAAACAATTTGTTTCATGATTAGGGTCAGTTCATTTACATGCTGTGGCGTTACTCAAACCAAGGGCACTTGATGAAAGTGATTCATGTATTTTCCTTGTTGCGAAACATGTCCTCTGATGCTCAGGCCCCTAAAGGGCAATGGGTGACAAGTTTACAAGGTTTAGTTATATAAAACTAAAGTGGAAGGCATATTCTATGAATCAATTGTCAGTCCGAATGGCTAGAGAATGGCCTCAGTGCCTGTCCAACTACCCGCCCGTGGCAGATCGATAGAGCGGCCAAGCGGCCAACACACTGCCTCTCTGACAGCCGCGCGCAAGAGCGCGGGGCCCCCGGAAAAGTCGAGGGGTCTGGATCGCGCCGGTCCATTATGGTGTGTCATGGGTGTGAAATGAGTTGTCAGGAGCTGCCAGATCAATGGCTGACATGAACACACTGAGAGGTGTACGCGGCTTCCTAAAGTTATTACCTCCACCTCGCTGTCACAAATCTAGCCGTGATGCATTACATATGTTGGCTGTTGTGTCGTGTGTGTAAGTGGAGCACAAACAGACGGCAATCGGATGAAAAATGCACTTTCCGCTCCATTCGTCTCCCATATAGCATTGTGCTCGCGCAGGCTGACGCCATTGTCCCGCTGCACTTTTTTTTGGAAATAGGCATCACTCACTGTAGTGGTTTGTTTCACCACAGCAGCCACACCGCTCCTCTGGAAGCATCCAAAGTGATTCTTTTTGTGTTTAAATATACAATCCATCAATTTTTGCCAACGAAACCAGGAGGCCTATCGTGGAAGTCACCCATCAGTGTGCTCAGCGCACTCGGCTGCACAAAGACAAAGACCAGGATGAAAATGTTTGGCGCCTGACACATCTGAATAGCGGTCCACTTGTTTCTCCAATGTGACGATGAGTAGCATTTAAATAAAAGCTAGGCCCCACCCATGGACTCATTTGATGATCATTGATCATGACATGATAATTTTTCAAGGCTAATTTCCAAAATGCGGCTCACACGTACCGTCTGGACTTGTTAATACAACCGGCGGGGCCTCGGCCTGCTCGCCCCAGCCCCCGATTTGTGCGTGACGTGGTCGCTCTGCTCGTGGCAATAATAAATCATGCGCTGACAAGTGTTGCTCTCTCATAACCTTGATGGACTGAGAATCAACGACCCCCTTCAAATAACGCCTGATTACGCAATTGGCATCGATCATCGCTCTTGTCTTCTTCCATAAAGACGCGCCTGTCCCGCCACTTTGAGTAAGACAATTAAAACACGCAACAATGGCTTTTCTTCAATAACCCATGGATCCTCCAAATGATGAAACTCACCCAGGACTGTGGATTTGGAATAGAATCTGCAAACAGCAAAACTTGACCAATTAGCTTCTTTACCCTTGGACCATCCGTTCCACCAATAAATACAGTCCATTAAGAAAGCAAATAAACCTGGCCTATAGCAAATTTCAATCAAAGATGGCTTATGCTTCCCGAAATGCAGTGTCGATGCTGATTTCCAAACTTTTTTTTTTCTAGCACCCGAGGTTTCTGAGATATTTTCATTTTCATTTGAAGTTTGACCTTTAAAAGCTTACGCGAAAGGGATTTTGCAATGCCTCGTTTTTTATAGCTATGATGTTGGAGAAAAAAAAATATATACCTGTTGCTGAATCTAAATATAATGAAATGTATCATCTCAAACTCTCAAAACACTCTAAATTAAAATAGTTATTTAAAATACATTGACTCCAGTGTCCTAAACTCTTTGAGCTATGTATTTCTTTTTAAAAGGCATTACTTTTCCTCCTGTTTTTGTCATACAGTAACAAATCTCAACCACTTGTTAGAGTGTATATTTAAGAAAAAAAAAGAATTGCCCAAAACTCATATGAAATCCAAACATTTTTGTATCGATTGTTGAAGGGTTAAAGAAATGCATCAGCGTAGGTAAGACCGAATAAATGTAAGTCTCTGCTGTGCTGCTGTGTGTGTTTTGTCATCCTGCCTGCGCCGAGCCAGAGCTGCCAAGGGGACCTACGGGTAGTACCTCAGGTCGGGCACGCTGACCCGCCTGTCAGTGTTACTCACAGAGGTTTGAATGCGGTGTGACAGGTGCCAATCTGTGGCGCCAGGGCGATAAAAGTGTCACCCAGGCGGCGCTCTGAGGGAACCTCGGCAGCCACCTTTACATATGCCAAACACTTGAGCTTGTGTGGCAATAACAATGCTGCATTTGTTTGAGTCCTAACACTTTGGACTTGATTTATGGGTGCTGAGTGGAAGTGATAACCTGTTTAACGCTTGGCTGAAGTTTTCCTTTTTTCCTTGCGTTTGGGTGACATTTACCTTCCTGTCACGCAGTTTGTGCATGCGCTGGTGATGGTTGTGACATTCTGTCTGCTTCTTTGACAACACTGCCAGCGTTTCACCTCTCCATGTTATGAGCTGCTGGTGTTCTGTTCATTTATTGGTGGGCAGGCGAAGAGATGGAGATCCTTTGGAGCACCCTATGTTCTGTATTTTCCTCTTTACATACCACAATGGCACAAAGAACAAGGATAGAAACAAATCTTTGGATAGAGTTCTGTACGTCTATAGCCCATCAAGCACACACATTGCATTATGTTATCATAAATACATAAATTCATTCATTCATTTTCCGAACCGCTATATCGTGACTAGGGTCAAGGGGGTGCTGGAGCCTATCCCAGCTGTCTTCGGGCAATAGGTGGGGGACACCCTGAACTCGGTTGCCAGCCAATGGCAGGGCACAGACACGAACAAGCATCCACACTCACACTTAGGGACCATTTAGAGCAGGGGTGCCCATTACGTCGATCCTGATCTACCGGTAGAGCTAAGACAGGTCCCAAGTAGATCCGAGGAGTGTCGGGGAGAAAAATAACAAAAAACCATTTGTGTCTCTTTGTACATGTTAATAATATATTTTTTGTGTTAATGTACACTGCACCCTAATCATCTTATCAGTCTCATTTTCAGCAAAAAAATATTTAAAAATAAAATAAAGCATTTAAATCTTGAATTTACGGTGGCGCGTGATTGGAGTGTGAGGTACAAAAGTGCGTTGCATGCCTCAGTTTTAGGCTGCTTCTTATCAGGGCGTGCGCGTGTGCGTGTGTGTGTGCGTGCGGGCGCGCGTGTCGGTAAGGGTAGATCCCGGGAGGTTTGTTGATCGAAAAGTAGATCTTCGATCCAAAAAGTTTGAGCACCCCTGATTTAGAGTGTTCAATCAGCCTGCCATGCATTCTTTTGGAATGTGGGAGGGAGTACGCAGAGAAAACCCACGCTGGTACCAGGAGAACATGCAAACTCCACAAAGGGAGGCCGGAGCTGGTATTGAACCCAGTACCTCCGCACTGTGAGGTCGACGCACTAACCACTGGACCGCCGGGAAGAATAAACACTAAATGCCCAATCCAAACAAGACACACCTTATTTTTTGATTATATTGTCAGAGGTCGGACTTGAGTGAAGAAGCCTCCAAGACCTAAAATGCTTGTTTTGGAAAAGGTTGATTTTGAAGGTTCTGGAGATCATTTCAGGAAAGCTCAACTTGAAGTTCACAGATTGCCTTTCTTCTTTCTTTCCTGCTTGCCAAGCTGAATTTCTACCTAACGTGCCACGCATTTGTAAAGGTTCAAGAAACGTGAACTTGTGAGAGTGCGACTAATGGTGACCACCAGGTTCCGGCCAGCTCAGCACATTTTCCCTCAGATGCTTTTTGACTCCTCCCACTCAGTGGCGGTCAATTTGTCTTGCCGACTGGAATCCATATTTTTCTCATTTGGTGTACAACTTCTTCCAGGTTGCCCCTCCCCCTGCCCGAATTGCTCGCCCACAGCCTGCCTGGCCATCATCTACTTCCATCCATCCATCAAAGTGTTGTTGAATCATCATCTTCATCATCAACATCCTCATCCTCCAGTCAGAGCTTACCTATTTGTTGTATTTTGTCCTCGTGAGCAGTTTGCCATCTCCCCAGTGGCTTTCTAAAGGTGTCCCGTCACTTTGTTAGAAGCCGAGGACTGAAATTCACTCAAAAGGGGCCAGAGACAGCGGTAGCAAAGGGGATGATGATGGAGTGCCGCCTTTTACCAGCCGTTTTACTCTCAGCATTGTCTACCTTGCACCAGCGGCTCCCTTGTGACCGCCGGCACGATCAATACTACACAAGAGTTGAATTAGACATCTACCTTGGCGCAAGACCTGAAATCCCTTGAACATTTACTTTCTTTCCACCGTGTTAACCAATAAGTGGATGAAATGAGAGGGAAAAGAGCAGCTGTCTTTCCCGTTTCTTATCTACGCTACTTTTCTCCCCCCGTCTCGCTGTCTCTTCTCCTCATGCTGGCATTTCGCTCTCGGCGCCGCAACCCTCCCTATCTGTTTTGCCTTAAAAGAGCCACTTGAGCATAAATGAAATGCACAATTAGCAGATATCCAGAAGAAATGGGACACTCTCATGAGCAAGGAGTGAATGCATGTGTGAACACACGCACGCACGCGCGCGCGCACGCACACACACACAGCGCGCACACACACACACAAACACACACAGACACACACAGACACACGCACACACACTAATTGAATTATGTGTTCTCAACGTTTGCCTCAAGAGCTCACGGGTGCAAATAATTTTAAAGAAATACAATCAGAGATGTCAGTGAATGTACTTATTTTAATATTTAAGATGCTTCACATTTTTCACAGTGACTCTGATGCTGTTCCTGGTCAGCTTTTATGAGTATTTTGCATAAGATAAAATAAGATAAGATAAGATATCCTTTATTCGTCCCACACTGTGGAAATTTACAGCCTCCAGCAGCAAGAATGTATGTAGAAAGAAGAAAGTAGAAAGAGAAAAAAAACAACAAGGGAGGCACTGGCCATCATAGCTTTTAGCTTAGTTAGCATCCTTCTGTTGCCCACCTCCTCCCGAGTGTCAAGGGAGCAACCCAGGACAGAACTGGCCTTCCTGACCAGTCGCTCCAGTCTCTTTCTGTCCCGGGCTGAGATGCTGCCTGACCAGCAGACAATGCCATAATGGATGGCCGAGGCCACCACCGAGTTATAGAACGTCTTAAGGAGTGACCCCTGAACCCCAAAAGACCTCAGTTTCCTGAGTAGGAAGAGTCGGCTCTGTCCTTTCCTAATCAGGGTGTCCGTGTTTGTAGACCAGTCCAGTTTGTCGTTCAGAAGAACACCAAGGTACTTGTAGGAGGTCACCCTCTCTATGTCCATACCCTGGATGTTCATCGGTGCTGGTGAGGACTTTTTCCTGCAGAAATCCACAACCAACTCCTTAGTTTTCCTAGGGTTGATCTGGAGGAGATTCTGCTGGCACCAGTCCACAAAGTCCTTTGTCAGTCCCCTGTACTCCCGATCGTCCCCTTCTGTAATGAGGCCAACAATCGCAGTCATCTGAGAACTTCTGAAGGTGGCAGTTTGGAGTGACGTGTCTGAAGTCCGAGGTCTAGAGGATGAACAGGAATGGAGCCAGAACAGTAATCTGAAAACAGTTCATCTGTCGAACAGGTCTGAGGTTGGCGATTCCAATCGCAACTCCTATTTTGCACGAGGTTGTTCTTCCTGTAATTGCGTGGTTTTTTTTTCCCTGGGGATACTGGCTTCCTCCCACATTGCGAAAACATGCTTCAAATTGCCTGAAGTGCAGTGGGATAGGCTCTTGCTCACATGTGACCCAAATTATGCCCGTTGGTATTGAAAATGAATGTTGGTATTTATTTATGTATTTAGGTTCAATATTTTTGTCCAAAGTATTCAATCCATTTCTTACAATTCTGTCTTTGAGATCTTAGAAAAATAGAATATTGTTTTTATGCATCATAGATTAATTTGGGAAAACTGGTACATGGCAGCTTTCTGTTAAGGGTGATCGGGCAAATTGATTTTTCAGGATTTTTGGGGTGACCCATGGTCCTGGATCCTCGAAAAGATTCGACTCTGCCGAATGGCATCTCCACATTCAGTAACCAAACATGGAGCAATCTGAATTAAGACGACAAGCCACCAATCGCGATGTATGCTACAAAGAACATATATGTTTATTTGTTGGGTTGTTATGAATAGAGATTAGGTCACTTCATCCAATTTGTTTTGGTGGGGGTTATCTGAAACCAACTTATTACTAATATTTGACAACCCTTTTTTAAAATTCTGGTGCTAATAATTGCCTCGGTGTGCTTGTGTCACTTTATGCAGCTGCAAGCTCAACTACTGGTGAATCAGTGAATCAAAGCTGTTTTTTTACCTGCCACTGGATTTTGCACGCACGTACGAATGCACACACATACACACACACCTCCACACAAGCACACGTTTAGTCCCCTCTGGCGGATCAATAGGAGGCACTCAGTGCAGCTGACGCCCTTTCACACCTGATACTTCCTCTAAACAGCCTCCCTCCTTCCCACACTCCAACCTGGTGAGGGACCAACTCTCCGGCACAGAGGGAATTACTCGGTGTTGTGTGGAGTGATCTCTCTCAGGGTTACAGGTACTTAGCTCCCATTATGTCTGCTCTATTACCTGCTTGCAGCCGCCACGTGCGTCTGTGTGCACAACAATCCCTCCCGCTGGCCGGCTACATTTTCACTCCCCCCACGTGTGAAAAGTGCACTTCACATACTCCGACTGCTGTGTAAACACAGCAGACGCACACACACATTCACCTTGCCATTCATTTTCCAATTAAAGGTTGGCATTTATTTCCACACCTGCATGCTTGTTCAGACATATTATCTCCTTGTTGCTCATTTCACCTCCGTAAGAAAAAAAAACTCTTTGTGAGCACAGACACGGGTAAGCTGATCCGTCTGACAGACTGACAGACAAGTGGCTGCTTGGAGCGCCGATAGTGCTGAAAGGTTAATTATCTGTAACAGATGTACCTGCGTAGGTTTCAGCGTGTCCTCCTCCTTCTCACTGCAACCTGCACTTATCACAGTTACCAAGTCACCGCAGCCACTTAAGAGCTTTAATTGGAAGATTAGGGGGTTTAGCTATCGATTTCATGTCCTCGCTGTTTACCTTTTATCTGCGCGAGAGCGCAGTGGCATCTGTCTGCCTTTGGGGGTGCTGTGCTACGTAATTTGTCAAGTCAAACAACTGGATTATGTATAGCAGTTTTCAAACTGTATAACTTCAGTGCCACAAAACTAAATAGATAAACCAAGTGCCACCATCATGAGTAAAATGTATTAGAAAGAAGGCAGATGTTCTTTTCCTAAAAATGACTATTAGGATTACGCAACACATTTTAATCAGTTGGCTTTATGCACCCCGAAACGTATTTATACGCTGATTTCAAAAACGTCTTCACATTTTTTTCAAGCACATCAAGTTTTTGAGATATGTTCCTATTTCGTTGAAGTTTGAGAAGGGAAGAAAAGGATGAGAATATCCACTGGAGGTATTCTGTGACAAGCGTGCACTTGAGTCTATCCGTTTTTTTGCCATTGGACAAGAAGAAATGCTAAGCAAAGACATTGATGTCTCCTCATGTCTGAATGGAGAAAAGCAGGGGTGCAGTGGCCGTGGTACGCGGGGGTACGCCGTCCACCCACTTCTCCCGATGCCACATTAAATTTTTGTTTCGGTTTTAGCCCTAATGCGAGTTATGCTTAATAACGTTGGCCTGTGATTATTTTGGAGTAGAAAAACATTCAATTTAACGTTGGTTCAACTGGTGGTGTAGCCTATGATTGATGTTCTGTATGTATGTATAGAACATCCCAGAATTGCGTACATCCACTTAAAAAATCCCCACTACACCACTGGAGAAATGTGGACTTGTCGTCAGCCTACGACGACATGCATGTTTAAACAAAAACTGTTAACCCACATGCTGTGTCTATTAGCCAGGTGTTGAGGGGTCCCAGAGGTTGGGTTTCACCAGGCATCAACAACCTGCGGTAAACAGCAAAGCACCTTCCCTTCCCTTTCTGTGTGCCGCGAAACTGCAACCATCTGCTGCTGGGACACAAAAATAGACTCACAAGCGTTGATAACAATTAGTAGTTGCTGTGCTAGGGGACCACATATCAAGCCACCTGATTTTCATAGCAGGCACTTGATGCAGCGCACAACTCCAACATCCCCATCAGGCAGCTATCAATAGACAGACACCTGTTTCCTGCCAGTGCCAGCGAGGCCTTATATAGCTGCACCTGTATGTGCTTACCCACAGTTTGTGCGGATAGGCCTGCTGCGCTGTTAGCAAGTGCCGCTAATGCAATCACAGGAAGGACAGGGAGTACTTGAAGAGTGTGAGGCGAGCCAACGCTAGCATGAAAATGCACAAATGAAGTCAGGACGCCGATTTTTCAAAAGGGAGGGCTCAAAAAGGAAATCTTTTGACCCTGAATTGCTCCAGATGATCATGATTGGCGTGCATGTTTTCCAGAAGCGCAAATGTGAATGGGACAATTAGCTCTTAGTGTTTGTTCTCAAGTCTTTAATCCAGATACTTTGTAACGGTGCATGAAACAGTCTCCGTGTGACTAGTTGAGACTTCAGTGACTGAGCATCTTTTCTCAAAGAATTCAGAGAACGTCTTGGAGCATCAACAATGTTGCACATTGCATTAGGATAAATCGACAACACCTTCTTTGCTTGTACAGAACGCGGAGCCACTGGCAGATGCACAATGTCAAGAACACACTGGAGAGGCAGCAAGCCGACCAGTCAATCCATCACAGCCAGCCAACCATTTCCTCCCCGCTGAACAGACGCCAAGCGGCAAACGGCAGCGTCAAGCATGGAAGGACGTCAGATTAATGTCAACGCAGTGTTTCCACGTTTACGGCCAAAGTGTTATTGATTCTATTTTGGAGGGGTGAGAGAAGGTTAGCGTTTGCTGGGTCATTTTTTGAGGTCAAGCGGCAGGAGGAGCAAGGGCTCTCCTGCCTCTTCTGTGGCGGTCACTGAAGCACTCAAGCAAGAAATGGAGACGGACATCATCAAGGCGCCAAGCAAAGTTCTGTCTTTTGCTCCTCATGTGTGAAGTAGATGCACACCGGCTATCGAGTGTCATGTGCTCTAACACCTTGTGTCGCTTGGAGAGAGGTACAGATAGCAACAGATTGCTGAATGCAGTCATATCTCAGCTCGCCTTCTGATTAAAGAATCGGTTGGAGGTCAGCGTTTGATTCAGTTTTCAAATAGTTTACCACATTATTTGCTCAGGGGAAGAAAATGTTTTAAAATGAAGTATTTGATAAAAAAACATATATACTTCCATCCATCCATTTCCAATACCACTTATCCTGAACAGGGCTGCGGGGAGTTGCTGGATCCTATGCCAGCTGACTTCGGGCGGAATGTAGACTACACCCTGGACTGGTCGCCAGTCAGTCGCAGAGCACATATAGAGATGAACAACCATTCACACCCAGTTACACATCGTCACTGAGTGGGAAGCGATGCCACTCTGCCCACACACAAATCAGGCGAGTGTACCACTACACCATTAGCTTTTCGAGCGGCGAACAATCGCAAGCATTTGAAAAGACAGTGAACATTGCGTTCTTGTTGGGGTTCGTTCAACGTTCGTTCGACAGTGTTTCTTGCATCAACCAAAGTAAGATCTGCTATAGTAAAAACCTGCATTGGTGTGAGTCTTTTTAACATCTTACATTCACCACCCATTTATTCATTTTCTCGACCGCATGTCCTGTTCCGGTGCAGAGGAACTGCAGCCTATCAGAGCTGACTTCAGATGAAAGGTGGACTTCATACACCCTGGACTGGTCACCAGTCAGTTTCAGGGCACGTATAAGGCTCTATCTTTGTAAACAGCGCAGATGTGTTTGTAATAAAAAGTAGCGCATCTTCATTTCTGTGTCCGGGCAAGACTCGCTCATCATCTTCACACGCTGTTCTAATAAAATAGCCAAATTCCTCAATCGAAGACTTAACATTTACATGTCCAATAGAAAACAAACATGGCTACAGTATAGACCAGGGGTCCCCAAACTACGGCCCGCGTGCACATTTGACCCAGCCCTCTAACCCTCCTGTTGTCCTCGGGTCAAAATGACCCGTCACTGTGTTAAAAACGCCCCAAAAGCCCCCTAACTGATAATTTTTTAACTTGAAATTTTATGACTTTTCCCAGATTGTCCCCAACTGCAGAAAAATCGAAATGTTTTTATTCACATTTACATGGAAGTTGTACAAAAAAAAAGTACAAAGGTGGTCTTCGGGGCAAAATGACCCATGACGCAAATAGGGTTGAAATCAAGGTCACAAAGTTATTTACACACCATAGAATGTTTCAGTGTTTTAGTTCTGTCTCAGATCAATTAGTAGAACACGTGAACAAGATGGTAGCAGACATAAACAATACAAGATAGGTGGCATTCTCGAAGATGGAAGAACTTTTTTTTGTGGATTTCAAGGGGCTATAAAGAGAGAGAGTTGTTTAGTTATTATTTATTTCCTGTTTTTTTCTGTGAAGAAGTCATAGAGGGTTATTTAGTTATTATTTATTTCATTAATAGTGTTATTATTTGTTTCCTGACTTTTTTTCTGTAAAAAAACTGGAAAGGGTTATTTGGTTATGTGTGGCTTTCTGGGAAACAATAAAATTTTTAAGCTCCCCTACGATCGTTGATGTTACAAACTGCCCCCCATCAGAGAAGGGAAAAGTTATGTGGCCCTCACAGGAAAAGTTTTGGGACCCCTGGTATAGACAAAGGCCAAAAGCCGCATACTCGTAAACCAGACTTTTTGACTGGTACATAAGATGGCCTATTCACTCACAACTGCTCCCCACCTTCCACTAGGTGTCAATAATGTGGAGGGAAGGTGCCATCATCAGATGACAGTAATTAACAGCTGACAAATATCTCTCCTCCCCTAACATGAGGTGGGAAACCTCAAAAGCCAGATTTACTTGCTAATTAATTTACCAGCCAAGTCTTTTTTAGCTCTCCCAGGCGTAGACCTGAGAAATGAGTTTGTTCGGAGTCCAGGCTTTATCTTGGATGGTGCACAGAGCACAATGTCACGAGGTTGTCAGTTTCTGCCGAGGAAAGAGTTTGTCTTTCGTGATGGCCCTAATGACTGGGAAGAAAGACAGATGAACCACTTTACCTTGTTGCAGTAAATTGCCCCCCCCCCCCAACACACGCACACAGACACACACACACACCTCCTCTCTCTTCTGGCACATTGTTTGGGAACCAGCAAACTGGTGTCATGACGCCAACAACACCACTTAAAAGTGAGGAACAGGTGGTGCACAATGCAGTCTTGTTGTTTGGCTCATGCTGTCAAGATAGCAGCTTTTTTAACTGGGAGAATCAACATTCGACTGCAAAGAACATGTGAACAGTGGTTCGGCGCTCCGTGTCAGGTACCTTGTAATGTCACTCTTTTAGAAAGTTGTTTCACATGAACTGTACTTATAAACGGTTATGAAGTGATTCTCTGTGTAACTTTAAGCGAATATGTGAAGCTGAAATTTGATGTTTATTTCAGGTAACTTTTGTACTTCAAACCCTTAACAATGCAACACATGATATGTGGCACATCTGCTAATGAACATGTTGGAAATGTCATGTTCGCTGAAACATGATGCAAATCATCAGTGTGGACAAAAGTAAATAACATGTTGGAACAATGAGAGTGAACAAGGAGGGATTTGAGATGGCAAACTCTGACACAGCCTCCCTAGCCAAGAAAGAGTAGCAACTGCTCAGAAATGAGGCCTAACATCACACACACACACACACACACACACACACACACACACACACACACACACACACACACACACACACACGTACGTACACACACAAACAGCAAATCCACATTCAAGCAAGAGGGGCAGGAAAGAAAGCTGAGGGCCATGTTGGAGGAGACGGGTATCCCAGGAACATCTGCAGTCTCCGTTGTTGATAGTGTGGCTGCCAGTTTGGAGTGGGATCACAGATTCTGGAGTTTGGGCTCTACTTCTGGCCAACCCCCTCCTCCGATCAGAACTTCCAAAGCTCCTAGCTACCACCTGTTAGGGGGACCAGAGGACACTGTCACACTCTGAAGTCAAACTTGTGTCTGTCTTCAATAGAGTGTTACCGGACTTGGACAGGTTTGAGGCGAAGTCCCCCACCCCTCACCGACATCTTCCCCTTGTGCTGTAGCTTTGATGTGAGCAGACTGGAGTCACAAATCCTTTATCCATTTAGCATCAGAGAGCATCTCCCTAACCCAGGGCATGGCACAATCCCACATGGCTACTGATTTGAGATGCTTTAATTAGGCCAAAATGTGTCTAAAGATGCAGTTGTGCCTGCGGATCTCCCAGCACTTCCCATGCTAAAGAGATAAATAGACAGCATTTCTACGTCGCAGAGGTATTAGATGACTATTTTCTATCGTTTCATGTCTTTCTGCATCAGCTAAATCCCTCCTGCGGGCTTCCATGTGTTTGCAGCTCACATATTGGTTGCCATCCTATTGGAGAAAGCAATGATTTGTGCAAAATCTGAATGCCTCACTTCACTTTTAAGCACAGCAAACAGTGGTGTCACTATCATGTTTTCAGCATGATGCTCTATTTGTGTCTTGGGCCTTCAGCTCGGTTAGTGGAACCGGGAAGATTCCACATTGATCAATAGTCCAATGTTTGACATACAGTACATTCTGTCCTTGAAACCCATGAAGAATCCCAGGTACAAAAATCATGCTTCTTGATTTTGTCTGTCCTCCACCTTCGAATAAAGAAGCAGAGCCTTCATTCTCCCTCTGTCTGCCCGAAGCCAACTTTAAGTTCTCAAAGCGACATTCTTCTTTGGAGATGCAACACCACAGCCACCTCCCTCCCGCTGTCTTACCGCCTCAGGGTGAGGGAGGCAGATAGC
Organism: Hippocampus zosterae; assembly: GCF_025434085.1. Lineage (NCBI taxonomy): Eukaryota > Metazoa > Chordata > Actinopteri > Syngnathiformes > Syngnathidae > Hippocampus > Hippocampus zosterae. Next base: position 26,189,319 of record NC_067452.1, read on the forward strand.
ACTGACGGTACCAAAGTTGACACACCACCACCTGTCCCCTCCTGTAGATGTGTGAAGTTCTAACAGTTGAACACAACTTGGAATCGATACCCCCCCTTCGACCAAACCTGAAAAGTAAAATTGTGCCCAGCCAAAACAAGCAGATTTTGAATGAAAATACTTTTCAGCAAGCCAAAAAGTTGTTGTATGCAAACTGCTCAGTTACAAGTTTCTTTGTCTGGCTGACGTCCGCGCCGTCTATCTTGCCATCTCCCGTCAAATTGCTCGGAGGTGTTAAAAAGGAATCAACGGGGGATCGTCGCTCCATTATGCAGGTCTGTTCCTGTGCTGTCTGCTGCTACTTCTTCACACCTCATATTGCATCTTTGCCCATCAAGGCAGGCACACACACACACACACACACGCACACACACACACACACACACACACACACACACAGACAGTCATTGACACATAACATTAGAATGCGCAGAGAGAGTGAGTTGAACTATTGCGGTATCTCCGCATACCGTGCCAGGTGTAAGGTCAAGAGATGCCCTGCCCTTTAAGCCATGCAGGCATTCTCAAGTAGCAAAATGGTTGTGTCATCCAGGCGGGCTCAAGATGATGCGTGGAGGCGGTGTTTTTTCCATGTCAATGTTTATCACAGAGTAAGCCATGTTTGCTTTATGTTAGTGCTCGTAGTTGAGCCATTAAAGCATCGCCACATGGTTAACAGGAAAATTTGGGAGGTAAAATCACTAGCTTTTGTCAAACTTGTATTATGAAACAAAGTGCTGTGAATGTAAAACTTAGGAGAAACATGTCTGACACACGTAGCACGTCCATGGTCACGAATGTGCCATCTGGTCATTGCTTTCTGGCTCAGTAGGCCCATACGCATTGTATGAGTGAGTGTTTAGTTATGTAAGCATGCCTCATTAAATTAATTTCACTGAATGGCGACCAGGATTTTTTTATTTTTTTATATTTTGTTTCACATGCTTAAAAATATCAAATTTGAACTCCAGATTTACAAAAAAAAAAAAACTGTTCAGCCTTCCATGACATTCTGGGCCTTCTTTTGGCAGAGTGGCGCATGTGTGCTTGGCGTAAACATGTGCATAACTTCATTTTGGTGCCCATGCAAGTCTCTTCTTGTGTGTTTGGGTGTGTGCCGTGCGTATCTGGGCGTTCCCGTGCACGGAGTGGCCTCGCCTCCAATTCATCCAAATATTTGTGATCAGAAAGTTGGAAAATGGGCACATCATCATTTTCATTCCGGGTCAGTGGTACAATTCTGTGTGTTTGTGAATTTTGCAGACATGCTATGCCTCACTGAGCATTCTTTTCTCACCGAATCTGGTTCCAAAAAGTAGATACAATTTTAGACTCAAGCAGCACTAAACTTGGGGTGCAATGTGATTTACAATAGATGTATTGGAACAACGACCAAGCAAACAAATGTGGCACTCCGCAGACGTGTGTGGTTGATCACCTGATTTCATTCATGATTCTGACACTGGCATAGGATGATCCCTCTGAATGATTGTAGAGTTCAATTCATTGAAATAATTATAATAATCCTTTTAAAAATATTTTTTATAGGTAGCCCCTCACTTCTACAGGGAGGTATGAGAACCTGTCACACTTGAATGCACAATGGAAGGTGTAAAGCGGGATCCAATTGACCATGCTACATGCCCAGCAGAGGACATCATCCACAAGGTGAGAGCTTGCAGTTTATCTGCCGATATCATGCACAGTCAGCTGCAAGTCTGTTTCTGTTTTCGTAATGTCAAGTATGGCATACTTGGGCATACTGGGATCAGAAAGCCCTGATTCAATGCAGATGATGGATGTCGCTAGTCTTGGCTCAGAAAAGACTCCTTCCGTCTCACAATGATGCACAAAGACCGCGTTACACTCAATTCTACCTGCACAAAGTCTGGCAAAATAATAAAATAAAGAAAACTCCACCCATGCACACAGTTAGACGTGCTCTTTGCGCTAAACTTGTGCTTTGCACAAGAATAGGGCCCCCAGTCATGTATAAAGTGATATATGGGTAAAAGTAGAAGGGAATAAGTGAAACAGAAAATAACTTGGGAGGAAGTTAAAGTTACCTTCTAGAAAATTCCATGACTTATAGTATTAAGGTACATTTAATAGGCCTATTTGCTGTGCTCAAGTTTCAAAAGTAATTATCTGATTATTAAGTAAACGTCAAAGTATTAAAAAAGTAAGCAGTTGGAAAATGTATTATTTATTTACTGCTATACTTGTGCATTCTATTATAAGGACAGTAAAAAATATTTGTACTCTGTTGCATTACAAGAGTGTTGACATCAAATACAAAATGTCAGCGAGGATATCCACACATACTGTGTATACAATATATATCTTTTCCAAGCCCACCAGAGGAATGAGTTTAACATGCACTTACACAGCAAGCGCTCTTCAAGCGCAGCATCTCCCCAAGCAGTACTGCCAGGAAATGAAAGTCGACATTGACCAGCCAGCCCACAGACGCTGCTGTACACCTCTGACCCGGCTCCCTCGCCTACCCCTCCTTCATCCTAACATGAATAATGCATGATGCCCCCACTACCTGTTTCAGACTGTACACGCGGGGGTCATCCGGGCCGAACTTGCGCACACAGGAAAGCAGCCAACACGCCCAACACTGTGGCCTGACCTACGTATGAATGTACGAACTGGCCCGTGTATAGACACATGACAAAGCCCTCACACACCGTGTATCTTGGAGGCAAGTATGAAGTGAGCTATGCTGGCGGGAAGTTGAACAGCTCTCGTTGGCGCCAATGGAAGGCATGTTCAGTGTCTATTGGAGAGATCCTTAGATGTGACTGTTACATTAAGAGCTGTATCAAAAATTGAGAAACAAAAACAGCTTGAAATATTTGAAGCATCTCTCAGTATGAAATTCAGTATATCCATACATTTTCTAATCCGCTTATCCTCACAAGTGTCACAGGCCAGTTGCCAGCCAATTGCAGGGCACACACAGAGAAACAACCATTCACACACAATCACACATAGAGACGATTAGGAGTGTCAACCTGCCATACATGTTTTTGGAATGTGGGAGGAAACGGGAGTACCTGGAGATAACCCACGCAGACACATGCATACTCCACTCAGGGAGGCCAGAGCCGGAATCGAACCCTGCACCTCTGCACTGTGAAGCCGATGTGCTAACCAGTCACCCACCGTGCATAAAATGAACAGATACATATTTTTAATACCATTCATCAGAAATTAGACCATTAAAATGTGGATTTCTGTTCTTAGGGTATAGTTTATAAATATTCTTAGTCTATTTTTACGTTGAAGATCATGCTGCGTGCACATCTGGAATCATCAGCCGAGGCAAACTAGAGCGGCATAATATTTTCGTCAATCTCATGCATATTTTGAAGATCTTTGTACACTGATAGAGATTAATGTCTGACAAGAAGGTGTATGCTATGTGTGCCACCAAAAGAAGTTCAGTTTTATAAAATGAACAGTCATTCAAAAATGAACAGCGCTGTTTTGGATCAGCATTTAGACTGCTCTTATTTTACTGTTGAGTATTAAAGCTTGCAGGGTGTCTGTTTTTTGATTCATGACAATGCCTTGGATTTTTTTTTTCTTCACTTCCGAAGGGCATGCATGCACATAAACACGTGCTCGTGCACCGTGTGTGAGCGCATCACAGGGTCGGGGGTGGTGTGCCATGCCTGGAGCCATCCCGTCCTTCCATGCAACCTGAATCTTATTGGAAAGGGAAGTGGAGTGTGTACAAGTGAGATGATCAAATAAATCAGCTGCTTTCGTCTCCTGTGCCGCCATCAGACATGAATATTAAGCACATTAGGATCAAGTTAATATGTCACGTTTGTAATCCACCACGATCTGCTGGTCACTTTGAGTTTGTGCTGTGGGAGAGAGGAGGAGTATTTACTCCATCGTGTTAGGCGTTTAGGTGACGCTCTCATCCAGAGTGACTGGGTAACAATGACATAAGGCATCAGTGCCATACCCCCACACGTCCCCCGAACAGAGATGCCGCCTCCCTGCAGGCCAATCAAGGAAAAAATGTGTCGGGGTGTTGTGCAGCTTTGCCTGGTGAGACACACGACCGTTTGGAAACTGCCTGAATCAATAAGTTCTCTCAAAAATCTGACCGAATATCTGATTAGATATCTGTTGTTCAAAAAACTGCTGCAATTTTTCACGTGATATTTATATGTTTATAATCAGAAAATTCACAAAACCACCTCAAAAAATAAAAGCGGTATTCTGTAGGTTTAAGTGACAAATAAAACTGAGCTATAAACTTAGAGCACAATATGACACATTTACATGTACGGTACTTATTTTTGTTGGAGCTCCTGGCGAGCTCAAAAACATCAGATGGCCTGAAAGACAAAATCACAGATTCACACAAGAAAAAGTGACAATCATGAAATCCTTTTCCTTGGTGACCAAAATATCGCTCACATCAACAGAAGTAAAGAACAGTGTGAGGAAGGTAGATGCAGCATTATCAACATCTACAGTCAAGACACACCTTCATGACTGTAAATACAGACCTTTTACAGCAAGGTGCAAACCACTGATAGCGTCCAGGAACAGGAAAGCCTGATTAGACGACACTAAACATTAAAAACGTGAAGACAGCAAGAACCCAAAATAAATATAACCGGTATATTGTTGTGAAACTTCTTAAAGATAAAAGTCTTCAGTTTTTCACTTTTTGATGATTATTTTATTTATAGTGTGTATATAAAGGGGAAATCGGATTAAAAAAACCCAACAACTTTTCATTGTGCATATGTTCTAGATCCCAATTGAACTTGTCAGAAAATAGACTTAGCAAAAATCTAAATGCAACACTTTGGTTTTTGCTCCCATGTTTTATGAGCTGGACATTTTGGATGTACAGAAAAAGTCTTAGACGTTGACAGACAGCAATTGTGCATGTGGTGTAAAGTCTGCACAATGCCAAGCGTTGCGGTGGAATGAAAGTGTTTTCTTTTGTACTCCAACGCACCTTACAATTTGCTGATTGAAAGTAGACTAGACCTTTAGACCACAACTAGAGAAGTTGTGTTGTAATGTGTGGCGGATGTCATTTGTATTTCAATCATGCTGTAAATATGACAACAGCATGTATCAAACACTCTGAATTACTGTAAATCGATTCAATGAACGCCTCATTATCATCTTTATCACATTTTTCACTCTGTGGCTCCGTGGGCAATACAGTGGTCGAGTGTCACACATAGACATGAACGATCAGATTGGAATGTCATCTCTAAGTGCCCGTTTCAAAGTGGGGGTTTGTGATCACCCAAGTAAACTTTAGATCACCTTCTTGCAGTTCTTTATAAATGTACTTTGCATGAATGGTTCTCCTCCAGCGAGTCTATTTCTGCTTCCACCATATCAAAACGTCTGGGTTTGTGTGTGTGTGTGTGTGTGTGTGTGTGAGTGTGTGTCTCCTTTGAGCTGAATTTAAAGTGAAAGTAGCTTCCATTGGTGATTGCAAATTGACTGAGGTCAATCCCACAATGGTGCAAACTCCCCTTTCTAATGTGCCCATCTACAAATGCTAGACTTGTGCTGGGCACAAAAATAGGGTTATTTGAGTTCATCTTGTGAAATAAGGGAGCAAAACATTTTGCTGAACAGATTTTTGTTCAGTATACATTCGTATTTTAGTCCTTAATGTGTTCTTTTCTCCTTGGCGACATCTTATGTGAGATGTTATGTCTCACTTAATTAAGTTCTTCCAGAGTAAGCAGAGATTATGACTAAATACTTGTAAATAGAAATGACAAAATATGTTCAAAATAAGTCACTCACAGAAGTCCCAAACACCAGATGCTTCAAAAAGGTTAAAAAGAATGTACCTCCTACCTTCTAACCAGTGCAGCAACTTCCCTGGGCCAGATGGCGGTGTCGAAGGCGACAGGAGCAGCGGATATGTGCCAACGCAATCTGTTGCGTGCAGGTGTCAGCTAATTGTCTCCCAGAGCCGAGGCGGCAGCGTTGGCGGCAAACTCGTGCCAACGCTACCTGAACAAGTTAATTTTAACATCTTCGTCAAAGGAGCATACCATGTTGCTCGTAACTATTCTCCAAGGTATGGCAATTTAATATATGAAAAGTGACAGAGATCAAATTAAATCTGAGGCATTTTGAGTTTTTTTGTTCCTTTTTCTCCCCCCACTTCAGCAGCTGGATGTTGTGTGTCATCGTTACTTAAAGCTGGCACAACTTCCCCTCATTATGTCCATGAAGCCCCAGGCCTCTGTATAGTCCTGGTTGCAGAACGCACATTTTGTCTAGGTACCGGCTGGCTGCTTCGTAGACTCTGACATTCCCATTGTGTATTTAGAGGAAGGGAGTGGGGGGATTCTTGTCAAAGGATCTTTCAAATGGAGCCATCTGACCATGGAGGAGGAAGCAAAGTGCCTCTAATTGAGGTGCTTCTCTATATACTTGTTTCCCCACAGCAAGATGTTGCAAAAGCTTCTTTTGTTGCTCATCAAACCTGTAAAAAGGCAGGAAGTGGAAAACTTCCACTTGGATGCTGTTCTGCTCTAACGTTCCACAAAATGAAAATGCAATTATTGCTTTCCTGAAATCTGCAGACAATGTAAATATTTTCAATTAGCAATCCTCATGTTGTATTAGATTCAGTTAGAGAATGCGAGCAGAGGTCAAGTGGATACAGAAGTAAGCTCATTTGAAAAGGATCCAGTTGATTTGGGAGCACTTGAAATGTCTTTGGAGAATTTGGAGCGCTGTGGCGTCCTAGCGGGTAGATAGGCCAATGCTATTTTTGAATCTGCCACAAGAGTTAAGTCTTTAAAAGCTTCCCACGATGCTGATTGATCCCTTGACCCAGCTCTCCATTTAGAGCTGTGGAACAAGAGGAGTTACAGTGTTTTCATGTGTGGTGAGCAGGAAGTGGCTAGTCAGGTTCAAGTGGAGCCCCTGTTGACATCAGACTCGAAACTTGCTTCCTGCCGTTTGCGGCTTGTAGGCCATGTGGCCGGGTCAGCACATCCTGGACTCTCCAGCTTATACCTACTTTTTTTTTGTACTATGAATATTAAGAGGAGTCAGTTAAGTTTCTGTTTGTTTTCATCATTCGTCCCTTGGAACAATTCATCAAGTGGTAGAGGCTTCGGGGGGTTGTAGAGGGTGCATGGCGGGGGCGGGTGTGTGGTTTTCTCACAACTGAATTATTTGGTCCCTGGTCTGTCCTTCTTTATCACAAAGTAATGCAAGTATGTTTACATTTATCTCCTGAGAAAAGACTGGAATTCCAGTGTTTCGGATGGAAACTGTGCACATTCACAAAACGATTCTCATGTAAACAAATAGCCACAACCACAAGTAAGTCTCCATTCCTAGTTAAAAACAGTGCATGTCAAAGACCCTCTTACCCCCCTTTTCCACCAAAACCAACTTGGTAATTGTTCCGCCCCATGGCAAGTGCTGTGTTTAATTGGTGCTTAACAAGTTCTTATGAAGACTGGGTTTGGTTTGTCACCGGCCATTAGCCAAGAAGGAGCCATGCCATTACATCAGCGTCTAGCGTCCAAACATCACTGCTTATGTCGACGTTTTCTCAAGAACGCGTGCGATAACAATAATAATAATTATCGCAATAATTATAATAATAATAATACATTTAATTATAATTATAATTATAATTATAATTATAATTATAATTATAATTATAATTATAATAATAATGAGGTAGCATTTGCTAGGCAACTTATCATGGCATGGATTATACTTGCATGTAGTAGACAGTCAGGGACATGCACTCAGCAAACGCTTGTATCCTCCTTCTTCACTGTCGATGATCACAATGCTGGTTGCAAGTCATAGATCGCATGCTACCAAGGCAGACGTTCGCTCTTCTGGTAGGACACAATTGTGCCGGAATTCATCTCTCAACAGTTTGTGCAAAAACTCTGTCTGTCCGGGGAGTCATTCATATACATTTGCAATTGTCGTTATTTTATTTATTTTTTTTGTCCTGACAATTATTGCTGTCAGTGTGCGGTCTGTAGTTCATCTGTGTGATATTCATTTTGTCTCTGAAAATGGTATCTGCTTCATCACGTCTTCTTTCTCATCTCACTGCCCAGGTTTGAAACTCCAATGCCTTGAGGATCACAAGTGCTTACTCGTTGTCTGCTATGCATCACCTTCCTCTACATCATCTGCCGACGGTTTCCTCATTGCCTGAGCATTTGAAATATATCCAAATAACCCGGAGCAGTCTCACTTTCAATTTAACTCAATTTCCATGTTTCCTTTCATAATTGAAGTATGATGACGCTGCCATAAGCTCGCCGGACGGCACAGCTGCGACTGCCGGCGTGCTCGGCTGGAGATGAATGTGCGTGGTTAGTCGTTTGTCCTCGCAGTACCTTCCTTGCATCGGGGCAAGTGAAGCATGCCGATCCAATATGGTGTCATCTGCCGTACACGCTGCACAGGTGCCGAAGGAATTGCGGCACTCTGCTTGTAAGTCTGAAATAATGGAGACAACGACAGCAGTGATGTTTGGCAAGCTAAGAAACCGACCTACAACGTCATGTTTTTGTTGGCATGGACATGCTGAAGTAACCTCAAAGAGTAAGTTGATGTAGGATTAGGGTCTTTTTTTATCCTGGACTTAAATTATCCTCAGAAGAGGATAGTTCGAGCGTGTTTTTTTCCTTCTCCCTACCTTGTGGTTTCCTTTCTGAACTCTGACTGTAAATTTCCCCATTGCGGGATAAATAAAGGATGTCTTAATCTGAATGTGTGCAAGTTTTCGCAATGAAATACTATTCAGAGCATCAGTGACCAGGTGCAGTTTTCTCATCACCGTCCATGCAGTATGTTTGTTGTCATCCCTGTGGTTAGGACTCCCTGCTTCGGAGATACAGCCAGCAGTGGCACCATTGCACCTTTTTCTGCATTTTATCAGCAGTAGTGAGTTCAGGAATGGGAGCGGACCAGGATTGTGGTGGCCGAGGCAGACGGTTATGCCACAGAGCCTGGGTTCTGGTCGAGGTTTCTTCCTTAGAGGGATTTTTCCCTTGCTTCCGCAGCCAAGTTCCTATTTGGGTTCTTCGTTTGATTTTGGGGGAATGTGGCTCTCCTTTTAAACGCTGCTGATGCTCGCGTGCTTATTACACTGACATTTTAATCTTCAATGTCCAATGGCATTGACGTGTGATTTTTACTCATTCTGGAAAGAGAATTGTTGTGGCAACGTTTTGTGACCTCTTTTGAGTGTGTCTGTTTTAGTGAGTCCTTGTTGAGGACCCTTTGCCCCGCCACCTAGACTAATTGTCTGCACTTCCTTCCACAATGATTTCCTCGCCAGGGCTCTTAAGAGCTGGTCTTTCATTATACAATACTCAGGTGGCTGAGATGACAAGCACACAGTCATTTCACTCTTCGCTGACTCTTTGACCCTAAAAGTGCTCGCTCACTCTGTCTGCTTCTATTTGTGCTACATGTCGCCTTATTAACTATTATTTGTTTGGCTCCTTTGTTCTCTTTGGCTCAGGTTTATAGCAGCAGATTTGTTCTCTCCATCACGGGCGTAGAGCATTTAGTTGTGATGCACACTCCGTAACGTACACGACAGCGGGAACAACGACACAACCAAATGCAATCCAAATTCCGAAACTTTTGTAAAATGTCTATGTTTGCAGGAGTTATTACTGCTCATGTCGTGAGTGGCAGATAGTTTTAATGTAACAATATGGTTGTTATTGTAATTGTATTTTCATGCGTTTTTGAGTGCTACTCAGAGCGACCTTAGAATGTGTTGCCAAAGTTGTTAATCAGTTACAGTAGTCAACCTCGTTCATCACGATGATAATCAACACATTTTTGAATTACTATGAGTCTGGAAGTGAGGATCGTAACATTTTCATTTTACTTAAAGGCCAGTTATGTTATGTGATCTCCTAAAAATACCCAAGACGTACCTCAGCTTGTAACATGGAAACGCTCCACAAGCGCTCCAGACTGGGTATGGATCAAAATGACGGCTGCAACAATTAACGTTGCACCTGAGTTACCTCATTAGGAAATATGACTCTCCATTGATTGGTGATGGTCATTTGTGCATGTAGGACCACTGCCATGTCACCCATTGACTCAACAGTGCCGCGGGGAATTGGCGCGACTCAATTGTTTAGACAAAGGTGAAATGTTTATTCCTATTAGCCGGCCTGCACATGCGATGCAGTATTGAACCGGATGGAAGCAAGATCGGCTGCTGCAAATTACAGCAGCTGTGGCGTTGCTGTGGTCTATGCGATGCTGCAAAAAAAAAAAAAAATCAAGTAGGGATGTAGCGTCGGGGTGGGAGGGAGCATGCAGACACAACCAAGGAAGAGGAAGAGAAATCAATGAGGTCTGGTCATATGTTAGGTAAGTTGTCCCTGTCGTTTGCTTTAGGGACACACACAGTTGTTTAATAAGACCCAGAGCATCTCCAATCAATGAGAACCTTCCATTTGGCTGTTTTAAGATCAATGGGAGCGTTTGATACAATGGTACACAGAATTGTGGAGAGGTATATTGATCTCTGAAACTTTTTTCCTTGAGGTGTTGAAATGAACTGAGGACTAATTCGGCTTCAACGTTTTGGGTTCCCTTATTTAGCTGTTTGATAAATTCAAAATATTTGAAAGAGTTTTCAGAATTATGCAGTGGAGTTGCTCAGCCCTGCACTACAATCATCGGCATAATGTTACATTCATCCCTCATCAAACCGACAGTGTAGAAACAAAGTTGCAAATTTGTTGGAAAGGTGGAGATATTTTATTTTATTTTTGCACATTGTCATTTGTTGTATTGTAGCTGGCCAGTGAAATGACTTGAGCTTAAATTGAGGTTGCACTAAAAGTGTCATTCACATGTGAAAAAGCCTTTTCTTACTATACCAACAAAATATACAACATTCAAATGGATATTTCTCAAGCAGTAGCAAACTCACAAACATAATTAAATGTTTTCATGGAGCCCAACTCCCGGTGGCTCCGACATAACTCTTTTTTTTTCCTTTCCAAATTTTACTGGAATAATTACAAGGCAAGACACTGCTGAGCAGGTCACAAGAGGAGCTAAGAAACTGATTGGTTGAGACATAGGAGGGGATAGCCGACATGAAATGGACTAACAGCTTTGAACTCACTGACACACATTGATGATACTCATTCATTCATTCATTCATCTTCCGAGCCGCTTGATCCTCACTAGGGTCGCGGGGGGTGCTGGAGCCTATCCCAGCTGCCTTCGGGCAGCAGGCGGGGGACACCCTGAAAAGGTTGCCAGCCAATCGCAGGGCACAAATAGACGAACAACCATGCACGCTCACACTCACACCTAGGGACAATTTAGAGTGTTCAATCAGCCTGCCACGCATGTTTTGGGAATGTGGGAGGAAACCGGAGCACCCGGAGAAAACCCACGCAGGCCCGGGGAGAACATGCAAACTCCACACAGGGAGGCCGGAGCTGGAATCGAACCCGGTACCTCTGCACTGTGAAGCCGACGTGCTAACCACTGGACTACCGGGCCGCCTTTGATGATACTCTGCATTATTTTATTTTTTTAAACAAATGGAGCAACAAAGAAGAAGATGAAAGGAGCAAACTTTGCAAGGGCATTTAGAGTACCGGTAGCCTAAACGGTGACCGTGGTTAATAGTTTTTATCGTTGATAAAAAGGATCCTTCATATTTCTGACTACCTACCTTGTGGTTTCCTTTCTGAACTCTGACTGTAAATTTCCCCATTGCGGGACAAATAAAGGATATCTCATATTGTTAATGTCAGACTTTTGAGGAAAAGGCCATCAAAGATTTTGAAATCAGGCTTCAGGTAGAGCTCAGGAAAGTCATCTATGGGGTAAGGTTGAGCTCCCCCCCCAGAGTACTGCAGGAGCTGGTTCGTCTCTTCTATCGACAGTTTTCTCCTCCAGAGATGCAGACCGCCCTCAGTCATCTTAACAGATTGTGCTCCCAACCGCTCCTTGGCATCAGTGAGCGGCGCTGTCCGAGCTGATTCGGATGAGACGTGAGGTGAGAAGAGCTTTGGTCAAGCGGGTGACCACCATGCAAGTGGTCATTCTGGCTGACCAGTTTTGGAGGAGGAGCAGCTCAAAAATCATCAAGATACATGATAGTACCTGTTTCACGTTTCAGGAGTCACAGAAAGCATATTGTGGCCTCTGCGAATTTGTTAAATGATGATCTGTAAGAATCAGTATCGCAGGTTGCTCCCACCTCCACTCACTGCTCCCACCCTTCTTGCTGTATTGATGCTCGCCCCCCGCAGCGTTTCCTCCACTACCAGGTATGACTAACTGCTTTCTTGCTCCTGTGACTCTTTTGTCATTTATCTTGCGGCACCATGCCGTCCGGCTGACTGCACAGCACGGCGGTGCGCTCTGACAATAATTTGCACTGATCGGATGCCTCCGTCTGCCCCACTTGTACAAATGGTGATCGATTATTATGCGGCAGTGCCATCGACTGGATTTCTGTGTGCGTGCTGTGTCACCTCTTTGGTGACATGCAGTTATCCATACTCTCGGGGTAAAAATGTTCATTCAGTAATTTAATTTCCTGTTAAAGTATTCCTTGACTTGACAAAGTTCTTGTTGTTGTGTTTTTTTTTAATGAGCCTAAGTAAAATGTGTGTTTTGCCTAAGGCTCAAAATAAGCCATTAACGAGGCAAAATTTGCATTTTTGTGTCTTATCAAAATAAAAAATAAAAAGCAAAACTGAGAATCAACTGCAGACAAAACCATCCAAAAAATAGAAGAAGAAGAAGAACAAGAACCACTGGGACAGTTCGTTAAGCTTTGGTAGGCTGACATAGCCTATCATGAGTAGTCAATGGTTGTTACTTTTGCTGCAGCAGCTAGCTAGCAGTGAGCTTCTGCTGGTCATTAGCACACCTTAACACATTGTGGAGTCCCCCCGAAGTGAGTACTCATCACTGTGCCTGGGAACAAGCCACATTTCTGAAAAGCATAGTTCTCACCAAAAGATGAGAAAAGAAAAATAAGCCATGTTAAATGCTATGCTGTGATTGACACAGCTTGAGCATTTAATTTAGTGCTTGGGTGATGGAATCTATCTTTCACGGATGTCTAGCTGGAACCGCATCAAGACATAGAACATCCAACTTTGAAATGTGAAAGAGCAGGACAATTAATACATGCCTGGACTCTGGAAAGAACATCTACTCGCTAAACAGAACCAGACTCTCTCATACACCAGCCAGGAGGAGTGGCTTATAAGACTAAAAGTATATTAATATAGTACACAATATTTATTATGTCACTAACATTGCTTATTTTTACAATAGAGTCTTGTGTTTTTTAATTGCATGCACCACATAAATGTTCTAAAAATGTTAGTTTTAATGATAGTATTGTGTATTGTTATTCATTCATTCATTCATTCATTCATTCATTTTCCGATCCGCTTTATCCTCACAAGGATCGCGGGGGCTGCTGGAGCCTATCTCAGCCGTTTTCGGGCAGTAGGCGGGGGACAACCTGAACTGGTTGCCAGACAATCACAGTATATTATTTTAAATTAAAAAAAAAATCTTTGTTATCATTATTATTATTATTATTGTTGTTATTGTTCTTATAGTACCTACAAAAACGTGCAAATTCCACAACATATTTATTCACTCGAAACCCAATCTCAGAAGCATGAGTTGATTGTGTGAACCACTCACTCTCATAGCATAACACAGAATAATAATAATAATAATAATGCATTTTATTTAAAAGCGCCTTTCATGCCACCCATGCCAACAACAACAACTTTGCCAACAACTACAAGTGTAGATCTGTCATTAATCATTGTCATCCTCTAATAAAATGTGTGTGATATTGATAAGTGCAGTTTAATCAAGTGTATCGATCACTTAGAACTGGCTTATGCAGCTGCGGCGGAAGAGTGCTTAAAAGAAGTGGGAGTGTTTGACTCCCCTGTTGGAGCTACATTAACGAGTGCCCACGAAGCCCATATGCCCCTGCTCCCTGCTCACCACACCTCTCCTGTAACTGTGCTGAGCCCTCACGCAAACGATACTTTTCCCACTAATTAAAAGGAAAAAAATAGCTTTGCGGAATACTGTATTCAGCTTTCAGTGTCTTGTCGTGCACTCACAGGAAGATGTTGGGAGGACTGATGGCTCAGCGGTGATCTGCCAGTCAAGACTTAATTGATTGCTCCCTTCCCCAGGTTTGTTGGTGGTGGCCAATCAGACTAATCAGGTGCATCTTTGTGAACGTCCACTACAAATGCCTGAGTTGCCCACTGCAGTTTGCCAGTCCATCGTGGATGAAAGGTCACAGGATCCCTTCAGGCTCGAGTGGTGTAATTCACCACATTTTGCTCAAGTTTGCTCTGCTTCTGCTGACGTTAGCCGACCTGTCTCACAAAAGACTTTTCCTGCTTGTCTGAGACTTACCTCTGCCTGTCCGATCTGCCAATGTTACTTGACATTACCTACTGCATTAATAAAAGAGGCTTTCTGCCATTTGGGCGTAAAAACTTTAGGACCTTCATGCCATCATTGAACGTCCACTGAAAAGTTTTAATTTAATTACTTCATTATTTTGGCTTTTGAACAGGATTGAGTTAGTGGCTGACTTTTGACGTGCACATCACCCGTTGTGAGGAGCTTTGCTTAACTTGGCTGTACTCGATTGTAGGATGTTGCTTGAGTAAAATGAGTTGGCGTTTCCGTCTTCAATCTGTATTTCCACTTTTAGGTCTATTAGATATTCATTCATTCATTCATTCGTTCACCTTCCGAACCGCTTCATCCTCACAAGGGTCGCGGGGGTGCTGGAGCCTATCCCAGCTGTCTTCGGGCAGTAGGCGGGGGACACCCCGAATTGGCTGCCAGCCAATCGCAGGGCACACAGAGACGAACAACCATGCACACCCTCACCCACACCGAGGGACAATTTAGAGTGATAAATCAGCCTGCCATGCATGTTTTTGGAACGTGGGAGGAAACCGGAGTACCCGGAGAAAAACCACGCAGGCCTTGGGAAAACATGCAAACTCCACACAGGGAGGCCGGAGTTGGAATTGAACCCGGTACCTCTGCACTGTGAAGTCGACGTGCTAACCACTGGACTACCGGGCTGCCGTCTATTAGATAATGGAATCTAAATTGTCCCTAGGTGTGAGTGTGAGCGCGGATGGTTGTTCGTCTCTGTGTGCCCTGCGATTGGCTGGCAACTGATTCAGGGTGTCCCCCGCCTACTGCCCGAAGACAGCTGGGATAGGCTCCAGCACCGCCCGCGACCCTGATGAGGATCAAGCGGCTTGGAAGATGAATGAATGAATGAATGAATAGATAATGGAAGCAACATTTGTTGTATTTCATTTTGGTTTACGTCCCGCTGTTTCTTTTCTCATTTTAGCCTCTTGTCATTACCTCCTCATCTCACTAATTTTCCTTTCTCTGGACAAACATTTGTCGACCCACC
Organism: Hippocampus zosterae; assembly: GCF_025434085.1. Taxonomy (NCBI): domain Eukaryota; kingdom Metazoa; phylum Chordata; class Actinopteri; order Syngnathiformes; family Syngnathidae; genus Hippocampus; species Hippocampus zosterae. The sequence goes on from NC_067452.1 coordinate 26,204,878, forward strand.
GATGCTGTGCACATGCTCTCTGTGCAACAGCGCTTGCTCCGAGCTGTACCGAGGTGCATTCGGAGGGAAGAAGAAAAGCATCAGTCCAAAGACCCACCCGCTAACTCCCCTAAATTGCACCTAACTTGATTACAATGAGACAATTATACCTTATTAGCAAGGGTATTATGGCATCTCCTTACTGGGCCTCATTGTAGGCGGTTGCATCTGTGACCTAATGTTAGCACTTTCTCTTTGCCCGCTTGTGACCTGCCAGCCATTACCACAGCTGGAGGAAGAGGTGGGTGTGCAATTATAATTTGACTTAATGTTTCATTTGATTACATTTTCATCGAAGGAGCTCGAAAGCATCACAATGCAAACACTTCTGATCTCGTTTCTCTGCTGAAATTGGCTTTTAAGGGGGTCTAGTTACTTTTCTCTTTTTTTTTTTTGGTTGGAAAACCTTCCCCACAATCAACCATGTTATAGATAACCGAAAACATGTGCTCAGATATAGCATATATTATTGGTGTGTGATTATGATGGAATACATCTACTGGCATTTACTAGTGTTTATTTCCACAGCAACATATTTCAAGGAGGAAATCATGTAAACACAACCCGACTCATTGTAAACCTGTAAAGGTTAAAAACAACATTTGTGAATAGCACGGACCAAGCACTTTACACGCAGCTTCGAAACCATTTTGCTGTGTATGTGTACAAAGTACATAATCTGTGTTGAATGGATGCTAATGCAGGAACACCTGTCAAAAATGCAACATCTCCCACCCAATGCAGTCCTAAAGAGATTGCACATGTTGGAAGCAGACAACAAACACGACCTGGATTTTTCTTTTGATTCCAATCAAAATGTACATGAACAAAAAGCAAAACTAAAACGAGAAAGACACAGACTATTGTGCATAGGCTATTGGATTTTCTTTCCTTAATTTGTTGCTTCCCTTTAATTTTCTTTTCCATTGATTTCTTCCTTTCTTACCAGCGTTCTTGCTCTTTTCTCTCTCGTTTCTTCCATCCTTCCGTTTCTTTTTTTTTTGCTTCCTTTCTGTTTCTTTCCAAAATGCCCATGCAGTCTGCAGTTGACAATCAGACCAGTAACTGGCAAAAGTACCAAAAATGTAAAAAAAATAATACAAATTTGTAAAAGGGACTTCACGATGTACCAGGCCTAATGTCACATGTTTATATGACACCAAAATCTTTCATTTGAAGTAAAAATGTATTTTAAGTCGAACCGTTGGGCTTGATTCAATTCAAGGGAGGTCAAATTTGCTTTCAAAGTGAACACATCTGGAAACCATCATTTTCAGAATGCTCTTTAAATGAATGTTTTTTTCAGTGTGTGATGCGACCAGCTTACACACCGCCGCTTTGATACACTTTTTAAAGATGGAGTGTCGAGTTTGTTGTATACTTACAATGTCAGAGCAACTCTTCTTACAGTTTTAAGATTTTTCTGACAATGCCACCATCAAGTTATTGGCTGTATTGGACTTCCTGACGCGTGGCATGATATATATTGCCAAGTCTCAAGACAAACCCCCACCCACCCCACACCTTGAAGAATTTCCTCTTGCCTTGTGGGGACATTCATATTCTCAGCAGCTTGAGAATCATGCGCCAAGCAGACATTGACTGATGTCTTCAACATCCACAAGAGAGCTGTCGCCTAGGACAACGCCGGCACTGACGAGCCTCTGACACGCTCCACTCCTATTCGTGTCTCTCTTGTCAACAATGCCAATATGTACCACCACCAGGGAAGAATTCTGGGCATCAGGTGTAACTATTAGCAACCGGCTAGGGGTGAGTGACTTTACTTTCCTTGAGCATGATGGACGCACATATGCAACCTTGCCATGAACAGCGGAGCGGGGCGGCCTTGTGTGCACCAAGCGCATGTACAAGACAGCTGGGAAGACTTGGGTGGAAAAAAAACATGGCGTATGTGTGTGCAGACAGCTGAGTGAAACCCACACCGACGTCTAAATCTTCCCACAATGGAGAGATTACGCGCAACCCGCCAGGTAGACAACAAACGCGAGCTGTCAAGCCGCTCATTCCTCGACGCCAAGGGAGCTAATCAGGTTTGAAGCGTACAGGTACACTATCTCTTGCTTTTGAATGTGCACGTTTTACGACATTAATCCTCACTAAGCCTTGCAGCTAATGTAATCTAATTAATGACTTTTTTTTTCCTTTTCATTCCATTGCTGCTACAAACTTGAACCTGAACAGACATTCTTAGGACAACATCAAAGCTACACACTTGAAAAACTGGCGGATTTCGGTGGCCATCTTCCCGTGTCCTCACTTTGCACACATCATCAAATAGGTTGTTTGAGTTGTTCTGTTCAGAAAGCAGTTTTGCCAGACAAACTTTGGCCTTTGAATTGGGTTGCTTTGTTTGATGGCATCAAACACACACACACACACACACACACACACACACACACACACACACACACACACACACACCCACACACACACACACACACACTCACACACACTTAAACAAGTATGCACACTGTTAATTCAAGCAGGTGAGCCATCTCATCAGCCATTTCCTGCTCCCTTTCCAACAAAGAAACCCTTTTAACAAAATAGATCAGGAAAAAAACAATTATCTCTAAAAACTGGAACTGATTTTTATTAAATTAACCTTATTAGTGCATTACGGTAAGCAAATGCCAAAAAAGGAGCTCTCATTTGCATTAAGATAGATTTTTCAGGTTGACTGCACAATTTAATTAAAGAAAAGATTAAGAATCATTAAGCAAGCTGCTGTACCTTGCAGTGGTGCCGGGCTACATCTGACTCAGGTTCGCACAAACCCAGATGGCAGCCCTCTAACTGTTGAATCTCCATAACAACATCGGAATGATTCCATTAGTTTCCAAGGTGGGGGTGGGGGGGGGCAACGTGAGGGAATTTAGGAAATTTGCTACACTTGCAGCCGGCGGCCAAGTTTCCCCAGATACTTATTTTTTGTGGACCTGATTGCAGGTGTGTGCGTGTGTGTGTTTGTGTGTGTTTACGAGGATTTACAGCAACGCTGTGAAGAATTGGGGGTCAACTGTGACTAAAGTGGCCATACGCTTGGTCATCAAGGCAAGTGTTTTTAACAAGCTCTCATCTTTTGTTATGATATTTTTTTTTATTGTCTTGCTTGGTTTTCTTTTTTTAAGGTGATTCTGCTCAGAACCTTTTTTTAATAAAACCTCAGGATCAGACACAAGTTAGTTCAATAATAATTGTTGAGCAAAGCCTTTATTGATTTGAATGTCATTCGAGAAAATCTGACCCCAATTTTTGATGTACGGTAGCTCGGGTCAAAGGTCTTTTCTCCACATGCATCCTATAGTCAGGGCCTGGTGTAGGCCTGGTTCTGATGCTGGAAAGATGCGGTCCAGAGAAGAGAAAAGTTTGACATGCTGTGGGCTGTTGAACAACAACACCAGCTGACCGTCCCCATGGGTTAAAGAATTTGGTATGCAAATAATTTGGAAGGATGTTGTTAAAAGTGAGGGAGCCGATGAGGAGGAGGAAAAAGAAGAAGAAGAAGAAGAAGAAGAAGGAGGTACACATCCAAACCCTTAATCCTCTTGCTTTTGCCAAAATGACAAATGCAGGAAGTGAGGCATAAAAGACTCACTCATGTATGGCACACTTGAGTATTACTGCGAGGCACCTGCACTGGAATGAGCAGATACAAATAAATAGAAAATAATGCAGTGTGTGGGAGAGAGGATGAAGGGTGCTGCTCACTAAGAAGCTTAAAAGAGTCTTCTGCCTTTGAATGCAATCAGGCGCCATTGAGACGGCAGCAGGTGCTTGGCAGGTGGAGCCGAGCAGATGCGCCGGCGTTGGCAGCCGCAGTGGCGTACAGGTGTGAACAAACGTGCTCCCTAATTACAAATTTAAAAGCTTAATTTTTGTGTTTCAATATTGATTGCTACCTTTATGCTCGTATTTCCCCATGGGGGCGCGCAACGATTTGTAAGAAGGCAATCTGTGTGTTTTTTTGGCGTTTTTTTTTTTTCCCTTCCTCTTTTCTTCCTCTAAATACCTCCAAACAAATCTGGGCTTTTCTCCCGAGCGGTGCTTTGTGTTCTTGTTTGGATTCTTCCCAAATTGTCCCCGGGTGATTAGAGAGGAGGATGTCTTGCTTCTGTGACGGCAGACCTGCTCGCAGCATTTCATCTCATCTCATCTCTTTTTCCTCTTTGGATTGGATCATATATTGGTAATGGGACGCACAATCAATGGCCTTGCATTAATGCCAAACGTACTGGGCAACCCCCCACCCCAACCCCGTTTCTGTGGATCCAGATGGATCTTTATCTGCTGATGGAAATCTCTTTCAGTCACTGGCTCGCCTTCCCTCCTCAAGAGCCAAATGTTTCATTTGCCTACCTGCTGTGTGGTGCACATCTTTTCTGGAACCCTCAACTTGTCCTCTTTAGGTCATCCGCCAGCGCAAAGTGGATGTTTTCTCAGTCACTGATTGGAGATGCTTCTCATTCCTAACATGACACATGACTGTTACCAATGGTAACGCTCCAGTATGGCAACCGCCTCCTCCCTCATATTTGTTGTCAATGCTCACAGTACTTTTTGGTCACTTATTATCATGATCTTCGTTTTTGTTGACCGTTTAGATTTGCTTTGCATTGTGTTTGATCTGATTTGGTTTCGTTCCACATGATCTGGTGTTGTGTTTTCCCGTTTGTCAGTTACGCCATCTCATCAGCCGTCTTTCCCTTGTGTCAACCAATTAGCTCTCTGTCCACTCATTTCTAGTCCAGGTGTGGCTTTTTGTTAATATGTTTGTATTTACTCTCGGCTTCTGTTACCCCGTGCCTTGTTTTCCCTGCACTTGGGTCCACCTGCCTTGTTTGATGGCACATCACCTCAACAAACACACACCAACACATGATACTTATTCTCACCAAACTGGCAAAAAAAGTCATAAAATGGGCACATCCTCAAAGCAGTGCATGCTGGGACTATAGCACGGTGTTAGCTCTCATTGCAGGCCAGCAGCTGCCTTTCCCAGGTGGCCTGACATTTGAGTCACAGCCGGACAGATTAGATGGAAGGTGTATGAGCAGACAGAAGGCAGGACAGTGATGATTGGTGGAGTCGGGGTTGGCAGAACCATTAACTTCATGCCAGGTCGTTGTACGTACAGGGTTGGGAGGCGGGTGTGGAAGTCCCAGGGGACAACCTGAGCCCTCGGATTTGAGTCCAGATGGCCGGCCAAGAGACCCCACAGGAGCCCTCTTATTGATTTAGGAGGGAAAATAGAGAACCTGGTGAGTGTCGACGGAAGCTCTGAAGACCTGCACGGCTGCTCCCCTCCGTCTTGCCTTTTCATCCTCATCTCAGGTTATTCGGGCCGACCCAAGGGGATGTGATGCGGGAAGCAAGCAGGACTGGATATGAATATAACATGCCTAGATGAGCAGGTCGCATATAAAACGGCTCACACTTTTGCTGGTCTCATCCCCTTTCCTTGGAGGTCCGGTATGTATCGACAACCCGATAACACATAGAGCTTGAACTGTGCAGGTCGCTGGTAATACCAAGCGCCACTCAAACTAGTCAGATGTGCCAGAAAAGATTTGCAGGAGGACACGAAAGGGGGCATGAGTATAAATATACATGCACACCATGACTGCAATTCTTTGCGTCAGCCCATTAGCGCAGTTTTTGTCGCCTTGGGTCCACATAAAGCTTTGCCATTTAAGTCCTCACACACCTTAAGATCACGAAATATGTTCTCCATTGCAGACATCGCATAAACGCGTGTTGCAATTTAACTGCTGCTCACTTGTGTAGCATGCACACAATATAGAATCGCTGAAAGCATCTCGACGCACTTCATCATCTTCCTCCAGGTTATGATATGTGTCAATATTGCTGATTTGTATGAAAGTGATCCTCCTCAGTGAGGTAGGCATCCGGTTACAGGAATCTGTAACCGGATGCCAACGGGTCAAGGTGGACTTTTTGTGCGTTCTCGTGTGTGTTTGCATCAATTGGCCGGTGTTTCGTTAAGAGCAAGAACATGCTGCTGGTTCTCAGCTAGTGGAGAAAGGAAAATAGTTCAAAAAAGTTCAATCATATTTACATTTTGCGATGGAAACAAATGAAATCACCATAAATGGTACTAAAACACATAAAATAAAAATTGCGAAGAATAATCTGTTCATCTATTCACATGAAACAGAAATACAAGCATTTTGGGGAGGAAATGTGTGTGTGTGTGGGGGGGCGGGGGGGATTATCTGGTTGCATGCATACTCGTAAATGCGCACAAACCAATACCGGTAAGTTGGTCAAGCACCTTCAGACTTCATTACAGCAGTCTGGTCTTTCTTTCTTGAGTAGGAATGAGTCAGCATGGGACTTTCTTACTTGTGATGTTCTTATGTTGATAAAATATTTAGTCCTGAGCTTCAAGTATATATTTTTGAGCTTGGAGGTTTTTCTCCAAAACAAAAGGTTTCCATCTTGCAACCCTTTCACTCTAGCACATGAAGAATACAGGAGATTGTTCTCACATGTTGGAGGCAGCTAGTACCTGCCAGAAATTCCTGCTGCTCCTCTCAATGTTGCCGTAGGCCTCTTTGCAGACTCCGTGACCAGTTTTCTTCTTGTCTTTTCATCAATTTTGGATAAAAGCCCTGTTCTCAGTCATCTTCCTCCATCTATCGCCATCCACTTATCCAGAGGGCAGCAGCCTAAGCAGAGAGAGATGGACTTGCCTCATTCTGGCATACCGAATGTGTTGAAAATTCTTTGTACTCTTCTCCAGACTGATGCCTTTTAATAATGAGATCGCTCTGATGCTTCGTAGGCTCTCTGTGGATCTTTTGCTGTTGGATGCAAACAAGGAAATTTGAAGGAAATCCTACCAGAACAGATTCATTTTATTTTGGGGTCAAATCCGTCAACCGAATGATAACGTGTTTGTACGAACGACAATTTAACACAAGTTAAAATGTCAGTAGTAATGTCAGCAGAATGCAGCCACATACCCAGTTTGAAGAAGAAGAAAGCGTGCAAAGTCCGTATCCTCATTCTTGTCAGATGTCAGTTTGTTTTTCAAGTGATCGTTCATGTTAATTCAGATGAGCATTGTAAAAAGCACTGAAACCAATTGTCTCACTTCGAGAAGACTTTGTAACTGGAGTGTCGCGGTTTCGAGTGATAAATAAATGGCAATAATTTTTGGAGGGATGTTCGTCTCGGTCGTGAACCTATGACGTTTTGTGGTTATGACGCAAACCCCAATAAATCTTTAGGGATATTATTAAGACATTTTAACGTCATAACTACAAACAGAGCACATTGAACTAGTTTGGGGCTTAAGAATGCTGTACGTTGAGACACTTTCCAAGCTGCACACGCCGACCACAGAAGGAAAGGCAAGGGACAATTTTATATTCATGTGCTGATTGTACTTTTCTTTTAAATTACTTTTTTAAAAATGAGCATTAGGACTTTACTCCTGAGTTAGCATACGTACGTTAATGATAGAGGCAAAAATATTTTTTGTCTTTTATACAAATTTCAGCTTACGCTAAAATAATACGTCCACTTGTATTTTGTGCAACTGAACGTACGGGTAAATACATTGTGTTATATTCCCATTAAATAACCGGTTGGCTAAAATTAATATGAACTGCGATGTGATTTGTTGGCTGGTGATTTTTCAATTCAATTTCTATTCAGAGAATTTAAGGGATGATTCTACTTTTATTGCAGTGTTTTCATGACGGTTGCGCGAGTGCTTATCGGCACTGTCACATTGCCTTACATACCCTCTTCTCCTAATGTTGACATGGCAGCATGCTTGGGATTTATAGGTCACAGCTGCAAATACAGCTCAGGGCAATGTGCAATTGTCATATGTGTGGCTGACTACAAGGTATATTCAACACATATGTTATTAAATTAATATTTAGATGACTAGCCATTATTATTAGTCTGTCCTGACAACATTTGAATATTACCTCCAGCATTGTTCTGCTTATCGGCGCCGCAGCAACCCTGTGCTATTCCTTTTGTGGTCTGCGGGGGTAAAATCATGCTCTGAAATGTATAATCACCTTGAAATTAATTAATTGTAACACAACAATGCAAGTGATAGTATCGTTCCTCTCCCAGCCTTATGCGGCCACCCACTCTTTCTTTGGGTTGCAGGGGTTGCTGTCCTGCGCTACTGAGCTAATATGATCTCGGAGGCATGCGTGGGGTCGAGGCGAGTAATTAATCTCAATGAAGCTCGTAGGTGTGACGGCCCGGAATTCAATTTACCCCCACGACTGCTGCCGCAGCGCTTAAAGGAGGAAATATGTTCCCTCTATTTTCTCAGGTTAATATGAGCCACCTGAGCCTGATCGTCTTTTAATGGCATGCAGATATTTTCATGGCACAAGCAGGCTTTTTGTCATTAGAGTTCTCCATACCACTACTTTGTCTTCCTGCATTTTTTTTTTGTCCTTCCAATGAGAGATTTTTTTACCTGCACGACAAGCTGACTATTTGTCTTTCACAATGAGCACCATTGATTTCTACTCCCCAATACAGAGCATTTCCAATTTAATTATTTGCATGGCTGCTTTTTGCCCCGATGCACGTCAATATGACAGAGACCAGCAAATCCCATCAAAGCTAAAGCCATTAAAGTGGAACTCCTGTACCTGAGCTGTCTTGAGGGAATTTGAAAGCAAAACAATTCTGAACTATTTGCATCTAACAACCCTGCTGATTTTAAGCAGTTTGTATGCTTTCCAGTCTAGTGCAACTCACCCTGTTTAAACAAAAACAACAACAACAGAAAACAACCACAACAATGTGGTACTCTTTGGAAAAATAAGTTCTGATTTGTAATGATGTATAATACTGAGCAATGTGTCGGATATTTCAATTGTGTGATATTACGGCTGTGTGCCCACTAACAAATTCAAAAAAGAAGACAAATTTGAATCATTGAAAAAAAATAGTGTGACATAAATTGGATAGAAATCAGATGCATTATTACTTTATCTTTATAAAAACTGGCCTTTTCCTTTAAAAAATACAATCACACAGTTATCCTACTGTTATGTACTGCAATCAAAATAAAGTCGTATACTATCAAAGGAAAGTAAGTTACCACACTGTGCACTATTTTCCTATGGGAATATATTGGAATTCAACATACAGTGTTAAAATAAATTACAGTAGATGCATTGTAGAATTGTTGAAGCACAGTGAATGGGTGAAATGTGCTATAAAAAGAAAAGTGTCTTGCCCTTGTCAAATAACATGATTGGTGTCCCATTCATTTACTGTTATTTTTACAGTGTATGGAAGTCTTACTAGGTCCTTTTTTTCAGTTTCAGATCTCTTGTTTGTCTTCCTTTCTTTTTTCTTCTGCTCAGTACCCATGTTCCCCAACATGAACAGCTGTCTTTAAACGCGTCACGCAGGTAAGTGGCGACAGCTCTGACGAAGGCTCCAGTGACAGCCAGAACTGTCAGCAAGGTAAGAGAATTTTCTCTTCACTGAAAAAAAAACAAACAAAAATAACAAATATTTTATCTCCAAATAAGAAACTTCTAACCTAGAATGTAACAATTTTTTATGATTTAAAATAAATGTTTACATTCATGATCACAATTGACCAGAAACAGGATACGAGCTGGTTGAGTCATTGATAATTCTTGTACTCACTCAGAGCTCAGGCGTATGCCAGGGATCACATTGTTCTAACAGTATGTCGGTTAGGTTTATAATCATACCTGGCTGCTGCCTTTTCGCCAACGTCTTCTGAGAAATTTCACCGCTGCTGGCCAGTCTCTCCGCATGCCTGCCTGACTTCCTTCTCAATTATCTGGCTGCTCTTTGGGCGTTTATTTGTCTAAAGTTCACGTACAGTATGCATACAAATTTTCTCCGAGGGGAACAAACACGGCTCAGCGGAGCGTGGCGGCTAACCACGCAGGCAGCAGGAAAGGAGATGGAGGGGAAACAGATCAGAGGCTTAGTCGCAGTTTTCCTTCAAGGCGAACCTGAGGGTTGCCTCAAACACCTTTGTATCATAAGCCAGCACGCTTGGCTCAACTCTCTGCAGCCAGCATAGTTTCCTTAACGAGATACGCACTGTAGTTACAGACAGAGCCGCACAGATGATCAAGGTTGGGCCGACTGGCAAGGGCGCCACAGAACATGGACAGAAATATGCTGAACATTTGACAGCTGATGTGTGCCAAATAGGACTAGCAGACTGTAAAGTGTCAGACATGTAGCTTCGGTGACGAAACCAGAAGCGGAGGAGCAAATGTTTCCGGCTTGGAAGTGGCAAGCAGACGACATGTGGGAGCATGAGGGCGATTGGAGTCAGGTAAAGGCTGCTGGAAAACTAAATAGAGCCCAAATCAGAACGCCAACAGGGCCTGAGCCTTTTTGACTCCATGACACAGTAAACAAAGTACTCAGTTGCTTCTTTCTGTGGCAGGCCAGATACCTTTAAGCTTTAGAATTTGTTTGGTACTGTTAATTTTTTTCACCTGGTTTATGCACATGTTTGCTCTGCAAGCTGACACCACCAGAAAGTGGAAAAGGCAAGTAAGGCATGCAAATAAAAGCGAATGTGCCATGCATTTAAGACCTGCCTTTCTTATGGTGGCACTACCTGTGCTTGTTTGTAGGATTGTGTACAAAGCAGACAGGTTTAGTTAGGAACTTGTATCGTTATTATTACAAGCTAGTTGAAAGTGGTCCATACGAAGCTTACTTTGTTAAATTGACTCAAATGGTAATTTCTCCCTTGTGTGACTCAGAGATGCACACAACATACGTTAAGCATCTCCAAAACAAAAAAAAACAAAAAAAAAAAACACTTAACTCTAACTCAAGCCCTTTGTGTTTCATCCCGACAGGTTGCCGCACCTGACGAGGCACTGAGTGATGAAACAGGGGAGTGCATGCTGGGTAATGCAATTAGGTTACCATGCAAGGAAATGACACACATTGGCCCGGAACTGAAGAGATGAATCAACGAGATGAATCAGAAAGGGATCCCACCATGCAATGGTATTTGCTTGTCATTGGTGTAGTTAACAAGAGGATGTAAAGTGCCTCCCTCATCGCCATGGAGATCTAAAGAATGTGCTTGTGGTCATGGTGACGAGGGCTGGCTGGGGAAAAGGATATGGCGGTTTCCTGCACCTTAGACAAACAACCCCCCCCACCCCCCGCCCCGCTCCAGTGCTAAATGGCCGGGGTCAGACAGTCAAAACATAATTATCACCCGATCGCCTGTTGACCTGCTTACCTGACATTAACCTTGGTCTGCACTAACGGGAGGTGCCGGTTGCCTCAGGGGGGCCAGATGCTAATTTGAAGCAGAGTTAGCAGTGAGTAGGCTGGGGGTGTAATTGCAGCGATCTAATAGGGATCAGTGCCGTGGGAGATCTCCGTACATCTGTCGTCTGGCGAAGAACCGCTGCACCTGAGACTCACCAGCTTGGCAGTGCTCACGCTCCACTGTGGGATTTCAAGAGAGATGAAGGGTTTCACGGTGAGACTACTGGCAGTCGTGCGGTTCCGTGTTTGAAGAACCTGTCACCTGTCCCGGATAGACTGAAAAGACAAACCGTTATATGGGTACACTACAGGAAATGAGACAAAAGAGCATTTAAATCTTTTTCCACAATGCCAATTTTGAACTTCTAAAATCACACAAATACATAGATATCCCAATATTTAAATATTTTCTTCTTGAGCAACTTGAATGTAATGTAGATTGGAAATTGTCTTTTTATGCAAAGACAAACCTCCCAAGCACAATTGGGGAGAACAAAGATGTATTTTTGTTATCGTGTCGCTTTTGTTTCACTACTCATCAAAAGTCATAAATACACTATTAATTCTGTTGATATTTTACCAGTAACTTTTTTTTAACCCTTGATTGACAGTTGGGAAACTCAGCGTCCTACTTAAAACTGTCCTACTTGAAATCTGGAACTGGTTAAACATTTTCAAATAATTTCTTATGTGGTGAAATATGCAATATATCCTGTTTATGGAGTGTTTGGGTTTCATGCAAATCATTCCAAGTAAAATGTAAGAAAAGAAAAACCTCTAAAAAAAAAAAACATTCCGTGCAGAAAAAAAAAAACCTGTCGGCGTACAGGTAACCTTTTTCGCCTCACGGTAAGGCATCGTGAAGGGCTTGGTGCAGCAAGTGCAAGATTACATGAATTGATGAAGGGGTAGTGGAGGGCCTTGACCCTCTTGTAACATGCAGCACCTATCCACTCCCGCATGCCCGTGGGAGGCAGCCTCCAGGTTATCTTTAATTCATTCCATTAAATATGCAGCAGAAGCCCTCCTTGTAGCAGCTGTTAGCCAGGTTAGTAAGCCATAATTCAGGAGATCAAATCTGAGTAAATTGAGGGCGAGGTTGGAGTGAGCGCTGGCCAGAGAGGACGCATTATCCTGCCGTGCGGGAGAGAGGCTGGTTCAGTCAGGTGCAACACCGAGACTAGGCTTCTTAATCCTTGTGCTCGCAAGGAGATAATCACGGCTTTGCCCAGAAATGTGGACAGAGTGTATCGGCAGAAATGCTGAATTGTGATGCCGAGATGTCATTTCATGTTTGACTTCAGAAATTCTGTATTTTCTCAGGTTGTCTTTTGCTTTGCATAAACACATCCTGGATAGTGTTTAAACAGTGTGGTTAATTCCTTTATTTTTTTTCCCCTACACTTCGAAACATTTGGTCTTGACATCAAAAGATGAATATGTGACCCAAGAGCAAATTTTATTTTCATGTATTTACTGCTGGTTTTGATCCACATGATAGGATTGTAACAAAAAACACACATTTTAGGTGACAAGTGATATTAGAAAATATTTATTTGCAAATTATTTGCTTTGAATATTTACATCAAGTCTGTGACACACTGACCTGACAACACTTTACGCCACAGCCACATTCAGATGTTGTTTGCATGGGTGATTTATTTCCCTTCAGTCTCTTTGCAGGTCCAATATTTGTTCTTTTGGTTTCAAGTACGGAGATCAACTTGGTCCAGTCTCGATATCTTCCATTTAATCTCCCTGAGGAATGCTGGCAGTGTGTTTGGGGTCATTGTCTTGCTGCATGATGATTCTTCCAATCGGTTTTGTGCGTCATTCCTTAAATTTGGCAGATGAAATACAGAATATCTGAAGTCCGATTGCAATGGACAGTTAGGACGGCAGAAAAAAAATCATTGGCACCGCGCTACCCGCTCTTGAGTACTTGCACAGCGCAAGAACCAAGACAAGGGCACGGAAAATCCTACTGGACACCCCGCACCCTGCCCACCACCTTTTCCAGCTACTCCCCTCAGGCAGGCGCTACCGATCCATGCGCACCAAATCCAGCAGACAATTAAACAGCTTCTTCCCTCTAGCCATTAACTCCCTAAACAGTAACCAAAATCTACCTGTATAGTGGCTCTTTGCAATTTTGCACAACCCTGTGGAACAGCATCCCCTTATAGTTATTGTAGCTCCAGCTCTGTACTGACTTGAACCACTGTCACTGATCTATATTCCATAGCACCAGACACTTTAAAGCACTCAAGGACATCTGCATAATTGCACACTTGTTGTACTCCAAATATTGCTACTGGTCACTTTAAAATGGTTCAATGATTTTCTGCACCAACTGTACAACTGTTATATTATTGTATTCTATCATCGATCACTTTAGCTCTGTTTGATACTTTGCACATTGTCTCACAGTTGACATTGAGTGATACCACTGCACAACGGTAAACTTACATTACGGAATGTCCTTCCATATTTATTTGTCATGTCCTTGTTTATGATGATACTCGTGAAGCGTGTCCTACCGTAGACAAATTCCTTGTGTGTTCTACATACTTGGCCAATAAAGGTGATTCTGAGGACTTTTGAGTTACGTTTGCTGCTGCCATCGTGTATTCCATCAATGAAGAAGAATAAGCCAGTCCCAGAAGAAGCCATGGAAAATCAACGCAGGACATTGCTTCCACGATTTCACAGATGAGCTTGTCATGAACAGGTACCTGTGCTTCCCCTTTCAAGTTTAATTTTAGCATCATCAATTTGCATCAATGTAGCCTTCACATTGTCTTTGCTGATGACCGGCTTGAATTTTCTAATGTAGCATCTCGACTTTTTGTTCATTTTTTCGAGAGGTCTTTGCTGTCACTCAAAATGTTTCTGTTACATAGAGTACATTGAAGTAAAAGCCAAAATGTTCATTTCAGATGCATTTTTTCTTACATCAAAGCTCTATGTGTTCAGTCTACATAGAAAATAGACCTGTAAGTCAGTGTTTGTGTGAGTGTGTATATGTGCATACGAGTGCAGGAAATCACCATTTCAATATAACACTGATTAAACTTCCCGTTTACCGTTGTCAAAGTACACGGGAACCATCTCTTGGCAGGTTTCCTACTGCAGCAGCCCCTGCCAAACCCTTTGAAATCCAATCAGGTTCTGGTCCTTGTATCACTGTCCGCCCCTCATGCTCGCCTCGCTCCTCGCTGACTCACGTTGCAACCATGAAAAGACTTCACTGCTGCCAGCTGGCAGCCAATCAACTGCAGTCACATCCAAGAAGCACCTGTTGGGAGTCTGCAAGGTGCGACATGCTGTTCAAGAAAAAAATAAAAAAGATGTAACACTGGTGTGCAGCCCAGGACTGGTATATGTGTGTGTGTGTGTGTGTGTGTGTGTGTGCGTGCGTGTGTGCGTGTGTGTGTGTGAGTGATTGTGACATCAGTGTGACATCATATATGGTACCATCATTCTCATGCAATCATCTAAGGTTGCAAAAAATGTTGGGAATTAACAGGAATTGAAAATATTCAAGTTTGTCTCTTAGCAGGGGACTTCAATGCACATGAAGAAAAAAAAACATTTTTATTTTAGCATAATCCTAACTAGAGCAACTGATTTGGTAAAAGTACAGTGGAGAAAGTGAGGGAAGGATTCAGCAAGAGTTCGAACGACAGGCAGATGGGTGCAACATCTGCAGCGGAAGAACAAGCTGAGCCAAAAGCATTCTTTGATCTGTTCCCACCCTTAATTGGTCACGAGCTGTGGATTGTGACCGAAAGATCATGGAAACAAACGATTGGAATACGTTTCGTCCACAGAGTGTCTTGGGCTCTCCCTTTGAAATCAGGTGAGAAGCTTCGTCATCAGGAAGAACATTAGAGCCGCTTCTCCTTAGGATTGAGAGGATGTAGATTAGGTGGTTTGCTTATCTGGTTAAGATGCGGCATCTTAATCAGATACCCGAATAGATAGATCCCACATGTAAAAGTATTATCGTGCATATCCCACTGGGAAGAAGCCCTGGGTGAGACCCAGAATTCACTCCACTGGCCTGGAAACATTTTAGGCTACCTATGCAAGAGATTTAGGCTTCCCTGCCTACGCTGCTGCCATAACCTGACCTAAATTGAGCAGAAAATGGATGGATGGATGGATGGACGTGAAAAGTTCCGAATTAACTTTCACCCATCTTTTCATTTTTCATGCTCGCAATATCTGGCATACATTAAATAGTTAAACTGGCAATAGACAGTCTTCTGGTAGTTACTGTTAGAATAATATTGCACACATTCGAAGTAACAGGACCAGTGAAAATTCATTCTAAACTTTTCATTTGGTGCTGTGACCTTGTGGTCTTATACTTGCAGTTATTTTATTTTTTTAACAATTCAACTCGAGCCACAAATAAGGTAAGCAGAAAGCCTTCTTTTGATTGATACAATTCGGCCTCTCCCTCAAGGGTGTGTAGATTGTTGACATTTCTGAGGGTGAAGAGTGCGTTTTATGTTCCAAATTTAGTAACCCAACATTGTATGCTGTATAAGTTATTATCAAATGACATCAAAAATGAAACACGGCTGTGGAGCTGTTTTCTGTCATTTGTGGAAGAAGGTCTGTCTCCTCCAAAATGAAGCTTATTCTTACACTGCCGGAGGCACATCCAGATACGAATACAGCTTATTCTAAACAATGTGTTGTTGTCTTTCTATGTGGAACTCCATGGTCTTAACTGTGTTCAGCAGGTAAGTTTGCAAGGGCGGTGATAGATTAGAAAGATACATGGGTGATGGATGGAGGGATGATGGTAGTATGGATGGATGTATGGAAAAGCAGCAGTGGACACCAAAATATTTTCAGGCTGTATTTACAGCAACAGTTTGATCAGTTTGATTTCAGGCGTTCAGGAAGTTTAGTTTTTATTCTGGTTCTGTAAGAAACGATAACTCAAAAGAGATCTGGAATTTTTATGGGAAATTAAAAACTAAAAGTACAAAATATACATGATTTTTTAAGCACCTGCATTGCTGACCATCAGTGTGCTTCACTTATTTTGAGTGGAAAATCTTAGCCGGGGCATTAAAACACATTAGCTCTATCCAGCATGTGCAGGAGAGACTGAGGAGGGGAGATAGAGCCAGAGTTTGACCGCAGTGACCAGAGGAATTAGAGAGAGAGCTTATCCCCACGTCACTATCAACATGTTTAAGCCCAACGGTCCATTTCAACCTCAGAAACCTGCCATCAGCATAAAACCTCCCTCTCTCTCACTCTCTCTCATCTGTTTGTCTCCCTAATTAATGACTTCACATGCCACAGTGTGTTTTGCAAATGATAGATGATGGAGAATTATTGCAGCGGTGTGGAGGGTGCAGCCAGTGGTGGATGTGTGCCGCCAGCTTCAGCCCGCATTACCTGAGTCGATCTGGCGTTCGCTCAGGATGGGACAGATTTGATTTTTGCCATGTAAGAGGCTTTTTTTTTAAAGGGTTCTAATGCCGGATTTGGTAGGTAAGCACAATCTGTCATGTTCACCTACAATGATATTATCCAACAAGGACATGAGGACACACAGCAAAGGCCGGACCGGGTTAGTGGAGACTGGGGGTTCGGAATATGAAGCCAGTGTGCTAACTACAGTGGAACCTCCGAGTTGGACCACAATGCGTTTGGGGCCGCAGGCCCAGCTCCAATTTGTTTGTACTGGAAAACCATTTGTAATCCCTTGGAATTGATTGTTCCAGTTTGTTCCAGGGACAAACCGATGTGATCATCAAATGCTCACAAACTGTAAAACACATTTTAAGTAGTGTATTAGCCTTAATACTTGTTATATTCATTTAATAGATTTAGTTTTTCAAATTTTGGCCATTACTTTTGTATTTTATTTATCTCATTAAATAATTACTGTGGATATATATATATATATATATATATATATCTATATATATCTATATATATATATCTATATCTATATATATATATATATATATATATATATATATATATATATATATATATATATATAATCTGGATGTCTGGATGTCTCCATCATCTACATACATATATACATTTCAAAAATAGATTTTATGACGTGATTGGTGGGCGGCATGGTGTTCGACTGGTTTGTACGTGCCTCACAGTGCAGAGGTGCAGGTTTCATTTCCGGCTCCGGCCTTCCTGTGTGGAGTTTGCATGTTCCCCATGTGCCTGCATCCGTTTTCCAGTTAACTTAAATAACAATTGTTTATCACAAGTGAATTCACGTGTGGTGCGTGCTGGAAATTATTGGGGAATTATTTCAATTGAATAAACCTTTATCTGTCCCGCAATGACAAAGTGCACAGCAGTTCAGGAATCAATGTCCATACTACACCAGACAATGGGACTGCGCATAATGACACCATCAGCAGTGTAGTGGCAATACAATATAAAAATTATATGTAGTATAACTTTATTTACAACTGAAAGCAGGGTTGATTTTAAAGTGTAACAGGCAGGAAGGAAGGACCTGCTCTTCTTCTCCACATATTTGAAGTGAATGAGTGTGTCACCAGAGGCTACATATTTCTTTTTTCATAATTACTTTGGTTTGAACGGCAGGTTTCTGACTCGCTGATTACAATAAGTTAAAGTTTCACGGCAGCAAATTATTTTCGTCTTTTTTCCTCACCTCAACTGTTGCATCTAAATGTTTTATTTTCGCTGCGTCCTTGTTTCTTCCCTTTACCAAAGGTTAATAATTCCTATTTTTGATCATCCTCACTGCCTCAGGTCAGGTTTTAATCCTGATTTAGATTTTGATTCACTGTCCGGTTTTAATAATGCACGCGTGTTCATGGGTGGTTGCCCCGCTTACCTCAGGGCGTCTGTCTCGTCGCTCCCCATGCCCCCGCCCGAAGAAGCTCGCCTTCTCCTGATAAATACCACCCGAGACACACAGGAAATGCTTTCTGTGAGATGAGATGGGATGGGTTGTCGAAGTGGAGGGAGAGAGGCGGGGGGCGGGGGGTAGCCTAATGGCAAGAAAAGTTTCTTTTTCTAACAAAAGAGCATTTTAAACACACTCAAGTTTCCAAATTGAGTCTTGAATTTCCAATTCTTTAATCGTGTTGCATGGGAAGCCATTTCCTCCTCTCGTGTACTACCGCCTCTACTTTTCCTGCTGCTTAAACTATGAGATGAGTCGCAGCCAAGGAAATACACTGACGGCGTCATCAAACATTAATTAGGTCCCCTCCCCATTCCATGAGATTCTTTTTCAAAACATGTCCAATTCTTTTGAGGGGCAGTGGCATGTTTGAAGGCGAGTGGCGATCTGATTCGCATCATGAGAGTGTGATAGGTGCAACAAAAAGGGTAATAACAATATTTGAGGGCGGGGCTGTTTGAAACAAAGATTTTCAATTAACACCTTATGATTAGCTTCCTTTATTTTTGTCACTCTATGCTGTGACAACCCTCCTCTGCCGCTTTGTTTCCTTAAACTGGGCCATGAAATCAGTGTGAATTTGCATGTTTGCTGTTTTAATTGCAAATCTGCCTGATAGTTGTGCTCTAATTGCAGACTAATCACTGCAAAATCACCAAGTTCAAGCTGACGTTATCATGAATTGTGCCTGTGAAATGACAGGAAAATCTGACGGTCACCGGTGGTAGACAGCCACAAAGTGGAGCTTCACTCATAAGCAGTAGTTTGTGACTTCTCTGAGCTGAGAGAGGGATTCATGAAGGCATATGCATCTCTTTTTGTGGGTTTTGACCCTTTCCCAATGCAGCCTGCCCTCTCCCGCACCAGTTCCGTTGGCCTTGAGCTGCCAGTAATTGAAATAAATTATAAGCGCATTATCTGTGATTAGTTAGCAGCACCTCCCTCCTTGTCAGGAAATACTTGGATTCAATTATGACTCCAGGGGAAAAAAAACAACAACAAAAGTGAACAATGTTTTTCTATCCTCCCAACATCGTGTTCTCCTCCCTACGAGGTCATGCTCTACCTGACAAAGGTCAAGAGGCAACCGCGATACGACCGCCCTCTGTCCTAATTGGCCTCCCCCTGACTGCGGTTATCTGACGCCAGTAAACAGAACTCTGGTTTCGCATGGCATTTGTTTTCGAGAGACACTTCTCGTCCTCCAAAAAATAAACTTGTCAGGCTTGAAACTGTGCAGGAGCACCACTGCTTTGTTGCGGGCTGTGGCGGCGGCTGCGTTTTTTAAGACCGTTCTCTGGCGACTGCTGTGACACTGCCATTCCCATGCCCCGTCGAATTCTTTCCTCAGATCCCCGGCATTTAAGCGGCTCCCTCCCTCCCCAGTGCCGCTTAGGATGCAGCCAAGTCCACTGACCTGTGTGGGAGTGGATATTTTGGAAGACGGCCCTGACTAGTTCACGAACTATTCCTGTCCTAGCATGTTCATTAGCCCGGCCTCAGGAGTTGCAGTGTTTACGCGCTCTTATCATTCCTCGCTGCCGCGTCCCCGTAAGAGATTCATGGACGCAACACATGGAACATACGTGCCTTTATGTTCCTTGACTTCACCACGTAGGTTAGTGGACTGTTGTTCTTTTTGCCAGAGGTCATAGCGGTGGAATGGAGTCATTATTTACTGTTGATCCAGTGGCGGGAAGTTTTCCAAGCCGGGGCTTTGGGATTTTCACATTACAGCCCAACAGAGGAAATAATGACCTGTAGGTGCTCAGCTGTGGGAAGGAAATTGGTGTTTCTTTTTTATTATTATTATACTCCAAAGCTGTCATGCTCTCCAGCAGCATTGCCTCAAACCGAGACACCCCTCTCCCTCTTCAGCACCAATCACCCCCACTCCTGACCCCCCCACCCCTGAGCAAACTACCCCTCCCCTTTCTGTATCCCACGCTAGAGCTCAGTTACATGACTTTTTTTCCTGGAACTTTTCCTCACCTTTAAGTGGCCTTGTTTCCACTGTGGAGACGTGTAAACATTCAAAAGAATTTCAATGATGTGGATCAGGTCCCCTGATTGCCAACCAGCCTCAGTGGCGTTAGTGACATTGAAAGGCAAATATTATCAGCTGAAGCTTGTTGACGTCACCATTTTTTGCCATCATGCCACAATGGCATAAACATAAGTAATTAAAAAAAAGAATGTAAATATTAGGTCTTATTCACATGAAGCATCCTTTGGATGTCGTTCCAGTGGTATTGGGACGATGGGGAATTTTCCCAGTGGGCTGTGTAGTTCTTTGGACACTCCATTTTGAACGGCTCATTTGGGAAAAAAAGATGTCACATCCAATATTGTGTGTGTATGGAGGGAGGGAGGGATGGAGGGAGGATCCACTTTGATATTATTTTTTTCTATTGGTGTTAAATGTCGTTTTAGAAATATTAATTCCCTGTTTCCCAATTTGTGTGTGTGTGTGTGCGTGCGTGCGTGCGTGTGTGTGTGTGTGTGTGTGTGTGTGTGTGTGTGTGTGTGTGTGTGTGTGTGTGTGTGTGTGTGTGTGTGTGTGTGTGTGTGAGAAAGACACATGCCTTCATATCGAGGTGGGGTTAGTAGAGATTGGAGGTTGCGCCGTCTAGCGTCCGTTATTAGATTCCGAAGGAAGCCTCAGCAAGAAGTAATAGCTTTTGCGATTGATGAAGACCCAAGACATTGACGTATTATCAGTGTCACAGCCAGTTAAATCAAAATTTCTTCCGCTGCCTTTGAATGGCGTCCTGCGAGACTGCTGAAAAATTCAGCAGATTCCAGTTACCTGCTGTTCCACTAGGTAGAAAGCGGAAACAAGAAGAAAGTTTGCCATGGGTTTCTGATGGACTGTCACTCACTGAGTGGCACCAATATTCTTCTCTGGGGCTCACGGCGAACATGACTTTTCATCGCTACTAATCAAAATGAATAAACATGCATAATTGTGCAGAGTCGGAAGAAGTTGGGGAAATTCATAGAGAATTTTCAATGCTCCATCAAGTATTAAAACACAGCTTGGCCTCATTTTCTTTGCTACCTAAACCATTTTCCCCACCTTGCTTTCCGCCCGATTGCACCAGCGCGTCACGTGCACTCGCAAACCATTAGGAGCAAATATTTACTTTCCCACATTGGCGCACTTCTGCCCACTTTGATATTCCCTTTGATTCACATTCCCTCCCCTTTAAGACGTGTGGAACTTTAAGAAATGTGCCAGTTTGATGTGATTTCCTCCCCCCCCCCCCCCCCCCCCCCTGCCTTTGTACATCACATGCAAACATGAAGAAAAGTGCATTAGCAGACAGGCAACAGATTGACATGTTTTTTTATTTTGACAGCGCTGGCCCTCCCCGGCCCAGCTTTGTGATCATAAATAGTGCATGCTGCTTATTACAGTCAATGCCTCGCTTGCCGGTGTTGGCAGACAATTTGCCAGTACACATGTGAGACATTATTAGCGTCTCCCTTTCATCCCTCGCTGTCTTCTCTCCCGGTCCTGTGCCATTGCTGCAAAGCACTCTGGGATGTCTTGTACCCGCCGATTCTGCACGCCACTCGTCACGCCACTAAATTTGATGGGAAAAGCACATAATGTGCCTCCTCTTCGATTAAATCTAATGTGATTAAGCGGCGAAGACGCAGGAGTTTGTGCAAGTGCACAAAAGCCGGCATGATGACAGAATTTCAGTGTGTTTCGCGTCTCTCAGAGGAAAGAAAGACATTTCTTGTGCTGCTGCATGCAGCAACATCTGGCTCCAATTACCCAATGTGAGCTGCTGCAGTATAGTAAGAGGAAACTCAAAGGATTTCCTCTCTTAAAATGCACATTATCCTCTAATTCCTACCTAAATTAGCACTTAACCGAGGACTGCGCTTCGAGATGCCCGCGTGTGCAGGCCTGCGCCTACGCACAGGAAACATCTCCTGCAGCGAGGTCATCACCGGGTGAGGAGATGTGTGGCGTGGTCGCACCTCACCTTCTTGTGCGTGGCACCCTGTCGGGATGGCAAAGGAAGTGAACACGAGGGACGTAATGGCTCAGGCGCCCCACTAAAAGGAAAGGGTTTTTTTGTTTGTTTTTTTGTTTTTCCAGGAGGTGCAGTGCAAAGGGCCCTACGGTCCCCTGGGATAGATTTGCAAGGAAAGATGGTAGCATTCACCTTTCTCTGACACTGCCGCCTGGGGCCTGGGGCAAGCTGTCAGCCCGTGGCCAAGGCAAGTACAAGTCCAATAACCGAGCACTGTCCCCAACCTCCAAACAAAACTACGTCTCAAAGAGAAAGTGGAGATGCGGGCGGAGTAGTAATTTGACGCCAGGTTCTCTCTGGAGGCTGAACTGCGAGCGCTGATGTCATCGGGTCAAAGCTTTCGCAATCCATGTAAAGGAGGATGATGGCAGCTCGCTTCACTTCACTCACAGCTTGGGACAGCGGACGGTTATAATTTCCGTTTTCGCAAAGAAAACTTTCGGACAGATAAACTAAAATCCAGCATATCTACTCACCAATATTCGTGTCTTTTGTCTAAAACGGTGTCAAATTTTCAAGGAACCACCTTTTATTTTACATGAAAACCTCCGTGGGATCCACACAGGAAAAGGCAATCTGTTCCAAACATGTTATCAAGATGAACAGGAAGTGTCCTGACGAGAGAAGATTCTTGCAATGTATGAGCTTATGTGAACCTGTGTGAGCCGAGTTACATTGGTGCTGTTAAAAAAAAAAAAAAAAAAAAAGGAGCCGTACAGGTTCTTCTGTGTCTTTGGGGGTAATTTAACACAAACACAGCGAAGGAAAGCAACTGTTAGTGACGTTAACATCCATCAAACACTGAGGGGAATGTCCAGTTGGTGGCTCTAGCATGCTTAGAAAAGCCTTTTGTTCAAACACCTTTAATAATTAAACACCTACTCAGCCCCTCAGGCTGCACAAGATTGAATACTTTCGCTGGGAGGAAAAGAAAATCTCTTGTAACCTGGCGAGCGCACACCTAATGCCTTTTCCTTGAGCTGAACAAAATCCTTCACTTTTCAAGAAACAGCTTTGGTGCAACCCAACATGAACGGAACTTCTTCGTTTTCATTTTATTGTATAGATGGGGGGGGGGGGGCGGTAGTCGAGTGGTGAGCACGTTTGACTTCACAGTACAGAAGTACCGGGTTTAATTCCAGTTCTGGCCTTCCTGTGTGGAGTTCGCATGTTCTCCCCGTGCTTGCATGGGGTTTCTCTGGGTCCAAATTGTCCCTATGTGTGAGTGTGAGTGTGAGCGCGAATGTTTGTTTGTTTCTGTGTGCCCTGCGATTGGCTGGCAAATGGTTCAGGGTGTCCCTCGCCTACAGCCCAAAGACAGCTGGGATAGGCTCCAGCACCCCCTGCGACCCGAGTGAGGATCAAGGGGATCATGGATGAATGAGGGAATGAGGATCATGAATGAATGAATGGATGTCTTGTTGGGGTGGTATTTCATTACGTTTTCAGCAGACACGGCAGAACAATGGTTTTGGGAGCATTCGATTTTCATTCACGACCCGTGCTACAGCCTGCTATTAACTAGCTGTAGTGGCTTCTCTCGCACATCCCAAAAACATGAATGCTATGTTCAATACTTCGGCAATATGTGCCCGGTGATTGACTGGTGACCAGTCCAGGGTGTAGCCTGCCTCACGTCTGGGATGGAGGCTCCATCTTACCTGCCACCATAAAGAAGATATTCCGTATATAGAGAATAGATGCATATATGGAGGCATATCAATTTGCAATAAAATAATACAAATAAAGAACCACAGTACATAATATTTGATGTATCGCATTTGTGTAGCTTCCCACCCTTGCAGGGCCTCCTTCTGGTCCCTTGGGGCCCAATAATGGCTAAAGCACTTCTGCTGAGAACAAGCACCTGAGAGAGAACAGCTGTCTTGTAAAAGGTCACTCTCCCACTGTTCCTTGGTCTCGCTCAACATTTCCGGCTTCAGTACTCCCCAACCCTCTCTCCCCCCACCCCTCAGCGCCCGGTCCCCCGACCACCAGGCCCCTCAACCGCCCCCGTACTCCCAAAACAATGTTCTCACACACACACACACGCACACACACGCACACCCACACACACACACACACACACACATCTAATGTGTTGTACGTCTATAATTTTTGGCAGTTAGGACACCTTGTAATCTCTTGCATGCGTGGATGGACCAGTGCACTGTGGCCCGCTTTATAAAACTTCCCTCTGAGTCGATATGGACGAGCCTCTCAAGGTGTTTATTTTCCCCAATGTCGTGTAGCGGCTATCATCGATGTGCACGTGGGCCAACATACACACATACACACACTCACATAGATTCACACACACCACACACACACTCACACACACACACACACACACACTCCACACACACAAGGAGGCCTTAACGGCTTAAAAAAAATGGTCACATTTTTGAACACACATTTCTCACAAGCTGCTCAACTAAGAGACAATTCAAACAAGCACACAGTAGAAACATTGCTCCCTTATGTACTGTGTACTTATTGACTATTTGTTTGTCATAAAGCCAATGAGTAAACCAGTGGTGACCAATCTATGGCCCGTGGTGCCCCAGTGCATACAGAAAGTGGAACTAAAAACACGTCCTGCAATGCTATTCTGCAATGCTATTTTTTTAAACAAAAATTTGCTTTTGTACAGATCTTTTCAAGATGTACAAAGATGCAAAGACACTATTTCCAACCATAGTAGCATTTTCCTTCCAATTGTCAAATAAAGATTATTCAGTTTTTCAAAAGCAAAATTGGCTTGCTCCATATTCTACTCCGTGTCAAGGTCCAGTTTGTGAACAAGTCATTCATGTTCCTCAAGTAACTGATTTAAAATTTGTCATCTCACTGCAGGTTTCCCCTTTTCAGGTTCTGATTGTTGAGATCTACTCAGTCAGTGCAGAAGCGGATCTATACTTGTAGGACATGGAGCCGCGAACCAGCCCATGTTAAACATTCTTCAATAAATACAATGCTGTGACATAGCAGTTTTTCAAAATAACTACTTTATAAAAAAATGTTAATTAATGGATTGGTTGGTTTTAGTGGTGCATTTACATTTTGCTTTTTGTTTTCCCCAAAGTGAGTTGAACTCAAAATCTCTTAAAGCAAAGTTAAACTTACACTTTGCTCTGAGTTTTGCATTGCACACTGAACAGCAAACAAGATCTCACAATCAGTTAAAAGTCACTCAATGAACACAAAGTAAAGTTAAAAGTTTGCCCACCCCAGAACTAAACAAACACGAGGTCCAGCACCTCTTACACCCGAATGTATGCAACGGTCAACACTGACACTAGTCTGTCATGGACAGCGTGGCAGAGGTTGGGCCTAGTGGTTTCCATACTCTCACATCATTTGCATATTTACAGTATATTCAACAGTTGCAAATAAAATTGGATTTCCCACAATTTCCTCAAGGTGATTACATCAGTCTCAGGGAGGACATTTTGGGGCGTTACTCGTCTCCTGCGGGTGGATGATGTGGGTGTTGTTATTTTCTCACATCGGTCAAGGTGAAGCGAGCAGCATTGACAATGGAATAGCGGAGGATAAAATAGCACGCACACAGGCGGCTACACTCAAGAGCCTTAGAATCAGGTACAAGTGTTTTGAATAAAAGAGCTGGATCAGAAATTCTGCCATTAGAGAGAGAAATGTTTTTCATCTTTTGATTCACAAGGCCAGTTTCAAAAACAAGGTTTAGTGTCAAATGCTAAGCTTCATTTGGAGTGGTTAATGCTGGGTTTACACAACATTCCCAGCGGCTACAGGAACCACCATAAATATTTTATTGTCATGTTTTACTGAAAATAAGATTTTGTGACTTACAAGTTGCTTGAACCAAGTCATGATTTCCTAGAAATTTGGCGGCGACTCAACTTAACTTGAGTTTTTTTTTTCCCATTTTGACTTGGGACTTGTAAAGGTGACAACTTACTTGTAATTTATTCATGTGTGACTTACTCCCACCTCCGGTTTTTACACATCTGAACAACAAACATAATCTGACAGACTGGTCCTGGTCTTAATACTATTCTATGGAACTGGACCACATCACACCAGCTCTACGAAATGTCTCCACTGGCTTCCTGTGAATCAAAGAGGGTATTTTTTCAATATAATTGTATTTTTATTTTATCTTGATTTTCATTTTTTCCTTTAACCATGTTTAATTATTGATTATTTGCCTCTTTAAAACCCTATGCCTTTTTCCCTCGTATATGTACAGTGCTATACAAATTAATGTCCCTTATCATTGCCGGAATCGGCTCATGTAGTAATTTATATCTTCCGTTACCAGGCAAAAAAAATAAAAATAAAAAAACCCTCATCATTATTTATTAACAAATATCAGCTTAAAGACGAGTGCCTGAGAGTCCTGTCAAGTCAGTGGCAATGCGACACATACAACACGTAGCAACAACAATGAAAAAAGAGTCGGGACTCTGACTCTTTTTGAGCGGCTTATTGCTCAATCAACTCCATGGGTCCGAGCGATCATTTCCAACTGGCATGCCACCCAAACACTTGATCACACTGGATAATAATACTTTTCTTCTTTTTTTTGGCGACCATCATATTTGAGAATATGTTTTACAAATAGCCACAGAAACTAAGGATCAGAAACAAAACACACAAAGGCTAAGACAATAGTTTGCTGCTGAAATTAACAACAGAAAACACAACCAAGGTCTTGAGTACCGCTGTACCTATATAAGAAATGGCTCCCGGTTGCTAAGCAATCACAGGGAACATATACTATATAAATATAAACTGCATAAACAGCTATTCATTGTCACATTCTCACCTATGGACAATTAGATGAATAATTTAATTTATACTTCTATGCTGGTGTTAAATAAAACGGAATATTATTATCAGTTTTGTAAAAAAAAATACATTTAATGTGTTATAACTCATTAAGAATGCACAAGATTAGATGGTGTGCAAACACATGATATGCAAATCTGTCATACACATGATCAAATATGCTGTGCCTGCAGCCTCATTGTTTTTTTTTTTCTTTGTTTAGCAACCATGCTACGTAAGGCGTTCAGTTATATGGAAGCATATTCCTACCACTCTCACCAAAAAGCCTCAGTGTGACATCTTTACGTGAAAAGTATCTCATAATATCCTTTGTCAACATGCCATGTTGTTAGTGTTGGTTTTGCATGCCAGTGAGAGCACCTTTCGAAGCAGGTTTTGTCAACAGATTTTTTTAAAATCTTGTTTTGTTTCTTTGTTGTTTTTTTTTTAAATAAATGTAATGACAAAAGTATTTCTCTCCGCAAATCATGTTTCCCCAATCAAAACTTTGTTCACCACCCCAAAATCTCAGGCACACATATTAAAATCAAAGCAATTTTTTCCCCAAAAACTATTTTTTAAATTCCCTTTTTAGAACGACATTCTTTTGAAAAAAATATGAATGAAATGCCTCCATGTCTGTCAGATTTTTTTAAGGTCATTTCTTTTGTTTTTATTGTGTCTGCCACATGCTTAAAAATGCACATGAGGTACAGTAGGTGAATGGCATCGTCACTGCTTTTCAATTGTGTTTTCTAAATTCAGAGTTTGGTGTGTCCTGAGCTGAGTTTGGAAGAAGGCTGAATAGCCGGCCGTGGTTGTGCCGGTGGGAGGGAGGCTCAATGCGACAGGTCTCGCCAGATATTTCAACCAGCCACTTGTCAATTGGCGTGACAGTTGTGACAGGAGTTAGCAGAGGTCCTCTTGCATCTCTCCGCGGTGTGACGGGAGTGGTGGGGATACTTAGTGCTGCGTGGGAGTGACTTCCAGCAGGTCACTTTCAACACCAGCCTGTCATGACTCATGAAGTTTTGACAACCAAAGACGGGGGTGAGTGAAGGAATGAAGAATGGGGTTTGGGGGCGGGGGGGGGGGGGGGGGGGGGGGTCTCTAAATGCGGAGCAGGTGAATTAGCTCCACATTTGACCCTACACGGACTCGGTTCTGTCGTGGATGGTGTCACATCATGTAATCCTCTGTGCACAAGCCACCTTTTGGCAGATGAGGAGCTGTGATTTGTCCTTCAAATGCTAACACATGCTGAAATTAGCTTTAAAGGTGCTCAAAGGATGCGACCCGAGCTCTTTCGGCTGCTCATCATGCCCCCTTGCTGTTGTCACCTCGTTGGTGAAACATAAAAACGTATTTTATGTGGGCTGAGCGGATTCAGCCATGAATACGCATTTAAATCTGAGCACGGCTGAGTCCAATAAGAAAGTTTTCATCCAATTATATTTCTAAATCAGCAATAATTACACAATACCCATCTGCATATTTCAATTAATATTCAAATCTTGTATGTAGCTTTTGCATGCAAATGTATAATATATTCAGGATTAGGTATATTGCAGTTAAATCTATCTCTACCTTGCTTCTCCTTATTAAGCTGTGTTCCCTACTAATGTTGCTCAACTTATTAGAATGCAATATTCCTCGGCATGAGCATCGCACACCCTTAAAATTACTCCTCTCAATTAACATGGCGACGCAAATACAGAGGGCCTCCTTCGTTAATTTGCACTCTCATATAATGCAAATAAGAGCGGGAGTAAACAGGTCCATCTGAGGTGCACAGGCACGCAGGCTGAAGTCAGTCAAGTGTTGCAAATCTAATTTAAATATATGAGTGTTTTTTTTCCCTGAACTCAGTTTTGTCACAGTCATCGGGAGGAAGCAGCACAGCAAGATGTGTGTCAATATTCAATGCTCCCAGGACTTTAATTTAAGGAAGCACCTGGATACGCCGCTGCCACATTACAGCTCCCAGGAGCCCTTGTTCCCTCATATCGTGGAGAGGCAGTTAATATTGTTGTGCAAGCAAGGATCTATAAAGCCTCCACCATAAACTATCGCAGGCTGTGTAAAATTAAAATAATAGCGAAATAAATATCTTACGTACAGAGAAATGCAGGTCTGTTCGGGACGCGCTGATGAGATGGCGGCATGCAGATGGCTGGAAATGCATCAGGCGCACCCACACCGGGAGACCTTTTATCCTTCATGAATGGTGGGTTGAACAATTGTATTAATAATGACAGATCTACGCACAGGCATAGGCATAGGCATAGGGAGTGGACTGTGGGCTTTGACTTCATGGATTTTTTTCCCCCAATCTATCCGTTTAACTTTATTGCACAGGTGGCTGTTATCCATCCAGCATCTATTGCTTTTTTATCTTTAATGCCTCATCATAAATCAAATGATCAAGAGGATATAAACAAAAACAAAAATAACAGCTGAATGAAAAGGGTTATGGCAGAAGCACTTCTTTTTATACAGTATATATACCGTATATATACGGTACTGTGTGTATATATATATATATATATATATATAGAGAGAGAGAGAGAGAGAGAGAGAGAGAGAGAGAGAGAGAGAGAGAGAGAGAGAGAGAGAGAGACTTCTTCAACCTTACATGCAAGTTCTTCGGTATGTGAGGAAGCCAAAGTACCCGAAGGAAACTAAATTGCTTCCTGGCCAATGCATGTGGCTTTATTTATTCCTTTTAAATCTAGCATAGAAGAGACGTATGGTCCACATGGTTGGAGTCCATGCAGGACATCGATGTGCACAAAGTATGTTTGAAAGGAAATGCAAGATCACTAGTGGATGATTTGCAGTTGGCCAGGGCGATCACAGATCACAACTGCATAGTGGGCACTGAGCGACTGTTTTCAATCCCAATCATTTGTGTCCATAGGTGTGAAAACCCCCACCTCTCCACGTCCAAAGCAGCGGAGATGATAATAATAAAATTGTATTTCATGAATTGATTCCTGCAATGACACCGAAGGTTTGATGCGCACTGATGTCAGTCGAAATAAATGCTCCGACTCCCACCACACAATCTGCCTGCCTGCACCTCGATCAAAGCACCGTTTTTTACAATGTAGTGTACAAGAGCTGGCTACACAGATGGATCCCTTATAGTCATGACAACAGATGTAGCAACTCTTAAATAACTATCGTCCAAAACCCCCAAACACTTCACTTCACATAAGCAACCATGATATAATGCAGCATGACACAATTTAAGTGTGTGATGCACAGACACAACGTGAATTTGAGAACAGCACCAAGATACAGTAGTAGTCATCACTAATAACTAGTGAAGGAAGCAATTACTTTGGTTATATGACACGTCCAGGTTTGACGGCTGTGTGTGTGTGTGTGTGTGTGTGTGTGTGTGTGTGTGTGTGTGCGTGCGTGCTGGTGCCTGAGCAATCGTGGCAAGCCCGAGAGGACTTCCTTCACATAAGTGTACCGCTCTTGATTTCGGATTGACGCGGTCATACAAATCTAAACCAGTGGTCTGCCCCAGTCCGGTACGGATTGCAGAGCCAAAGTGCAGCCCTAATGGATGGCTTTATTTCAAAGTGCGCCATCCTCTATCAATCACACACAAGCATCTGGCGAAGAAGCGATGAATTACCTAAAAGTCTCCCTGTGCCTCCTTTGTCAAGAGCCTGATAAAGATGGCAAAAAAAGCGTGAAAGCAGAGACGCGGAGCGTGTGCCGCATTCCGGTGTGAATAAACCATCAGAGCCACTCAACAGCAGCGCAAACAATAATAAAAATGCTCTGGCTTAAAGGTGACATTCTCAATTTACGATTATTTGTGTCTATAAAGCGCATTTCTCGGCTGCCGACTCAATCGCAGCTTCTGTTACAAGAACAATACATTAAGTGAGGGGGGGTAGTGAGTGAGGGCAAATTGAAATTCTATCCATTTTATTAAGCTCGCAGGCTCTGCTATACCTGGGACTTTCAATTTTGCCGGCATGACCTCCAAGGAGACATTTCTTCCTCTGTCTACCTTTTCCTGATTCAATTCCCTGTCTTCTTCCACCGTGTGGGGCCCCCTTACATTTATGAATGAGCTCCGAGGCAATTCTCAAACAGTGAGAGGAGCCGAGATCTTCACTCAAAGATTTAGTTGAGATCGGGAGGTGGATGAAATCAGTTTTTTTTTTATTTTTTTAACTCTGTAAGTGATTGTTTTTCCTTCTGGCGTTCTCTGCTGTAAAGAATGTTGAATCGGAAATGCGATGGAGCAGTTCTACCACCAAACCAAACCCAAACCGTCAAACAACTGCTTGTTGGATTTGACGCTTGCTTAATTTTTTTTCAAGACATTTTAGGAAACTCTTTGTTCTAGAGTGGCCTGTTTCTGTCAATGTATAAAACGGGTTAATAAAGGCTTGCATGAGTTTGGCTTTAAAGAACTTGGACAAAACCGTCAAACAAATCGCAGATGAGCCGGACACACTGCAACAGTGATAAATCAATGGCATTGTTTCAACTGTAACATGTTGGGAATCCCCCTGGCTGGTGGCGAACAAGGAGCTCTTTTGAGATGGCTCAAATTGGTCCATGTCAGTGACACAACTGGAAACCCCCTGAGACACTGCAGTGACACATGAGGAATCAGGAATCTCCCGAAAGCAAGCTTTTTTTCAAACATTTATGGAAGAAATTCTCAAGTTCTTACTTTCCAATCCTCTTTCCATCAATGGTTGTATTTTCAATTATTCTGAAAAGGTTGCATGTTTCAATACTTTTGGGTGTTTAAGCAATGTATTGTTTGCCATTAACGTTATATGTCAGTTATCTTATAAATGGTCTTTGCTTGTTCAACAACATTTCTGTAGGAGAGGCAGTGGGGGTCCGATGGGCCTTCTTGCATAGTACTCCCAGGTGCTATTGGAAAATTCCCTTAGATGAACTACAGCGGCGGCCCGGTTATCCGGTGGTTAGCATGTTGACTTCACAGTGCAGATGTACCGGGTTCAAGTCCAGCTCCGGCCTCCATGTGTGGAGTTTGCATGTTCTCCCCGGGCTTGCGTGGGTTTTCTCCGGGTACTCCGGTGTCCTCCCACATTCCAAAGACATGCATGGCAGGCTGACTGAACACTAAATTGTTCCTAGGTGTGAGTGTGCGCGCGGATGGTTGTTCGTCTTTGTGTGCCCTGTGAATGGCTGGGAACCGATTGTGGGTGTCCCCTGCCTACTGCCCGAAGACAGCTCGGATATGCTCCAGCACCCCTTGACCCGAGTGAGGATAAAGCGGTTCGGAAAATGAATGAATGAATGAATGAATGAACTACAGCATTGTGAGATTGTCCAGACCGTGAGTCAATATCACATGTTCTTATGTGTGACTGGACAAAGCTGCACTCCAAAATCTTACAGAAAGTCTTCTTCAAAAAATTGGAATCGTACCATAACAGAAAGGGTCCACTGACCCATGAAAAATGTTGTCTCTGAGACGAACCCAGGACTTTCAGTGAATTTAAAGACACCATCAGCCACATATGGTGAGAAGTCAGTGAGGTGTGAAACTGCCAAAGGCCGTGTGCAATGACAACAATAAAGTTATGGTACACAACAGAGCAGAGGCAATGAGAGGAAGGGGAAATGACTTGTTCTTGGTAAGGAAGCTGGGCGTTAGGATAATGCTGTTGACTGAGATACTGTGTCGAAATTGGTAGGCTGCGCCCTCGAGGACCCTTCGCAGGCATTTGGCTCAGCCTCATGTAGCCTCCGAGGACGGCATAAAAGGACTCTCTCACTTGACTGTCGAAATTTGAAAGACACGTGAATTTGGACACCGGCATATGGTCGAGGTACACCGGAAGTTACGTCAAATGCCCCCTTCGACCGGCCCGGGAAAATACCATAAGAAAGAAAATGCCACCCATGAGTACTATTGGACTGCACGTTGCGCTAAACTTGGCACAAAAGTCAGGCCCAATAAAGTGACTTGTCATCAATGTTTATTTATCCGAGTCTATCCAGGATGTTCTTAACAGTGCCATATTATGGAAATCTTTGTTGATATTGGAGCAGCATGACTGGCTCCTTGTGATAAGCATGACATGGCAAATGAATTAAAAATACAATAAGAAGATTGTGAAGTTCTAAGACCCTTTTGAGACTTTTGAGATCCTTCATGTGATGAAAAAAGTGGCCTGGATAAATAAGTTACCGTGGTGGCACCGTGGCTAATTGTTTGTCTAAAGCCGCTTGGTGAAGAGAGCGGCTGAGAGGGTGACAGCAGCAGTTCACGGAATGACGAGCAGACGTCGCAGAGGATGACTTGTGTTTCCATGATGGATCAAATCACATTGATTCAAATGACGTGCGGCTGTCCTGCTGCACTTCATGGTGTCTTCCTCATTTGGAAAAGTTTGTAACTTTCTGAGAAATAATGAGAAACGTTACCATCCATCCTGTCTGCTTTTCTCTTTGTCAAAATTGCTTGAAACAAACATGCAAGTGTGAGTCCAATTACTGGCAAAAATGAGGCGCTTTGTGTGGTTGTGTGACGACATCAATGAGATTCTCCTTCACTTCACTCATTTCTGTGGGTTTCATGAAGCAATATGCCCGGAAACTAAACATTTAGACGTGCACACACACAAGATGATGCTCGTGCCAGAAGCAAATTGGCAATCTCCGTCCCTCCTCGCCTGCCGTTCTAATGAAATTGTGCTGGAAATGGTTGAAATAAATGACATAATTCTGCGCACACACAATTAAAGCAGAAAGCTACATTCAGCTCGTAGTCGGCGCTATAAATAATGAATACGGCCATAATTATTCCCTCACAAATTTGCATAATTATTGTGTTTTTCTTGGAAGCTGCGTGTTTACATTGCAGTGACCGACGCTTCGTGCTCGCATGCAAGCGACACGGAATTGGCAGTATAAGGAAATGTTATTCATCTGTATTTAATAAAGAGGTCACATGTCACATTACAGCACTGCACCACCTCTGCGTTTATGATGCACTACTGCAAAGAGGGCAACTGCGTGCGAGTTTCGGATTCTTTTTTTCTCTTTTAAAAATAAACTTAATGAGAGGTTGATGCAGATGAGACCTCTCTTCAATTCCTGCTTATTGGAACTTAAATGTGAGAGCGGAGACAGGCAGTATTTGCGGTCTAAATGTGGTTGCAATATCTTCTTCACAATGGATTGCTCTAATAGATGCCATGTCTCAAGTCACTGCCTGGTGCAGGTGCCATAGACGAAATGTGTTGTTATCAGGAAACAAATCACAGATGCTCCTCTTAAGTAGCTATTGTTACCTTTGCAAGCAATAGAGTGTTGTGCTAATCTAATAAACACAAGCATATTTCAATCCTGTC
Source organism: Hippocampus zosterae (assembly GCF_025434085.1). Taxonomy (NCBI): domain Eukaryota; kingdom Metazoa; phylum Chordata; class Actinopteri; order Syngnathiformes; family Syngnathidae; genus Hippocampus; species Hippocampus zosterae. Next base: position 26,239,431 of record NC_067452.1, read on the forward strand.
TGCATCATATATCATGGCATTTTTTTAAACAGTACTTTCACTTTTCCGATCAGTGTCAAACCTGTCTCACTGCGGGCCACATCGCTGTTATGTTTGCCATTATGGCACCAGTCATAATGATGAAAACCCGAACATAAAAATTAAAATAGGAACCTCAAAAGCTAGTAGTCCAGTGGTTAGCACGTAGACTTCACAGTGCAGAGGTACTGGGTTCAAATCCAGCTCCCTGTGTGGAGTTTTGCATGTTGTCCCAGGGCCTGCGTGGGTTTTCTCCGGGTACTCCGGTTTCCTCCCACATTCCAAAAACATGCATGGCAGGCTGATTGATCACTCTAAATTGTCCCTCGGTGTGAATGGATGGTTGTTCGTCTCTGTGTACCCTGCAACTGGCTGGCAACCGGTGCAGGGTGTCCCCCGCCTACTGCCCGAAGACGGCTGGGATAGGCTCCAGCACCCCCTGCGACCCTTGTGAAGATAAAGCGGTTTGGAAAATGAATGAATGAATGTCAAAGGCTTGAATGTTTTCATTTTATGAATGTGCAAAAATCAATTGTTTGCATTCTTTTTAGAAAATGACTGATTCGTGTTTCTTATTCCTATTTTTAATTATTTTTTAAAAATTAATAGCTCACCATGACATCTGCTAGCCAGAAGCTGAGCCGCGCTATGTTTGTTTATTTATTAGGTGTATGGCTAGAGTGGGAGCCAGTTACACTTCAAGTCAAGCGAAATTTATTCATGCAGCCTTTACAATAATGTTCAGTGTTGAAACAGAAAAGCGTACATGATATTTAAGATAAAAAAATAAATAATATCTTTGAGTGACTATGTTATTCTGCATGCGCATGTTCATTGGTGTTTGGCATTGGCTGTGTCCAACCACAAAAAACATTAGCCAGGTAACTTATCATGGCAGTCTGTGGCTGACCTTTTAATGTGCCTGTCATTGATTGTGTGGCGTGCTGCGCTCTGTCCATCCCAAGGTGATAGATTATTCAATTAACTATTGACCTTTCCCGCAGACTCATTTGTCGATGGGAATGCTTTTATGACAGCGGTGCATTTGGAAAGCATAGGATGCTGAGTTTTGATTTTAGGATTTACCGATCACATTATGTACTCGTCACAGACCCCTCCGTAGCCGTGTTCTCCTGTTGCCTCCTTGATTTAATATGGTATACCCCCTCGACATTTGGCGCTGCTGCTGTTATTAGTTTCACAGAGTTGGTTGACACGTCCTCCATCATCAACAGTGTCCGTGCCAGCATCATCAGATCAATCCGACAGTGTGTCAACCAGCTGCTTGCCCCTAAAATATGTTAAGCAATAAGACATCACATAAGTATACTGGTATCCCTACAGTATGCCACGCAATTGGCTAGTGACCAGCCGTCTCGCAGACATAGACAGGCTCTGGCTCACTGCCAACTAAAATTAAGACTAATGATATAGAATGTACCTACTGTAAACCATAACTTCATCTATTTGAAGCCATTGCTCTGATTTTCTTGCTATTTTACTTCCTTCTGTATTGGACTGGTAAAAAAAAAAGTTATTAAAAATATATATCTTAAAATTTCGGGGGCGAAATTCGTTTTACAAAACCGAGACAATTAATTTTAGTGCTTGTCACCCCCAAAATCTTGGTTACCTCATTGTGTGCGCATTTGGAAATGCGCTCTGAGCGCACTCGTTCATTCACAACATTTGGACACTTAGAACATTGGTCAAGTGCCATTTGGTTTTTCAAGTTCCCCAAAAGACAAAGTGCAGGAATCCATTATGCCAGGCGGTATAAGGAAGGGAAACAATTGGAGCACAAGCTGCTGATTGTGCTTCAATTTTGTTCAGAACATGTGAGCAGGGCTCGATCTGCCCCCGGCAGCCAATGAAGATGACAAAACCTTTGCTTAATAACTTAAGTTTTCTTATTACCGGTAGTTTAAAATGGCTTACCTTAACCAGTATCACATTGAAACCAAAGGTAAAATCTCTTTTTTTTTAATGCACTTTTTGTTACTGCAAATCTTTGTGTTTGAAAATGAAAGCTAATTGAGATAACTATTCTTCCTCTTATGATTAAATATTCTTGTTCTTCTAAATAGAAGACAAAGGAGAAGAACTTCCGCCAAAAGTAGAAGAACAGTAGTCATGGGAGCAAGCTTATGGTCATATTTTGACTGCTCTTTATTTTTGCTGCGCACCAGAGGATTCAGAGTGAAAGTTTGCACAAATGTGGTTCTGCATCTGAGCTGAAGTTTGGGACAAGGGTTTTCATTGCCTTGCTTAGTGCACCATGACAGTCGTGAGTATGCAGACAAGCATCTCTCCAGCAACTATTTTCTCAAATGTCGAATGTGACCCACGCTTTCTTACACTACTTTCGGCTACTCGTCACTTGATGTTTTATTTATATATTGTTTACTGTATGCATTGTGAGTGTACCATTGTTGGCTGTGAATCAAATTGCCCTCTGGGAATTATATAGATTGATCGTAATTCCAGCACTTAGCTCTGCCTCCTCCAGTCGAAAGCCTGTTAATCAGCAAAGTCTACTGTGGGAATTGCACCTCTTGGGCAAATGGCGGCAGGCAGGCAGGTTCAGGCCAACTTGGCCTCTGGAATACAACTTGATGCTTTGTTTTTCGTAGAACCAGTTTAAGGGCCTGCCTCTTCTTCTGTTGACACCTCGGCATATTGTTGTTAAAGATGGGGGCGACATGGCTCAGTGGTAGTGGTCGTTTCCCCACCCAGTGGTGGGTTGTTCGATCTGCGACCATGTTGATGTCTGCTTGATAGATACTGAGTCCCCAGTTTGCTCCCGATACTGCGTCATCAGTAGGTGAATGTGGTAACAGTGTAAACTTTTAGCACCCGAGGTAGAAAAGTGACAGCCATTTTTCCATTTACCATTTAAAGTTGAAATGACAAAGAGCATGCTGTTGGAATTAATATTTAATCTTATCCTCTGTCAGTTCTAAATCACTCATGTTCTGATGTTATCCTGCCTCACACATCCTATTTCTTCACCTGTCGCAATCCTTCCCGCCAACAAAGTACAGGCTCATCATGACTGAGTCATAACTTCCTTCTCAGTCTTGATCAAACATTCTTTACAATTGATGTGCACTTGTAGAGCGGTGATAGATATCTGATCTCCATGCCTCTTAAATATCTGATCCCTTCCGCAGCTCTGGCAGGAAGTGCCTCCCCCACCAACCCCGGAGCCAATTGGTTGACGGATGGAGGGAATGAATGTTCACGGAAGGACGGGAACGCCACAATTACCCACAAAGGAGGAACGGTAAAGTGGCATTTGACATGATTTATCCGACAGCGGCAGGAGTGCATTTAAAGGGAGACCCCGCCAGGTTGCGACAGTGACGCGAGCATGTTATCAATTGGACTCCTATAAGCACAAGTGGCTGAGGGGGCTGCTGTCAGAAGGTGAGTGACTGTCTGTCACTGTGGCCACATCTCCGCCGGCCTCCCACAGTCATTTAAAACTGCAACTTACAACATAAAACTAAAGTATGTACAACTTACAAAACAAATAAGTCGGCCTCATGCCAGCTCACCCATCATGTGAAATTATTTGACCCCCTGTAAGCAAGCTGTACAAATTGAATACCCTGTTTGTATAAAAACTGGGACTTGTGTTAAAAGTGCGTTAAAAAATGGTAAACACAGTTTACCATTTGTTGACAAACACAGTAATGTCAACAAATGTATTGACGGTACCTTCTTTCAGTGACCTTCTTTGTGTTGTTGTTCTCAGCGCATCAACACGGTGCTCAGAAAGCTTACTTGCGGTGGAGTCATCACCAGGCCACATGCATGCCCTGGTCAATAATTCACCAATCGGAGCAATGCTGCAGCATGAGTTTGGGAACAAGGATAGGTTTCACTTATCTTGATCTGGAGCCATGAGAAGGGTTATAGAGCGTCGTTCATGATGCATGAGTTCTGCATTTTGAATCCCTTCCCGTGTTCATGCATTTTTTACAAAAGAATACTTTGCGGCGGAGAAGGGTCGCCAGCCCTAAAAATAACAAACCCCCATCCCCTCTTGCAACCTTTTCAGTTGATCTCAGTTAAACTGATGCCAACGTGGGTGAGCCTCTTGGATGTTTAAACTTGACAAATGAGAGCGTTCATTCTTATCTGAATATGTTATTATTTGAGTATTTGACATCCATCAAGTGTTTCATCCCTGACATTTGGCCTCTTTACTGTTGATAGCCGATTACTGTCAGATGCATACAATTAGAGCTTAAGTAGCAGAACTTGGAGATGATGCATTTATACATGAACACACAGAAAAGCCCACACGCACTGGCTGCGTATGCAGATGAGCAGGAAGCAGGTCAGAGGGTAGTTGAAGTTGTCTGTCTGGTCCGAGTAGCTCACTGAGTGACACCTTGGCAGCGGCTGCCGTGAACCGCTCACTGTTTTGTGTTTTGCTCTCGGCGATGGGAGTTACTTTTTATTTTGTGTTTGCTCATTGCCACTAATTATATGATTTACCTCCTTGCTAGAATGTTTACAACTCAGGGGCTGATATACTATAGCAGGGGTGGCCAACACGCGGCTCGCGAGCCGCATGCGGCTCTTTGGCTCGTTCAATGCGGCTCCCGTGCTTTCACACGACAATTGTCGAAAACACCTCAGCGATGGCGCTGACATTTAAACAGTGGTGCTTAATACACAGACGTACTATGTCAGCCTATCATCAATCCCGTTACTTGATTGACATAGAGGGCAACCAATCAGATGACTGAATCACCAGTCAGGAGCAGAAAATGGCGCTGAGTGTTGTTTTTAAGGCAGGGGTGCCCAATATGTCGCAATAGACCAAGAGCCAGCAGTCTGGTCCCAAGTCGACCGTGAGCGGTGGGAGGAGAAAATCAAGTCAAGTCAAGTCAACTGTATTTATAGAGCACTTTGAAACAGCCATCGCTGCATACAAAGTGCTGTACATGAAACAATTTAACATGCACAATAAACCGTAAGACAAATCGGTAATAAAGACGCTAGAAAGCACCAAACAGTAAAACCAAGTCTGGGGAAAAAAAACAAAAATGATTTGTGTGTTTGTGTTTTTAGGTTTAAAAAAATTGGGTCTTCGTCTCTGACTGGTTGGCCACCCCCGTACTAGAGGGTTTCAACTGCAAAAATGGGCTGAATTTGATTGTGCACCCAAACAGATGTGGAAGCTGATCTATTAACTATGGATTAACAGTACTGTGTCTGGAGAATGTGTTAAACTGTTGTATAGTTCATTTTGCATGTTGCGGCAAGAGTACATGCAGGTAGGTGAATTGAGCACATACGATGGCATTCGTCAACCCTTAAATGGACATCGAATCTGCCACCTTATTTTTGACAGTGTGTTCAATTGAGTGAACATACACTTTGGCACTTTGGGATCTTTGTAAAAGATCGCAGTCTTCGTAAATCTCACAAAACGTGGTAGTTGCGCAGACAGGCAATTAAGCACCCGGGATCTTAGTAAATAAGGCTCTTAGTGGGTAAACCCTCCACTCAGTTTTAGTCAAGGTCCAGTTGAGGGGCCAATATGATCTCCTTTGTCTGTATGAGCTTGTACTTGTCATGGGGCCATTCTGTGAGTGACACGGGAAAATGTACAATTGAGCTGCAGACCAAAGTCAACATTGTGTTTCGAGCCAGAAGATCCATCCATCCATGTTCTCTACAGCCTAAAAGACAGACCTTCAGCTGGGCATCCAATTTACGATTTTAGAAATGCTACTTTCAATTTGCAGTGCACACCAAACAAGGAAATAGCATGCAAATTAAAAGTCAAAGCTAACAATTGAATTGTACACCACACAAACCAATTGTTGAATATGAACTCAGAACCCAGGCATGTACAAACTTTTATTTTATTAACTTTTATTTTGTTTGTGCCCTGCGATCAGGTGGCAAACAGTTGTGGCTCTGAAAATGGATGAATGGATGGATGGATGGATGGATAGATGGATGGATAGATAGATAGATAGATAGATAGATAGATAGATAGATAGATAGATAGATAGATAGATAGATAGATAGATAGATAGATAGATAGATAGATAGATAGATAGATAGATAGATAGATAGATAGATAGATAGATAGATAGATAGATAGATAGATAGATAGATAGATAGATAGATAGATAGATAGATAGATAGATAGATAGATAGATAGATAGATAGATAGATAGATAGATAGATAGATAGATAGATAGATAGATAGATAGATAGATAGATAGATAGATAGATAAATGTGTAACAAAAGCTAATTATCTATTCGTAAAGAGACAGGCAATGTGAGTACACCGTTTTTTGTGGGGGCAGGTTACAGGGTGTAACACATTAACACGATCTGATCTTGCACGACAGCTAATGAACTTGTTACAAGGACCTACATTGGATTATGTGAGCACACCTTTTGGAGACTGTCCTTGCTCGTTTCCGTGAGTTTTGTCCAAAGAGAATAGACAATTTACCTCTCTGATGCGCCAATTGACCAGGGATAAAGTGGCAGTGAGGTTAATATGTACCCATTGTTCCACTTAGCAAGATTACCAAATTTTATAAATGGCTCCTGAACAACCTGTTTTAATGACAAACATGTTGACAACACGTTGGTCCAAAGTGGCATCACCTTCGTGTTATGTGTTGAAACACAGTCAAACTGCGGTCGGACAAAATACAGTAGGCCGCACAGATGTGATGTCTTCTAGTGAGAGTAGCGACCTGGCACTTGAGTGAAGTTTTCCTCTCCAAAATCAGTCTGTGATGCTCTTTCCCAGACCTGAATGTGCTATTTGTCCAGTAACTCAGATTTATTAAACAATATCTCACCAGTGTTTGACTTTGTGTCAACACTCCAAACTCTGTGGCGACGCTGGAGCTGATATGTTGCTGTTGCTGGTTTTAATCATTATGGGATACTTTTCACTTCCTGCCTGAAAAGTGAAACAGCTTCGGAATGTCATTCTCTGAAAAGAAAACAAAAAAGATCCACAGAGGAAGTCCTCCCACAGTCCTCTGCTCTCCATTCACACACTCTCATATATTCTCACACCCACACACGTACGCACGTGCATGCACACACACACACACACACACACACACAGACACACACACGTATACACACAGCCAGGGCTGCAACAGGGCTTGCTGGGAATCATCAGAAGCCTATGGAGGGAGGCGGACAAGCTTTTCCCACATTTAGACTCCGTGGATGCTTCAGATGTCAAACTAAAAATAGAGCCAGTGTGGAATCAACTGCGTTCCATTTTTACCTTCAAATACAAGAGTTATGAGCATCCTGGCGTTATAAAGCCTGGACAGCATCTTAGAAGCCTTCTCAAGGCATCAATGTGCCAAATAAAAGTTAAATAGTGTCGAAGCCAAGGAGATGTCATTCAACAATAGTGATACAAGAATACAACAATAACTTTTACGCAAATGTTTTCGTGTTGGTTGGCATAGTCTAAATGAAACATGCATTTTGGATATAAACAAAGTTGGAAGGTAAATACAGGAATGTAGACAGCAGAGCGCCATGTACTGGGGAAATCAGACAGACTATCCAAGCATGATCGGATCAGCCGTGATGCCACATATTCTTCATCTGCTGGGAACACAACATTGTCCAACAGGGTCACCGTCTTTAAATAATCTCATCCCGCCTTTTGTTCCTCCATTGCCCAAGTCGGTTTCTCTTCCTGGCGTGCAGTGCTTTGTGATTTAGTGCAAGCAGGCAGTCAAAAGGGCACGTTTTTGTTTGCACATGGTGCAAAGTAGATGAATACGGGCCGAGCTGTAACGTGACATGGCTGTAGCATTGATACGGACTGCATGAGCCTGTAGAAAGTTATCAGTGTCATCATTTAGTCATGTCTGGATGTTGGCACCGCTTAGAACTGCTCACGTTCGTCTCAGGAAAAAAAAATGCTCGTGATGTGGCGACATCACTGTGTTTTGTCCAACAAAGTGACGGGGCAAGATCTCTTTCTTCAAAGTTATGCTTGTGTTTATCACAACCTCCAGTGACCTCTGGTTTTACCTGTGGGTGTCAAGAACGCCCCCACCTTCGCCTTCCATTTCCATGTGCGCCCAAGCCAAGCAAAGGTCCCCGAAGTAACCACTTTCTCTGATTGCCTTTGTCGCGGAGCACCTTCCTCCTCATCCTCGCCGGCGTGATACGAGCTGATGCTGCGCTCATGTGTTTGCTCATTCCGTGCACAAACCCTCTAAATCACATTTATGGAGTTCAACACGTCACCTCGGTGCAAAGAGACACCAGAGCGCATTAAGTCTCGCCTGGGGGGGTGACAGGCCGTGCTTACGGGTCACTGAGGATTACAGAAGGAACCATCATTTAGTTTTTATTCTATTCTAGGTCCAACTACATTAACGTGTCTTGCGATTCCTGGTTGGCCCTCCCTCAAACCCAATATAATATTGTGCATGGTGAAGTGCAAACACCATGGTCATCAACTCAAAAGCAGAGTCAAACCGGTTTGACGTGATCAAATCATCATCATTATATCCTTGTCGCACAGTCACAACATCAATTTACACTCCGGGCCCAGAATCGGGCCTATCAATCCTGGCATGAAGAGCTTGTCACGCCTAAAACACGTTCCATTGAGCATCCCAAACACTGGCAGCATGTTTCGTCACCAGAATGCAGAAATACGCTTCATCATCGTCTTGTGACACCTTTGTGCCTCTTTGTTATAAATTCCAAACATGATCCGAGGCTGCGCGTTGAGATTTGGAGACCTCGTTGATGTCTTTCTTGACACACGGTAGTAGCGGCAGCGTTTGGAGCGCTGAGCGAGCCGTAAAGTGCTGTAATCTCCTGATGTGCGATGACAGGTGCTCTCACAGCAAAGCCTTTACATGCTGTACCTGCAGCGCTGCTTGCTTTAATGGAACATCGGTAAGCTGTCGACTCTGCTAACGGGCCCATTTATGTCGAACACACGCACACACCGTTTTAATAACTACAATCCAATCCGGTTCTTTTCTTGTCATTCCGTGTCATGGCATGGTTCTTCTAAACCGGTGGTTTTTAACCTTGTTAGAGGTAGCAAACCCAACCAGTTCATATGCACGTTCACCGAACCCTTCATTAGTGAAAAATAAAACTATGATTTTTTTTTTTTACAAATTCAAGAAAAAATTACATGGTTTAGTTTTTTTTAAATTGTATGACGTACTATCACGACAGTCACTCGGTGACAACTGAGCGAAATTTCCCGCAGCACTGATTGGACAAGGAATGTCATGTGATCATCTGCAGCCAGCAATGGCCAAGCGGGCGCGTCATAACTAATTGACATCTTGAGTCGGCTGGGTCTTAACCTCCATGGCAGGGGCTCCGTCGAATCCCTGAGAGCGATTCACCGAACCGCTACGGTTTGATCGAACCCAAGTTAGGAAGCACTGTTTGAAAGTGTCGATGAATAATTTTAATGATTGAGGTTAAATTACAAAATGACCTAAAATGTTATGCCTGAATATTTAGCTTATGATACAGCAACAATGTTACTTTTAATTGCTGGCTCAGGAATAAATACAATATATCCAGTGTAAATTAAGCATCTTTTTGAAAACATCAAATTGTGTAGAGGTGGGTAGCAGAGCAAATGAAAAAAAAACAAAAACACTCAAGAGTGCTGTTAATTTATAATGTCTGTTTTATACATATATATATATATATATATATATATATATATATATATATATATATATATATATATATTTGATTGGCTGGCAACCGATTCAGGGTGTCCCCCGCCTACTGCCTAAAGACAGCTGGGATAGGCTCCAGCACCCCCCGCGACCCTAGTGAGGATCAAGCGGTCCAGAAGACGAATGAATGAATGAATACATATATATATATATCCGAGTTCACGTTTCTGGAGTCCAATTCAATTCTGTCTAAAACTTGCACATGTGCCGTCAGCTCTCCTTTCATTCACGACGGGAGTTGCAACACTCTCACTGTTTCCACCATTTTTTAGTCACCTGATAAAGACATTATAACTGGGCAGTGAAATATTCGGGGAACGATCAGCACACATTTGTTATTGCATTTCAAGTTCATCCTGAAAATGAACTATGTCGTCAGTCTGTTGTGACACTTGCTCCCAAGTTGCAACAGAACACTGCTGCCACATCCACTTGCTAATGATTGCTTTTTCTTCCTGAACCAAATTTAAAGAAGAAGGATCCACCTTGCACCTTCCTCTCACCTAATCCTTCTCAAGTATGTCAGATCGTGAAAACTGTTGACAGCCCTGACACGTTTGCTAAGGAGTGCAGAGTTCATTAGCGAAGCCATCGCTTGGTCCTTAAAGGTCGCGAGTGATGCACTCCTGAGACTGAAGAGAAGTTGAGGTGTGAAACATTTGCAGAGGTGTTCATGTAGGGTAGCGACGACATCTGGAAGGCGGAAGTGTTTGTCTGCCATGTGCAGTTTCCTGATAGCAATTCAGGAGAGCTCTTTCCAACTCTTTTAAGGCCATATTTTCACACAAGACATGCGAGGTCACCGAGCTTCTTCGTTATGAACAAGGTCCTTACATGCACTTTCAGAACATACTTTTCTAATTATATGGCAGTAAATTCTCTCTTTGTGGACTATATTTAGTGCGCTGACATGTGAATCCTCCTTGCTTTTTGAACATTTATGTTCTCCAAAATATGCCATTGGATGCAGCTTGAAGAGCCATGATTTCAATCGCTGTGGATGCTGTAGCTATCTGGCAGCGGAAATCAGTTGTGATGACTGGAACATGGCCAAACAAACAGGACAGACCCCAACAAATACACTTCTCAAGACTATTTGGATGTGCTTGAAAGCACCAGCTGATTGTTCTCAACCTCCCTCTCAGGAAGTTGGTGACAACCTTCTCATTCGGTCACTGTGAACTTCCGCATTGGTCATTAGCTGGGTCGTAGCGTACACTCATGTTCGGCAAGGTCTTTCAAGTGACCCGCTCATTTTAATTCAGCAGTTGGAGCAAATTTGAATTATTTGTGATTTGTTCTTTTTTTTGACAACGCTGGCCTGCCAAAATGTTCTGGAATTTTTAGAATGTTATCTCGATTGTTCTGATTTTTTTTTTTTTTTTTTAATAATCACCGTTACCCAGGGCTTTAATTTTCCCTCTGTGTGTGGTACTTGGCAGACCGGGAGCACACCAGCCCCAGTGGTTCCTGATTCGGGAAGAGAGTTCTGCTCATGTGTAAGTCTGTCTTTACGCCAAACCGAAGCACATTACCGCGACGTACATATGAAGTGTCAATGGTCAATGGCAGCTGCCCACCTTTCACAATGCACAAGTCGATAACACTGTGTGTATGTCTGCGCAGGGCCATAGCTAGTCATTTGGGGTGAACCCCCCCCCACAAACCTCCTGTCGCACCCCTCTGCACTTTTGACTTTTAGTGTAAATAATGAGAACATTAATCAACATTTAACAAACTTTACCATTTTAAATGTCTCCTCTAAATGTGTCTTCATTTTAGTTTGAACTCTTCTTTATTCATAGTTAGGCTGTCTAAGATCATAAATGCAAAGGTGTGAATCTACTGTATTGTAGCACAAGGGCGGTTTAAGCCTTTTTGTTTGTTTGTTTGTTTGTTTAATGCCGGTGTTTTAATACAATAAAGACAAAGTTTAAATTGATATATGTTTGAAGCCAGTCGTTTGGCTGCTATAAAGTGCAATGTATTGAGTCAAGATACGCGATTTATGGTACAGGATTTTTCTGTAGGATACTTGAATACTGCAATATCAAAGAGCTGCAGACCAACATTCGACCGCCCCATTATCTTGTCTTTTTTTATTGTTATATAAAACCATTGTCCCTGTAGTTAAACTGCAAAAAATATTGCTCATCAAACTTATTAACTTGCTCTTCAAATGAAGTCATTGACGAGCAAAATTCCTCCTCAAAGAAAAAACTCATTTTCAAGCAAGAACCGAGCAACAAAAGTTATAGCTGCGGGACGGCGTCAAGATGTTGCTTATTGTGTGTATTTCATAGCCCGTCAGTCACAAAGTGCTTTCTTCTATGTTGGTAATTTTGTGGTGTTTGTTTGAGAGAAATGAAAAGAAAAAGGTGGGCTTGATTAAGTCAATATAAAGCAGTATCTGGCCAGTCTCTGCAAGCATTTCTGTCATGCAGATGAATCCATGCTCATTTGAAGGGTGGAAAAGCTCCTCGTCTTATGAGCTAATAAAGCAGTTTTACAGGCTCCGACTCTTTAAATCAGGGTGAGGCAGCAGATTTTACTGACTCCGACGCCTCCATCATTACACTGGCAAATGTCACATTGTGATTAAAAGGCCCGCGTTGGCCCACAGAATTGAAGATAAAGCATCTGACGTGCCCGCCGAGACACAAGAATGCAGCTCCGCTAAAGAGCAGAACAATGGTCCGTTCCCACAGCGTTCCCTCGTCCTGTTAAACATCAGAAAGTTGTCATCGACGTTTCACAGATATAAATCAGCGCCAGGATCAGAGAAGAGCGGCCGCAAGGCAGATCTAGAATCTAACACTTGAGTCTTGGCGGTTCTGGCAGCCGCGGGCCGTGGCGGCGAGCTCCAGGCGTCAAGGCGCCACCTCAAACTCTCTGCTGTGGTCGGCTGCAGTCTCTCCCCACATGGCACTCATTTCTGGCTTTGGAGCTGCAGCGTGAGAGCGCTCGTCCGCCGTTCCAGCGGTGAGGAGATGCCTGAACAATTACGGCTGTAATTCGGGGCGGGAGGATCTCCGAGGTGACGGGGCCCAGCCGAACGGGCCCGCTGATCAAATGACGAGGACAGGGCGCCGCCACGAAGAAAATGAATAATTTACAGCTGGTGCAGAACTTCTGTGGATGTGCTGCGCAAACAGCATGAAAGCAAGAAGAGAAGAAGAGGGCGGAGCTAAAGATCAATCCATTCCACCAAAAGAAGAGAAGCGACTCACACCCGCTTGTATCGTGGGCTTCAAAAAGAGCTTTGTCTTTTTATTTGTTTCGTATTTGGGAGTCAAAATCTGGCCGTTAAAGCAATTTTCTGCAGAAGCAGACAAAACGTCTTGTGATGATAGCTTGCGTTTCATTTGTTTGTGCTCCACTGACCAAACATCACAGGCGCTATGTGTCAGCAGAGGTGCTGCCATCGGGTCGTTTGGGCTGACTGGGAGCCAGAGAAGGAAGTGTGACGTTAAATTGGAGCAAATTTATGCATCTTTTGTTTCCACTGCAACTGCAAACTTTCCCTCAACCACGTGAAACCTCATTGTTCCTCTGCTGCACAACTTTGATGTCGACCCACTTCCTCCGAGCAGCCGAGATGCAGGCCGACGTGTCACCGCGCGCTCGCTGGACAGTGCGACGGGCGTGACCGCAAACTGGCCAATTATTTGGAGCGGCCCGCTGGTTCTACCTTAAATAAACAAGACAGTGAAGCCCGCCTGGCATTAGAGCAATGTTTCACACGTTTGTCCGTCCAGGCTGACAGTCAAGACACTTTGGAAGGGGATTTTGCATGCCTGTGACAGGCACAGCTCCAGAAACCACTTGCGAACTTGTGAACAGACACAATGGACCCAAACTACTATTAGCACCTGTGACCTTTTTATTTTGAGCAAAGGAGGAGGGAGCAGTGGCCTATTTCTTTGGAGAATAACCTCTTTATTTGCAATTAATCCTCACTCCTCGCAGCGCTTCCTTCAATTTAGCAGAGGAAGATGTCGAAGGCAAGAGTTACTTAACCCCGGGGCCTTTGAAAGAGACTCAACCTCATTTTGTGCGCCCGTTGGAGGCGGCCCGGATTGAATCATTAGCGGAGCAGTCTGCTTCTCCTGGCGACCGCCCGAATCTCACCTGATAGGGCAGCTTTGATTTCGGCGAAACCATGATTGATGCGAGTTTTACGATGTGATGTGATGTGGGAGCTACCTGTGTTTGTGCGTTAGAGCGCCTCCCGTTATCGTAAATCTATTGCTGCTGATATTGTAAATTTGAAGAATCCCTGCATAGTGCAGGCGTGTCCAAGTTTCTTCTTTCAAGGGCCGCATACAGAAGAATTGAGGGCACGCTAAAACCAATCCTAAAACCAATCGTATTATAGTTGAGTTGACTTTTTTGTTCTCTTTACTTTTGACACCTGATAATGGTGATGAGGCAAACAGGGAGTTTTCATGATTTTTGAGGTGGCTCAAATCTTTGTGTCCCACTAGAATGGATCCACCCCTGCCCTGAGCAGATGTCCACTTTCAGAGACAAAGCACGACGAATCGGTAATAAGATGACAATTTTTAAAGCAATATTAATTTGAGAAACGTAATCATAAATGTGATATGTTCACAAATCAGACAAATCAGTGTCACAGACAGCAGAAAGTGGTGGAAAACAATGTTTGGTTAATTCAGGAGAGAAAGTGTACTATTTTAGGTGCAACTAGTTTATTTACACATCTTTGGAACCACGGTAAGTCAAATTTACTAGTAGAGATAGGGTGTGGGTACCACGAACCACCCTCCTCCCCACACACACACACGCACACACACACACACACACACACACACACACACACACACACACTTTTCCAACACCCACAGTTGCAGGCCGTGCCAGAAGTTACTCTTCTATATTCTGAGGGTCGCTAGAAAACAGACGATGAGACGCAAATGCCCCCTTGGGCCATAGTTTGGACACCACTGCTCTAGCTCGTGAGGCACTTGAACACCACGACTGTTTTATTCGGATGTGATGATTATTGTAATTCAATGAACTCTAAATTGATTGGTTAAGGGAAAGGCATGTGATTGGTCACAGCCTGCACACTGCGGCCGGGGGGCGCGGTTCCGGATAATCTGCGTGGCCACTGTGTGCCAGTCTGGCACAGCATCACAACCATGAGTTCCCGTGTGCCCCTGAGAAAATAGATGAGGTGGATATCTTGAGGGAACGTCACCAATGCGTCTCACTCTGCCACATTCTCTCCGTCGCACTAAAATATTCAGCAGCATCCTGCAGCAGCCATATGTCCCCCTTTATTGTTGCTGATATAAAGAGCAGCAATTATTTGATTCCACACTTATGAAAACATGTACGTTATTGAGAAAATAAGCAAGTTAAGCTTTAATTGGCGCCATTTGTCACGCCCGCTGGCAAGGTACTTACCTCTTTGGCACCTTTTCCCTCTCGTACGATTGCACATTAGTATACTTGAATGGAGATGGAAATTTTGTTGGGCTGCATTCCGCCGTAATTGGGATGCCTGGTGTGTACCTGCAAACTGGCAAACATTTCACAAAACAAACGCGTTATGTATTTGATTCTAATGCGCTTTATCGCCTGCAGTGTTAACTCCCCTAATGTGGAACAATCCTCTCAATTAATGTGATAAATTCTGAAGTTTGTTCTCCGCAGGAGAGGCTGTGTGCAAATGCAGGAAGAGCGTGGGAGTGGATTCATCTGCTGCCAATGAGAAGACACAATAACGACGCATAGATTTCACTCGGACCACTTGGCAGGTAAATACATTGAAAACCTTTTTCTTAGGCTTTCCCAGCATCGTGACATCGGTGTGTTTTTATTAACAAAACAAAAAAAAAAACAGCCCTATGTAGTTGTTTTTGTTTGGATGTATTTGGAGCTGCAATCACCAAAGGTGAGTGTTTTAAATGCTGTTAAGTGAGATAAAACTGTTCTTTCAAAGTGTTACTGCCATTTCGTAATGTGAATCCTTCCTTTCATTATCCGACCCAACTACAAAAAATATATATTGGTACTAAAATATTATTCCATTGTTCACTTTACAGCGAAAGTCAACATACTTTTGTCTCATGACTCTTTCACTGATCCCATGGCAACAATGTGTCAATTCAATTACCGCGATAAGCGCGATGAAATTCCAATATCAAATGTGGATTTGCAAGGCTACTGTTTGGGTTGTTATTGTGCTACTCATGTGAATTAGTTGGTGCACGCAAGTTTAATGTCAATTTGTAGGCCTATGAAACATGCCTTAAAACTGACATACAATGGGAAAACATCTGTATTTGCAACTCTGTATGCTATTGGGAATTTCTCCGTTGTGAGACAAAGGTTTTCTTACATTCTTATATTTATTGTAAAAAACAAAGTCAGACTCCCCCACCCCCCATTTTTGTAACAATTTTCTGCTCTGACAAAAAATGGTGTGATGTATTTACTCTTTTTTTCATAAAGTGGTTGTATTGATTTCTTTAGCTCTGCTTGATACTTTACACATTGTCTCACAGTTGTGTTGTGTTATACTGGAGACAAATTCCTTGTGTGTACTACATACTTGACCACTAAAGATGATTCAGATTCTGATTCTGATTCTGAAGTGGTTGTTCAAAATGTGAATCACAAGGATTTTATTTCGTGCAAGCACTTGACCAAATAAAAGTACATTTAACCCAAAAAATGTCAGTCTATAATACATATGATATTTAATGGATTGCAGTGTCTCTCTCTATTTGAGATGCTGTTTGCCAAATGCCGATAAATCTCATTTATTCATGTATTTATTTGTTCTTTAAGTTCAGTGTTGTGTGCGCTCTTTGTTGCAGCTGCGGTTGTTGTTGAAGTACTCTACATGTCAAAATGAGTTGAGTGAAGACAAGAGAATAATTACTGTCGGCCATAAAAACACCCAAAGG
Source organism: Hippocampus zosterae (assembly GCF_025434085.1). Taxonomy (NCBI): domain Eukaryota; kingdom Metazoa; phylum Chordata; class Actinopteri; order Syngnathiformes; family Syngnathidae; genus Hippocampus; species Hippocampus zosterae. Next base: position 26,256,149 of record NC_067452.1, read on the forward strand.
AACATCAAACTAGTTATCCACTGAACTAAGCTTCCACAGTGAAAGACAGAAGGCTGTTTTGTGCTTCGGCGGGAGTCCTGCCTACATACACGCTCATTCGCTCAGACCGCCAGCCCAGTCTTACAATTCTGATTATAAATATAACATTACGGCTGTTAAATTAGTAACTGACAGTAGCGTATAGATAAGAAGGCTCACCCCATGCCCACTTTGACTCACAAACGTTTCTCTCAACTCAACACAAATAGTGTGATGAATTTAGTCCATTTTATTTCAATGGTTGCACACAAGAAAATCATCTCGATCCAGATAAACTTTAAGATGATTTTCTTGTTGCGCAACCACTTGATGAAACAAACCTTAGTAGATTCAACAAAAACGTTGTGTTTTTGTTTGTTTTTGTTTTTTTTTGTACATTCAAAACCAGTGCAATCCATAAAACATTACAAAGAAAAATCACACGACATATCTCCGACCACCGGTTCAATTGGCTTCACTGCATGGATCCAGCGGTTCCAGGTCAATAAACTCTGAAGGCGATTAGAACCAGTGGCCTACAAAGCGGCGGACTTTCCCACCAGCGAATTCTCTCGGCAGCCAGTACAGCGGAGGTTAGTCCCGCCTTTTGCTGTACAGTTACATTGCTGATTGTTTTCCACCGGACTTCACAGTTACAGTAATTTTTCGATTCTAATCCTCAGAATTTTTGTACAGTACATCCACATCCAGGTACAGTACGTTGTACATGTGCGTGATTAGTGGTTGACTATATTTAAAGGGTACTGCAATATTGTAAGATGATTGGGGGAGTTTGCGATGTTATTCAGGTGCTTTAGAATCACAGTCTGTGGCATATGTATGCCGACTTATGTTTTCAACTATTAATGCAAGAATTCATCATGCCTTTGAGGAGAGCGTCAATCATTTGCGGAAATTTGCTATTTGTGGTTGGGCTGATTCACTATCCGCAGTGAATAGCGGGGATCCACTCCAAATTTTTCATGTCAATAAAAGACAAGACTTGTGTAAACAGCTGCGGCACAGCAGCAACACATGCGCATATGCCTGTACCCCCCCCCCCCCCACCCCCCATACACACACACACTCAGGTTGCAAAGTAACCCATCCAGGATAAAATAGCCTCCTTCCTTTGATGAGCCGCTTTGAAATGTGTGATTATGTGAAAGCACTGTGAGTATGTGGTCAAAGCTGAACATTTACTCTGCGATTGAGCGTAGAGGCGGCTCGTGGAAGGGGGAGCGGAGCGGGCTGAAGAAAATGGGAGCGGGAATGAGAGATAAAGTCAGGGCAGAAGAAGGAGGAGGGACTATTACATAGCGAGAGTGAGCCCTCTTTGTGCAGACATTGTGACGCCAGATGGCTTCTTCTAATAAATATTCAACCTTAACTCAGTTCCCATGTAACTTCTCCTTCTCCTGCTTTTTTGTACTTCTGCCAGCACACCCACACGGTTCTGGGCCAGCGCAATGATTACAGTAAAGCAAACAGAGAGCGAGCGAGGAGGGGGGTGAGGGGGCTGTTTGACAGAGGAAACGGGCAGACAGAGTCCTGTATACAGAGAGATAGGGTGCGATGAAAGTTGACGGTTTGCTTTCTTTTTGTGAGTGTATGTGTGTGTGTGGTTGCAGTCCGGGTATGCGTGCCCAAAGGTGGAGGTCATCTGTGGTCGCTAAGGGAGCATGGAGAGGGAGCGGTGATGTTCATGGGGAAGATTTGTTTACCTCGTGCGGAGGACCATCGTCACCATAACCAACCAAGCCCTTTTCAATTTAGCTGGAAACATTCAAATGAAGCTCTCCCTAACCAGTGATTTTCCTCCAGGTTCTGTGGTTCCCCATGCAGCAAGCGACGCATTGTGACTTTCTTCTCTTGTACTGTCCTCAAAACAAAATAGCTAGTCGTCACTTATCACCCATTTTACTATCACCAATCAGCTGCATAGCTTGTGTTTAAAAACCAAAGCCACTCCTCGATTGACCTGGGATGCCGAAGGTCTTCATTTCAAATGTTGGTGTGCCGCCTCCTATGCTCGTAATGGCCTTCATTAGTGTGCAGAGAATTTGACAAACAGCAAATCTTTGACAGGAGTTTGTTTTGGCACATTCCTCTTGATGTGAAAATGATTGCATTAAAAAGCGACAACGCCTCACGTGCGATCTCTCTTTTTGGGGTGACAGACGAGTTGAAATGTGCATCATTAGCATCTGCACTGCATTAAAACCTTGAAATCACTCACCATCCTGGATCTTTCGATATGCACTGCTATAACACCCCCCCCCCAACTAACAACCATGACTAATTTAGGGCGCTTTCCCACAAGCACCCACCAGTCAGTTTCAATCAAAACTCCTGTTTGTCCAAAGACCCCCAGCTACCCACTCCCCTGCAATGCCCCCCTCCTTCTCCATAGTGTCATTCATTTTCGCAGGTAGAATACAGTAATCAAACTTGGCTGTGGACCAAATCAGCCTTCTTGAGAAGCGATTGTGTTCCAGAATGTGTTTCACCCGAGAAAATATTGTCTTTATACAGTTTGAAAAACAATGACATAAAAAAACTTCTGCGTGGTTTGGTTGTTTTGTGGAAGCATGCGTTCAGATTTGACACTGAATGGCATAACAGTGATGTAACTACCGATATGATCTGTGACTCATCAGCGCTATCGCAGATGCTAAACTTGTTCAAGTTTTATTTATTTTGCTTTGACTTTACTCCACATGAAATAGAAATCAAACTTGAGGGACCTGGCAAAGTTTATACATCCATCCAGACCAGAGAACACAAACTGCGTTGTGATGGCACCTTACAAATGCATCATGCATCCCACATTTGCTGACACTGTACACATATTGTGGAATGGCTCACCGGATGGAGACCAACTCAGTTGGACGTGCGGTCATCTGTGTGACGCTAACATGGGACCCGGTTGGGTTCACATTCTTGCTGCTTTACCTGAAGCCGAGCAGGTTCGAGCTCGGAGAGGTTTGGGGTTGCGTGCTCATTGAGCCAATGAGAGCCTGGATAAACTCCGCATGAACAATGAGGAAGTGGGGAAAAAAGGATTTGATGCTGATAATGCCCATGCTGAGCCCCATTAGGATGGAGGTATTATCCCCTGGTTGACTTTGGCTATGAGAATGCCCCTCCCCCATCCCAAGCCCTTGCTTTGCTGTTTCCCACTCATAACAGACCTGTTGGCCATAGAGGTTTATCAGGCTCGCACATCTAAACAGGACAGGGGCCCTGACCAACTGAGGCCCTTGTTCACAGGAAGAAGCCTAAGTCTCTATGGATTAGGCAGCAAGTTGCCATTTGGACAGCTGCTGGCTTGTGAAAGCTCACAACGCAAAATTCCAGGTTCCTCCAATAAAGATTCACGGTGAGAACTGCTTGTTCAACAACATTGTTTACGTGTGTCTTCCATGTCAAAAAATGCAAACGAAGGACACAATCGAATGAATTAAAGGTGGTGTGTTGTTGGCACATAAACAGATGGCTATGAAGATCTTAATAACCTGAGAGCCACACAAGCAGTACTGATAAAAGCAAGCTCAAGAAGGTCACGACTCTGATGGCGGAGTGGATCCTCCAGCATGAAGCATGCTTCAGTGCCGCTAATGGCATGTCTCTGTGATCAAGTTTGAGATGGTGGAGCAGATTCTGTTTCCCGTGAGAGACAGCACACATGATCAGCTGATGTCGCCTTTATATCTTCCCTTGTCGTCTGGACTGCAAAATGTGTTTCTATGAGCAGCAAAAGCTAATCCTTGTGCATGTCAAGCAGGCACTAATGTATTAATTTATTACGAGTCTGTGGCAGTTGTTGTGGGCGGAGCTTGTCTTCCTCCCAACATCTGAGCAATTTCCTGAAGGCGGGAGAAAAAGACTCATGGTGTTCTGGTCCAAATCATGTTTACTTACAGATGTGAGGCTGACTCAACACAGCTGATTAACTTGCTTAAAAACTGGTAAAAATGTCTGACTAAGAAGTGACCTCAAGTCCACATGCACACTCCACAAAGAATGTGAATGCAGTCGGCACTTTATGGCAACAACAATAAGTTCACTTACAGAATCCAATAACCAGCACTGATGCCGAAAATTAAAGACAGTGACGGTCTGACACGCTGACATGCGTCATAGTTTGCAGTGGTGTGCACTGCATCATATTGAGGGTTCTCTCTTGGAATCAATTCAGATTTTTAAACTATATTTTATATGTTTGAAAACATCTCATATTGTGACGCAATAACAACTGTACAGTATATATGAGGCGCAAGGATGTGCTGAGCCGGCTCGGGAATGTGCCGAAAAGTAATCGTCAATAGGGTAGGTGGGGGTGTTGAGTTTGGGGTGGTTGATGGTTGGCCGGCATGCTCTGAAAAGTTATCTTTGGCGGACTGCCTTGCACGAAACATTATCATTTACAGGTCGGATGGGCGGTGGGGGGCCATTGCTGGCAGCTATGATGGCAAGCACCGGACTATAAATACACCGGCCGTTCCGGAAATCTCAGATATTTTCTCAAAATTCCCAATGGCCACCTCGCCCGCCCCTGATAATGTAGGTGACCAAGCTTCATCTCAAAAAGGACACCACACCATTCCCAATTCCCTTACAGTTTTAATAGTGTGACAGTGGGTGCACCCTATCGTTTGAAGCATATATTGACACGCCTACCCTAATACTCAACACTAAGGTGACGCTGCAGGTGACACTTACCCCACTCCATTCAGGAAGTCCTAAAAACATGACAGCTTATTTTATGCAAAGGTGAATAACTGTAATGCAGAGTCCGCTCTCTGTTCTGCGCAATCCCACAGCCACATAGTTAGCAGTACCTTATTAGCAGCAACGCAGTAAGTGATGCAGCAAAGCCTCTGAGCACATTTTGGAGAAAAGAAATATAATTACATCCGTAATCGTTCATGTCGTTCGCACAGCAATTTTACTCCTCAATGCCTTGTTTTAAGGAGAAATTCCTAGTAACAAAAATGATCCGTGTGCTCCAGGTGCCGGAGAGTTCAGTTGCTTGCCACTCATCCTTGCCTGCAGCCCTGCAATGCTTTCTCACTCTCTCTTATTAGCAGTTCATAATTCCTTCTCATTCAAGCAAATTAGAGAAACTTGACCGTGCTAGCCGAGTCCGGCGCGGAGCTGCAGGCAGCGAGGAGGCTAAATGGCAGAAATTCCCCCTGGAGTAACAAGCGCATGAAGCACAACATTATGTCCACCACAAAAGCAGCTCTGTAGGTTTGATCCCCTTTAATTTAATTAGCCCGAGAGGTAGTGCATTAATTTGCCAGGAATTCTTCTGAAGCAGAAAGCCGCCCCTGGTGCATGTAGGCAAGTAAGAAACCTCTGTATTGCTTTTGTGCGGTTGAAGATGGCGGCAGTTTCCTCCCATTTCCACGGGCCGTTCAATGAGATCATAATCTCCGCAGAGTATGCTTTGTATACTCGGTGCGTACCTGAAGACCTGCTTTCACCATACTATACCTACCCTGATTTTATTATTTTTTTTAAATTTACTCAATTTTATTTCATCAAGTTGCTCCACAAGTACAATTATCTGGATCCACATAGATTTTTTTCACGTTCCAGTTCGAGCGTGGTTATTTTTTTTTCCCCTCTCCCTACCCAGCGTTTTTCCTCTCTGAATTGTAATTTCCCCATTGCGGGACAAATAAAGGATATCTTAAAAATGTATCTGGACCCTGATAATTTTATTTTGTGCAACCACTTGGCAAAATAAAATAGAGTAAATTCAACACACCATTTTTTCACTTTAGTATTTAAATTCTATGCGACTGGATTACTAAAACATGATCCACATTGTTACAGAGAAATGTGGTCCATGATAGAAGGGGGCTTGGAATTAGTACGGTAGTTTCCTCTGGTGGTTAGTATATTTTTGGGCTAAAATAAAAAACTATATAATTACAGTATATATATATATATATATATATATATATAAAATCATCATCTCACCCCTCGGGTGGTGTCCGTCCCTCATTCAGCTCGGGTCCTCTACCAGAGGCCAGGAAGCTTGAGGGTTCTGCGCAGTATCCTTGCTGTTCCCAGCACTGCACATTTCTGGACTGAGATGTCCGATGTTGTTCCCGGGATCTGTTGCAACCACTCATCTAGTTTGGGGGTCACTGCACCGAGTGCTCCGACCACCACAGGCACGACTGTCACCTTTACCTTCCAGGCTCTCTCCAGCTCTTCTCTGAGCCCTTGGTATTTCTCGAGTTTCTCATGTTCCTTCTTCCTGATGTTTCCATCACTAGGGACCGCTACATCCACTACAACGGCTTTCCTCTGCCCTTTATCTATGATCACGATATCTGGTTGGTTCGCCATTACCATCTTGTCAGTCTGGATCTGGAAGTCCCACAGGATCTTCGCTCTGTCATTCTCCACCACCTTCGGAGGTGTTTCCCATTTTGACCTTGGGGTTTCCAGTCCATACTCCGCACAGATGTTTTGGTAGACTATGCCAGCCACCTGGTTATGGCGTTCCATGTAGGCTTTCCCTGCCAGCATCTTACACCCTGCAGTTATGTGTTGGATCGTCTCAGGTGCCTCTTTGCACAACCTGCACCTTGGGTCTTGTCTGGTGTGGTATATCTGGGCCTCGATGGCTCTGGTGCTCAAGGCCTGTTCCTGAGCAGCCAGGATGAGTGCCTCTGTGCTGTCCTTCAGGCCAGCCCTCTCTAGCCACTGATAGGACTTCTTGAGATCAGCCACTTCAGTTATGGTCCGGTGGTACATCCCGTGTAGGGGCTTGTCCTCCCATGATGGTCCCTCTTCCAGCGCCTCATCTTCTGTTCCCCATTGTCTGAGACATTCTCTGAGTACGTCATCCGTTGGAGCCTTCTCCTTGATGTATTCATGGAGTTTGGATGTTTCATCCTGGACAGTGGCTCTCACACTCACTAGTCCCCGGCCTCCTTCCTTTCGGCTTGCGTACAGTCTCAGGGTGCTGGATTTGGGATGAAACCCTCCATGCATGGTTAGGAGCTTTCGGGTCTTAACGTCCGTGGTCTGAATCTCTTCCTTTGGCCACCTTATTATTCCTGCAGGGTATCTGATCACTGGCAGGGCATAGCTGTTTATTGCCCGGGTCTTATTCTTGCCATTGAGCTGGCTTCTTAGGACTTGCCTCACTCGCTGGAGGTATTTGGCCGTAGCCGCTTTCCTTGTTGCCAGTTCGAGGTTGCCATTGGCTTGTGGTATACCAAGGTACTTGTAGCTGTCCTCAATGTCTGCTATTGTTCCTTCAGGGAGTGAGACCCCATCAGTGCGGACTACTTTTCCTCTCTTAGTCACCATCCGACTACATTTCTCAAGCCCGAATGACATCCTGATGTCGCTGCTGTAGATCCTGGTTGTGTGGATCAGTGAATCTATTTCCCTTTCGCTCTTAGCATACAGCTTTATGTCATCCATGTAGAGGAGGTGACTGATTGTAGCTCCATTTCTGAGGCGGGTATCCATAGCCTGTCTTGGTGATTACTTGGCTTAGGGGGTTCAGTCCTATGCAGAACAGCAGTGGGGAGAGTGCATCACCTTGGTATATGCCACATTTGATGGACACTTGGGTAAGTGGCTTGCCATTGGCTTCAAGTGTGGTTTTCCACATTCTCATCGAGTTCGCAACGAAGGCTCTTAGGGTCCTGTTCACCTTATACAACTCCAAGCATTCAGTGATCCATGTATGTGGCATCGAGTCATAGGCTTTCTTGTAATCAATCCAGGCTGTGCACAGGTTGGTACGTCGGGACCTGCAGTCTTGTGCGACTGTTCTGTCAACCAGGAGCTGATGTTTGGCTCCTCTGGTATCTCTACCAATGCCCTTCTGTGCTTCGCTCATGTATTGATCCATGTGTCCACTTATCTTAGCCGCAATGATTCCTGACATGAGCTTCCATGTTGTGGAGAGACAGGTTATTGGCCGATAGTTGGATGGGGCTGCACCCTTCGAGGGATCCTTCATGATCAGGATCGTTCGCCCTTCGGTTAGCCATTCTGGGTGAGTCCCATCCTTCAGCAGCTGGTTCATTTGTACTGCTAGGCGCTCATGGAGTGCTGTGAGTTTCTTTAGCCAGTAGGTGTGGACCATGTCCGGGCCTGGTGCTGTCCAGTTCTTCATATCTGAGACTCGTTCCTGTATGTCTGCCACTGTTATGGTAACTGGGTTCTGTTCAGGGAGGTCGCTGTGCTCCTCTCTCAGGGTCACCAGCCATTGTGCACTGCTGTTATGTGCAACCTCCTTCTCCCATATGCCTTTCCAGTACCTTTCAGTTTCCAGTCTTGGTGGGTCAGCTCTGTTGTTAGGACCCTGCCACTGAGCGTACACTTTCGCAGGTTGTGTTGCGAACAGCCTGTTTATTCGTCTGGCCTCATTCTCTTTCGTGTACCGCTTTAGGCGACTGGACAAGGCTTGGAGCCTTTGTTTGGCAGTTTCGAGTGCTTCAGGTATGGTCATCTGGATGTACCTCTCGGGTATCGGCCTTTTCATCACACCTCTCTGGGCCTCCGTCAATTGACTCACATCTTTCCGGGCCGCCTTGATCTTCGCCTCCAACCGTCTTTTCCATGGTGGGTAACGTATCTCATGGTTGCTCTTATAGCCCAGAGTCTCCAGGATCACTGATGCTGAAGCGTATATCAGCTCATTGGTTTCTGTGATCGTTACGGTAGGGATCGCCCTCAGTGCTGCATTCACACTTTCTATGAGACTTTCAGATGGTACTTCACATAGTCGTTGTAATCGGTTTCTAGGTTGCCCAGCTTTCATTCTCGCCATGATCTTCGCTTTCAGGTCAGTTGCTGCCTCGCTCAGCATTTCATTCATTGGGGCTGGCCACCCAATCTCATCATCTGCATTCATTGGGGCTTGCCTCTCAATCTCTTGTATGACCTCCTCCTCTGATCTGACAGCCTGGGGCCCTTCACCATGGAACCTGCGTTGTACCTCATCAATCTCAAGTTGTGACAGCAGTTGCCGTTTGTGGATGTTGGAACATATATATATATATATATATATATATATATATATATATATATATATATATATATATATATATATATATATATATATATATATATATATATATATATATATATATATATATATATATATATATATATATATATATATATATATATATATATATATATATATATATATATAGATAGATAGATAGATATATATATATATATATATATATATATATATATATATATATAGATAGATAGATAGATAGATAGATAGATAGATAGATATGATATTAGCATATTATTGAAATAAATTTTATTAAGCATTGACTAAAGTAGTACCATCTTAACTGAGCACGTGCCTGAAGGTCTCTAAACACCAATCCGACATTGACCATTGGGAAGTCTAGGTGTAAGATGGACTGTCGTAACGTCTGAGAGCCAATGGCAATTCACAATGTTGAATTTGTGTCAAGCTATAGTGGCAATTGATCACTCTGATTGGCTGTTAGTGTAACTTCTACTTTAAGACACAACTCAAGAGGCATGAACAAGTCCATGTCAGTTCCAAAGTAATTGTTCTGTACAGGACAATTTCAGTTGGTCACCAATCGCAATGGTGGAATGCAAGACGCAGACATGCTGATGAGGTGGCAGATAAATGCTGTCGTTGTTAGAAGAACACAAAACAAGCCTCTTCTAAAATAACCCATTGTTTTCCTTATTAAACAATCCTTCATGTAAAAAGAATGTGCACAATATACTAGCTTCCCGACATTGTTGTTCTTTATTTGGTCCTCTTGTCGATCTTTGTTGAATTCACTGCTGGGTGGCTGACAGAGCTACACATGCAATCTGGGTTTACTGTTGCAAACCGTGGAAACCTGACCTGAAACATGTACTGTACTCGATGCTGTTTTGCCTGAAAACAAACTAGCATTACTTCCTGCATGTTACATGTAGACCCTGAATGAGGCAAATTAGCTCCAACATAGGCACTAAAATCATCCATTTCGGGAAGTCAATTATTTACAAATACTGCCCCCCATGTGCTATTAACGAGCAATCACCTTTGATTTGGTAGCTCTTCTCCACCATTTTTAATGGAACTCCTCTGGTTAGATTTCAGCTTCCTTCATTTATTGAATATTGGGTAAAGACTGGACCCCGCCTTTCTGCTCTTAACAGACAACTTCCTTTGGCTTTGACTGCATAACTGTAAAATGATGATTTTACACACTTGTTAAATGACCAGAACAAGCTGTATGTGTGTCACCACAAGCATTAAATCCCCCCGCCCCCCCAAAAAAGTCACACGTTTAAATCACAAACTCCCCGTATAACATTATGATGTCTTTCCCACGATGCATCACCATGTTTCCCTTGAAATCGGTGAGACAAAAAGAGTATTACCTATCCTGTAATGTTCTTGATCAGTGATGATTGGCACTCGCTGATAATTTAATCTTCTCGCTCCTTCAACAATCTTGAGATTTCTCTCGCTTTCTTCAGACTCTATTGCGAGGTGATTGGAACTTGAAGAGCACTTGTCATTAAAGACACATTTGTCATTTACTAATTAGAGTGCTCCTCCAAAGGAAACGAGTTACGACTAACTTTACTGCATCTTTAACATTGACAGATTCTTTTCAAGTGTCCCTTCAAGAAGCATCTTACAAAGGTAGCGCTCACCTGGCAATGTGAGCAGAAGCTTCGCCAGATCAGCACATGTGGGCCTTCCACTCTCATGTACAATCACAGACAATGACAGCACAGGTTAGCAGCCAAGTGCTGGTTTTGTTTTACTGTGCCGTGTTGCTTTCGCTGAGTCCCCCCCCCCCCCTCCCCGACTCCTCAGTGATGGGCCTCTTATTTGTGCGCTAAGGTGCATTTTCACTGTTTGGAGGTAAAAGCATGGGTGTTCACTATTTTCTGGATGAATAATTTAACACAGCATGTTTGAACAGGTACAAGAATACTCCTTGTACAGAGTGGATTTGCAACCCCTCCAGCGTACCCATCCTTGATTCTGCAGAGAGCTCTCTAAACATATCAGCACGACCCAATGAAATATTAACATTTGAAGGTTAGCTTGAGACCGAGGACTGTCGTTTCTCCAGAGCTGAGGCAAACAGGTATTTTCACGACGTGCAGGTTGGGTTATCTGACACTGTTAAATATTGCATTCAGGTGAGCACTAGCCCAGTGGCCCTCTGCCTGACAGCAATGACTGTGTAAAGCGCTTTCTGTTGTAATTGCGATTCCATGAAATGCTTTCAAGTGTATACAGCTTTGGAAAAAAAAATAGAGACCACTGTCAAATCTTTTTTGTTGTTGCTTTTTTTCGTAAATAATTGGGTGAAAACATTTTTGGTTTGTCCGATCAATTGCTGGTGACACAAATGTATACATATATCTGTATATTTATTTGATTTGATTCCGATTAGTATCTGAGGGTCCACATCCATAGGAAGGGATAGATGAGGGTGACATCTCTGAAGCTCCTTTACCGGCCTACAGCTGCTTGTGCACTTTTCTTTGCGATTGTGTGCTAGTGGGCTGGCCTCAATACTGGTGACCCAAAACAGGATCATGGAGGTGGTGAGGAAGACCCTGTCTGTGGTTTGGTCGAGAATTGTACAACCTGGAGACCATGGCTGAAAGGAGGAAGAAGAACAATATCCGGGCCACATCGATCGGATCCTCTCACACTCTCTACGACAAGCTGTGGCACCAGGGTGGCTCATTTAGTCAGCGAATCATTCTCCTCAGGAGCAGAACCTTTGAGCCCATCAATAGTAGCGCTGGCCGCAATGAGCCACTACACCCCCCTGTTACAACAAACTCAATCAATAGACACTTCCAAAGACTCAATGGCCGTTGTTACCTGCTACTCTGTTTATCACTCTTGTATCTATGTACCACGTGCGTGCGTGTGTGTGTTTGTGTGTGTGTGTGTGTGTGTGTGTGTGTGTGTGTGTGTGTGTGTGTGTGTGTGTGTGTGTGTGTGTGTGTGTGTGTAGGCTTTGTTAGGTGGAGGGGTTGGTATGGTGTGGGGTTGGTATGGGGTGGGGTTGAGAAGTGGTGACAGTCATTCGGACGTGATTGACAGCAAGATCAAGTGGACACTAAACAGACTTGCAGCAAAGTAACTGTTATTCCCTTCCTGTTGTCCAACTAATACCACAGCTAGAATACTGTGGATGCATTTAGGATATCATCAAATCTTTGCTGATGAGAATGTTGCACATCTAACAGAGCAGAGGCGTTTTGATGACGCTCCCGTCAGCTTGGCGATTCCCTCCACCAGCGATTCATTTCATCACTCCAAAAGGTGCATTCATAAGTTCTACCTCGTTCTCATCTCCACACCGGATGACGTAATGGCAGGCAATATCAGCATGGTGCTGCTTACATCACGTCCAGATCATCTGACAGAACCTCTCAGCTCGTCACCCACATTATCATCATCATCACCTCACCTATAATTGACCTTCCCCGTCTGATAAATAAAACAGTGTTGGTCCACGGTGGACCTGATTCACTCACTCAGCATGCAATTACATTTCATGTATTCCAAAGGGTTGTACAACTTTAGTGAGTCTCACAGCAGCAGAAATTCACTCAGTGAAAGGGGAGTTCTTTAAAAGATTGATTAGCAGGCCTGTAGTGACAGACTAAGTGATAATTGATCCATCACTTGCACTTATCTTGAAAATTCCCATGGCCCACCTCATATGACCAGATTCCTTGTACATTGGAGATCCATGTTTTACGGTCCTGGCAGTCAGTCTGTTCGATGCGTTTGTGTGTGTTCCAGCCTTTCCAAGCATTTCAAACAGTTTGTGTGTGACATGGTGTATTTTCTTGTCTTTCTTCTCAATGGAAGGCTTTCTTTTGCATCACAAACCATTATTGCGACCCTCACTGCAGTGCAAAGAAATGGCCCTGCTTATCAAGTGACGAGACGTCAGTTCGGGGGCCCACGTTAGTGCCGTCTGGAATTAAAGACATCCTTCACAGGGTATCTGCTCCACCAATCACATTAGCGAAGATATTAAACTGTGCTGGTGTATTTCGGAAGGAGACATTGGCCAGCCTCGTGCCTCCGAGGTGCCCGGTTATGTTGTGATCTTGTTTTCAAGTCACCTGTGTTGTAGGGCCACTGTGGTAGGAGGGAGACATGGAGCATCTGTGTCGCTATCTGCTCTGAGGTGGTGCGTTTAACCAATCATGACACGGTTCCTTAGCAACAGGCGCCACTGGTCCAAAGATTTCCCGACAGCACCTCTTTGCAGGTGGGTGAGTGTGAGAAGAGATAAACATTCACAAGCGGCTCGGCTGCGCTATTTGCCAACATGACAATTGATGATGTCGACACGTTTGGCAAACAGCTCAAACATTGTAAGTCGATTAAATGAAGGTGTCGTGAGGAGGAGGGAGCGTGCATGTCACAATGCCTTTATTTCCTCTACGGCAAGCAACACAGCACAATCTGGCTCCTGGTTTGGTTGGGGGAGAATTTGGATTTTAATCCACAAGCAGTGCAATCTGCATTTATGCATAATTGATGCACAAAGAGCACAGGATCTTTCATGGATGTGTCAAACCAAAATACCACTACACTGTGGACACTTTTGCACACTTGATAATTTAATATGTACACTGATAAATCACCATGCGTTTCCTATAATTGCTTCATCTGTAGTCTTTGGCCAGAGCATCAGAAGAAGGTAAAAACATTGAAAAAAATCGTGTAGCTTGTAGAAGCACTGTCAAAAGTGCTTTGTTCAGTGTCAGCCTCATTTTCTTAAACTAGAAACATTTTCACACTTTCACCTGAGCTGCCTTTCAAAAACAAATTCCAATGGTTAACTTGCAGTCTGCTGTCGTTGACAGATGAGTTTCACCTGGCCTGTGAACATTAACCACATATTTTTGGGTCAGTCAGCTGGAAAAGTCGATGTCTGACTATTCTGTTTTATTAAACATTAAGCAAAAAGTTGAGAAATGTGTATTTGGTCCTTTACTGTATAAATCGACTCTAATATTGTTTGTCTAGAAATTATGCATCACTGGAAGCAGGCTGGAGCCTGCTCTGTCACAATTGGGGAAATCCATATTTCCTAACAAATCTGGAGTCATGGCCAGTCCACACCTGTGGTTATTTTATTTATTTATTTATATTTACCAAATATTGATCAATCTACTGTGTTGAAAATAATGCTTAAAAATATGACATTTTTGGGGCTCTCCTGAAAAGTGATCATTTTGAATGTGCGATAATTTCGCCTGACAATGGCGATATGTTTTTGAAAACTTTGCTTATCTCCCTTTTAAAATATGCCTATCTGTGAAGAAGGTGAAATTGGAGCTTGCGGCATTACAGTCAAACTGTCCCGAATCCACAGCCGTGAGGAGCTAATTGCAAGGCAGCACAGAGGCGAGGCAGGGTGCTCCCCAAAATATTTAATTCCAAAAACGCAAACTACTACTAACTATCCAGTCCGTGATGTGAAATCTGAGCAGTCACAGATTACGTAACATAAATAATCTTTCTTTATTAAATGGATTGTGAGAAACTCTTACAAAAGAGGACTCATGGACAAAACACACAACACACTTGTTTTATGCTTAGAATGTCCCCCAGTAGAGCACAAGCATTTGCCGAGGGTCTGTTTGTAAAATTAGTGATTTTATTTGGGGAATTTATCTTGTCTGAATAGGTTCATTCAAATTAAAAATTGTCTACAACAAACAAACAAAGAATTACACAAGAACAACAACAACAAAAAATACACTGGTGCGTAAGCTGAAAAAAACCCCCCAAAAAACGAGCTCATACAGTCTGTGCCAAGTCTTGGGCCTTCACCAGATTAGATTTCTTGAGCCATGGTGTCGCGACCATATCTGTAACATTATTTTGGTAACCTTTTGAAAAGGCACACACTGATACTAGAAAATGTTAAAAGGCTAACTAATGTGATACATGTAGTACCTTCAGGTTTCAGCCTTGCAGCAAAACCTTAAAACATTTGCTGTATATAACCACCTTCTGCATATGCCTGTATTTTTCAATATTATGTCATATCCATCCATCCATTTTCCAATCCGCTTTGTCCTCACAAGGGTCACGGGCATGCTGGAGCCTATCCAGGCTGTCTTCGGGCAATAGGCAGGGTACACCCTGAACTGGTTGTCAATGGCAGGGCACACAAAGACAACCAACCATCCATGCCCACTCTCACCAAGGAACAATATAGAGTGTTCAATCAGCCTGCCATGCATGTTTTTGGAATGTGGTAGGAAACCCGAGTACCCGGAGAAATCCCACGCCGGCACGGGGAGAACATGCAAACTCCACACAGGAAGGCCGGAGCTGGAATTGGACCTGGTACCTCTGCACTGTGAATTCGACGTGCTAACCACTCGACTATTATGTAATAACCAATGGAAAATGGGGAAAGATGTTGCAAATTACAGGAAAACAAAAGCTTCTGTGAAAACCGTTTTATCTTCAGTCACACAACAATGTAATCAGTTTCTTCTGGGTTTCTTGTCTAGCCCTCCACAAGGGGCTCAGGGAATCAGTTAAGTTCTGTGGAATCCCGAAAACAGACAGACTCGCAAACAAAAACTAGGCAGCCGTAATCATGGCCATAGTTCAGATAGTCACAAATCCAAATGCACGGCTCATCATTTTTCAAGCAGATTCATGGTGCACAAAGCATGACCGCAGATCAGATAAAGAGATACGCTTGAAATTCTCATCACAAGACAAGTTTGTGACAGACAACATGTTTGCAAGATGTGTCCTGGTTGCCCTTAGGTTTGTAGCTAATGCCTTGCTTTGGATGCACAGCTGCTTTAGGTGCGGACCAAAGAGCAGCTGACACTCCCGCAACACTTTTGATGATGAGCTTTCATTAGAAACATCTGCCATCACAAAATGTGAGACCATGCTTTGTAGAGGTTTGTTTGAACAGGGGTACATTTCTGCCCAAAGCTCTTGAAAAACTGTATTTGATGTTTTGTGAGATCAGGTTGGCACACCCCTATCACTGCACGCTGCGTGGTGATGATTCCAAGATTGACTCTCAGGCCTTCTGGGTTACTTTTTGTCCATTTCCTGAATAAAGCAAGGCAGTCCATGAAAAGTTTTCTGACAATCGATGTTGGCTGTCTCATCACACGCTGTCATAAAGGAAGTGGCGTGGCCTCCTGATGGTGACCCAAGGTCACCTCATCACTTGTGCCGCAGCCCACCCTCTTGCTGTCATGGCTTTGTCATCTCGAACATGTCGGCGAGACTGACAGTGTCAAGCGTTAAAGCATTAAAAAAAAAAGTCTAGCCTCTTGCGGCACTCACTTAATGACATGCTAAAGCACCATCCGACGCGTCTCTTTGTCCAGACTTGAAATCAACAGCTGGACTTCCTGTAAGTGCCTCTCTCCTCACATCCTGCCGCCGCCAAGTAGCACAAACAACTAATCTAATTGCGGCTAGTCCATAAAGCATGGCGGTGGCTATTATAACAACACTAACTGGGTTAACAAAGTGGCTTTGCAAGAAGAAAAAACACGCAGATCATCACCTTCCTCCTAGGTCGCTCCTTGTTGGTGCCCCTCCCTCTTTATTGGAAGTTTCTGCCCGGTTTCACCTAAGATACCGAGGAAACCGAAGCTGTCCCAAAGTGTGCTTATTAAAAAGGACTGCATGGGAAGGGGTGGGGGGAGGGCGTTAAAAGCTTAAACCCTCTTTGTTTTTTCTGAGAAGGCGACTGTCTGTGTGCATCTTTCATGGCTGACACTTAAACCCTCGAGCACTGAGTTGTTATTTTCTTCTTTTTCACAGGAAATGTCCCTTTTTCAATCTGACCTAAGTCACCTCATGCATCCATGCAGCAGGAATTGTCAGCAGTTTGTCTTGAAGGAAGCACATTATGGTTGCATAAATACATGTAATTCATTCACATGAGAAAAATACAATGCACAGTCAACATAAGATACATACACTGGTGTATTTAAGGCACAGACATACAATCGGAGCTCGTGTCCAAGCCATGCAGTCGGAGGGAACCCATGGTACTGACACCTTCTGTTATTTTTTTAGCTATAAATACGGTTATCGATGCACATTTCACGTTTGCCCTGAATGGAGTAATGAGAGCCGCTCGAAGATAAAACGTCGCCATTTGAAAAGAAGAGAACATTTAACATCACATTCTTGAAACGTGCACTCAGCGCTTCTCACAGACTTAGTGGCACAACTCAATGCCATACACAGTGGGATTTTTGCTGTAAATAACGTGATAATCCTGCAGAGAAATCAAATTTTTCAAATTGGGTGCGCTTCGTCAGTGGCAATGCAAAATGGCCGCCGGTGGCATCTCGTTACAGAAAGTAAGCGCCAAGGTTAGCCCATATCCTGTATGAATCCATGATTTAAAGTCGTTTTCAACAATAATGTATCAAAACTGTGATTAAGCTAAGAATACAGCACCGACTTCCAAAAATAAAGGGGTTTTAATAAGAATGAACACAAGTTGACGGCAATGGCATTTTGTTTCTGAGTAGTAAACTGCTCCACTGCCATAATGGCTTTTGCAGTGAAAATTCTTGTCCACTTCCACATAATGATATACAATACATGCTAAAATGAATAATTTACCATTTTGATGGGCAGGATGGTGATCATCAATCATGATTGTGACCATAGTCTGTAAAACTCTACTGTGTCATAAAGATAGTTGTGTCTAATATTTTGACTGCCTCCATTAATTTACTCAGACAAATACAGTATGTTCACAAGTTTTGAGACTTAGAAAGCCAAGTCAAGTCAATTCAAGTCAACAGTATTTATAGAGCACTTTCAAACAGCCATCTCACAATAAAAAGTAAGACGAATCGGTAATAAAGGCGGTAGAAAGCACCAAACAGTAAAATCAAGAACAAATCTAAGTCATGCTGAGTCGAATGCCAAAGAATACAAGTGAGTTTTGAGGAGGGCTTTGAAGATGGGCAGCGAGGAGGCTTGCCGAATGTTCAGTGGGAGGTCATTCCAGAGAGAGGGACCAGCAACAGAAAAGGCTCATGTCCTCGCATAATGGACATGACATTGATTGCCACACCCTGTGAAACCACGCCGCAGTGTGTCTCCTGTGTACAGAGACGATGATGAAAGTGCATTTCATGGCCCAACATTCGATCATCTTGATGATTTTTTGTTTTTGTTTTTGTTTTTCATGTGAGTGATGCTGTTGTTCACCAGTTGGAACAGGCTTGCCTTCAGGGTCAACATTTTGGGCTATTCTTGCTAATAAGTAAATCAACTGTCATAACATACTTTGAACGTATTTTCGTTCATCAAATGTGCCGTGCGCTTGTTTTTCCGATGGCTATGGTTGATAAATTAAAACGAATGAGCTCGATGTTACGCTTTGAGGTTCGGGCTTTGTCCTGATAAAAAAAAGATAAACACCGAGGCGGTTGAAATGATGTCAGCAACCTGCCTGTGTCTGTCTGAACAAGGTGAGCAAACTCCAGTTCAGATGTGAAAGCTGTTCATGCCGTAATCATCATCATTACGTGATTCGAAGCATTCTCATGCCGACTGCATTTGCAGCATAAAAGTGTCTTTATGCATGCTGTGACAGGCGTGGCCTTTCAATTGCGGCTTCGTGTTAAAGAGCTCCGTTTGAATGGAACGTAACGTTATGGGATGTTTGCTCCCCTCTCCTCTCAATGAGTCCACTGTTGACACCTCGTGCACATGCTGCGTAGGGCTTTAAATCAATTTTCTATGGCACCGTATCGCTATGCAGTAGCGTGGTGGCCCGATTGGGAGCATCAAGTTGCATCAAGTTGGACTTCCCCGTCTGTCTTCTCTCTTTCTTCCTGACTGCAGGGACAGCTTGTTTGCCGTTCAGGCGTGCAGATGTTTCTTCATGTGTTGCTGTGTATTTTGCTCAAGCTTTAGACTCTCATTAAATCAAGCGAGGAACAGCAAGCCTCTATAAACATCAAATCTATAAATTGCATGGATGGTCTTGCGCGAGGCCTCAGACAGCGCTTGGCTTTGATGAAAACTTCTGGGACAAATACAGAAAAATAACTAGAGATTGTGAGGCAAGAAGAGAAAGTCTGAGATAATTTATAAGTTTTTTCTTTCTTTTTTTCTCTCTCACTGGTGAGCAAGACGAGGATGGGAAGGAGCCGAGATGAGAGGAGCTTTTGATATTTATTAGGCCTGGACCTCAGCAAAGACCTCTCCCAGGACTGCCCATGTGACAATTAAACCAGGTTGTGGTTTGACTCTTTCCATAAGCAAGTGGCCAAAGTGTCTTCAGTCAAAGCATCCATGCCAGCTAACAAGCGCGTTCCCTCTCCGCAGAACTGACAAGAAAGACGAGGCTGCAGTCTTGAGGCATGAACAAAAGCAGCCCAAAAAGATAAAAATAAATAAATAAAAAATACCAAAAACAACGATGAGGGGGTTGGTGCTGAGGCAGGAGAGAGTTTGCAGAAGAAAATTGTCAGGAACTCGACGTGACTTGATCAAAGTACATTTGTGTGTGTGTGTGTTGTTTGTCTTCAAATGTCAATCAGGAGTTGAAAATAGGCACTCAAAACTATGGCCACATCAACCTTAATGACCTGCCTTGATTCCAGCCATGATTTTCACAGCTCTTGCTACACCTTCATATTTGGTCCACAGTCATAGCCTCCTTGCCCTCATTTCACTTTGTGCGTGTCTATATGTGTGTGCGCGCGCGTGCGTGTGTGTGTGCGTCTGCGCTCTTGTCTTAGAGGAGCTCTGTGTCGCACAATGGCCATCTAAACTCATTAAGAACATTCAGTAAAGAGCCATTAACAAACGGCTTCTCTTTGGCCAGAGATATCAGCTCTAATTAGGTGACCGTTCTTGACAGGCTCGCAAAAACAAAAGGCGCACTCTCATTTGAAAAGGTTCAGGTCCCGCAAAGGGCCTCACGTTTTCTTTCCCTCCTCCTCCTGCCTCTTCCTCAATGTAGCCCACTAATGACTATGGGTTGAACAAACCCCCAAAAAAGGAGGGGTAAATCCATCTCTATCCTTCATATACTGTATACTCTATCTTCCCTGGAAAGGCGACGGGGAAAAGGTTCGCCATCCTCCAAACAAAGCCTTCCCACTTTGGAACCTTTTGCGCCCTCGCCAGGTGATTAGCTGACCTCATTTAGAAAGACAAAGCAGCCGCAGACTTCTTGGAAACACTTGGCATGGCCTACTAATTGCAGAGCAATGCCAAGACGGTGAGACCCTCACATTATCTACCCATGAGCCACCCTGCGCTTTCGGAGTCTAAATGAAAATATCTTTCACTCGGAGGATGGGTGACCTTTGCCTTTTTAACCCTGATTTACTTTCAGTTTTTCCTGACCAAGAGTATCCATATAATAATTAAGATAATACAGTACATGTCTTTCAATGAAAATGTGAAGCGTATTCTTCAGGATTTACAACTCTTTTTTGAAAATAAAATCATATAAAATCAATGTGATGTCCCATTTATGGATGATTAGTCGTATGCTGTTTTACTCTTTTGTTGTTTGGTGATTAGATGACGGTACCCCATGAGCCTTCAATGACCAACAGGTGCATTTTTCTGCAGGAAGCTGTAAAAACAGTGTGCATACACACATATATGGAATTTACAATTTCACACTTTCAAGATTCCCACCATTGCTATCCTTTTTACTTGATTTCATATACACTGATCAATGTCATGTCCATTTTTGTTGAATATGCAAACCAAACAAAAACAATGACATTTCAAAATGTTATCATTGAAGTGTGAAGGTGAAAGAATTACATTTTGGCAATTCTAACTCCTGTCAAATCACAAAATGGAGTTCAAGCTTATTTAACAATATAATGCAATTTTGTGAACAACACAACTGAAAGTTATTCGGGGTTTTTTTCATTATTTTATTCTGGTGGCATTTCAAGTGTGGCAAACATTTACATGTGTGCATGATGCATTAGGATAAATGATTGTAGCTGTGTGTGTACGTGCCTGTGTACATCTATGTTTGTGTATGAGACGTCCCAACATGTGTGCTGTCCAGCCGTGTAGGTTGCGCAGTCATTAGATTTCTGCCCTGTCAGGAGGATAAAGCAATACACATGAATTGCACTTCTTATTCGTAGCCTTAACATTATCAACAGGAGTTGCATGAATAGAGAACTGTGAACTCATTGGAAAGGTTTGGACTTTTACAGCCGTTCAGGATGCAATTGTTGATATGTTCTCAAACACTCACACAAAAACACAAAAACACAAAAACACACGCACACAGCTCACTCAAAGTGTTAGGTGGTTGACAAATCAATGGGTGAGTAAAATCCCACCGTGACGACCGCTGCAATACATTTGCCGCGAAGGTAAGTAGCTGAGGCAGCAGCGCATAAACCAGCACCTGTTGGCCATTAACCGTCCTGCCAAGGTAGCAAGGCGGGAGCCAGGCAGCGTTGGGAAATCGGAGCTCAGTTCTACGTACGTGGTTTGGAGAAGAAGGGGGGCCCAGGGGTTGCGTGGATTTTTCTTAAATGCTGAGCAACCGGATGACTTCGCAGCGCAGGCGTCGGTTGTCATCAACACGTGCAATTCTCTGCCAACGGGGTTCTGGACAGTTAAATGTCCGTGTAAGTGCGTGTCTGTCACGAGACTTTATGTACATGCAACTTTGGCTCGTTGAATGACTCAGCGGAGCGAGGGAACTGGATTATGGAAAAGGAAGAGCCCTGCACACGCACGTGCGCACGCGCACACACACACACACACACACACGCACACACACACACACACACACGCACACGCACGCACACACACACGCACACACACACACACACACGCACACGCACGCACACACACACACGCACACACACACACACACACACACACACACACACACACAGGTTGTCTGATGTCCGATACTTAATCCAGTGAGGTGAGCTCGAGTGGAACACAGCCACTGTGATGGTCAAGTAAGGTCAAAGCTCAACCAGGAAGATCGACACCTTGCAAGAGGGAGTGGAAATGAATCTGTGTGCTCTTAGAAAACCGTAAAGTAATTGCGGTATGATATGATGTACACGTAAAGTAATGGCGTATGATCGGTGCATAAATCAGGGCATGCTTAATAAAACTTTCCATCCATATAATGCATTCTATTTTTTTTTTCCTTGGTGGGAAAACTTCCTCTTCCTCCAGCTTCCAAAAGAATTCGAGCGGGATCACATGCACATCCAAACAGGTGCTGAAATGCAGTGCGGGTCTGCGGTCCCAGGCGGATTACGTGGGAACATTCGGGAGTGAGCCGCTGCTCCGACATCAGACCGCCGGGGCAGGGCGAGGTGGTAGAGCAGGTGTTTGACAAGTGCAGATGTCAGCTCCATCTGGGGAATAAAAAAGGAAAAATCTCCCTTCGCTGGCTTCCAACATCTCTTCCGTCACAGTGCAGCGCATTACTGTGGGACGCATACTTCAGGGATATTTGTCACTGCCTTGACATAATGGCTCTGGGATCCTGTCTAGCGTATATCCATATGTCGGTGCTGTTAACCCCGTAAGAAGCAGGAAAAGCGCGTGAGAGCGGTGTTGGAGCTCCTAATTAGCTGGAAGTGGATCTCTTTGAACTATCGGTGTTGCGCAAAAGCAAAACGTGAAACATTTTCGGCCTCATTATAAGTTATCTAAAAGGCAAGCGCTCGTGATAATGAGGGCCATCCAGTAGGATGTGATGTGGTGGGAAGAGTGCGCCTAATTGTGTCAAATGGCTGCGAGTATTTCACGGCGAGTTATGAGGGAAAGGGAGGGGCATAAGTCAGATACATACAAAATAGGCACAATGTGCTGCCGTGGTGTCAGGAGATAAATGAGCGTCTATAACACAAAAGAATCCGGCATACCTCCAACACCAAAGCGTCTAATTTAGTGAGTTTTCCGACATCACAATCAAACGAGAGTCAGCATCACAGAGACCAATGTATGTGTCAAATGCAGTATGACCCTTAGCGGTGTTGTTTCTGTTGCCTTTCAATCATTAGTGTTACGCTGACATTCAACACTAAGTATGTACTGTTTGTTAATGTGGGAATTTTCCTCAATTCGCACACTTTAGATAAGATGACGCTAATCATTCACATTCAAGGTCTTTGGTGGTAAATATTAGTAGGGTCACTTGAGCTATTAGGTGATTTTAACAGATTTGGAAAACAGGACAAAGGGGCCTAAATTTCATTTGTCACCTTTTGTAAAAATTGAAACTGTATTAGAGGCTACCGGGGTTGCTCTGACTGTTTGCATTGGGCCTCCAAATCACGAGCACTTGATGTCACTTGGTGACCAAAGCTATTCGGAGTTGCCAGAAATAGTGAGAACCGCACGATACATTGAGCATCGACACTTTATATGTGCATCACGATAATAAGCTTAAATTGTGCAGAGACATTGTCACGCAAGTCTGAAAGGCCCCGATCAGTTATGAACAGATCTGGAAATTATTATTCCAGGTGAAACGACCTGCTCCGCAGCTGAGGTGATCATGCCACGAGAAATTCAGCTGAGTGACTTTGGTTCGACATTTAGTGCCTGAATTCCCATTCACTTTGCCTTCAATCAGTCCTCCATTTCTGCTTTAATCACCACCGATTCAGCGCTTGTCTGGCGCAACGCTCAACTTGTTTAAATAAATCATCACAATGTGGTTACTTCACCTTCACATGGCGCCATAGTGAGTGATCTCTGTCCCGCCTCCGTGAAGTTTGACATGTGCACAGCCTTGTGTAAATATTCATTAAGTTCACCTCTTTTTTTGTGCTGCTGGAATTAATTTATTTTGGACCAGCTATCAGCCCATGTAACCTGTGTTAAATCTCACTGAGCCATCTGGGCCAAGCCAAATACATTTTGTCATGGCTCAGAAAAACATTACCTCTTGCAGATATATAATACTGCACGCCAGCAGGGAATATGGGTCAACATTATAGCGCTGACAAGAAAGTGGTGGGGTAGCGATGCTCTGGAAGACTCACCGCTGTGCCGCCACCGTCGAAAAGTGAGGCTTCACGGCAAGCCGCTCGACTGGGCGGGTGGTACCGTGAAGACTGGTGTCTCATATAAGTGTTTGCCGGTTGCTCTTAGCGACATCACAATCTTCAACAACTGGCTTTTGTCTCGGCAGCACTCAAGTGATTGAC
This sequence comes from Hippocampus zosterae, assembly GCF_025434085.1. Taxonomy (NCBI): domain Eukaryota; kingdom Metazoa; phylum Chordata; class Actinopteri; order Syngnathiformes; family Syngnathidae; genus Hippocampus; species Hippocampus zosterae. Next base: position 26,280,419 of record NC_067452.1, read on the forward strand.
ACAGGCGGGCCGACTCGGCCCTAGTGAGTGATGAGACCTGGAGCGCCAGTTGGTGGTGAGGTCAAGATTCCCACATTCATGTCGCAAAATAGCCTGTGTTGAAGGCAGTGGTGGGAAGTCACAAAAATACAAATATGTGGTAACCGTACGAACGGGAAGTTAACTTCACTAAGGTATTTATTTTTCTGAGTACTGCTCACATTTTACTCCCCACACTGAAAAAAAAGATTGGATTTACTCAATTTTATTTCATCAAGTCTACTTAAGAAAACGTATCTGGATAGCAATTATTTTATTTTTTGCAACCACTTAACAAAATAACATTCGGTCAATTCAAAACACACACTTGCAACGCTTCAGGAGATTCTCCTCTCCGCGGCCACTGCCAGATGCTCCCGCTTTCTAAGGTTAGATCAAAAAAATGTGATGAGATCTTAAATCTTAAATGACCTTGTTGGTGCAACCAACCCAGCCATAAAGTGAGTTTTTTTCAGTTATTATTAGCTAATTCAGCCTTGTTTGTGAGCGCACAATGTAAATAAAGCATCAAGTCATATCTTTCGTCTTTACTGAATTCGATTTTCACAGTCCGTACTTTTTAATCTACTTCGGAAAGGCGTTTTATCTGTTCTTCTACTTTTGACAGATTCTTCTTTTACACCAGTATTTGTACTTCTACTTAAACACAGATTGTGAGTACTATAGCCACTTTTGGTGAATGTTAACAGTGCACCACATACGTAAAATATTGATTGGTAATGTGGGCTTAGGCACCAGCACCCCCTGCGACCCTTGTGAGGATAAGCGGATCGGAAAATGGATGGTAATGTTGGCTTCTTTTTTTGGATTGTCCTACAAAATAAGACGTGTAAAATGCGATGACGTAAACAGCTTTTGTGATCGAGAGTACTTTGTAATTTATTGTCATGTCTGTAAACTGGATGGACGATAACTTCACCAGTGGAGCATTTTGGCAGTGGTGGCGACGCAGTGGTGTTGCAAAGCTGACAGCAATAAAATCGCTGTCGGGAGCCAGAACTGTGTGCTCCGATCGAGAGCGGTCCCTTTTTCATTCTCCACCTGCAGCTCAATACGCTTACAGAACATCACGGACAAAGCAAATGTTGTAGGATTAAATGGAATCCATTACAGGTACCTGTGGCACGCAAAAATTTCTGGTCAAACCAAGAAGTCTCCTTTTTTTTTTTGTCAAGAAAGCAGTAAATAGCTTGACCACAGTAGGAGCACGAGTCAAAAGAAGAGGTGAGAGTTTCATGTTCTGCAGAGCTCTCCCGCAGAGGCGCTTCTCGAATCAGGGACCAGTCCAGACCCGGCCCACCGTAAGCCCTCCCTCATTTCGGATCCGTGCTCGCCTGCCCTGTCATCTGTGTACAGCCGGCCAGGAACAGACACACCCCAGAGCTCACAGCCAGAACTGCCTTTTCTCAGCAGCTTGTCACTGATTCACATGAGCTCAGCGACTGTTTCAGGCCCAGGTGACTTTTCCCAGAATGGTGTTCCAGCAGGAAGGATGGGAAGAATTTCGTCTTGACTTGCTGGGATCAGCAGGAATGTCTGTCTGTTCATACCGAATAGAAATTCAAATCTTGGGGTTAGAGCTTGATGTATTACAATTTGGTGCCTGGCGACACAGAACAACTGCAACAAATGTGTAATATTATTGATCACCAGACCCGGCAGGGAGTTATTTTGAAAATCACCTTGAAGAAAAAGAAAGCTGTATTCGACAAAAATATCGGAAGTCCAACATACAGTACAGATTTGTTGTTAGTTCACTCAGATGCACCTAAATCGCTCCGCATATTCTGTCGCAAGCAATGAAGCCATCAAAACGGCTTCAGCACATGGACTCCAAGACTTTAATAACTGACAAGCCTTTGGGGAAAAAAAAGATTACCCCTAGATAGGACTGCCTCATTGAAATAAGTGAGGTCTATCTAATACCCTTCATTCTATGTGATGGTCCGTTGTGTATTCTAATTTCTTCATTTGTTGCTCTGCCGTGCCATCCAAAAATGTCTTGAAGTGCAATCGGTCCATGGTGTGAAAAAAGATTGTGGACTGCTGCTCTCACAGCATTGAAGAAGCTTTTTCGGGAAAATCCTTTGACATGCTTTTCACCATTGAAAATGCAAACACACATCGACAACCAAGTTGCCTTTGGATGGAGCCGCCGGAAATATGTGGTCATGACTGATGTAATACTAAAATCAAAGGTGGATGTGTCATGGAGTGCGTATGCTGCTGTGACTGTAATCTACTTGACGGACCTTTGCAGGTGCCGTTAATCCCATTGATCTCATTCCCTGGGCGCAAACTTGTCTTTGTGATTGAAAGTTCAGACTTGGAGATGAAAACCTCAGCAGGCAGGTTGATTCTACTTCTTTGTTTGGAAATTAAAACCGTAAAATCATATAAATGTAATTCTATATGGAACTCGTATGAGGTCTGAGGAAAAAACAGCAGCTGATTGAATCTTGGCAGGTTTGCATGTTTAAACTGAGTGGTCACTTCCTGCAACAGAGCAACCTTATCGCTTCCTCGCCGTGATTAGGCTGCTTCCTGGTGGCGGCATCTCAGGTTGAAGTTCATTCACTGTGCTTGTCAGCGATGTCAAAACATAGACGACGGCAATGTCACGACGGTCACGCTGTTCGTCTCTGTTGCAGTCCGAAGCTTCCTGAGAAGTTGCAGCCTTCTACTCGCTGGCTGGTTTGCTCGTTCCCAGTGGAATGTGTACTGCCGAGTCAAAATGCCATTTATCTCCAAGCTGCACTTCAGGCTTTGCTTCCAAAACAACATTTTGCTGAGATCATCAACAATACCTTTTGCAGAACATCCTTCGTCACTAGATGTAAAACTGTAGATCTAACACTTGACAGTCGAATGTATTTTGATGGTCAACGAGTAAATTTAGATAGATTTAGTTTATTTTCCTAGTGTGCCCAAGATACACTCAAATGTCAAATGAATGTGAGATCCCACCCAAACATAAACTTTCAATCTTTTCTGTTGTATGTCTGGAGATCTGTGTGACATATCCCTGCCTCAATGTGAGCAGCTATCAGGCTGCAGTAGGTCAAGGACCTGGCGCTACACACACAAACACACACAAACACACACACACGCACACACACACCAACCATGCGACCTCTTCCCTGTCCCAACTGTCATTTTCTTCCCTGCGTTTTCAAAGTGCAGTTCAAACAAAGCTGACAGTGACTGTCCCGTTTCCGATCCGCTTTATCCTCACAAGGGTCACGGGGCGTGCTGGAGCTTATCGCAGCTGTCTTCGGGCAGTAGGCAGGGAACACCCTGAAACAGTTGACAGCCAATCGCAGGGCACACACAGACGAACAACCATCCATGCTCACACTCACACCTAGGGACAATTTTGAGAATTCAATCAACCTGCCATGGATGTTTTTGGAATGTGGGAGGAAGACGGAGTACCCGGAGAAAACCCACGCAGCCACGGTGAGAACATGCAAACTTGACACAGGAAGGTCAGAGCTGAAATCAAACTCGGCCGGTGCCTCTGCACTGTGAGGTCGATGCGCTAACCACTCGGTGAACGGGCCGCCCATCAGAAGATTTAAGGAATTTTAAAACACTAAGTAAAACAATCAAAATAAAAATCTGCTTTTTCAAATTACTGAGAGTGAAATTGATTTTAATGCCTAAAAGACCATCTTGAAATGTATGGTACTGGATGTAATGTATAAATTACTCTTCAAGTGACAAATTACAAGATAAAGCTTAAGTCACATAGCCCTTGACGCTTGGCCAGAAGCTACCAATGAACCCGAATACTGCTCCAATTGTCAGGCTGAGTGAAATGTCATTAACCCACTGACCTGCCTGCCTGCAGCGTCACACTTCTGCTGCATTGCTGATGCTCTGTAAACGTGTGTCGGTTGTGATGTACATGTTAGGCTGTCACGCAGAAGCAGCATATTAACGCCTGGCTGAAAATACACTCAACCTGTAGACAGAAGTATAGGTATTTGTATGCATGACAGAATAGGGCCTTCCCAAACCAACAATGGTGGAGAATGTTGCATGCATGTGTGCAAGTGTTGATGTTTGTTTGCATGCATGTGTGTGAGTAATCCTGCAGAGAATCAGCTAAGTGCCACTTTATTTGCCACGGAGGCTGGAATAGGCAGCACCATCATTTCTTTGTAAGAAAAGGCAAATTAGAGACCTGGATACCGAGCTTCCTACTAGTGTATTTGAACACTGAAAGGTTGTGAGTGTTCACCACTTCCACAAGGAGTGGCTGACATCTTGTTTGACATATGATGCCAAGTGTGTCAAACTGTGTTTCGGTTCTCTTGCGGGTGTGAAAACATTAACGCAACCAGACTGCTCACTGACAAATGGGCCAGCGCGCAGGTATACACAAGCACACAAGTACAGTTTTCACATCTTACAGAGCTTTTCACCATGAGGTCACATGTATTTCCATTAGGCAAAAGCCCAAGCGATATTAGATGGCGCCACGATACTAGCCAAATGATCAGATAATCAGCAAGGTCTGCAGAAGCTGGATGATGATATGATCATTTGGGTGTGTTGAAGCAGTGAGAGATGAAAAACCTTCAATTCATCCATTCTTTGAAAATATTGATAAAATGCTGTGAAAAAACTATTTTCCTCTTCCTGTTTTCTATGTTCGTTGCATATTTATCACACACAAAGGTTTCAGTTCATCAAACCAATATTAATATCACATAAATTTTAATACCACACAAAGACCAATAATATACATCAGAGGTGTCCATTAGGTAGATCCTGATCTACCGGTCGATCTAAGACAGGTCCCAAGTAGTTCCGAGGAGAACAAAAAAAACCCAACCATTTGTGTGTTTTTGTACATATTAGTAATATATATATAAATATATACATATACCCACACACATTTCACCACTTTACAGATTACGAGGCCAAACCTTTCTGAAGCAAAAAAAAAAAAAAAAAAAAAAAGCCAATCCAAAAGTCATAATGGAAACATCGCTGTGAGGAAGTTAAAGCTGTGCATAATTTTTCACCAACAGGTGCAGCAGCTGATCAAGTTGCAACCTTTTTCCTTCTGCAGCCTTTCAAGGCAAACACCCTCACGTTCTGCTTCCTGCCTCTCTGGTTCTCAAATCAATGCCAGCGTGAGCGGCTTTAGTGGCATTTCTGACGTGTGCGTGAGGGGCTGAATTGGGGTGGGGGGGGGGGGGGATTCACTAATAGCCAAGCAAGGTACACTAATCTGCCATGGCAACATTTGGTTTACCTTAAGCTGGAGGGACAGCTGTATTAAAAGCAGGAATTATCATAATCAGTCGCAACTGCCTCCTCCCCGCTTCACCTCTCTGCATATAAAACTTCCACATTAGGCTTAAGAGTACAACGGCTTAAGCGGCTGCTCGCCCTACATCTGTCTTCCCGCCACCGCCACCAATCAGGAAGGTGCACTGAGGGGGGAGGGGTGGTCCGACATGATGGAGGACAGCTGAGAATTAGAGAGAAGAATGGAGAACATGGTTAAAATGAGAAAAAATATGATGATGCCGCACCTCTCACGTGCAGACAATGAGGTCCAAAGTGCTTCTTTATACGCGGCATGAACAACTTCTTGTTTACATATGCTCGTCATGTCTTTCAAGTTCGGTCCACTTCTTTACTAATAGTTGGTTGCCAAGTTCTCGTTCTTTAAAAATGTTCAGACTCCTTTAGTGTTTTTTCTTATTGTTTTCTTTTTTACAGATGGTTCACATTTTCAAAGAATGATTTTAGTTGACAGATGTTTCTCATTGATTAAGTGCGGTCGCAGATGCTATTTTAGAAGGTTCATTTTGTTTACACAACCGCCAGTTCTAGTTGTTCTTGATTCATGTTCACCTGCATCACTGACAGCACTCGAACATGCATTATGCACAAGAACATGCAACAAGACAAGCATTAGAACATGACATGAAAGTGTGTTCAAGCTGCAGTGCACAGCGCTTCTATCCCGTTTTTTTTTTCCTCCTCCCTCCGAGGCCCTCGGCACCATAAATCCGACTGATTACTCCGCAGCCCTTTTGCTTGACTGCACCTTCACAATCAGCTGTGGCCGCCAACAATGAGGCCCTGATGAATCAAACATCCATGGCATTAGTTTCACCTTGCTGCCCCTTTCCCATGCGCCGCCGCCTCTTTGTCAGGCCCCGTTTGATGGGAAGGACTACTGACACTGGCTGCACCTATTGACAGACGGCTCTGGAAAGACAGAGTCGGGACGTTGAGGCTCCTCCCACTTTTTTTGCCTTTGCTCACAAAGGTAAGTAACACAATCAGATTGGAGCAAAGCTCCAATAGTAGCCCCTGTTGCCAGAAACTTTGATTCTAGTTTCTGGACTTTTTTTTTCTAATGGATAATTCAAACTAAAATTAATAGGAAGTACAATTTCCAGCCTTAGTGCCACTGCCTTTTGTATGACGCTTACCAGTAACTATGTTAATATTTTCTCGTGATTATATTGGTGCATCTGTATATTTGGGTCTTAATTCTTATTTATGTATCTTGATTTTCTCAATTGTCTGTTCCTGGATCTGGAGTCTGTAAATTCAGTGGATTGACTTACTTTGACTCAAGAAATTAAAGGATGGCACAAGTTTATAGTTGTTCTAATGTTCAAAAGTTGAAATCAAAGTTGGCCTCTTGATGTTCATGGACTGCATGGCTGCTGCGTCTGTAAATTTGTTTCGGAATGTTTATTTAGTTGAGCAGAGCTGAAATTAAGTGAGGTGTCCACCAGACAAAAGCATGTACAACAGCCTACCTTCTGCTGCTCTTTAAGAGGTGTTGTCTTCATCTGCTCAACCACATAACACCATTATACCTCCATCAAGAGATCAAACCATGGATGTGCTGTGTAAACGTTGGGGGCCACTAACAGCCTGTATGGCGCCCTGCAAGCATGAAGGACAAAATGTTGCTGTGCCACTGGAGCCTGCGCGTAATGAGATCCAAACACTGAGCGCATTTTTTTTTCCAAGTTCAAATGCAACTGATGCCCATTTTATTGTACACAGACAGACCTAGATCTATTTGACAAGACTGCAAAATACACCCTAAAAAACAGATTGCTTAAATTTACTCCCCGCTCCCCACCTCCCACAAAAAAAGATTACATTTTACCAATGTAATTCGTAGTTACCGATATGTGTCTGACCAATCCTTTGGCCAAAACAACTAATCTAGAGTGGGAGCGTTTTCAAACTATCTACATTCGCAATCGGGCCAACCTATACAAATTGGTTATTTTGACCAAAATATCGATTCATTTGCAGAGCACACTTAGATGAATAGCCATCCACACTGGGGACAATTTAGAGTGTTCCATTTGCCTGCCAATTTAGTGTGTTCAGTTAACCTACCATGCATGTTTTGGGAATGTCCGGGGAATCCAGAGTACCTGGCGAACACATGCAAGCTCCACGTAGGAATACCGGAGCCTGAAACTCTGTCCTGTCAGGCGGATGTGCTCACCAGTCAGAATATGTGTCACCTGATATTCAACTATCTGGAATAAAATAATGTAACAATTAAGGTTATACCTCCATCACTTTATTTTCTTTATAGTAACAATAATACAATAAATTATATACAATACTACAATGTACTGAGTGTGGAATATATTCTTCACTAGTTAGGCTCAAGAGGTCATGTCATGTTGCGTGATGGTAGCGCAACCACAAAGCAGGTAGGCAAGAGAAACAGGGAGTACTGAACAACATGTATAAACAAAGAAAGCACTGATAAGGGTACACTGGAAAAAAAATAAATCCAGAAAATCCAAACAAAGTCCTAAAAAAATCCCCCAAAAATAAAGTAACAAACAAGCAAACAAACAAAATACCACCACAGTAAAAGAAAATAATGTGACAGCAACAACGATTTGACAAAGAATGACCAGAGAACTAAATACACGCAAGATTACAAGACAACAAGGAACACCTGGACAAGACACAAAGGGTTGAGGCAGCCGATTGGTTAACACAAGGGACCCAGATGACTAAACCTAACGAGGAAGACAAAAAAGGCATATGAGGAAACAAAACCAAATATGGTGCCAACAAAAACAAAACCATGGCATTACCCCTGTCTCAAGAGATGGATCCCAGACACTCCAAAGTCACCCAGTGACGATCGTAGGATGTGCGCTGCCAAAGCAGGGACGGGTGGCGGGCGCAGGATGTGTGGCGCCGAAGCAGGAATGGGTGGCAGCCCTCGGATGTGCACTGCCGGAGCAGGGATGGGTGGCGGCCGCAGGAGCCGGGTGGTAACGAGATCAGATTCTTGCCTCAAGTTGCATGATGGTAATGGACCCAAAAAGGAGAGACGCAGGAAAAGCACAATGTATTCCCAAAAAATAAAAAAAATAAAACACTTGCAGGGGTACACTAGAAAAACTACTGTATATACAAAATCAGCATTTTTCCAAAGGGTGTGCAAGTAACAGCAGCACAGTGAATTACACGTTTTTCGAGTACGCCAGTTGATTTGTTTTGTCTTTGAGTTGGGAGTCAAAATTTGAGAAGCACTTTCAGCTGTTTGAAAAAAAGTAACAAGGCGTCATACACACAAATACAGAATGAGTGCTACATTGCGGTAAAACTCGCCCCTCAGTGACAAATTAGCAATGTTATGTCATGTTTTTATACAATACAATTTGATTTTGCTGCATTAAAATCACAATAGCAAAAAAAATAGCTGTGTTTTTTGGGTGAGCTGGAATGGAATGAATGGCATTTGATTTTATTGCCATGGGGTAAATTGGGTTACAAACTTGGTAATCAAATGAATTATATTTGCAAGTGAAGGTACGACTGTGTATCTACACATTCATGTGTGTGTGTGTGTGTGTGTGTGTGTGTGTGTGTGTGTGTGTGTGTGTGTGTGTGTGTGTGTGTGTGTGTGTGTGTGTGTATGCAAGCGAGCCAGTTCGTGATGTGTGAAGGTGTCGTGAAGACTAATGTTTGAGGGCAGGAGCATTTAATGATGATATTTCGAGAGGTGATGTTAAAAAATACCCCCCCCCTAACTTGACTCCTTTGAAAGGAGATATAAACAAACCAGATGTTTTTGCCGAAGCAATGTTTATAAAAAAAATCAGATTATCTGATGAATTATTGCACCATTATACTTAAATAGAGTGAACACATTCATGCACACACTCACGCACACACTCACACTCACCCACATTTGGAGTGTAGCCATGAAAAAAAGCCTCTTTGTTCGGGATGATGGCTCGCTTTTAGTCCCAACATGTGTCAGAGTGAGGCGGTTTAAATCTGCCCACCTGTCCACACAATAATCCAGCCTGTCTCATGATACACAATTAATTAAAAGGCCATTATTAGTAACCTACATTCTCACAAATATTCGTCACACTGCAATGTTTGAAAAAAGGCTAGAAGATTGGCTTTGAATGTGTGAAAAGGTCAACACAATTCTGGCCGTGAGAACGAAACCGCATTGTCAACGTTTTCGGTGGAATTATTGAGATTAAGAATTATGGAGATTATATCTTTTGTATGTTTATGGCAGAGTGGAAATAATGAGTAGCAAATCTGGATTAGGTCATCATCACAAGAGGGAATTTATTCAAATGATTATTGTGAGCTGCACAACAAACCCTGTGCAGGCTGATGTAACACCACCTTTGCTCGCGCGCGCGCGCGCGCGCGCCCACACACACACACACACACACACACACACACACACACGCATACACACACACACGCACGCACACACACACAAACACGCACACAGGGGGACCATATGATTCTGTTTCTGTACAGACGTACATCCAAACACACGTGTGTGCGTGTGTGTACACGGCCGTTAAAAAAGCAGGTTACGGTAGTGCACAAATGACACGGTGCAACAGATGATGGGCATTATCCCATCAACCTGCTGTTTCTCCACACACTCTGTGCTCCCTTTGAAAGGACAGCCGGTGTGTGCTCGTGTGTGTGTGTGTGTGTACATGTGTGTCTGTGCGTGCATGGGTATGTGTGTGCCAAAGTGTGTGAAAGCCCCTCAGCCCCTCCCATTTTTAACCATTACACACACACACACACACACACACACACACACACAAGCTGCACCTGCCACAAGCAGACCCTCCAAACAAGCGAAACTTTGGCCTTCTGTCTGTTGTAATTTTTCCCATGTTATTACTTTGTGACCATGTTATTACACTGAAAAAAATATTAGTTGGATTATTTCAATTTTGTTGCACAAAATAAAACCATTTGGAACAGGATACAGTTTTACGTAAACTACACCTCCACTTAAAAATGTATCTTGATGTGTTCAGTGTAAGAGGGGCCATCAAGGATAAAATTCAAGATTACCTCTCACAGTACAACTGAAATGTAGTCACACACACACACACACACACACACACACACACAGGTGAGATACTTTAAGTAGTGTGTATGGGTGAAAAAAAGTCAGTGGAGAAAATCAGTATCGTGTGTGAAAGTGTTTGAGTAGCATCAGGTAGACATTTCATTGTGTATGACAGCATTTCAGTAGTGCAGGAGACAGTTTCAGTCGTGTCAGTGGGGGAGGGGGGAGTAAAAACTTAAATACTGAGTAAGAGCATTTTAGTTTTGAGTGTGGGAGTATTTCAGTTGTGTGTGAGAGGGGAAAACTAGTGTGTGGAATCATTTCGGTAGTGTGTATGAGAGGATTTCATTAGCATCATGAGAGTATTTCAGTAGTATGTGAGGTCAATAAAATTTGTGTGGCTTTGAGCATTTTAGTAGTGAGTTTGAGGGGGATAGAAATTTGTAAGGAGTGTGATAGCCTCTCTGCAGTGTCTACCTGAGTGGAAAAGAATCCATAGTGTGATTGTTCCAGTAGTACGTGTGAGAGCAAATTTGAGTAGAGAGAGTGATCGTGTTTAAAGAGAGAACATGAGAGTGATCGTTTCCCAAAGTTGAGCTTGCCGCAGCAGGCTTTTGTGTTTGCAGCTCAGGTTATGTCAGCTTAACTCGAGCTGTCTCATCAACTCCCCCAAAATGTGTGAGCTGCCAATCAGTTCAACAAGGAGGAAGTGCAGTGCAATGGAGAAATTAGGATTATACACTGTTAAAAAATATATTTAAAAAACTGGGTGAATTGAAAATTTCAAGGCAACAAATATGAAATGTTGAGTGCAACTCAATATTTTAAGTTTAGCCGATGGGAAAATCATCTTTTCTGCATTTTCAACAAAAATATAAGACTTTACAGAACAAAATGCCCCCCAAATTAAAGATAGAAATCAAATCAACTCATTGTTTTGAGCAAACAACTTGCTTGCTTCGTTGCACTAAGATCGTTGCCATAAATGTCGATAATTTAGATTTCAAAGTTGTTCCAACTGAAATGACTTCTTTCACCCTCCAAAATACAAGTTGTGTTTTTTCAGTGTCATTGTTGTTCTGCTTCAGGTTTTGTGTTTTTTTTTCCATTCCATCCTGCTGGTTCTCCACTGGAAAGACTCCACCACTGCCCTTGGTAGGGGTGCAAAAAATAGGTACCCTGTTATTTCACTTCTCTTCACAGATTTTGACAATACTGTACACACAATTTGCACCGAACCGAACTTAAGGAGCTTATTAAGGTGTTTGACAAAAGAGCAGAAAATCGACAAACACCAGACAGACACACGCTCCTAATGGGTGTGAAGCGCACCTCGCCAGAAGGTTAACTTCCCTGCCTGTAAATTTACGCATCCCCCCACCCCCCAACCGACCCCCCACCTTTGCCGCCAACAATAGGCTCAGCAGTGCCCTGGTGATTGCCTCTTTTCACATGGAAATGGCGGCCGCCTCTCGTCGGCCAGGTTCCCCTGAGCGGTGTACAAATGACAGTTTACAAGGCGATCTGGGATGGATTGGAGACAGCCGCTAAAGGTTGGAGGGAGCGAGCGGCATATTTTTCTCTTTTTTAGAACAAAGTGACATGTAAATTAGCTTTAAGAGCGCCACTCAGGACGCTGATGGCACTCTAATTGTCACAGTCAATTCCGGGGCAACAATCTCTTCAGTCAGCTCAGCCTGCGACAACAAGGCCGCCATCAAAAGAGGCGTCACGGACTCACCTAGGCCACGTGCACGCCGCCACTGCACATCCTCTCCTCGCTCGCTCCAACAGGAAGCGCTCATGACACTTCCATCAACATCTCTCCAAATCCTTTGAGTGTCAGGATAACAAACGAGCGTCCAGCCAACCGTGACTTTCCCACAAGCCGGGAAACTTTAGCGGCGGAGGAGGCGAGTGAGAAACATTTATTTGGTGGGGGAAAAAAAGAAGAAAAGAAAAGAATACAAAAATGTCTAAATGTGCAAGACTTTGGAGGCTTGTCGGAGAGGTCACAAGTTGAAAGTTGACTTTTCTGCGGTGCACTTGTGTATGTGTGTGTGCATGCAAACACACACACTCACACACGTTTCGGCCCTTTTTGCTGACAGGACTTTGCTATGCAACACTGAGGAATAGAATGAAAATGTAAATGTGAATATTTATGATCCAACCTGCCAGTCGTTAGTCATTTAAATAAAGACACAATATGTTTACACATTTATTTGTCTAAATGTATGCATGCCTCTGGTGGGGGCAGATTATCATTTTATAGCTCCACCCTGATTTTTACACCTCATTGTTGTTATTGCTGTTTGTTTGTTTTTTTCCCCTCTTTATTTCTATCCCGAGGATTGATTGCTGGGGAAGTCAAGTCAAACATTTTATTTCAAATATGTTGTGTGGATCCCCACTTGTCTAAACACTGCATTTTGAACAGAATTGTGTTGGTGGAATTTGAATGAAGCAGCAAAATCCAGCCGTTTGTATCTTTCTCAAGGGGCGGCCATTTTGCCACTTGCTGTCGACTGAAAATGACAGCACGGTTCCTCAGGTAACAAACGATCATGGCTCACCTGTTTTCTGTGTTCAGTCGTCCAACGTTCACAAGCTGAGCACGTACAGTAAGCACTGTGATTTCATTTTCAGTCAACACCAGTTGGCAGTGCAGAGCAAAATGGCCATGTTTAGAATAGTGAGGCCACATAAAACATATTGTAAAGAAAAGTTGTGACTTGACTTCCCCTTTGAGGATGTTTTTTTTTTCAGATCTGGATAAAGGCGCAGAATGTTATTTTTTCTTTTGTTTTGTTAGGGTTAAAAGAAAGTAGATGACAAAATTTTGGAATTGACTGTCTGGTGTATTCCACAACTGCCAACAAAGACTCCCCCAAATATATTATTTCATTTAAAAGTGATGCACAGTATATGCACGCAGTGGTTTGTTGCAGTTTTCTTTCTATGGCTGTTGTTATTATTCTCACACTTGTATTATTGTCTGTTTTTTTTCCACTGGTGCTGTATTTTAATGTTTAATGCCTGATCTCTTTATGCCTTTATGCACATTCCTTGTTTGTGTTGCAAACATTCTTTTGCAATAGACGTGATCCAAATTAGGTTTGTTCAGCCTTGGTTGAGATATGTGATCCACTGAGTGCTATTCTAGTTTCGCAAATGTCTTAGACCCAGTCGCTCCCTGAGGGATATTAAGATTAATTCTGCGGAATATATAGAATGCAACATGTCTCACTCTGAAGCACCGGCCCCATCTTATTTCTTATCCTGGCTGAACATCTTTTTGCGGCCGCCGAGTGGAAATGTGGGACAAGGTTTCCCGCAAATGTACATTTGTTCCTTTCATGGTGTCTTTGTGTCCTGAGAGGATGTGCACTCGTATTAAGAGCATGGCAATATGCAAATGAATGTTGAGATGAGAGCTACAACAATTATTCAAATGTTTGATTAATTATTCAGCGGAGACACTGTCAATTATTCATTGGGGCAAGCGATAAAGTTGAGCTTTTTTTTCCTCTTTGCAAGTAAAAAGTTTCCTTGCGAGATCTATCAGACCCCAGAATCAGAAGCCCCTTTTTTTTGTCAAGAACAAAACATGAAATTAATTCTTTGCAACATTCGTTGGACACAACTGCTGATGTGATGGTAAGCAGCAAAGTGTCCCTAATGAAGTGAAGTCAAGTTGTCATTGAAGGTCTGCAGAGTGCACGATTGTCTTAAATTCTTTATTAACTCAATCCAGCATCAGCGGCTTCATTTCACATGCAGCTGTTTGTTTCTGATTTTGTGTGCGTGGGAATGTTTGATTGTGTGAGTGTGTGCTTGTGTGTGTGTGTGTGTGTGTCTGTGTGTGTGTGCGTGTGTGTGTTTGTGTGTGTGTGTGTGTGTGTGTGTGTGTGTGTGTGGAGGGTGTGGGGGGTGGAGGGGTGGTAGCTGAGGAGATGCAAAATCAATAGCTCTCAGTGCAAACATTTGTTTATGCCTCGGCTAGCTTGTTCTCCTTCTTGTCTGAGCGAGAGAGATCAGAAACAAATGTAAACTCTTCATTTTACATGTTGGAGGAGCCCTTACACATCACACGCCCCGGCCGTCGCCTCCCGCTCTGTAATTGTCTGTCAATCTCTGCGCCGTGGCGTTGGCGGCTATCAGAGCCCAAGTCAGACGAGAGATGCTCAGTTTGATGTCGCAAAGCTGGAAGAGACGCAAACAAACACAAGTGGGGAGATGAGAGACGGGATGCCGGAGTCGTGCTGTGGTACATTCAAACGCCCGTCGTGCCGGCCGCGGTTCTCGTCAAAAAAGTAGATGCGGCTTTCAGGAACTGTGGAGGTCAATCAACATGTCCCAGGTCAAACTCTCACCACTTCACTTTTTGAGAGACACCATAAGTGCCTGAAGAGGCATTGGTCCAGTCAGCATTGTCTGAGTGAAAAAAATATTTTGCTTTTATTGAGCCGAGGCACATATTTTCCTTGAGCAAAAAAATTCACGGCACGCCACCAAACTAAAATGTCACCAATCACTGCTGTAACCGAAACATGGCTCACGAGTTTCAGGATTTTGACCACCACCCTCCACAATAATAAGAATAACTGTTATCCAGAGGTAGAATCCCCATTGTGGTCCTTTATATTATCAAATTCTTGCGTGACTCCCTCATATCTAATTTGGGCCTAGATGAGTGGTAGCTGAGCCCTGTCTTGGGGCTGTGGCTGCTGCAGCGTCTTCATTTGGCGTGCAGCCACAGCGCATACAGCAACACAAACCCTTGCATGAATTTATTCATAAGAGAATGAGCCAGCATCAAACACTCATATTTGTACATTTTGCTCAGTTGACAAGATAAAAAAATACATCTGCACGAAAGCGTGAATCCGTGTTTTATTTTGAGCACTTGTTGTACATTCTTGACCCACGACCTTCTTGAAATTCAGGATTCCTTGCTGTCAACTTGTGCTGCGAGTTCAATTTGAACCACGGCTCCTGTTTTTTGGTCCAAAAAAATTGTGTGGCTGCATCTGACACACACGGGCGCGCACACACACACATGCACACACACACACACACACACACACACGCACACACACACACACACACACACGCACAAAATGAGCATTTTATTCTTGGTTTTCTGCCTGCAGGCGCATTAAAAATCCCAGCGAAAAGAGCATATATTGATTCAAATTGACAAAATAAGGCCCGTCAGATTTCTTTGCTGCAATGATGTATTAAACAAGCAGACAAAGAATTCATCTTGTAATCACACATTTATTATCAAATTTACATGCTGAATAAATATTAAAACAGTAACGCCCCCCGCCCTCAATTAACAACATATATGCATTAACCCCCACGCCCCTACCCCGAAAGGTCACACACACTTAATCCGTTTACACTCTGAATATGTGGCCCCACGCACAAGAGGCTGCGTGCGTGGAGAAAGGCGAGAGGTACCACTTCAGGCCCGCGTGGATGAATGGATCTTTGGCCGTGATGTTTTCAAGTGTGCGTGCGCTCGCGCGCCTTATAAAGTGCGACAACGGCGCCGCTTCGTTTACATGCAAATACCCCAACAGCAAATTGCGTGTGGCAATCATTCACCCTAGGACCTGATTCACTTTCTATACGGGAAAGGACAGAGGCAAAGCCGCCTCACGTCACTTCCTTCACACGAGAAAAGTTGACTGAAATACAACTTACCTGAGTTCTCTCAGTAAAATGTCAGTAATGCAACACAATAATAATAATAATAATAATAATAATAATAATAATGCCAATTTTAAGACTGAAGCTTAATTATACATTTCCCTCCGTCTATAAGTGTAACAGTAATCATGCCTCTGAGTTTTCGTTGATGCAAAAAACGAAGAGGTGGTGGGGGGGGGGGCAGATTGATGATTTAATTAGCCATCCAGTAGCGACCTGCAAAAGGAAGGGACACAAAATAAGCCTTTATTTGCATAGCCAATCAACTCGCTGCATGGGCGTGACTTGCTCCCTCCCTTCTCTCTGTCTCTCTCTTTCTCTGGCTATGGATGATTTTGTGCGCGCGCGTGAGCTGTCCAGAGAGAGAGAGAGAGAGAGAGACAGAGAGAGAGAGAGGGATGCGCGCATATGAGAGGGTTGACTTCTTTAATAAATGTGGGGTTCATCCTCTTAAGTGGCCTCCAGAAGCGAGAATCACTCTAATAAAGCTCGAAAATGTCGATGATATTCGCATAATATTCCTTCAGGGACTCGTGCAGTTCCGCGGACACTTTACGTCTCTTTATGTCACTTTATGCTTTTCTCCGCTCTTTTTTTCTCTCCTTCTATCTTTTAGTGCCACACAGAGCTCTTCTAAAATAGCTGTGTGTGCCACTGTTGGAATAAAGTTCGTGATTTTAGCGCCAAATCATAAAATTATATTTTTGCTTGATATTTATTATTTATTATCTACCGCTAAAATGTGCTAATGAGTTCAATGCAAATGATTCAGCCCATATTACATTTACACATAAGTTATTGCATGCAGTACGAGGATGTTCAAGTCTCTCAGGTAAAAATAATAAAATGACAAGCTACAATTATAAGGCATCTGACACACACTATTAAAAACGTATACCCAGAATATTGTTATGAAAATCAATTTTTTTTATAATAAGCGAGGGTCACAAATACGAAATTCAGAGTGAAACGGTTTTACTTTTCGTCACCAATTTCCCTGAAACATCATTATTCACTCACAACAAATCCGCGTATGTGTTGGTGCTAAATTCAATAAATAAGCGCACTAATCGCTACACTTCCATTTTACAGATAAAATGACTAAGTGCACATTTTGGCGATCATCCAACAGTTTGCGATCAATGAAGCGGACTTAGAACACGCACAGTTATGCCTTAAAATACCAAGTGTAAATACAAATTTGGAAATACAAATCCTTACGTGCAACTGCGGCCGCCGTGGACGATCTTCCAAGTTTCTCCCCGCGCACACACGCTCACACGCGTTACACTCACACACAAACTCCGCGTGGACATAGTTGGTTTCACTGTGCAAAAGAGGAGGATGGAGAAAGCGAGAAGAGCAGGAGGGGGCAACAAGAGCGTGTCGGGGTGGAAGGGGGGGGGGCGGCGGTTGGTGTGGAGGAAATAAAAAAAAAATAAGTTGAAGCCAGAAGATGCTCACGTTTGGCTCCCCTCAATTATCCCCTCCCGTGAAGATAGGTGGCGTGCGTTTCAGGGGGCTTCTCCTCCGTGTGCACTGCAAAGAAAAGGAGGTGGAAAGAAAAAAAATGTCATTAGAAGAGGCGGAACACGTCAGTCCCGACCCAGGTTTGTTTCCTGGAGTGGGTGTAAGACATCAGTTGTAAACCTGCCCGAGCAGGACGCGCGCTCCCTCCCTCCTCCCAACCACTAGCAGGCTTTATTTCTAAGGCTTTATTATCACCGCTGGACCGGAATCCGCTCACCACCGCGCTCCGGTGTCATCGGACCAACACCACTGTTTGTTCCCTTCACAACAAGCAGGTACGTTCCTCGCACTCTCCCTATTTTGTTCGCACTCCAAACTGACATTCCCCACTTCTACGCGCTCGCGCCTCACTCGGAACTTACCTGCGCAGGTGGATGAGTTGGTTTGGAGGAGGGAAAAAAAATCCATGCATGCGCAGAGGCGGCCGGTGGAGTCTCCTCGTAGCCTGTACCGGGCGCTCTTTGCCCGGCGTTTTGTTCGGCGCAGCACCGCTGTGCTCCGAGACGACCAGACGACGCTGGTCCGCCCGGTCGGTCCACTTGGTGTCCACTCGTGCCAAACTGCAAAACAAGTGACACGCACGACCTCTTGTCGTTTTCAACTTATCCGTACATATTTGATCAGCTGCTCCCGCGACAATCTTTCAGCATTTGTCGTGCGCAATTCACACATTCAGCGCGTCCGCAACCACGTTTTCTTTTGCACATTTTCATTTGCGTGATTGTAATTGATCTGGAATTTCGGAAAGCATGTGCGCGCCCCAATAATTCAGTGGCAGCAATTTGTTCAAAGTTCCGTTGTACTTTTCCTGCATGGCTGAGAATTGTGTACGTGTGTGCACGCCCGTGGAGCTCAGATTTTTTTTTAAATGGCCTGAAATGAGATTTATGAAGTTGTTTTTGCTCCTCATTGTCGAGTTTGAAGCCCCAACGCCAACTCGCTGTTACTTTTAACAGCCACAACTCAAATAAATAAAACAAAACTGACTAACTTTTCGCATTCAAACGAATTTATTGAAAGGTTTAAGCACAAAGGCGTCTACTATTAATTTATCATCACTTCCTGTCGTGATGATTTCAAAATTATCCAGAGCATTTATTTTTATTGTCATGATTATTTTGTCATTGTGTACACCAAAGTTAGTTTGTGCGGACGTCTTGGCTAACGGCGCCGTGGTTCTTGTCCTTGTGCGTGCTGGTGTGTGTGTGTGTGTGTGTGTGTGTGTGTGTGTCCCGTCAGAGTCAGACGACAAGCTGAATCCACGCGTTGGGGTCCATGCGAGCTGCCGTCTGAGCCCACACGCGCACTTCTAAATGAGGCAGGAGATGATGGCGGATGGGCCCCGGTGCAAGCGGCGAAAACAGGCCAACCCGAGACGGAAAAACGGTAAGAGACCGTCCGCCGGAGCTTGCCCTGCTGATCAAGTCCCAGCCCGCTGAGCACCCCAGTCCGGACCGTTACTCGGCGACAAACACGAAGCGTGTTTGCAGTCTTGTGTGCGTGTGTGTCTTTCGGGGTGCGTTGTTGAGCGAGCGACGAGCAAACTTGAGGATGTTGGAAAGTTGTGTCGGGTGCCGACGGGCCTCCTGGCTGGGACGAACCCGTCCTGTGGGGGAGTGCTGAGGCCGAATGAGGGGTGTAACGGTCAGCCGGTTGTGGCTGATCCCAGGACACGCGCGACCCTGCGACTCCATTTTTGCTCCGGTGCGCGTGTTGGTGTTGGATTTTACATCTACGGCACTCTTGGCATTTGTTTTGTCTTCTTTTATTTTAAAAATAAATACGTCTGACACAAAAAGTCACGCACAGTTCATCGCGTGCGTTCGTGGACGTTGACGGTTAGAAATACAGGACTTGTCATCTAAACTCGGACACTAATTGGCGCGCTGGAGGTGCACATTTATCGCTTTTCTTTATCCATTTGAGTGCACTCTTTCCCACAAGAGGCAAATGTGCTGTGACATTTCCTGGCCCCGTTATTCCTGATTATTCCACGCGTACGCACAGTGCGTGTGTACGTGCTTGCGTGAGAATATGCGCGCGCGCGCGCGCGCGCGCCTGTGTGTGAAACATGAAGGCTGCCATGCAGCTGCTCAGGCGAGCTTTGCATTTTTGTTTAATCTACGACCGAGTTGTTATATGTGTATCATATTTTTAAAGCAGTTCCCCCACGGATTCTTTATACGTATCAGATTTCATTTATTGATTTGCTGGATCGATGGTCGGCAGACAAATTATTCCTGTTCTGAAAAGCAGCAGCTGAGCTTAAAATATTCATTTATAAAAAAATAAAAATAAAATAGAAAAGCCTAGTGAGAGATTGTTCAGCAGCACCTGTTTACAAAAAGAAATGAACCACCCCCCAAATGTACAAAAATATTAAAATTAATTTTCACATGTCATGGAAGAGCTCAGATATTTAAATAGGCTGTGAAAATAGTGGAAATAGTTTGCATGAAAATAATATATGACATGTCGTTCCCTGCTTGATGCCCCCCCCCCTCCCCTTCCGAACCCCCCCAACACCCCTTTGGGAATGTTGAGTCTTATTGAGGCTTGGCCGCTCTCGCCGTCCTCTCCCTGTCGGCAGCGGAGGGCTAAGCGGGCCGGTTTCGCGAGCCTCCTGAGAGACTTTACTCACTAATCAGACCCGAAACGTGATTGTGAAATCTTGCAGCGGTTGGGATGTGACTCTCTGTCCATGAGTTCTTTTTCATTTATTTTTCCTGTTTGTGGTGAACGTGATCGTTTTTCTAGCCATCCAGCCAATTAGTATTAATGAGGCCTTTGCTCACTAAGTTGTCCAAGCGATGACATTCTCATCCAGATGACTGTTGGCCTTCAGGGCTGGAGGTGGCACACGGTAGCGCTCTCTGGCCAGTGTGTCATGTGATATTAAACCACAGCTCATCACTTCGTCCTGCATGTCTGCACACCAACAAAATATTCCCAAGTAACATGAACGCACAGCGAAATTTTTCCCTTGGCCAGGTGCGGCTCTTCGGATCTGACGCTGAACCAAAGTGCGCTTGTAATCTCGGTTGAATTTCCCACCAGACAACGGCAAATCTTGTGATAAGCCAGGTTTTATGTATTCCCACTTTTAAATCCTGCATTACCCTCATCTGAACCATTTCTGATTTCACTACATGACCTCTAACCTTTGAGTGTCAGGATGTTTCCTCGGAACTGTACTCAGATTACATAACAGCTGCAGCCCAGTAACGCACTTTACATGCAGTCTAAATTACAGCGTGTGTGTGTGTGTGTGTGTGTATGTGTGTGCGTGCGCGTGCACACACATTGAATGTAACACAATGCCACATTTGTGCCAGTCCAAACAATTTGTCCATTGCTATTATTCCGCAGTCTTTTTAAAGTTCTGTGGGAGAGAACCATGAGCATTTGGGAAGGGGGGGGGGGCATGTGGGAGTCAGAGAAGGTGCATCCCCCTCCTCCTCAAGGTACAGGGGGAGGGAAGGAGGAGGTTTCACAGGCCGCTCACGGACAATTGATTGTCAGCGGTAATGTGTTTCATTTACATGTTTATACCGTCAATAATGGCGGGGGGTTGTCCGCCGCACCATTCAGCGCCGCCATTCCCATACGGGTCGCCAATTGTGTGCAGCCTTCCACTTCTGATGGCTTCTTCTGTGCAGAGAACTGTTTCACGGCGCGTCCGTGTTGAAGGGATTATTCTGTTTGAGCAAGTGAAATAATTACGACGAGATGTTCTGGGGGCCGCTGTGGCGTGGCGGCTTTTGGTCCACATAAATGCGGCAAGGCGTGTTCTCACACCTCAGCCTGGTGCAGGAGTCTAAATAAGCAGCGCGTGGCAAGCACAAACAGGCCGAATAGGAGGTCAGATCTGTCCCATCACTACCAGTGTGACTGCTTTGGATTTGTTCTTCCTTCGCCTGTGGCTTCGAACTACAAATCTAAAAATATATACACATTTATAAATATATTTTCTGAGTGAGAGTCGAGTGCACCAGTGTGACGGTCGTCTTCTTCCACGCCCCTCCATCCCCCGCCCCCATTCTTGTCATTTAAAAATTTACGCTTTTTTTATTTGATATTTTGTCATTTCATAATTTTCAGAGCTATTATTTTGTCTTCATCATCATCTCTGATATGTGTCCCAGTTGAGCAGCAAGTGTACACAGACATGCACAGTTGCATACACCTTTGACAAGACACATAAAAGCAAATAGTGTGGCTTGTGGCTGTGGGCACACAAAAAAAAAAAAAACATGCGCGCGCACACACACACACACACACACACACACACACACACACACACACACACACACACACACACACACACACACACACGCACACACACACACACACACACACACACACACTAATGATCATCTCCTGCACCCTGGACATTGGATAGAACCTTTTCATCCCTCCTCATCATTCTCCAAAATAGCCAAGAAAAACATTTCCTGATGTATTTTATTTTATTTCTTTCCCATTTTTATTTATTTCTTTTTCGTGTCCTCGACCGCCGCGCTTGTGTGGAGACGTTTCTTTTTTTTTTTTTATTTCCCCCCTCCGCCTGGCGGCCAGCGAACACACACTCGCAGAGGCACCGGCGGGCCAGACCCCTGACACGGCGGGTCTTCGGAATGCCTTAGGTACCATTTCACTTTGGCTCACATCAATGCTGACCTGAATGCCTTTCATATCTGATCCGCCGCGTCTCTCCTGGTAAACATCCCCCGGGGGGAGAACAAAGAAAGGAGCTCCTCTTCTGCTGCTTCTTCTTCTCCCTCTTAATCACAATTCAGCCCCTCTCGCCGCCAGCATCAGGGCTGCACATTTGCATTCAGCATCAGAAAGGGGGCCGAGATGAAAAGGGGGGGGGGCGAGGGAGGAAGATGAGGGAGGAAGGGGTGGCTGCTGGAGAGAAATAACTGGGCTGTTTGTGCTTGTTTGTTGCCGGTCCCCTGGTTACAAGCCTTTTATAGCCTCCCTCCTTTCGCGGGGGCCCGGGCCCCTCCTGACACACAGATAGTGTTACGAGATGGCGTGCTCGCACTATTCGTGGACACTGGCACTTCTTGAGAAGAAGCGGCGGGCTTGTGCATCCGTGAGCAGGTGTCGTCTCGTTCTTGCCTGCGAAAGTTTGTGACCTGCAAACACAGGCAGGTGTCTCACAAGCTCCTTGTGTAACTGATATCTTTATCGTGCACCTCCCAGGCGGGATGGATGCAAATCTTCAGCAAAGATGGGGAGATTTGGGATGCGGGGTGGGGGGCGGCATGTGATATGGATTTCTTTTTACCCTTTCTTTTCCTCACACAGAACTTTTTTTCCCCCTTTTTGGTTAAGAAGAAGGATTATCGGTACACCTTCCCTCCCCCTCCACCTCCTGGCCAAGCTGCGCAGGATTTAGGCAGATTTACTTCAGCAAACACCTTTGGACACTGAGTGGGGGGGGGGGTGCTTGAAGGAGAAAGACTCTGTTTGCAAAAGGGGGCTTTTGTTCTGAAAAGGTTCTGGATAATGCCTTACCAGGCAGCCATGATATTAACCCCTGCTTTAGAGGGACAGGGTGGCTGGTGTCGGCGGGTAGGCGGGGAGGGCGTTGCTCTTGAAAAGGGGGTGTGAGGGTCTTCAAACACGCACATACACATGGAGTCAGTGCCAGAACTGGGGAAAGTGACGGCTGGGTGAGAACCAGCCGGGACATTTGCAGTTGAGATCACATTCGGTCGCTGTGACCACGGCGGGCGCACTACTAGGCTGCTGCTTCTCATGTTAGGATTCTTGAGCCACTTGACATGTTATCGATGTGTCCGCTTTGCCCGCCTGACTTCATTTCATGCCTTCCCTCCCGTCTTTCTTTCTTAGTAACAAAAACAAACACAATTGTAGACCTCAGTGGTCTGGCAAATACCTGCATGCTTGTGTACGCACGCCATCTTTAATGCCTCAACGCGGCACGACAATGCATTCGCAAATATCACGCCTCATTTGAGTCAAGTGACAAGTCTTTATGGGGCCCATCCGGCCCGGCTCATCCTGCCGTTTGTTTTCACTCTGCTACTGTGGCACGTCCTCCATGTGATTCTCCACATGTTCACACACCTATGGTACTTTTTTTAGTTGAGATGGTTACCGAACCGACAGAATTTATCCATCCGTCTCTCCATTTTCTGATCCGCTTATCCTCACAAGGGTCACGGGTGTGCTGGAGCCTATCCCAGCTGTCTTCGGGCCATAGGCGGGGTACACTCTGAACTGGTTGCCAGCCAATCACAGGGCACACAGAGACGAACAACCATCCAGGCTCACACTCACACCTAGGGACAATTTAGAGTGTTCCATGAACCTGGCATGCATGTTTTTGGAACGTGGGAGGTAACCAGAGTACCCGGAGGAAACTCACACAGGCACGGGGACAACATGCCTTCTCCACACAGGAAGGCCGGAGCCAGAATCGAACACACGACCTCCGCACTGTTAGGGCGCTAACTAGTCGACCATCGGGCCTCCCCTGACAGAATTTAATCAATGTCAAAAGCCAAGCCAAATATTTTGTCTGATTCTGCAGCTTACTTACCAAATTTCCATTGACGGAGACGCTAAAAGGTGCATGCACCATCGCCACATTTTCTGAGTAAAACATAATCACCTCAATTGCCCATTAGAGAAATATTTTTTTTCCCCGGTGCTGTCTCTCTGCCTGTGGCGACTGTAGAGTTGGCACCTTTGTGCAGACACATTTGGAACATCATCCACACACACACACGCACAAAGACACAATATTTGATTGTCGGCATCACTCGAGGCAAGGTCAGCAGCCCATGCACCAATCAATAAGTGAGCCGTCGAATGAAGGCCTAGTAATATGTGGAAGTGAGCGCCCCCCCCCCCCCACACACACACACACACACACACAAACTACCTTTAACACGTTGATAGAACATGCCATTTGAAGCGGGATCACTTTGCTCCATTATTCACCGGCACCTCAGTGTGCCCCCCTCGTTACCTTTTTCTAACGAGGGCTCGCCTGCGCCGCTCCGTGCCCTCACATGGAATTCAAATGTGTTATCTTGCTTTAATTGCGGCCGATTGCCAAGTGAGATTAACAAAATTAGGTCGTTTTGCAGCTGCACACATTCCTCTTGCTTTCATCTCGCCACTGATCAAGCGGCCCGCTAACCGGAGGTTGCAGCCTAAAGAGGAAATGGTCAGAAATTACATGCGGCCTCTCTGTTATTCAAACATACATTTAACCTCTGGCAAGAGTGAGTCAAGGAGAGATGAAACGTGGATTTAAGGGAGGCGGCACCCTTTGCTTTAAATGTCAGCAGTGGCACAGCGCATGGACATGGAGAGCAAAGTCGAGCGTGGTAAAAAGTCTGAGAGGTGAATTTACGTGTTAATAGGTTCTGACTGGATAGGGAGCCCCCTCCCCTCAACGCCAAATGTCCCGCTGCTGTCAGCGGCAGATGTCAAACAAACACCTCCTCAGGTAGCGGGGGGATAATCACGCCGACAGGCCTGTCCACCGCTGTTCTGACAGGCGGCTCAAACTGACACGGCAGAGGAGACGTCTGCACTTTCAGGTTACACCTCAGAGGAAGCGCGTTTCAACGCAACATGTTTGATGCCGTGAGGCCACCGTTTGGTGTTTGTGTGGCCAAGCCAGCGACGCAGACTCATCTGTTAGTCAGTTTGACGTCTCACGCACGATGACTTGTAGGTTGTGTGAGTTAATTGCAGCGGTATCGTCAAGATCGGGGAAGGCACGGACGCCACCTGTGCCAGTGGTTCACAACCTTTAACGAGCCAAGTCACGTTTCACATGATGAGAAATCTCCTGGCACTCCGCCACACATTTTCCATTCACAAAAAGTGGAAAATGTAATTGCCACCGAGTGGAAGAGCAGTTCATTGATCTGCCTGCCACGATACATCACTTGCATAACTAGATGACCGAAGGTAACTTTGTTTGGAATTAATACATTTTGGGACCGAGCAAGGGAAATTTGATCATTACCTTCAGGATACCTGATGAGACCTCATGATACAGTAATGTGCAACAGTCAACTGGTTTGGAGTCACTAATCTCGGTATTTTTTCACCAACAGTCAAGGCTAAAAGTTTGACTTCCGTGTGTCTCAGCAAGTGCTACCCCGTGTCCATATGCAAGCCCCCCCCCCCCCCCAGTCTATATCCACCCCCTACCAAGGGAAGCCATGTCCTTATCGCCCGGCATTCCGCAGATAAATTGCCCTGTGTTATTCTTACGACTTTACTCCCTCTCAACAGTGATGCTTCTCCATACATGCTGGATTTGGGGTCATTTTATTGTCCCGTTAGGACGCTGCGTTCTGATGACGCCATTTATTTCATGTCTCTCACACTAGACACCAAACTAAATGTGATACAGCCTTTCAGTGTGTTGGCCCCTAATTGAGGAATACAATTCCTTTTCAGCTAAGAACTGCTCTCTCTCTCTCTCTCTCTCTCTCTCTCTCTCTCTCTCTCTCTCTCTCTCTCGCTCTCGCTCTCGCTCTCGCTCTCGCTCTCGCTCTCGCTCTCGCTCTCGCTCTCTCTCTCGCTCTCGCTCTGTGTATATATATATATATACACACATACATATATATGCAATTTGGCTGCAAACTCCTGAAGCACCAATCACAGTTTGGCTAAAATTATGTCTGCTGATTAGCTGCAGTGACTGGCAATGACTTTTCAGTAATTAAAGTCATGAAATATTCACTTGTGCTACCTTTACAGCAGCCTTCTTTATGCTGTACTATTAATAGTCATTTACATTGCCCAATGTTGGGCTATATCTTTTAGGAGGTCTGTTTTTGCCCGGACAAATGTGTTTCACCTTCGCAGAGTCCATTACTTCCGTCAATTTGGGGCTTGTGTGCCTCCGCCCTTCCACCTCATGCAAATTAGTCTGGTCATACAGTCATTGGGCGGTTTATATGTCAGTCCTGATCTGCAGCAACACTAATTGGTTGTGATGTCACTCCGTGTGTGTGCATGATAATCATTAACATGCATTACCCTTGTGATACTTTCACCTGGTGAAAATACAACAAAAATGAAATCAAGTAGCTCAATCATTGTATTTTAACGTCCATCAGTCCGGTTTATACCGCTTCCCTTTTCAGTGTCTATTGCAGCAGACTGCAGCTGAAGACGAAACTAGACTGGTCACCAGACAGTCACAGGACTGGCACGAAGAGGCAGACAGTAATTCACATTCGTTCTTTTTTCTGTCAATCATAAAATGGCAGATGCTTACATAGTTTATTTAAAGTGTTGGCATGGCTTTCCCTTTCTCTCTCTCTCTCTCTCTCTCTCTTTCTGAACACACACACACACACACACACTCACACATCTTCTGAACCTCACCATGGCCCTCAGAGGGAAGCAGATAAGGATTTTGCGATGAAACTTTTAGTGAATCTGGCTGCTCCAGTTCCACGTCACAGAACCCTCCCCCACAGACTCAGTCTCACACACCCTTTGTTGCTGTCATATATTGCTCTTAACATTTGTGTGGGAGAGTCGAGGGTGATTATGTTTTTAATTTCAACCCCCTTCCCCCCATCCTCCCACCACCTGTTTGCAAATAATTTAACGGTTTCCTTTCCTCTGCGTAGTCTTTGGCTTCTTCATCTTCTCACGACTTTGTGCAGCACCTTCATCTTCCCCTGTCTTCAACATCCTCTTCTTCCCAATCGCCCGCCTCACCCCACTGTCGCACCCCGCCCTCAGCTTTGCAGGCTGACGGCTTGATGGCCGTTTCGACAGGCCAGCATTGAGGTAAAGCAGTGTGACGGCAGAGTTTTGTTAAGCTCAGAACAAAGGCTCAGAGATGCCGGGCCGGGCCATTGTCCCGTGCACATATTGGCCTCTTTTGCAGGATTTAATGCTCTGTTTACCTCCAGCCACTCACTGCTAATATTCAGAAAGGAGTTCCGTCCTGTGGGATCCACTTCAGGGTGACGGAAGGGAACGTTTTAGAGAGTATGTATGTGTGTGTGTGTGTGTGTGAGTGTATGTTTGTGTGTCAGATGCAGCCACACGATTTTGTGTGAGCATGCATGCGCTTGTGCGTGTGCGTGTTTGCGCGCGCGTGCATGCGTGTGTGTGTGTGTGCGTGTGTGTGTGTGTGTGTGTGTGCGTGTGTGTGTGTGTGTGCGCGGGTTTGTCTGTGAGTGTGTCTGGACTGTCCCCTGCATGCTCTCTGGACAAACTGAAAGCAGCGCTCAGTGGGATTAGAGAATGAGTGTTGTTTTGGGGGTACGGGGGTGAGGGGGAGTCATTGGACAGAACACACAGAGGGATTCTGGGAGTTTTTTTTCTGACCATGTTTTTGGGCAGGTCCACATACAGTTTACACTCTCTCTGATTTTGTAAAAGTTACCCTTTCAAAGAAAGTAGGAAAAAGAAGGCTGGCTGCCACTTGCAGCTCTTCAGGGAAAAACGATCCCATATAAACTAAAAAAAAGAAAAAAAAAAAGAAGGCGCTGGCGTCTTCAGGAAACACGCCATAGCGGTTTGCCTTTGTTTTTACATAAATTTCAAAGCTAAATTCCAGAGCAGTAAAGGCGGGCGAAGGCGCCGTTGTGGAACCCAGTGTTACTTTGACGAGCACATAAAGATTGGGAGCCGGTGCCAGCGGAACCCATCTGTGCTGGAGAGTGGAAGACTTTGATTGGTTAACGTTTAAGGTCAAAGCCCCACACCCCGCAACAAAACCCTCAGAATGATTGACAAGGCACGACTCTAATTGTTTTAGGAAGAAAGATCGTAAATCCTCTTCCTCTTGCTGTGGTAATTAAAGTGTTAACCGGATCAAAGAATGCAAAGAACTTGGTGTTTTCCCCCTCCCTTGGCAAAACAGTTACAAAATTACAGCAGATAAGAAGTGAGCACTGTTTATGCAATCAACCTAACGAAGAAACAAAACCATTTAATGCGGCAAAATCATCATTCATCTGCATTATAATTGCCTCTCTCTCACACATCTACCAACATGCTTAATTAAAATTGTGATTAAATGCGGCGGCAGTGCCGGCAAAGACACATGCGCACACGCGCACGCAGCGCACGCACGCACACACTCCACCACCTAAACAGGTGCAACACAGTTTAAAAGTAAAGGGAAGAAGCTAATTAACATTAGAAATTGTCAAATTGCCTGCAAGAATTTGTGTTAATTTCAGTCACTGATGAGGTAATTTATGGTGTGTCTGTGTGTGTGTGGGGGGGGAGGGGGTGTAAGGTGAGGATCATTGCAGTAACGCGCACACACACACACACACACACACACAGGGCATGCAGGTGAAGCTGTTGGCTAAATACAGAAACTATTTGCTACACACAATCGCCCCCCAAAAACTCAGAAGTTATTTGAAAATTGGAGTCTGGTGCACGTGGCACACACAAGACCCAAAATTTGCTTCTTCACATTGCAATGAAAGTCAAGGAAAACACAATATGTAGCTGGTGGCTCTGAATTTTTTTTCCGTACGGACTGTGATGGGAGCACCGTTCGGGATGTTGGCTGCAATCCTCAGTTCCCACTCAGACTTTCCAGAACCTTCACAGATACTGCTGATCTGGACCTCTCATGTTCACTACCCCTAGTAATTACCTGTCATTGTACATCATTATAGTTGGCGGTGCTGGAATGTCGGATCAGGAACGAGACAGCGAGCCAAACCTTTCCACCATCTTGGGGGAAAAAAAATTGGCTGCAGAAAGTTCCTCTAGAGTCACACTTCTTATGACGGGTGTTTGTGCCGGCAGTATGGCGCTTGTGTTTATTGTGTGGTATGTGAGGGGGGTGGAAGGGGGACAGTCGTTACGGTAGTCGTTACGGCAGAGTGTGGTGGGAAAGAAAGTGAATCGGAAATTTCTTCATGAGTGAAACCTGAGCGTCCTCACTTTCTTTTTTTAAAACTCCGTGCCGACTTGCGTTTTGTTGCGAATGATACATTGGGTTTGGGGGGGGCAGTTGTACACTACTACTGAGATGCCCTTGAGCAAGGCACCATCCTCAACCCCCCCACATGCTGAAACACTGCATGCATGTTTGTGATGTGGTTCTACGGGTGCGGCATGCAACACAAAATATCTACAGCAAAGTTTACATTGAATTTCCCCTTAAGGCAGGACAATCAATACCATAACTAAAAAAACTGAAGCAGAGATGTCACAAATGTAACTTGGTGTCAGGGATATATTCCATGTGAGTAAGTAGAATGTGTAAGTAGTGGCGTTTTCCTTCATCCGCAGCAAAGGTCCTTGCCGATTATTTCATGTTGTCAGGCCCTCTCCGAGCCCGCCGCTCCCTCCCTCCTCATCCTTGAAGCAGGTCAGCCAGTAAGTGACAAGGTATTTCGCTGTTTTGTGAACCTTTGCCAGACTGATTGTTCACTGCAAGTGTAGTGTAACTGAGCTGCTTGTAGCTCGCCCAAGTGTGGAAAATAAGATCGAGGGCTGATTTTTTTTTTTTTTTTTTTTGCTCTCACTCCCATTGAGTACCCAGTCCCCAACCCACCCCTTTTCCTCAATACCACGCTCTTGGTTCCGCATAGATAGTAAAACAGATGACCCGAGGTTGAGCTTGCACGCGTACATACATTTGTGTTCCACCTGACAGGCCGCCATCTTCGTCCAACATTTACACTCATGCTGCGCTGATCCGTGACCGCTTTTGGCCAAGGAGGCTTTTCCTGCCTCAGCCATGTGTTGAGTCATGCCCGGTCTGTCGACATACTGGAGGTCAAAAGCTCCTCTTTCCAACGTAGTAGCCGGCCTTCCAAGTGTCTCATAGGGCATACAAACCATAATCATTGCGTCGTTGTTTTTTGACTTTGGAATTATTTTTTTTAAATTCAATATGTTCATCAATTATGCAAACATAAAACATTTCCTTTAAAATGAACATGACAGAATATTGATCGTTTAAAATGATGCAAGCCAATTTGTAATTTTGTCACAAATGTTTAAATATAATTGCTATATCCGAGGAAGAAACGTGTTAGTGGAAATGTGCTGCAAAATGCACTCATCGATGGTCGTTGTACGGTCAAACGCTTTGGAAGTGTGGGCCATGTTCCAAAGGAGGCCGAATGTTGTTGCAGATGATTGAAAAACATCGCTGACACTAAAACTGGTTTGAGACTGTCCCTGATCGAGCCATTTTATTTTTGATTCCATCCATTTTTGAAACCATTTTGAAATTCTTTTTCTGATCTCCGTGGAGTACCTGTTGTGATTTTAGGATTATAAGTGTTTCTGCCAACTGGATATAAGAGATAATATTATTATAATGGCTGTAGTCGCCTGACTCGTGGAACAGATGTGTAGCTGCGCTTTGATTCGCACGCAGCAGATGGAGGAAGCCTCTCGTGTGTCGTATTAAAAACTGTACCTTGTTTATGGCCTGAGGCGCAGTGTGGAGACAACCGTGGATTTATCAGATAAAATGCTACCCTAAGTGTCTCCCTACGATTCAAACATATTTTTCTGCCGGAGTTCACAGGGATGGGATGTGATGGGATGATGGCGCTTAGGTGAAAGAGCTGCCTGTACAGTGACAACAAAGCACAGACGTGTAGGGAAAAGCCTGGTGCAAAGCCACTGAGAAAGACGGAGAGGGAAAATCGGGGGCGGGGGCATCGCTAAAATTAGTACAGCATTAGAGTGGGGCAGGGGGGTAGATGGGGTTTGTGGAATACACTCACACACAAAAAACAAATAAACCAAAAAAAAAGCCTTGAGTGAATTTATGTGCGCATAATGCGAGCGAAACCTGTGAAGTATGCCAGGGTTCCTCAGGTAACAGGATTACGTGGGCACATAATTGATCCATTCTGAGGAAAAATGACGGGCCTCTAAAGAGGCCACGGCTTTGGAAATGCAGTTTATGAAACAGGCATTCGTAAATTCCAAGGAATCAATACGTCACTTTTATTACATCTCTGAGCCAGATGGGCGTTAAAGGCAGCGCTCATCCTCTCCATCACACCTCACCATCTTTTGTCTTTCTTCCTTTTCACGCACGGAAGCTCCCTTATCGACACACAACGTTAGCGTGCTTCAATACAGCGAGTCGTTGCAGTGAGTTGCTTTTTTTTTTTCAATCAACCACTACATTGGAGTATTGCGCTTAGCCACTGCAATCTTGTACAGAGTTGCGCAGTACAGTTTACCTAAAAACAACAATTGTTGATACAGTATATGCTTTCACTTGCAATGACCAAATTAGAATGACCTTTTCTTTTCAGGATTTGTCCGCTTTCTTGTGTCTGTGAATGTGTTACGGAGCTCACCTCTCAACCCCCTGTTCTCTTCCTCCCGAATTCCTTGACTCTCGTCTTTTGTTATCTTCCTGATAGGTGGACGCATCAAGGTCCTCAGTTTGTCAGCAGGCCCTCTGCGTGTGTGTCAAATATGCCTGTCGATGTTTCTCTGACTCTTCAGGCTGTTGTAGCCTAGCTGAGCCTATAGCGGGGGTTCCATAGCGACTTGTCTTGCTGGTTCCAAATGTGGCGTTCTGCATTTCACCGTCTAAAATATGCACATTTCGTATAAAGACAATGGCATCCTAGGCAAGGCTTAATTAGCATCCAGAGCTGTAATGCAAATGAATAATGCAGCAAAGACTGATGCAAACGGATAGAAATATAAGACGAGAGCAAAGTAGCTCGGAGAGGAAGTTACAAGAAGCCTCCCGATGCCGCCCTCACTTGGCGGTGGCGGCGGCACAATTAGGAGGGCCCGCTTGCCTGACGTTTGCCAGGATTCTCCTTTTCCCATTCCAGTAGTTCATTTTCAGAGTCAGTAAATAATAAGAAGTTGGTGATGCTTGCGTTTTTAATTCCACCTCCCCCCCTCCTCGCCGCACTTTCCCCTTCCTCAGTTCACTGGGTGACATCTGCTATCAATGCTAAGCAGGTGTTCCCGTGCAAGCAGACATGCCCCCCTGTTTGTGTTTCGCCATCACCGCCACCGTGCACCCAAATGAGCAACATGATTAAGAATCCTGTAAATTTTTGAAAGGAAACGGATGGCTGCCCGGCTAGAACGTAATTACACCGCCACCAACATCCGCAGCTCGCCGCCGCTGCAGCAGCCGGAGCCCAAGGAACAGCAGAGAATTAATAATATATATTGGCATCTTTGCTTGTAATTCATAAATGAAATAAAATGGAGGTGTATCCGCTGATAAGACCCCCCAAGGCGTAATGGATTCGATCGTCTTCCACGATGTGTTAACTGGAAAAGCTTTACTTCTTTTTGGTTTGGAACTCATTTATTTGTGAAATGAGGCCTATGCATGCGCTCCCCCTTTTGCCGTGACATCAGGCTTGTCGCCGCCTTGGACGATTACCTCTGGTGTCTCAAGTGGCGTCCCACTTCCTTCCCTTTAACTTCAAAGACGCTCGCCACATTAAGTTGGTGATTTTTTTTTTCATGTGTGCTAAAGGAAGCGCCACTATCTTTTCTCTCATGTCAGAGCGAGGGTGCGGTGCTGCCAATGAACTCTCTGGAGGTCAAGTGAAGGTGGAGAAAAGAGATCCTGCATGACTTTTGTTGGCTTGCTGTCTCTTTGAGGAAGTGCAGCATCGTGTTCATGGCGAGCTAACGCAGTTCCATCAAGTCTTGATGGGTACGGACATGGTCGCTCATGGAGAAGTTTGTATAAATGTAGTTTCTGATCAGTTTCACCCAATCGCATGCAAATCTTTGTTGCGCACAGAGCTCCTGATTTTGCCCGCGCGTAAAATTTAGCAAGGTGTTTGTTTGTCAAGAGTTACAATGCTGAAACAGGCGGCTCCTCGGGCTGCTGGGAAATGAATCGGGTAAGCGTGGGCTGTTGGGTGGCGATGGCGGCAGTAGGGGGGGGGGGGAGCAGACGAATCAAGGGCGCGATTGTGTCTGGTGCCAGTCAGTCGTAATTAAGAGCCTGGGGCGGGGGGTGGAGGGAGGGGGACGAATAATGGGCAGGGGTGTATATGCACACTGATGGACCTGGAGACTTCACCTCACATGCACATTAATGTGCACAGTGACACATCCTTAAGCCGCGTCTTTTATACGGAACAGCTCACCTGAAAATAATGGCGGTGTCGCTGGGTGGGGGGATGCAAATGAGGCCGGAGGTTAGCGTGGGAAAAGTGGGGCAGGAGGGTGCTAGGTGATCCTCCGGGCAGAAGTGGGTGTGGGGGTTGCGGAGGGTGGGGGGTGCTCTTTGTTTGCAACCACAGTTTAAAAATACCCACCATGCACCTCCTCCTCACCCCCTGCTCTGTGTCACCTCTGCGGCCCCCGGCGCGGCCGAGCAGAGCAAGCCAGTGATGTATGGTTTATTTAACAAAGAGGGAGGGGTAAGGTCCATTTATCAGCCAAACACAGGATCCTGAAGACAATATCATGCTGTGGTATCATGTTTTTTGCAATACATGTTGGAGTGACATGAAGCTACTGTGCTCACTAATTTACCTCTCCTCTTCTTTTTTGGGGTCCTCCTCCTTGTGCACCTGCTGTATCCAAAGCAGGTAAGCCTGGAGTAATTCTTCTGTCAAATAACAGCCTTCTCCAGCACTTAACCCTCAGCTTTTTGTTTTCCTCATTATTATTCAAAGAGCTGTAAAAACATGTGTTTGTTGTCGAAACCACGGCGCACGGCACCAAACCTGTTTGATGGCACAGCTGACACCGCTGTACCACTCCTGCATTATTATTATTTATTGGCTATTCCTCTCACCTCTACTGTCTCCTTTATCACCTGTTTAAGTAATTTCTAGAAACAAGGATGCGGCAAACATACGCATATACTTGTCCACACAAGCACGCTTGCTCTCAGCTATCGCTCATCAAAATTTAATCGCGGCCCATGTTAGTTTTTTTCCGAATAAAGCACACTTAAAAGATGTAGATGCAAATGACGCTGCATTATTCATGTGCTCTGGCAGCACTTGTAGGTTTAAACATTTGCGAGGCCACCTAGATGTCAGTAATTACCTTCACCGTGTCTGGCGTTGTCATGAATAAGCTATTTCCTACGAACGGAGGCCGTGCCTGATGAGCTTTTAGAGTGGCGCTGCAGCCAACTTGTGTTTCGCCACTCCCGCATCATTGACTTCAACGCGTGGCGGGGCTTGGCAGGAACAGCAGTGAGACGTTCATGGACGCGGCCTCGGTTGCGATCCGTTGTCTTCTCCGTGTCAGAGTCAACATGGATCCATAGCCGCATTTTGTCGGCCACATTGTTGCCTGTTTGGGACTCGCTGAGGAGTGCATATCCATTGATGGGAAGTGCCAGAGTCCAAATACTTATGATTGTACTCAAGTATATGTATTTTATTTTTTTTACATATTACATGATTGGATGTAATTATTCTTCTGACAGCTTTTTATTTTTAGTCCCATAATTTGAAAGGATTTTCTACCTGGGAGACTCGAAGCGCTTTACACTGTTACGGTACTTCATTCACCTACCGATGACATAGCATCAGGAGCAGCTGGGGGGGTTCAGTATTTTGCTCGAGGACACTACGACGCGGTTGCGATGGGATCAAACCACCAACTTATGGGTTGGGAAACGACCAATGTACCAGTGATCTGAGCCATGCCACTCCAAATGTGTTGTGCCAACTGAAAACCACCAGCTTATGGCATTTGAAAATTCTTATTTGAAAAAGAAAAAAAAAACTAAACAGACAGAAAGAATCAATTTTTGGCAGTTGTCATCATTTTTTCATTCGGCATTTGTTAATTTGTAAAACGCGTTCTTTTGATGACGTAAAAGACAAAGCCAAAGGTAATAAGCTTTTTGTGCATTTAGTTATTTTGTGTAAATGTACTCATATTCTGAAATAACTAATTTGACTCAGTACTTTGACTATAATTTAACACAAGTAGCTTTACTTCCTCTTACGTACTTACTTTTGCCACCTCTATATGTCACAGCTGTTTCTTTGGAACAGTTTTTGGATGAGTGCTTCTTTTCTAAAATGCGCCACATCTCGGAAACTTTCGAATTTGTGATGTCTCCATAGAAACCAGCGCACGACACACATGCACAGCCGTGCGTGTGGTTAGCAATTAGCCTGCTCTCAGCATGTGACACATGAGGTGCAGGTTGTTGGGGTGTCAGGTGTTAACGCGCCCATCCGGTCCTGTGACAACCTGCTGTAATATCGCCAAGCTTCCACCACAAACACGTTAACTCGCATGCCGTAATGTTACCCCCCAAGTGCAAATGGCGTTTCCCCCGCAGGAGGGCGAGCACAGTGAGATTGCGGCAGCGGCACGGAGGGAAAACAAAGTAGTGAGAGTGTTGGCTTCCATCGTCTTTACGAGCCGGCAGAAGAATTAATATTTAAACATTCTAATAACGTGGCTCGCCTTCTATGCACTTTTAAGCAAAGCAACAATATTTTTCACCTGAGGTAACGCCATGATTTGTCTTCCCACCACGCACATTTTCCAGAGCCAACCCCCAACACTCATCCACCCCGAGAACCTGTTTGTGATTTCCACCTTATTTCTCACACAAAACAGAGGAAAATATTCATGGAGATGAATATTGAAATGAATGTTGCCCATATACGTACTCGATGAGCATGGACGGTCTAGGCTGCGGGAAGCCCGCACAACCCCTTGAGGCTCATGCGACATCTTATAAAATTTGGAATCAGAATGGAGTCCAGCAGTACTCTGCACAAAACATGTGCTTTTTGCTTTTTAGTGGATTTTTTTTTCTCTATTGTTTTAAAGCCATCATGAATAGGACACAAAGAGTTGGGCTACGCTAATAGCTCGTATCATCTATGAGACATCAATGTGCAGCATCACACAAGTTATGAATCCAAATTTTGCCCTTCATGCCCTTCATATATTATTATTGTTGTGATTATTATTTTTCACAGGCACTCAAATGGGCCTGCTGTTTACATGCAGTACAAGGTATAGGTAACCATTTACTCCCAGTGGGACTGTGTAAACAAATGCTCAGTAAAAGCAGGAAAATGATCCTCTTTGAGGAATCATCTAAGGTGGTGGGCTTGAGCGTTGACACAGTGCACACGCCTTCAGGTTTGTCGTTGATCATGTGGACCAGCGGCAGCTAAATTGAATGACATAAAAAAGGAGTTATGCCTTAAGCCCAGCTGCCTGCGAGTGTCTGTGTGCAGGAGGTTCATCTTTATTAGAACACACTTGCGTATATCACTTCTCACCTTGCACCGTACATACAAGCGCTCATAAAATATCAAGTCGTAAGCTGATTTCCACATTTCATGCAAGGTGCTATGCCTATGGATGAACACGTTTTTTTTTTTCTGGTGAAGATTAAAGTCAACATCAAGGTGTTGCAGCTCCTTTGTATCAGGACAGATTGTCTGTCCTCTTTTGATACACAGTGTTCCCTGTGGGTGTTCCCCAGGAAGTGCTGCCGTGCCGCAGGCAATCAACAGGTTTTATTGAAGAGGATGCCCTAAGTGTAGGAAGATGACAACCAAATTACGCCAGCAATGGCCCTCTTTTCACCAAGGCATTTGTCTGATTTGCTGAGGAGTGCTTGAAATGTGTGATTATTTGTGTTGCTGCTATTTAACCTGCTTGGGTCCTTCCCCCTACCTTCTCCTTGCCACCTCTCTCCCGACTCTATAATCAGGAATAAACTTAAATCATATGGATTCCTTAAAAAATAAAAATAAACAAAAAAATTAAAAAAGCACCTCGCACACACAGGCCACAGACTGGGCAGCCACTCTACATTTGCCCTACTATTATCAGTACCCAACAAGAGAATTCCGTCTAGACTGTCGCACGAGGGGATTTAACATGCGGACGGTTGGAGCAAATGACTTTCACAATTAGATTAAATCCTCTGCTAATTTAAGGGAGCTCTGCGACGCCCCCGCTCTTGAGTCATTACCACGACAAGGCAATTGAACACTGATGTCCCGCCACACATTGGTTCAAATAAGTTAAGGTGCAGTGCAGATCTGTCCGAATTCAACTACAGCCATGACATCCAGGTGGCATCCATTTAGGCCTTTCAAGTAAAAAAATGATTAGGTGAGAGTCAAGTCAAAGTATCCAACTGACCACCACGCTCGAAATAAACTTGTGAATGTGAACAGTAGATGGGTGCTCATTTGCATCTGCATTTTAGCACACACTTTCAAAGTAAAAGTCTTGTGGGCACAGAAACATCTGACTCTGTTGTTGACTCAAGACAACCTGCTCCCTGACCGTCATGGCCATCTCATCTCGG
Source organism: Hippocampus zosterae (assembly GCF_025434085.1). Lineage (NCBI taxonomy): Eukaryota > Metazoa > Chordata > Actinopteri > Syngnathiformes > Syngnathidae > Hippocampus > Hippocampus zosterae. Next base: position 26,318,383 of record NC_067452.1, read on the forward strand.
TGGCAGTGCCGCAGTTGCTCTTTTTCAGACGAGGCCAGGCTGGTGTGGGAGCCTTTGGAGGGGTGGTGTGTACTCTGCATGACAATACCTACATCTGTCCGCCGTTTTGTTCTTTGTGTTATTATGGGCTGCCTTTGTGATGCTGTCGTGGTAACAGGAGGTTAGAGGTAAAGGCGGTGGGTGGGGAGGGGGGCGGGGGGTCTTGTGACACAGCTTTTGTTGTGCTTCCATATTTGATCCTCTTAGCAGTTTGCCAAGCCTCAGCCCCCTTACGACTACCCACTGCCACTATTCGTACAACGTTGAAAGCCACAAGTCGCTGTCGAATGCAAACTATTTGGTTTGTCCCTTTGTAGCAACACACAAACTTGTCTGTGCACTCACTTGTTTTATAAGCGGTGTATCTCCCAAATGAGATGGCCACTTTACGGCATCAATTTGCAGTGCGTTAGAGAAGAGAAAAGTTTTATAGCCCCTCCCCCCTGGCGTGCCTCTGGAGGGGCCATTACAGGCCCTTTATTGTTTCAGAGCTGAGGTCATCCTCCCGCTTGGTGCGGGCCAAACAAAGGCCACGGGTTTCATTGGAGGCTCAACTGTGTGAAAGGAAACACGCTCCAATAGTATTTGATTCTGACAGATAGCGAGAAGGCAGCGCAGCAAGGAAACAGCCACGGCACCTGACAGCAGCGCATAAGTCACTTTTGCTTTTTTCAAAGATGTTCTGTGTAAAACATATTTGTGCCCGCCGGCGCTGCAACCAAGGTGTTGAGTACGTCTGAATCGCGATGTTGACAGCCATCAGCGAGGCAGCCAGGAGAAGGCGTGAGGTGGGAGGGATGGGGCCAAGGCAGGGGAGTGTGGGGGGGATTGAAGTCAAACAGGATTCTAAGCGCTTATTTGTTGTATGTCTGACATGACTTTTTGATGTTTACCCACAAAGAACTGCACTCATCAGTAAATAAAAAAGCTCATCTTTGGCAGGAGAACTTCAGGCCTTTGTTTCTGTGGCGATGACCTTGGTAATTGCGGCAGTAATTACAATAAGTGGCCGTTATATTTCAAAGTGCAGCGACCTTCATTATCCAAATCAATTTGAGTCACCATCAATTTGATAACTTGCTGCATGCGCCACTGTATGGAAGACATGCGGCTAACGTGGCTGTCGTCCGCCATATAATGGAACGCTGTTACTAAGATTGAGCCAGGCGGGCTGCTCTTGGCGCTGGCGCCAATCAATATTAACGACTCGTAAAAAAAATAAATAAAAAAAAACTACTGCTTATGCTTGGTCTACTTAAACAAAGTGCAACGTATTGAAGGAAGTAGCTGAAGATGCATGGAAAGGGTCAAAGGTCATCTACTACACATGTGTACGATGAAAAGCATCAGTTTGGAAGAATGTATTGAATTGTGTGCAGACACTCGCGGCTCTATGGAGCCTCACAGAGGTCCACATTCATAGCTTGCCACCTGGATGCAATCCTGCCAAGGGGCAACCGCCGAGCGCTCTTTCAGTGCCACACATGCACGGCTGTTGAATTATGCACCTGTGTTGTGTTGCATGTGCGGCCAAACCGTTTGTCAGTTTTAATGTGTCTACAAAGTCACAGCAGTCGAGCCCTGGATGGCCCTCTCAAGGTCGCGAATGCCATTTATTGAATTCCACCGTCCACAGAGTGGGCACGAGCACGACTGTCTCAATCACCAGCTTGAATGGAAATGACGATTGCATATCGATACTTCCTCATCTTTCCATCGGTGGTGTTTGAACAGCTCTGATGTGGCCGATTCAGATGCTAGGCGCAATATCAGCTGCAGGGCTCGTAGACGTGTGCAGCCAAAATATGTTTGTGATCACGTTAAGCCAAATCCTCCTCCGCCTCAATGCTGACGCATCACCCAGGACAAAACAGCAATTATTCTGTGACCTCATTGCCACGGGTCGGAAAAAATGCGTAATTTGCGCCTGTTTACAAGTTTGGCACACCTGCAGCTCATCCCTCGCCTTGAAGACGCCAGGCGCTGCCAGCCACCGCCGTCGCTGGCTGTCACTGAGACGAGCACAGAAAGAAAGGCGGCGAGCGGGGTGAAGTAGCGAGCGAGAGCACCGCTCTGTGCACTATTCTTCCAGAAGCCTCCGACTGGCTTATTGCTGTGCGTGCTAAGAATCAGCCTTTTACACAGGCGTACAATAGAGACGACATTACTTCCACAGTAGCCTCATTATTTCCTCGCCGCCTACCTTCTGCCCTACACTGGTTTACGCTCTCCTTGCGTTATTGTTGGGCCATAATGGCGCTGGGGTAGTTCTGCAATTCCCTCATTATTTAGCTTATTAAGGCTGCATCGACTCTATAATCGTGCTGCATTTGGTGTCAAAGGGGGCGACTGTACTGATTTGCTACATTTGAAGGCGAAACGAGACTGCGAGCTCAATCCTCCACGCAGGCGGGCAGGATGAAATTGCTCTGCAAATAAAGGCCGCGCGCAAATGCCCCTCGTAGCTGACACACAATGCTTGCTCCGCCTGAAGCAAAGTGCACCTGACAGATAACCCTGCAGATTTGAATGATGTTACACCGAAAAGGTGGCCGTGCCCAAGCACAAAAAAACTTCGGAGCAGCCAAGCTTTGTGACACTGTGAGGTCAGGGCAGAAGAGACCTTTTTATTTGGCACCATCCTGGATTAAAAAACAGAAACAAATAACGCGAAGCATCATTGCCGTGGTTCGGAGATTTTTGCAGCCTCAGCATGAGAATAGTAGAGAATACTAGCCAATTTCTTCACTTCTTTTTTTAGTCTGACTTCTTCTGGGCCTGCGTATCTCCTCTTTGAACAACATCCAGCAGATGGCCAGAATATGTGGAGGCCAAGGGCTGACTGAGGCTGCGTCTTGACATGTGATGTGCAGTCATAGATTGGGGGATCATTGGGCAATTAAATGATGCACCTTGCGAGTACGGCAGGCAGGAAGTGGCGGGCTCGCAGGCGCTCAGTAACGAAGGCTTAATGACTATTCATAAGTGATTTTCACTATGCCGATACACTCGACTGGGAAGCTTTGCCCTGGAGAGTCGGCGCTGTCACTTTCTCTCACCTCAAAAAAGCACCGCCGTCGACGCTGTGGCATGTGAGCGCAAAATTACCCTCAATTCTGCTGGGGGCCCATCTCAGGTCGCATGCAGGAGGACGAAGGGGGGCGGAACATTGCATGTATGGCAAGTACGCCGGATTGATGCAGTGAATACCTTCGCAAACGCCAGAAACGGTCAGATTGCTTAGCTCGCGCATTGATTCAAAACATCCCCTCCCAGGCGTCCTAAGAAGTCAAAGAACTCACTCGTGATCTTGAACCTTCAGGTCACCCCCCTGTGACTCGCATTCTGCCCTGCCGACAATAAATCGCTTTGGATTTTGCATATTTTGACTTGATTTTTGAATTGTGAAGCTCCATGTACACTTGGCGCCGTCCATGCTTTATACTCCAAGTTATCTGGCTCTTATCGACAAGCGTAGTTCCCTTATCAAAGGTAAATACAATAATGGGCTCATTAGGCTCATGGCTACTTGGCATGCGTGTTTGCTCAGCAACATGAGTGTGTTGGGTCAGCCATCTGTGGATGTGTGTGTATGTGTGTGAAATTATGCTTCTAGCGCAACTCCACAGCGCATTAATTGAATAAAGTACCTGAACAAGCCTGACTTTTGCCCCTGCCCCCATCTAGTTGAGAGTGACAATCATTTTGTGGCAAGTGGTCAGAACCACTATTACATAATTAATCTGCATCAATCATTTGGTTACGGCAGAATCATTGAGTCGGGACGTCTCCAGCGCTGTCTCGGTGGTTCAACGCCGACCTCTCAGGTTCACTGGACAATGAGTTTGCATGCTGAACTAGAGGGGAAAAGTCAGTCTCAGGTCTCACAAGAATCAACCGGTTCACTCGGCGGTGCGTCGCAAAGACTCGACTTCTCAGCATAGACTTTTTTTCTTTTTAATAAGAGTGTGACGAAGAGGCCGCCTTTCCTCTCTTTATGCCTATTGTTGGCAGCTGTCATCACCCTCCAAAATAAATGGCTTGAATTAGAATCTTTGACTGGCGGGATGTCGGGTCAAGAGAGGAGTTCCCACCATGTGGTGGAAAGTTAGACCACCAATTAAAGTTGGACATCAGACAGGTGGTATCATTCTACTGAGACTGTGTCAGATTTGCGGGGGTTGCGGGGTCTTCTCTTAGGTCGCCCCCAGAGCAAGCACTTTTAATTGAAGTAGCAGCTCATTTTTTTAAAAGCTAGCAATATGGATGACATTTCTGTCCCCAGCCACCGATGCTCGTCACCACAGCCAAATCACATCAGTCGCCTCTCCGCCCGTCGCTCCCTCCCGTACCGAGCAGACCCCCATCCCACCACCCCATCATTACACTGTGGCATCTATCAGATGGCAGCTTAATTAGTGCTGTATAGCACATTAAGCAAGAGGAGTAGCCATGCTCAAATATTTATAAGCTTGAGTATATTTATGATCTGTGTCATAATTCCTTATTGGAAGAACTCAACATGGCCATCCCTCCCCCTACTTCCTTTTGCCCTCCCTCACTCTCCTCTCCATCACGGAATGTCAGGAAGTGGTGCAATCCTGAGCTGAGTTTCCAACAGACGTCCCTGAGCGCCAGATAAGATGTTCAACACTTACGCACACAGTCGCACAAAGTTTTGGTTTCTGGTGTCAAAACTCCAACACTGTTTTGACTCGCTGTCCATGCATGCATTGGTACTGTCACCCGCAGGCTTTATTTTCCGAACTCACCCTCCTTGGAAGTAACAGTAGCTATTTTTAGTGACAAGGGTGCAGCTTTAAGTGGTGTTGGATGGTACTTCATCGAGGCCTACCCCCCGATTTCCCCCTTGCCACCACCATCACACCTATGCTTAAACAAAAGGCAAGGAGTTATCGCCATCTCTGAGGGCTCTTTGCTTTCTCTGCCACTCAGCCGTGGCTTTGTCCACTTCTCCCCTGAAGGAACCTGGAGGGTCATGTTTGTTTAAAACCCAAGAACTCATCCTTGAGAAGTCCTCTCCTCTCATCCTTTCTCTTGTCTGTGCAGTCGAGGGTGGGGGCAGGTAAGAGGGCAGGTTAGGTGTCATCCAGTGACTTAAGAGGGCGAGTGCCTCATTGTTTTGGATGGTGTTGGAGAGGAAGTAAAACATCATGAATGAGCGCAGCAGGTTTGCTTTTGAATCACAATGGTGCTGCAGAAAACTCAATTTGTTACCTCCACTCCACTTGTTGTGATTTAATTCATTGGGACTTGATTAGAACTAATCGCCACCACATTTTATCAAATTCAAGCGGTTCACCGACACAATGCATTTCAGCTTGGCGTGAGGCGCAGTGGAACAGGGCGCATTTTAAATGCACTAATGGCATTCATGTCCAATTGTTGTCGTGGTGACTGCGCAAATGGTCCACATGAGAAAATGCCTTCCTGGTGGAAAGATCTGCAAACACAGCAGGCTTCGACCCATGTAGTTGGTTCCGGGTCTTGTCTTTATTGATTGATTTACTTTCACTTACAAACATCATCCCTCCCTCGTTGACCACTATGGGCCGGCCAGAGGAATGAGTAGCGCAGCTCCTTCCCCTCCTGGCAGCTCCACACTCCAAGTAGAGCGTGAGCACATCATTAAGTATTTTATTGCATCAGCTGAAAGTTGTTGGAAGCATCAGTGGGGACTTGTACCTGGAAGTGTCTCTGTGTGCGCGGTTCCGTTTACCCCATAGGGAACATAGAGCATCAGCAGGAAGGTGTGACACAACAAATACAAACACACTGGCTACAAAACTATGTATTCCTGCTCCTCCTCTTGAACAAGGCTCCTGTATCCACTCGGGAGCCACCAAGGTGTCGGCTTGCACGCCGTTCCAGCCCTTCAAGCTGTCAGACACACTCCGGTGCCGCCAAATCCTCTTTTCTCTCTTCCTCTTTGGCCACAAACATATTTATCTTCTTCTCGCCGCCATCAAGGGCGAGCGCCAACATCCAGGGCAGCGAGCTCTCCAGGGCCTGTCACTCGACATTTGCCTTTCAGCCATTCAGCCGACACGTTGATGCGCGGCGACATGCAAAGTGAAAGTCAACCTGGCTGCTCCTAAGCTCGCGCACGGGTGCACGCGGAGGACAAAAGAGCAGCTTTGGTTCTGTTTCATGTGTTGTCACTTTCTTTAACCTCCTTCAAGCCACCTTTACTCCCATTTCATCATCATTCTTGCTGAATTCACTCTGGGGGGCCAGAGTTGCTTCATTGTGTTTGGCTGTAAGTACACGTCAGGTTTCCCAATTCTTAATCCTGCGATTCTGAAGAAACCTCATGCTAATCACATGTGTCATGGTGGAAAAGTATGAGCGGCTCCTTAGCTGTTTGAACGAGCATGCAGGCGTCGTGTCCACCACACCACCGTGTCCTCTAATTGTTTGGAAGAGAGCATCTTCCTGTCCTGTTTGTCGTAATGAGAGATAAGTCGCTTCACGCCGTCAAGCACCTTTCTCGTGTGTTGTCCACGCCAATACACACACAAATCTTTGTGCAAGCACATGTCCTCCCCCACTCACACACGCTCTGCAATGGGCCTCGGGCCGACTGCATGCACACCGCTCTTATCTCCCGCGCACAGACTCAGCACGACGCCACCGCCGAGCCACCTGATCTCCTCTCAGGTCCGACTTCCTCTTTGCCGTCTAAATTGTCGTTAATTGAGCATTGCTAATCGAATAGGAGGCTGCCTTTTTAAGAGAAACTGTCACACTGGTTGGGTGTCCGGCGGTGACGTTGTATCTATGTGCGATGTATAATGACATTAAGTATGGCCAATGAGGCATGGGTGGCCCTCTCAGCGCCAGCCTCCTCACCAATTGTCATCCTTGCGAAAGCTTCTGCACGCCGAAATGTCATCACAGGCACTGAGTGTCTGTCAGTGTGTCGGTTCAGCATGTCCGCAGACGAGAAGGTTAAACTTGCTCAAGATGGTTTCAAAACAGACTTCAAGATGACCTTTGTAAGACTCTTAAGGGAGCGACCGTGGGACGAAAAGGGGAGGAGAAGTGGTCCACGGCCTCATCTGATGACGTTCCCCCTGAGGGAGCGCCACTCTGGATGTCTGGAAGGTGCCATGTCACGACTGCTTCACAGTTCCATGGTTGAAGTGTGCTTCCTGTCTGGCAAGAAAAGGGGCGGAGTTACAGGGTTGCAACTCAAGAAATCCCAAAAGGAAGCAGCTGTGAGGGCCAGTTGCCTGTTTTCACAATATTCTGTTTCTGGGCAGTAAGCTTCAAGTGTTCCAACATTGACTATGTCTCTGCTGCAGATTGTTATATTATTGGGTAGAAAGTCAAAAATGTCAACTTTTTGTACAATACATCCACTGTTGTGATGCACAGTGACAATTGGCCAGCATAATAAAATTTGTCTAATTGGGACTGTTATGCCTGTCATGTGATGAAGATGCCTTGTACCCGGGAGTGAAAAAAAAAAAAAGGTAATGTTGATGTGAGCCGAAGTTGTGACTTTGCTGCCAGAGCTAATGGCAGGCTGATTGTCTCACTTTGTCACATGATTCCTGGGCTGACTTCAATTCTCCATCCTTCTCATGGGTCTGTGACACCTCATATTTCTGTTGGAAGCCAATTTGTAGCAGTGGACAGGCACGAGGCAAAGTGGTGAGGTGGCAGTGGGCACCTTAAGAGAGCAAGTGAAGGTGTAAAGGCTGATTGGCTCTTGTCGGTGGGTTCTGTCAAACCTGACAGAGAAAGGATGAACGAGGAAAGGGGCATGTTGGAGCAGGTCATATTCATAAATTCAATCCCTCCACGTCAGCCAACCCCCGAGGATCAATTAGCTGGCTGTTACCATGGAGACTGAGTAGTTATGCAACAGCTTATTTTTATTGGAGCTCAGGGAAGGGAGGGGTTTCAAAGTCTTGTCAAATTTCACCTCTGGATGTCTAAGGGTCTCCTGTGGTCGGGGTCAAGTCAACAAATGTGAACGTTACGGTGAGATGCTCTGTTTGCACTACCTGAAACAACAAACAGTGGCAGGGGAAAAATGAGATGAGGAAGGAAAGGGAAAGTGATCCCCTGGTGCACTATTTACTTCTCGTGCAGTAAAGAAAAAGCCTAGGAACTCTAAAAGAGTTGTTTGTCCAGTGGTATTTGGGCTAATTTTGCTAGCATCGTATATTGTGCTTGCCCGGGGCACTGTTTGTTTTATTCTTCCTGATTTCTCTGATGATGTGCAAAAAGGAAACTCAAACTGCTGCCATCCCCCAGGTCAGAACACAGAAGGATTTGATTGCAAAGGCGGAGTGATCCATCTCTGTTGCCCTCCGTAATGACCCATTTTAAGGTGTTAATCACCGTTGGAAGCCCGATTCGCTGGGATGAAAGGGACTGAATCTGGTCTTCAAAAGATGAGTGGGTCTTCACCATGCTGGGATTGAGGGAGGTAATTTTCCTTCATGCATGTTTCCTTATCAGGTATGTGCTTAAATAGATGCCTTCACTCGCGGCATTTTGTCCAGGGAGACCAAGAGAAAAAAGATTAAAACTGGTCAGCTCAGGCTTCCTGTCTCGCCCAGACTCCAATGTTTGGAGTCTACAACTTTGACTGAGTGCTGGGCTCACATCCTACCAGATTTCTTTATTTGGTACATTAAATACACACGATGATAGGAAAATGATAGATGGGAGAATCAAGCTGAAGGTGAGGGTCACAGGTTTTCTGTCCCTTTGGATCATAGGGGTCAAATCCAGTTCCGGGAAGTAAAAGTGCCAGCTCTCATTGAGCTTGTTTACCTGCCAGTTGAGACGAAGCACCTGCTTCGTGCCTGTCCACTGCTACAAATTGGCTTCCAACAACCTGGAGCCAAAGTCAAATTGTGGCGGGGTTCATAAAGAGAGGAAAGAGCACCAGATGCTGCCATGAATCCTCCAAAAGTTGCAGTGGGACATCACAAGTCATCCAGCAGTGAAGCGAGAGTCAGCAAAATGGGACATTCATCTATCCCGCCAATGGCCTCCACCTTTCTGGTTCGTCATCCCAATTTGACCAGCAGGTGTGATTAGTGCACTGATGAAAGCTTAGGCGAATGATGTTGTGCAATCGTCGCTGTTAAAGAACGGATGCAGGAGGGGGAAACATGGTTGTTCACATGCTCTACTGATAATAGTATCCCGAAGACAAAGGAAATAGCATTTTAGTGTGTGAAGGTGGTGGGACACTGGAAGCATAGCCGTGCTCTTAACGGCATGCTCTTTCATTACTGACTTGTTTTCCCTCTGGAATTATGCATGCACTTCATCCTCTCCTTCAGGGTTTGGAAAAACATGCTTCCTTGCGCCCTGGAATCCCAGCGATGCTCGCTCCGCATGTGGCAATGAAAGTGTAAGCGCAACCCTTTTGGTTCATGCAAACGCCTCCTTTAACTTGGCAGGTAAATTGTTCATTAGGGCCGAGGGACTGAAGAGCGGCAAGAACAAATAAGCCTGAATATTTGTTCAGCGATGTAATCTACACGTCAATTAGCCTGCCAAGCTAATTAGCACCTCACCGTCACCCGAGTACCTGAGCGCCACTTTCAATCCGCTGATCAAAAACAGCAGGATCGACAGGAACACTGGCAGGTAGCTGCGTACATGACAGAGCAAGAGAGAGCGAGAGAGAGAGAGAAAGAGAGAGAGAGCGTTTGTTTTGCCGCACATCACACCAGTGCAGCTGCTCAGTTATGTAAACGCTCATCTGAGCAAGCAGCTTCTCAGACTTTGACACCAGACTGGAACGTACGATAACAATGACTACATATGCACAAAGGGCACCTCACAAAGGGTTAAACGTCCATTGTGGGAACTGTTCTTGTAGTTTGAGAATGTTGTCAGAAAGTGGGATGTTCAGGTCTGATGTGATCAAACAGCACATGTTTGGGGTCACAACCTTAAACATGCTGGCTGTCTTATTAAGGTGGGCTCAAAGCGCTCCAGGTGTCCTACCTCCTGCGTCATGCCACAGTGTCATTAAAAGTGTACTTTGGGCCTTCCTGCAGCTACAAAGGAATGATAGATTCATCATTGGGAAAAGAGAAAGGAAAAAGCTCCGCTTGTTTCCTCCCACTCACACATTGTAGGCTCTGGGGCCCGTGCATTGGCACTGCTTCTTTATGCCGTTAACCGAGATGGCGAGAGAGGTTAAGTCATGTCACATCGCCGTCGGCCTGCACCTGGCGCACCCTGCCGCTAGCGCGTACAAACAGTAGTTTTATTAAAGCAGCAAATTGCAGTAAAAATCAATCTAGTTTGCATTGTTAAAATATATATATATATATATATATATATATATATATATATATATATATATATATATCCCTCCAGTGTATATGATGTGTACATGGAGATGCATCTGTCGTTATTTAAGCGTTGTTCTGCGGCTAATATTGGTCTATTGCTAAAAATTCAGTCTAGTTGCTGGACAACTAATTTGGAGATTGGTGAAGAGTGTGTGTGTGTGTGCGTGTGTGTGTGTGTGTGTGTGTGTATGTGAGAGTAACAGATGTGATTTTACACTCTCATTAGCATGTGAATGAGGCCCTGGGCCGCCAGTTTGGCTCAGTCAATCTAGAGAGGAAACAGAAGATCCTGCTACCCTCATGTGGCCCCTCACCTGGAACCTTGCTCCCCACCCCCGCCAATTGGTTGATTCTTTCTGATGTCTTTGGTCCGTCTGGGATCTCGGCTTGACTACCTGTCCTCCACAACACACACACACACACACACAAGCACACAATGCACTGATGAACCTGATAACTAGTATAATGTCCCAAGTGGTCTTCACTGCCCCGTCATCTACAATTTTTCAGTTCGCTCACTCACCTATAACCAACAGGTTGTACGTACATAGAACACTGTTTTTAGTATTCAGGTTGTATTTATGCACAGATAAGTGGTGGCCTTGGAGCGTCAGAAAGGAATGCAGCCTTGGTCAGATCAAACCAGATCAACAGTTTTTGTGTCTGAGGGGAGAAAAAAGTCGAAGGATGGTTGCACATATTAACGGTTTTCCCTCACAGTGAGAATCCGACCTGTAAACTGGGCATCGTACATGCCTTGCTCAACCTCAAATGAGATTTTAATTCATGGTTGCTTTACGCACAATTGTACATTCCACCTTGCATTTGCTTGATTTTGGCAAAGATGAAATCAAAGTCACTATTCATTCTTCCAAAATGGATGTGTCGTACATTAAATGTGTGAGAAAAATATTTTTTTTTTGTCTTATATTGTGTGATACTGGTGAAGGAACAGCACATCAAATGCTGCTGTGAGCCAGTAATTACTGTACTGTCCAGGTTCTGCTGGAACAAAAAAGTACAGTAATCTGTCCTGGCAGTGCAATATGTAACCACAGCTTTATAATTAATTTTACAGGGAGCCTAATATATTTATAATATCGGATTGCTGCAACACTGTGCATAGAGTTATTAAAGCTTCTAATCAGTCTTAGCAAAAATTAATTTCACAATGATTTCTTAGGTTCGTATTTGCATATGCTTGCATGTTATTTATTTTTGTAGAGTATTTTCTATACAGAGCAGGCACTAGGATTGGAAAGTTTCATTAATATTTTGTAAAATAATAAATCAATAAGCAAACAATCCATACATATAAATCTCTTGATCACAACATTTTGGCCAAAAACACAACCTAATGAATTCCTGAAAAAGATATGGAGTAAATGATGGTGCACACATCACCAAAACCATCCAGAAATTGTTAAATTTATACCTCATCCAATTTCAACCAATATTGAGCATTTTTATTTTTAGAAAACATTATATTTGATTTTGCAAGCACACTTAACGTGGCGAGTGACAGTACTCTCAGCCTGCTCTGAGTCTCCTTTGAGAAATGTATGTTACAGTTTGAAAAGTCTTCATCGAGGTTCAGTTTTATTTTTTTCAAAGGAAAGGTGGGAAGCTTTGGTATGTAAAGTGCAAATGTCCCTTGCAATTGATTCCTAGAAAAACATTTAAAAAAAACATCTCACATGGACAGTGATTTTTCTTTTTATGTCTCTGGTTGGAAGTTCCTTGAGATGCTTCCCTTTTGTCATTGGCTCATTGCTCACTTTCCGAGTAAATACAGAAAATCACCGACACACACACACACACACACGCACAGGAAGACCCACTCTCACATGTGCACGCTGGCACACTGGCGCGTCGTAGCAATCGGCGCATAGATAAGCATGATTCATAAACATACAGTTGAAGCAGATGTGTTATCAGGGTGGCTGAAAGTGCTGCAAGGCTACACCAGCTCTCCTGGGGCGCGCGCACACACACACACACACACACACACACACACACACACACACACAAACACAGGTTTCATACTAAACATGACAACAAGGTGGTGTCCATCAATTTGGCACCCCCTCAACCTGATCCGCATCCATGTCGGCAGATTCCGCCACCACAGTGTATGTTTTTATAAGCGTCTATTTTGAAAGCTAGTCTTCGTGTTGCCACGTCAGGCCTGAGATGTGTGTGTGTGTCTTTGAAATACATGGACTGTATGGATTATAAAAAACATTCCCACTGCTAGTCAACAGCTTGCACTTTCAAACTTGTGTAACATTTCTTGCTGTAAACACCATGATGTCAACGTGCGTTTCTCTTTCCGTGACAGCAATGCATGCGTTGTACTGATGATGAGTAAATGAGTAAAACGGGTCTTTTATTGTGGCAACAAAAATGACACTTGCGTCCTTTCATGTGAATCTGGTTGTTGTTTTCTTGCCATGTGTACATTTGCTTAGTTACAGTAATTATGGGCCATTAAGGCGGCTAGGCGAAGGTAGACGGGGGCTGTTTTTTCTTGGCCTCCCCGACGAACATCTGCTGAGAGATTTGCATATTAATTAACCCACATTAACTCTAATTATTCTGGGAAATTATCAAATAAATTAAATTTTCTAATTTGAAACCCCTCGTGTTGTTGCTCGATGCATGTAATAGTACAGTCAGGAGGTGAAGTGAATCTTACCTGAGCAGGAAAAAAAGGTTTGACAGGCTCATGAACCCCCCACCTCGCCAAGCCTTCCCCTTTTCCTCCTCCTCTCTGCAGGCCTGGGGTCCTGAGGGCAGCCAGGGAAGCTTTTGTGCCTCCGTCTTTTTTTATTCTTTTCGTTGTGTGACCAGCACGACGAGGAGGTGGGGCTGGAAATGGGTTGGGGGGACATTTGTTTGAGGCTGGAACATCCATGAAGTGAGGGAGGAGGTAAGGGGTTCATGTGTGCTGTTGGGGGGTGTTGTGGGGGGGGGTGTCAGTAGGCGTGCGGTGTTGTGGAGGTGGGGGTGATGGTTGATATGGAGGGGGGGGTTAGACGAAGGGGGGTTGATTGTAGTTGTGGAAGACGGGTCACAGATGGTTGGTTGAAGCAAAGGTGGTACCACTGAGCTGTTTAGCAAACCTTGGTCCTTATCCCCCCCACCCCTCATCCCCCTCCGTGCGAGCGCACACACACACACACACACAAATGAATATATATATATATATACACACACACACACACACACACACACACACACACACACACACACACCACTGCCCAAAACACCCCCCCCCCCCGCCTGTTGCTTGGCACATTAATGGATCTTTAATGGAATTAGTCACTGGTGCCTTTCTTTCGGACCAGTTTTACCATCTAGACTGTTATTTTATGTAAATGTTGTTTTGCTACTGAATGGGTTCAGACGCATCATGAAGAAATGCTGAAAGAAACCATTGCAATTACTTTTTTTGCCGCTTTTACCTCAAAGTTCTATAAGGTTTCTAAATTGAATTGACTTTACTTTTCAGCGATGCTACTTTCCTTGTCTTGATGAACACTCTCTCACGTAGACACACACGCACATATTCACACACGCTCCCAGGTTGCATTTACACTCCACTGCGTTTTCACCATTCATTGCACGCCACCGCCCCACCTCTTCGTTCCTCCCGTTACTCTCGCTGTCTCTTTTCAGGGTCTTTGTTTGCCCACGACCTCCCTCCTTTCACCGACTTGGTCCTCTTGTGGCCCCCGTGCTCCATCGTGCCCTCATTCCCAGACCAGATAACACCAAACATTCAAACGCTCACTTATGTCTGTGACTTCAAAATTCCTTTTTCTCTAAATTGTAATCTGAGAAAGTTTGGCATCTTTTTTTCTTTATCTGGTGTTTTACTCCCGCCAGGTTGCAGTGTCTCTCTTTTAAATTTCTTTATTTATTTGACTGTATTTGCTTTATAGCACAGCCGAGTGAGAAGTAGCCAAAGAACTGTGGCAGACAAAAGGTCATAGCAAAAATCCACTTCTGCCAGTCGTAGCCACGAGGCAGCGACCTTGCCTCCACCTTGGTGCCCTCCCCCCACACACCAGGACTGACTAATGCCACACTACACCCGCCCCCCACATCTCGCTCTTAGCTATCCAGGTGATCCGCTTGGCTCACATTCATGAGACAGCCAGCGAGCGCTAGCAGTTACGGTCCAATAGGGAGAATGTCCGGGCTCATTATCGGCGTAGGAGGCCAAGTGTGTCACCCGAAGCTAAGCCTCGACACTCGGCTAAAGAGTCAGCCGGGGTTAGCATTACAGCGTGGGTGTTAGTCATTCCACCTCGCGGCCATCACCTCTTACCACCGCCCCATGAGAAGGAAGCGCTCTCTCACTCTCTCTCTCTTCGGCTGGCTCCAGAGCAGGAAATGCAGTCTCCTTGCGGCACTTGACGGCACCTTGGGAAGCTTAAATGAATGTGATTATCATTGTTAGCGCTGCAGAGTGCAGGTGCGGCACCTCTGAACTCTGAACGCCTGGGAGGAAAGCGCTCACCTGACGATGAAGCTTGCTGAACTTTGGCTTTCAAAAAAGTTGCTCTCTAACTCTTCACTGCTTTCTAACTCTTTATGGTCAAACCGATACGCTAAAGTGTTGATGGTTGCAGATTCCTGCCAGCGACGAATCTTTGAACGCAGCTGGCTGGTGGCACCACAACTGTCATGGAGTGTGTGCACAAAGTCATCCCACTGCGATGCTGCCTGTTGATTAGTGTCGCCGTGTGTTCTCGTTCAAACCTGCAGTCCTTTTGTTCAAAAGGAGCTCCACTTGTATTTGATGCCTTTTCTTCTCTCCCTTTATCCACCTTTATTAAAGAATGAGAACAACGAAAGAAACTGTCACTGTCACTGTCACTGCCCGAATCAATAAAGCAGCACCACTCCACGTACAAAAGAGCCACTAATAGCGGTCTTGTTAAAGCCCCGATGTCAGACACACCAACCTCAAAGCTAACGGTTACACGTCAACTGGATGAGTGGCAGAAGGATGCGGGTAACACTTTATGCAGCCCAAATGATGTTTTAACACCAAGGTAAGATGAGCTAGCAGAGAAGTAAACATCATTGTCTTCCTTGCTCGCCTACGCCACAAAAGGATGATGAAGAGGTTGACAAAATGACGGCCTGCGAAATGTTCCTAGGTTAGAATTACTTTGTTGCACCGCACAATGGCGGTGGATGAGCGCTCGTCAGCAGTGGCACCTTAACAAAGGCGTCTTTCTGCACGTTAGTGGCGCATGTCGTGCCTTGACAAGCTCCCTTGACGCCAACAGACAGCTGACTCTCGGGGAAGATGGCATTGGCTGTAGTTTCACAAGACAGTTGGCCGCCCCCATGCAGCAGCAGACACAAAGTGGTGACAAAAATGAATGAAAGCACCACTTTTCTTCTCCGCTGTGAAAGTTTGTTGTGTGGAAGGTGGGCGGTGCCGCACCTTCCTCACGTGGGAGTAGAAAGTCAGTTGTGCAACAAAGAGATGCTCCCTCATTGCACACAATAGCCCCTTCACAACCTTTATAACCTATCCACCGCCCTGAGATCACGTCATTCACTGGCTGTCATTGAATCTGCATCTGTAGATGGGGTCCAGAGCGGCAAGCTGATTGAGCCTTTTGTTCTCACCAAAAAACTCTGCCGGAGATGTTGGCTGGTGAATTCCATTATGAACTGTTGCATTCCTCAAATATAATAGTGTTGTTTTGGGGCAGTGTGCATGCGGTAAAGGCTCAGTATCAACTATGCCAAGGTAGATTTGGACCACCCAGGAGAACCCTGACCAGGCCAGCCTCCTCCCCCCGGCTCCAATCCCCCGCAACTCGCCCCATCTCCCTCCCGAGCAGGTCACCGTTGCCCTTTTTGTCATCACAAGCAGCATTACTAAGTCTGAACTTGCCTAAACCCTTGTGATCACACCTCTTGAAAGGGTTTTCTTTCCTCCACCGATTGGTATTCGAAGCAGGTCACCGCAATCCCAGACGCCTGCACCCCGACCCCGCCTCAAAGCCCCGTTTTCATTTTAATTTGCACCTGTTGTGCAGTTGTTCGATGCAGGCAAGTGTGGACCAGCCAGTCATACGTGCCTGGAGGGGGCTGTGGGAGGTTTAGCCTTTCATATGTAGAACGTGAACACAAGTGTCATGCACGGGCTTCACCGTGGGAAGACGCAGCCTCTTATAGATTTATTAAAGCCCTCAAAATGCGAGAAGTCCAACACAACATGGTGCCTCTGCGTGACTGAATCAGACCACTGAACGTTTCCCCCGGTTGTCCACCTTCACCAAAACCTACCGTTGGTGGTGACTAATTTCCATGAATGCCGTTATTGAGTGAAGTCAAGGCTCTTTCAGAGGTGCCAACCATACCGGCAGGATTTCTGGGTACTTTGGGTTTAAGACGACCACACAATGGGAAACTGAAATAACTTGAAAGTGAAAAAAGTATTCACAGACTGAAATGTCTTGAAATTAACAAATGAAATTCCAGCAGTTTGTTTATGTTTAAACAGATTTATGGGGGGGGAGGGGGAATATGAAAGAATGAAACAGGCTTTTGATAAAAAATAAAGGCACCCTTGACTGACGGCATGTTTTAGCGTCAGATAAATTCAATTGGATTGAAATACCTCGCAAGTCACATTAGAACTGTCAAATCTTCAAAAGGTTTGACTACAAAATTCTGCTACCATTATTTTTGTCCAGGCCAGTTTTCATTTTCAGTCGCAGTCTTGTTTTCAACAGTTAATTTTCCCTCCATTTTTGTCTCTGATTACATGTTGTTATTATCAGTCACCATTGAGTATTGTCCCTTTCTCTTATATGGCGCTCCCAACAATTTAGCTGTGTGTGTGTGTGTGTGTGTGTGCGTATGTGTGTCTTTTCAGTGAAGTCTTGAGCCTTGAGGCTTGTCGTGTCTCAGCCCATTTACGTTAGGAAACATGTACTGTATTGTGTTTATGTTCATGGCTGGCTGCATGTAACGAGTAATCAAGGCGGCCGAAGTCGACGTGACTTCGTTGTGCCGCTTGTGCTATGTTAAGCATCTGAAATGTGACAGCGACGCTAAGGCGCAGAGCCGCCATGAAAGGTGCAGCATACTGGCATGTCAGGCATGTGAGCGGGACTAGAAATTAGCGGCTATTTTGGCCGACATCACACTGGCAGCTGTCTGCCCGTAGCTGTGGTTCAGTCGCAGATTCCAGTGCTGTAATTGGGGTGTAACCGATGACTTGGGCCAAACAACAATTCGGAACCTCAATAGCTTCCAAAAGATGTTGAAATCCATCTAGAAAGAATGTGTTTCTGCAGCAGTGGCAGTTTATGTCTCAGGAAGCAGTGGCCCCACCCACTAATCCAAAAATGTCCTCGCATTCACAGCTCTCAACTACGAGAATGTGGTGGAGACCAGCTCGGAGACAGAGGAGGACGACAAGCTGCAGGTGTCCGAGGAAGACCCGCTGATCAACGGCACCGGTAGCCCGGCCAGCCTCGTCAACGCGGACGCCTCACCGTGCGCCGAGAGCCACGGGCTGCCCACCAAAGAGGAGGAGGACGACGAAATGCGGGACAGTGGAGTGGAGCACATCTGGCCCGACAGCGACATGCTGAGTGCATCAGTGGATGGTACCGGTGAGTGTCAGCTGATGTCATCATCCCATTGGGTGATACCCCACGAGGCGGGAGCTACAGAAGCGAGCGTCACACTGGGCTCCCAAAGCCATGTTGCTCCTTTTTTTAATTAAAATTTGGACACCTGACACCAGTTGGAGGCTCCTGCAGAATTGCGGTTCCCTTTGAGCCCGCCACATGTATGGTGTTCAGGTGAGCCATTCGTCACTGAACCTCACTAATCTGACTGGCAGATTCTTTATGTGCACATGCTGCCGCTTGTGGTATCATCTTATACGGTAAACCCCTCCCATCTGGTGCTCGTGTAGACTTAAACAAATGCAGCCAAGTGTCGAGCAAACAAGGCTGGAGCCAGGTCTGATGGCAAGGCCTCCGTGGCACTCCCCTGGCTGACAAGCGCTGGAAATCATTTTGGTTGGTAAAGTTGGGCTAAGACATTCATGTCCTCAAGGAGGATTGACAATAAAATGCTATATCAAAGCCATTCAGAACATTCAGAACCTCACTCTGAATTTTGTAGTGCATTAGCTATCGAAGTCGTAGGTGTCCTATTCAAAGCCGGGGGCCGATATCTGACCCATCACACCCATTTTGTAGCCCACTAAAGCAAATAACATGCATTTACTTCAGGTTTCTCTAAAAATTATTGTGTTCTTTACATTTTGACCATACTGAAATTGCATTTTTATCCCTGAATTTTAATTCTTTCACCTAATGCCATTTTAACATAAGCGTATCATGTTGTGGCTCCTCCCAGATGACCCCCCCCCCCCCTCTTAACTCCCCCCGCCTCACCCAAACTTGACTGATGCTCTTTTGTTGAACGGCGCTGATTGCCGGGGCGCCAGTCACGGATGCTTGAAAGATAAATACTTTTAATTAGGGGGCAGGGTAGAACTATTAAAGGAAGCCAGACTGCTGAAAAAAGTCATTAGCAATCTTAAATGAAATTTTTATTTTTATGATAGCCATTTACATGTATAATAAGAGTCAATGATTCTTGGAAGCGAGTGACAGGAACAGAGTGCGGCGAGAAGTCATGTAAGACAGCTCCTTTTTAAATGAGCTTGGCTTTGCTATTCATTTCTGCTAATGAACTAGCCATGCACGGCACCCAAGAACCCAGGAACGTTCAGCGGGCTTAAATTTTAATACTGGAGGTGGGGAGGTGGCACATTTATTAGGGGAGGTAAAAAGCCTAAATAACAGTTCATATCCTTCAGGGATTGAGGGAAGAAGACAGTTGGGTAAATAAATCAAGATAAAGGATAAACAAGCTGTCGTTGCATACGGTAATTGTTTATTTGATAAAGACCCGCGGTGCCATAATGTCTGTAAATCAGCCATGTTGCAATTCCCACATAATCTGCTTCTGCCGTGATAAAGTGTCTGACATATTTGGGAGAGCAAGTCAAGTTCATTAGAGTCTTGCTCCCAATCTTGTGGCTGCTGTGTTTCCCAGCCTACACTTACTTTGCCGGTGCCTGACTGTCTGCGCAGATACCTCAACACATAACTGAGTCCTGAGATAAGCTAGGAGCCCCCCCCCCACACACACACACGCACGCACGCACACACGCACACACACACACACACACACACACACACACACACACATGCACGCACACAACACGGTCCTGCTGATTTGGAGTCCTATCAGGAGCTTCAAACTGAGCCTCTGGAAGACTGAATGTGGCCTTCTTGGAGAGTTTCACTTCACAGAAATATTGCTTAAGCGATGGAGGAAAAAAAAAACTTTCTTTGCTTTGAATGCACTTTGACAATGACTTCATGCAAGACAGGAAGCTCCTGAGATTCCAGAAGACAATCAGAGCCTTATATCTGGCCTTGTCCTTGACATTCCTCCATCCCACAGTGTGGCTGGAAGTCAGTCTTCTGGAAAGCATGACATCATAGTCACTGACAGGCATTTGAACATAAATCACCTGCGTTTGAGTCAGCAATCTAACACTGCGCCATATTTCCATTGTCACCCAACATGTAATTGCAGAAGTTTCTGTTGTTGAATAAAAGCACCTCCCCCACATCTTGTCATGTCCAAATTTCAGACTGTTATTTGGCTGGATGGTGCTCCATTGTGAACAAGTGCATGCAAATTATGGGAAAGAATCTACATTGCTACTCTTTGAATCCTTTTTTTTTTACTTCATACAACACCACTGCATTAAATGTGTCCCAAATCTCCGAGGCAGAATGAAGAATATTCATTAAGATAGGAATGTTTTCACAACAAACAGCATCAGTGCAGTATGATGATAGTCTCGGTCTTCCGCAAGATGTAGGCCTTCGGTGATTTAACGCTGACGCAACGCACCTCTGGCTAGCCCGTGATCTACAGCCTCACATTTTTGTGGCCCACACGCATGTCTAGTGACAGCTATGCCATATAAAAGTGTTGGCTGCCATGTCAGGACATAAACACTCACTTTCTGAGTGGACTCCCCTCTTTGCTGGCTCACCGCAGTGACACATTGCCCAGTGCCAGAGGTGGACCAGCCTCCTGCTGGAAGCACTGGTCTCGCCTTCAGACCGCAGATAACACATGTTTTCCAAGGTAAACACTAACAGGGCAGAGAGGAGGACCAGTAAATCCCACTGGTCATCCCCTTGCGTCAGGGCAAAAGAATGCAGCCAAATTTGATTAGCCAAAGCAAACATGGCTTGTGAGGACACACACATGTGCTGAAATCTGAGCTGTATGGGTATATTTCAATCTGTTGCTCATGATTTATGCGACTAAAAAGCCGTTTATTCTCAAGCTGCGGTTCCGATACCACTTGGCAGACGTGCAACCAAAAAAAAAAGAAATTAAAAAAGTATTGAAGCCAGAGAGTGAGGGGTGGGTCTGGGAGGGGGGCTCACAGACTACACTGCCATCACGTCCATTGTTAGCTAAAAATACAAAAAGTAATTTTACTTCAGGCTTTTGTGCAGGAAACATTATGATCAGCGTAACTTGCTCCACCTCTTCCTGGGACATGCCGAGTGACATCGGATGGTGCCGCCTCTTGACACCCAGTAAAAACAAGGCACAAAACATGGCCTCCATGTTCCTGGAAGCATGCTTATTTAATTGTGGGCAGAAACCAATGCGGAAACGCTGCTTACGAGCTTGTCCCCGTGTTGACAACAATCTCACCTGTGCCAGCACCTCACTGGCTGACTGCAAGGTCATTAACCTGAAGAATCTTTAATCTTTGAACAGTAGAAACGGAGTGCAATCAGATTGGACACATCTCTTGACAGGAACGAGCGACGGAAATGCGTTAAACACAACTCTTCACTTGTGGTGCAGGGGTGTGTTATTTTTAGTGTGTGTAGTGTGCACGCACGACTGTGTGTAACAGCTTTGGATGAAAATGTTCACATGCGATGAAGGAAGCATAATGTGCGTGTGGAGGAGTGCGGCGGCATCACAGTCAAGGCGTAATAAATTCGAGCCGCATGTTGGCTGAAGTGCAACAATTGCTCAGGTGGATATTGTGTTTAATTGTAGCTCGTTGTCATGTTAAAGGTAAATAAGTCACTGTCTGGCCCGCGTGAGAGTATTCATTGCGCATGATAAGCAAAGCGGTGATGCGCTGCCATGCACAGCGGTGCCTTTTTACGTACGTCTCATCTTTGTTGGCTTGCACTCACTCCTCCCCCTTTGTCCATTTCCTCCACAAACCCCACTCCTCTTGCCACACTCTTCTGTGCAGATGAAATAAAAGATTTCGACACTTTGGGCCCTGATGCCACTTTGCAAATAGCAGGAAATGGTACAGGTGAGTCTGACTCTTGCTCATTGTCTTCTACTATTGAACTCTCTTTCTCGTGTCTATGAACCTACACAACATAGTTTAGGCTGCAGGATATAATAAAATAGGGGGAGCAATTTTTTTTAATGTCTTTTTGAAAAGATGACACGTATTTGTTGTTCTGAAGTTGATAATATCCTCCTGGGATGGGTTAAAATGCATTCTTAATTTTCATGAATAACAACCCAGTTTTAATCAGCGGAAGCGCAATTCCATCAATTAGCTTAGAAAGACAAGTCTAATGAACACCGTCAATAATGCAATAGTGGCTGCAAAAAGGGATTCATTGGCACCGATGACATTTGCTGTTTTTTCTCCCAATAACCAAATATTTGCTACCTTGACCTTTTACAAATTGGCCAATGAAGTTGTCACAAATGGCGCTTAAAAGCTCACCTTGATTTGCCATCCAAAAGGCTTATTAGCCACAATCGATTCTCAGTGAGATGTCACTCAGATGAGGACTAATGGGGGTCGCCAATTTCTTCGTGAGGTTGGTCATCTTGGCAACACCCTCCACCGCTGTAATGAATTTTGCTTTGGCTCGAACCAACAACTCTGATCTTAAACGTGCCATCTATGCTCTGCTACTGCTGAATTCAGGAGTGTACGCATCCGTGTGTGTTTTGGCAGTCACGAGTGATTGAACTCGCTAAAGTTTTTCTGTCACTGCTCGATCTATGATTTGAAGTTGGATTCGGCGACAATTCTTATTTTTAGTAGTGCAGACATGCAGAGCCCATAATTTAGACATACTTTCTCTGAAGCTTTGCTCTGTTCTTTTTGTGTCTCCTCGCACTCGGAGCAAGATATTCCCCAAATCTTTGCGTAGGACATTTATCTGGGAAAAAAAAAAATCAATCGTATGTATTATCGTTTCTTATCCCTTCTCCCCTTTAGTCAAGAGCATCAATTGCACTTCAGAGTTCGAGGACTTTTTTGCCAAGAGAAAGCGTGGCGACAGCGACAGCCACGTGGTGAGCATCGCTGAGTATCTCCAGCGAGGCGATACCGCTATCATCTACCCAGAAGCCCCCGAGGAGCTGTCCCGACTCGGGACGCCGGAGGCAGCGGGTCCAGAGGAAAACGGTAAGGAATTTTTAAAGTTGTTTTAAGACGCAGGCCTTGTTGTATTCTATGACCTTTTTAACTTGCTGGTGGCCATTTTTTGAACTAATGCCCATTTACTAGGATAAAACATCCTTTGATTTTTATTTTTTAGCCCTTCAATTTCCAGTTTATTTCCACAATGCAAAACTTTGCTTACTATAGCTGAGTGGTTCTAGAGCAAGCAGAAGGAGCTTCCACTTAATTAATTAATTAAAATATTATTCTTCACGGTCTGCAGTTTATTCTCAAAATCAACATTAAGCCATTTATTTGCTCCATTGCGATGTTCTAAGTCATCAGATGCCTCTTTTGAATATTACATTCAATTGCTCCCTTTTCCCAAAATGGATAACAAATGTCATGTTGTATCCAACATTAAAAAATGTTACATGTAGTCTACAACCAGTTTAATTTAAGGTAAATTGTATGGATTTCAATTCGTCACCATGATAGAAGCAATGGGTAACATTTGATGTCAACAATATGTTTTTCGTACATAGTTTTATTACATTTGCGTTGATACGCGTAAAATGTTTTGGGGAGGAAAAAAATGGAATGTCCAGTACAGAATTCACAGGGTTCATATCCAAATTGATATAGGATGGTGCCTGTGCAATTTTCCTCCTAGCTTGTGTGCTTGGGAAAAAGGGGGGAAAAAAAGTTCATCTCTTAGAAGCTGCAACAGCTCTCTTGCCCGACATGAGCAGACAGCTGTTGGTCCCACAGATTTGCCGGATGCCACAGTGTTTACCTACAGTCTAAAGCAACAGCTGGGCAGAAACCAGATAGTTCACCTCTGAAGGTCCCAGCAGGCGGACGAGGTTGAGGATTGAGGGAGTGGGGTCAAGCTGCAGACATGGCAAGCATATGAGTGAGAAAGATTTTAAGAAGTGACAGCAGTGAGGAAAATGCCATCCTGTCACGCTGCTGTGCTCACACGCGTGAGCGTGTGTGTGCGCGTCTATGTGTGTGTGTGTGTGTGTATGTATGTAGTCTTAAGTCTCTGAACAAAAAATAACTTCGAAGTTAGGAGTTAAAGCCGTTTTGTGTAATATCATTTGAGTAAAAGAAAATAGCTGACATTTCCTAAATTTCAAATTCCTAAATTTCAAAAGTAATTCTATGGTATTAAATGTACTAGAGTATTTGAAGTAAAATTAAATATGTATATACTGTACTTGTCGATGTTTTTATTGATTTCGTTTTTATTTATTGAGCTTACTTTCGTGGTATAGTTAAAGATCCGTGTGTCACTGTAACTTGGCCATCAAGTTTATTGGATATCTAAACAAGCTCATGTTAACGAAAGGAACAGTGAAGTTTTGACGACAATGGATTAAAAAGAGTGCGGCACAGTGATCAACTGGTTAGCACGTCTGCCTCACAATGCAGAGGGTCCAGGGTTCGATTCCTGCTCCGGCCTTCTTAATGGAACACTCTAAATTGTCCCTAGGTGTGAGTGTGATTGGGGATGGTTGTCCGTCTCTGTGGGCCCTGCGATTGGCTGGCAACCGATTCAGGGTGTCCCCCGTCTACTGCTCGAAGACAGATGGGATAGGCTCCAGCATGCCCGTAACTCTCGTGAGGATAAGCGGATTAGAAAGTGGATGGATAGATTAAATAGAAATTGGTCTAACCTACCAGGTGGGATGGGAATTTTTGAACACAAATAAGTGGTGTGGTATATGGTTCTTGCTGCTTCGCTGGTCTTCAAAAAACACTCGGTGATCGGTGGCTGTTTCCCGACGAATGAGCACTTCAGGGACCACGGCTGATTGTGAAAAGATTTTATTCAACCAATGTCAGAGTGAAGTCTTTCCAAAAAGTTGAGTGGCCCAAGGCATGGATGTAAAAAAGCCCCCCAACCCCTGTCAGGCCCGTATCTTTTATACCTGGCAAGGAGCTGATGTCATGGCTTTGTGCACCAGCTGCGGTTTTCAATCTACTAGTTTACTTCAGTCCTAAAAAGGAGATCTTGACCAGCGCTGTTGGTGATGGACGACAACAGCCACTTTACCTTATTATAGGATTGCACACATTGCTGAAACTGAATTCTCCCTGACCAGCAAATATAGAATAGAATCGTGTCACTGACGCCAGGTGGACATTCTAAGGCCACCTACAGGAATAGAGAGGGAATTCCAAATTACACTTCAGTGGCATAACAGGCAACTAATCCGATGTATGAAAACCATTCCTCTTCAAATGCCCACATGTGTGCAACATGATCCTGGTAATGGATACCTCGGTTTTTCATCACTGTCATAATTTCCATCTGCTGGAGATGTTGCTTCAGCAGCAGTGTCAGCAGCAGGTGTTTATATCTTCATTTCGATCAAAATGTATTGTGTCACGACAGGGACGACTTTTGTTTTTCTGCTTTGTGCTCCACGCTTCAGGCAGTTTGTCAACAAACACTTTGTTGGGATTTTATTTTGTAGGAACAAGGAAGGAAGATGGATAGGGAAATGAATCGAAGTAAAAGTGCAGACCTTTTTTTGTCAGTTGTCCGTAATATAAATTACAAAGTAAAATATGTAGGTGGAAATTCTACTGAAGTAACAAAGTATTTGTACTCTGTTACACTGCAAGGCCTTCTGTGCACGTGCGTGTGTGTGCCAGCCCAACACAGTGACTCTCATGTGCAGCAGATTGCGTAGATACCTCCCATACCACTCTGGGCAAGCCGCCCATTAGCTGCCATTGATTGGCTGACCTTTTGGCCCGCTTTCCTTTCCCTTTCAACCCCCTTTCCCCTCCTACTCCTCCGTCACCCATGCAGACCTGCCACCTGGAACGCCAGATGCCTTCGCCCAACTGTTGACCTGCCCCTACTGCGACCGGGGCTACAAGCGCTTGACATCACTGAAGGAGCACATCAAGTACCGCCATGAGAAGAATGAGGAGAACTTCGCCTGCCCGCTGTGCAGCTACACGTTCGCCTACCGCACTCAGCTCGAGCGACATATGGCCACGCACAAGCCTGCGAGGGATCAGGTTAGCTAGTTCTTCTCCTTACATCAAGACTCCCGCTACCCCACCAATACACCCTTACACGCACACACACACGCACACACACATACACACAGATACATAGCCACACACACAACCTCCATCTTATCTGTAATGTGCTGTGATCCTCTGAGAAGAGAGATCATTTTTTTTCTGATTGGCAATCATTATTAATTTTTCATGGCATTTTGAAGATGCGACTCCTTTAATGGTAATAACTTTAATTGAGGCCCTAAATGGTTTTTTGATGGCCTTCCTTGATATGATTTTGCAGCCTTGTGTTCACGATCCAGTGATTGTGTTAATTTCCAATTTGGAAATTTTTATCAGCTCCTTAACTTTGCTCCTGGTCTTTATGTTGTTCTGGTGACACATATGCACACACGCGCGCCCACACACACACACACACACACACACACACACACACACACACACACATACACAAACAAATTGCATATAAACAGAAGCAACATTTACACCACATATAGATCAGAATTTTCTACAGTAATATAAATTATTACTATTTTGTCTCATGACAATGGATGTGTTTCCTCTTGTGAGGATGAAACACTGCCTATGATATTCATTCATTCATTCTATGATAATGGATGTTAATTTATAGCAGTGAATATCTAATTTAGCTCATTTTGAGACATGATTATGTAAATAAAATGCTAAATTAGTCAAAGAAATATAGGACATGATGAAATAGAAGCAGAAAAATTATTGTTTAGATCCACAATGTGGAATAGAGTCATATATACAGTAAACTAAATGTTTTGCTTCTGTGATGAAAAATAAGAGAAATAATTTCTGAACGTGGGATGGGATTCAACTTTTTGATCCAGGCGAAACTCACCTTCCGACCTTTACAACACATTGAACATTTAGCTGAAAATCAAATAAAATGGACGATGAAAATTTTGAGATATTTATTTAATTGTATCCATTCATCTGAGCCACTGATCCGAATGAACAGTTTGCCAGCCAACCGCAGGGCATATTTTATCTTATAAATGACAAAAACTGTAGATATTCACCACACAATATTATAGGAACGTCCTTGAAAAAAATATCTAGGTTGTCATATAGAACCTGCAGATCTGCAAACCAAAATGAAAACTTGGTGTTGGAAAATTTAACAGAAAAAATATGCTAAAAAAAAATCACTTCACACGCTGTGTTCCCTTGTCTCATGAGACAAGATGACAGCCTCGGGCTAAATTTGATGTCATCAGCCAGCACGCTCACCTGATCTACCAGCTGGATGTAAACGTGAGCAGATGGGGCGGCCGAATGCCTTGCTGTCCCAATCCCCACATTACCATGCTGCCGCCGTTCCCGATCTCAATGGCCGGCGAATCCTGTTCAAGCACCGCGGCTCCTTCTGCTCCACCACTTGTGTTAACTTATAAAATCATCTGCAGTGTGTGGCCCCCAGTCAGCTTCTTTGGCAGGTTCCTCTTTGTCATTCGTATCCTGCCCGTCCTGCGTTAGAGAGCACGAGAACACCGCGCATTAGCATAAGGAATAATGTACCCATCAGTAAACATGTGCTCTCATATGTTTACAAGTCTTAATGCTCCTCCTGCTTTTAAGCAATTAGCCGGAATATGATTAATTAGATCTTATACATATGCAAGCATTCTGCCTGTGCCCCGCCCACAAGTGTGTTGCCATTGATGGCGCCAGTGCATGAAGGCGAGATGAAGCCTTTTGCTGGTGCCATTCACAATTAAGGGCCCAGAGTGTCTTATTAGCAGTGAGACTAAACTTTAACGGGCAAAGGTCCTCAGGGGTAGAAGGGGAGAAGGAGGTGGGGGGCGGAGGCACCGAAGCAGCTGTTGCTGTTTGTTTATGCAACTCGGCAACATACGAGTGGCGCGGTGCTCTCCAGCGCTTGGTGGGGGCCCCCGACTCTCCCCGCTTGATCTGTGAAGGTTGGAGCTTTTTTGTTTGTAGTGTCCTGTGCACTACCATCTGTCTCCCCAGGAATTCTTACACCCCAGCATTTGTCGGGACTGCGGCAGTAGGAGGGGCATTCGATTTTGGTTCATCTGAGCTCGGAGAAAAAAAATAAAGTCCTTCTCTCCAACTCAGAATGAACGTTTTCATATGTGGTGAGGAGGTTTGGACAGTCAGACTAGCTGCTGGGGACTGGCGACCGTTAAAAGTGCTAATTAGATGCTCTGTCCTACAAGAAATGTTAACCTTTCAAAAATGGTGTGAATACAGGTATGCAGGGTATTCGAGACTTATTAGTGTGGAATGAATGAAAAGTAGATCAGATCAGTACCTCTAATGAAGGGAATTGTGCTAAAAATAGATCATTTTCTGGGCTGCCAAATTCTAAAGAGAGTCGAGCAGGCAGGAAATTAAAAGGTGTGGGATCTCTCTGTTATCGCCACCGCTTGTAGCCATTCAGCATCGAGTGTAACATGCTTATTGTAATCTTGACCACTTATGGCTATGTCCTTGCATCGTTTTGATGTCTGCGTGGAATTTTGATGCCTAATGTGTCCTCCACAGCACCAACTATTGAACCAAGCAGCCGGCAACCGCAAGTTCAAATGCACTGAGTGCGGTAAGGCCTTCAAATACAAGCACCACCTGAAGGAACACCTCCGCATCCACAGTGGTGAGTGGCAATTGAAGAAGGTGCTTGCAAATATGTCAGTCTTGAACCGGACATCAAATTGTGTCTGTGTTTATGCCGCAGGTGAAAAACCATATGAATGCCCCAACTGTAAGAAGCGCTTCTCGCACTCGGGATCTTACAGTTCGCACATCAGCAGCAAAAAGTGCATTGGCTTGATCGCCGTCAACGGCAGGATGCGTGGCACCATGAAGACGGGCTCCTCCCCCACCTCGGCCTCCTCCTCCCCCACCAACACTGCCATCAGCCAACTGCGGCAAAAGCTAGAGAACGGCAAGCCAGTGGGCCTCGCTGACCACAACAACCACCTGAGCATCAAGACAGAGCCACTTGACTTCAACGAATACAAACTGATGATGGCCTCGCATGGATTTAGTGCTCCCGGGCCTTTCATGAATGGTGGAGTTGGAGGCAACAGTCCATTGGGGGTTCACCACAACTCAACAGCCCAAAGCCCTCTGCAGCACCTGGGTATGCACGGGCTGGAGTCGCAGCTTCTCGGCTACCCGAACCCTCTGATTAACAACCTGAGCGAGGTGCAAAAGGTCCTCCAGATTGTAGATAACACAGTGTGCAGGCAAAAAATGGACTGCAAACCGGAGGAGCTGTCCAAGCTCACAGCCTACATGAAGGAATTAGGCACACAGGTGGAGGAGCAAAAACAGGGCCTGACATCGGCAAGTGGGCCTCAGGTCAGTCTTCCACTAGTCAATCACAACGGCGCCACCAAAAGCATCATAGACTACACACTCGAGAAGGTCAATGAAGCCAAAGCCTGTCTCCAGAGCTTGACCACAGACTCAAAGAGACAGATCAACAATATCAAACACGAGAAATCGAACCACATGCTCGAAAGTGGCATGGAAGAGAAGGCATCAGAGAACATGTTCACGCCATATGCGTGTCAGTATTGCAAAGAAACTTTCCCGGGTCCCATCCCTCTCCACCAACATGAGCGCTACTTGTGTAAAATGAATGAGGAGATCAAAGCTGTGCTCCAACCCAATGAGAATCTGATGCCCAACAAACATATATTCATGGAGAAGAACACTCATCTGACATCTTCCATTTTGACTGAAAAGGGACTGACAGGCTCCCTTCACCCCTACAGGGACCACATGTCTGTGCTCAAGGCATATTTTGCCATGAACATGGAGCCCAACTCCGAAGAGCTGCTCAAGATCTCTATTGCCGTTGGCCTTCCTCAGGAATTCGTCAAGCAATGGTTTGATCAGCGGAAGATGTTTCCATATGGCAGCACCAGAACGCCGCCGCTTGAGCACAAGAACAGCACGGAAATGGTTGTCGGGACGAACAACCACCACACTCCCCCTAAAGACTCTCTGACGGTGCGGTCGCCAATGTCTCTAATCAAACCAGGCGACTGCATCACATCCCCAGCTATTGCTGAGCTCCACAACAACTGTGACAACTCCCTCAGACATTTGAAAAACCACCAGTTTGGCGACGCGAAGGCCATAGGTGACAAGTTGGACCATTCCCGAAGCAACACTCCGTCTCCGCTTAACCTGTCGTCCACATCCTCCAAACATTCGCACAGCAGTTCTTACACCCCGAACAGCCTGGTGTCCGAGGACCTGCAGGCCGAGCCGCTCGACCTTTCACTTCCACGACTCATCAAGGAACCTAAGCACGCACTGACCGTGAAGAGCCGTCCAAAAGTCAACAGTTTTACAGTCGAGCTTAGCAGTGTCCCCTCGCCACGCGAGCACTTTGAGGAGCCTCTGAACCTAGCCTATCTCAAGAAGGAGTTCTCTGCCACCAATGGCAATTTGGA
Organism: Hippocampus zosterae; assembly: GCF_025434085.1. Taxonomy (NCBI): domain Eukaryota; kingdom Metazoa; phylum Chordata; class Actinopteri; order Syngnathiformes; family Syngnathidae; genus Hippocampus; species Hippocampus zosterae. Next base: position 26,348,835 of record NC_067452.1, read on the forward strand.
GAAAAGCACTAGCCCCATCTTTGGCATTAACCCCTTTGCCGCCAAACCCATGTACACGTCACTTCCTCCTCAGAGCGCTTTTCCGCCAGCCACATTCATGCCACCAATGCAGGCCAGCATCCCAGGACTCAGGCCCTACCCCGGCATGGAACAGATGGGTTTCCTACCACACATGGCGTACACATACGCAGCTGGCGCCGCTACCTTTGCTGAGATGCAACAGCGGAGAAAGTATCAGCGGAAACATGGTTTCCAGGTAAGTTAAACCACCTGTGGCTCTGCGAAAGCCTGAGGTGGCACCATGCAAACTCAGATCGCTGCAAATTAGACATGTCTGCACTGACCGAATAGTGAACACTCTTTGTTTTTCAACAAAGGGTGTTAACAACCGTTTGTTCCTTCATTAGACTCAGTGTTGAATCATCTTCTTCCTGGTACCAACTTGCAGAAGTCCCAGAATGTTTGGATTTGTAGAAAAGACAAAAACCCGCCGTGGAGATTCCCCTTAGCACCACCACTCCGGAGTTGCGTTTAAAGGGAGATTAGCTTCCAAGTGCACTTTAATAATGCACCGGCTCCGCGTTCATTACCACTGCATGCTGAGGGCTGTTTAACATAGAGCGAACCATTTTGATGAAAAAAGTATTAATAATGTTTCTCATTCTAAGTTATTAAATTAGATTTTAAAAATACAGCTACAGGCGTTTAGTTGAAATTGATTGCCGAGTGCGGTCCCATCTTAAAACATCCTTGCATTGTCAAGTTCATTAAAGGAACACGTCACACCTTCTGATTGTGATCGCTGTGGCAGAATGTTCCACTCACGGTGGAACATTGTTCTCCATCAATTCACACGCCGCACTTGTCTTCATCATGACATATATTTTTAAAGTGATGGCACTCCTACCGACTCGAATGAAAGCAGAAACAATAGCCCACCTCGCAAATCTCATTTCAATGCATTCTGTGTAAAGCCACAGAAAAGACTTATTAATTTCATTTTGTACGTAGATTTTCATGTAAATGTTTGAATCCTAACTGACCAGAATATTAGGATAATTTCTCCTAACAAGATGTAGGAATAAATAATATTTAAATGAATATCTTTATAGAATGCCACACAAAGAATTCTGACCCAAGGTGCAACAGTCCTAATATGGAGCCGCCCAAAATTGAATGCCTTTATACACACAATCTGCAAATGCCAGAATGTTGTCTTTAACATCCATGCATGATCCATCCATGTCCTCATTATGGTCACAGATGAACTGGAGCCTATTCTAGCTGTTATTGAGCATGTAAACCGAGACCTGGATTTTATTTGTAGTCATTCACTGGGCACATGGAGGCAAACAAGCCTTCATACTCACATTCACACCTATGGACAGTTCAATTTAGTTGCATGTTGGTTCGTTTTTTTTTTTTTTTTTTAAGTTGGAGGAAGAAGGCGGGAGAAAAAGCAAACTCCACACTAAAGGACCGAAGCTTTAATTTGAAGCTCGGACCTTTCCACTGTGAGGTAGTCATGCTAACGTTGCATGCTCACGCTGAAATTTGGGACAATGCCTCAAAGTGCGGTGCAACGTTTTAAGTGAAAATAAAAAAAAACCCTCACCTTCATCTGGATTTGCCCTAATTCTTCATGTGTTTTCACTCTTGGTAACCAAAAAAAAACAAAAACATCTTGGTAAGGTCATGATAAAACAGTGTTCACTCACTCCTTCTCAGTTTGGTTATTGCGGGTTTTAATTTGTGAGCAATTTTGCAGGTTTTCTTCTATTTTTTTCTTCCTCCTAAGTCAGATCAGTCAAAAATGCAGATTTTTTTAGGGGACATTTGTTTTACAAAACCCAAGACCATGCACACTACGGCTTGTCACCCACCAAATCCCTGTCCCTCTTTGTGGGTGTGTTTGGAAATACGCTCATACGCTCTTTATTCAGAAGACCATTCGAAAACTCAGAATGTTCAGGTTTTCAGAGTGCAACCAAAAAATGGAGCCCACTCACGTTCATACAAGGAATGTATTGTAAACAGCTGTGCTCAGAAATTAATGGCAGCGCAGTGTGCCCTGCCATCGGCAGCACACAAGGGTGACAAAACGCCCACTTAATAATTAAGTTTTACTTTTTAGTTTAAAATGGCTTACCTTAAACAGAATCCCGCGCCCCTTTGTAGACAAAGGTACAATCGTGGTGGTTTAATCTTGCTTGTAAATTTTAGTTGTGAAAACCAAAACCGAGTTTCAACTTCTGTACTGAATGACTGAAGTTGCTTCTTCGATTTTAGAAGTAGAAAAGTAGCCATGGCAATTTTGTTTCGGGTTCCAAAACAAGGATGTAATTGATTATTCCACAAGGATGTAATTTTGCCTAACAATGCATCGTGATGTGATGCAACATTAAGGTGAGCCATTTTCAGAGCAAAGCAAAAATGTTAACGTTTCATCGTCCTCGCGTACTGTCAGAGGCAGTGTGTGCACTGTTCCCATTATTTTCTGAATGCAGCCAAAAATCAGCAGCTCGATAATTATAAGTCAACCGCGGAAATTCACTTATCGTAGGGATCATGAAATGCACGAAAAGTGTTGGAACACTGAATATTTGAAAAGAATAATTATAGAAGATTTTGAATTTTAATGCTGGCCACATGCAAGCCTAAACTAATTGTTGTTTTTGTTTTTTGTCCTCTTTCTCTTTTCTGTCGTTGTTTATTGTTGATAAGGGCGACCTACTTGACGCTACAGCCGATTACATGTCAGGGCTGGATGACATGACAGACCCCGATTCCTGTCTGTCGCGGAAGAAGATTAAGAAGACTGAAAGTGGTATGTACGCGTGTGACTTGTGCGACAAAACATTCCAGAAGAGCAGTTCCCTTCTCAGACACAAATATGAACACACAGGTATATACTGTTCTAGACCCTTATTTCCAACCCCATTATATTTCCTTTTGTCAATGTTTGTATTGAAAATCCTCAGTGAATCTTTGAACGTGTCCCCTCCTCTTCCTCTTTCCTCTGTTGCACATCTTGTAACTTGCTTTTTCATCAACAGGGTGGACGTAGTTTTGCTAGTTGTTATCCCGATGAGTAAAGGCAACTCTGTTATTGGCGATAGATCGCATCAGCACCTTCAGAGTGCCATTAACGAGTCTTTCTTATCCCTGTTACGAGACAAAGTTCCTCTTTCATGGGGTTGCATCATTCATTTCAGACACTAACGCTCATCTAGTGTTTGCCGCTTTTGTGCGTCTTATCTATTTGGACATGAAAGCGACGCTTTCATGCTCACGTCGCTGTGTTGTTCTGGTCCTGCACTGAAGGGAAGTGGTCCGACTGGAGATTAAGAAGCCGTTCCGCCTGGTGCACAGCATATATTGCAAAAGTTTTAACAGAAAAGAAATGCTTCCTGCGGCAGGCATGCTATCAACATGAACTTCAGTCATATTTACAGATAAGCTTGTCCCCGCCCCCTCCTGCTGAGCTCAGATTTCTTAACTCCTCAGCCACTGTATTTACGATGCATCGATGAGTGCGAGGCACTGACGAGTTTCTTTGCTTGGACAGCAGGAGGGAACTTCCATAAAGTCAGCCGGCGAATGCGAACGCACTTTCTCCTCACAATTTGAATAGCATTAGATTTGATGTCCCGTTATGTCATTTTGCTCCATGCCATCCAATCCATCAAACTCTTTGCTTTCCTCTGCTTTGTGTGATTTATTGTGGCGCCCTGATCGTTGTCGCGCCACTCACGTTCTTCGCGCTTTGTTTTGTGTGTCCGCAGGCAAGCGGCCGCACCAATGTCAGATCTGCAAAAAGGCCTTCAAACACAAGCACCATCTCATTGAGCACTCACGCTTGCACTCGGGCGAGAAGCCCTACCAGTGCGACAAGTGCGGCAAAAGGTTCTCGCATTCGGGCTCGTACTCGCAGCACATGAACCATCGCTACTCCTACTGCAAGCGCGAGGCGGAGGAGCGCGAGGCGGCCGAGAGAGAGGCCCGCGAAAAGGGCCATCTGGAGTCTACGGAGCTGCTGATGAGCCGGGCCTACTTGCAGGGAATCACTCCTCAGGGTTACCCGGAGCTGGCGGAGCGTGAGGCCATCTTGCGGCACGACGGCGTGAATGGAGGGATCATAGAGGGACGCAAGGAAGTGGATGAAGAATATGTGAAGATGGGACGCAGGGAGGATGAGTTTGAGTTTGAGGAGGAGGAAGAGAGCAAGAGCATGGACACGGACCCGGACACGTTGAGGGACGAAGAGGAGAACGGAGAGCACTCGATGGACGATAGCTCGCTGGATGGCAAAATGGAAACCAAATCGGATCGCGAGGACACGATGGAGGACGCCATGTAGTGGTCTGTCCATGGGAAACGTTTGACGTTTCTTCCGGTTCAGTATTCTTACCTGCTCGGTTTAAGCCTGGATGTTTTAAACCGTACGTGCACGTGCCTGAAGCTTCCGGGAAGCTTTGACCGCTAAATCAATGAGGCAGCGGCATTGAAGGGAGGGGGAGGGGTTTGTGACTGAAGCCGCATTATGCAAACCCAACAAAGAATAAATTCATCTGGAAAAATGTACAGTCCAAAGGCCTATACATGAGTGTGGTGCTAACCTCCCCTGCCCGTGTTCCATAGTATTTATAGCACAAAAAATAAAAATAAAATAAAACAGTGACTTGTACAAATTGCACTCCGCTTCTATAATCATGAAGAAAAAAAAAGAAAAAAGAAAGTGTTGCCTATGTATATATTTATACGGGGTTGGAACAAGAGCAGCGGGGTCTGCGTACCCCTTTTAGCCCTTTGGTGTTTGTCGTCACCCACCTTTGGTTCCACCACCTGCGGCCACACTGTGTCAGGCCTCCAATCATTAAGACTGTGAAGGATATGGGTCAAAGAGGATGAGGAGGAGGAGGAAGATGATGAGCTTGTGGCGCGTCCGTCTTAAGGGAAATTGTGGGTTCTGGACGCTTCGGGATAGGGGGATGAAATGAAGGATGAAGCCTTTGAGGTGTTTTATGAAAAAGAAGCCTTATATGCAAACCTTTTAACCTGTGTGTTTTCTGCAAGTGCCACCCTCGTATTGTGTCAAAGGAAGGTTACTTTTTTTCACCAGCTTCAGTATTATGGGATGGTTTACCATTGTTCTCTGCGGCACCCGTGTCAGTATTAAGACTCTAGGCAGCAGTTACTTAGTTTACATTATGTTGTGCAATGTTTCTTTGTCAGTATTACACCAAACCTTTTTTTCTTTACTTTTTGGAAAACAACAAATTGCATTCATTTTATTTGTAGGTTGGAAAAAAACAAACTTATTTATGTGGCCCATTTTATATTTCCTAATTTTATTTATTTCATACTGTTGTGTACAGTACTATAGGTCTTCAATATATAGATATATTTTAGTAAAAAGGAACATGGTGTTGATCATAGGGCAAAATTTACGTAAAGAGAGCATTTATTGTGTTTTGAAACATTGTGAAATGCGAAGCTTAATCTTATTTTATTTTATTTCCTCTATTTTCCACATCATGGAAAATTCCAAATTTGGGAACTTTTATACAATTGTGAAAACACTGTATTTTCAACTGAAAAAAAATTCCACTTTCTTCATCTTTGTTTCTTTTTTTAAGCTAAAAAATGAACAGGGACTGTTAAATACTATGTATGATATCATGACTGAAAAAGAATCTTTCCTGAAATGTCTTTGTAAAAGTATTATTGAATTCTTGATTTGTAATTTCTCTTGAAAATGACCCTGCTCGAATAAAAGTAGCCAAATTAAAAAATACCAAACATTTGCTGAGTCCTCTTTGTTTGAATGATTTAAAAAAAAAAAGTTTTTTAATGTTTCAAATACAAGTGTTTATTTTTTACTGCACATGAAAAAAAATACTAGACTTTTTCAAATTTGAAAAAATAAAAAAAGAATACTAGCCTTTTTCATATTACGCAGCAATGCAGTGAGCAGGAGGAAATAATAGTTGCAAAATGTGTCTTCATCCTGCCACGTTTGTACTTGGCGGTGACAGGTGGACTCCATCACGCCTTTCACTGCGCTTTATGTAGATGAGCGGCAACATCAAAAGGCTCAGATGAAAGAATCAAAGGTTGAGCCATGCCAAACATCAGAACCAGCTTTGAGTTTTCCCATCGATCGCATCACCACCGGATCATTCACAGACTATCTCATGGATGAAAGGGGGGGTCGTTGAGGGGGGCTAAATGTTGTTTAGCTGTTGAATTTGGTATGTGACGTTGCCGAAAAGGGACGAACGTTGAAGTAGCGAGCCAGCCAGTTCAGCGCGGCTGGAGGGAGGTGCATCGATTAATTAACTGACCGTCCGCTACATACGCATCTTTCTGACTTGCTCTCCAGCTGAAAAGGAGGTCAAAGGTCAGGATTGGTGTGATTCCGGGAGCGACGCTCACAGCATAAGTGAAGTACGGAGTGGGAAAGCCGGAGACAGAAGTGGTCCCACAGTCGAGAGAAAAACTGACCGATTAAGAGCCATCGTCGTGAAGTAGTTCTGTCATTCTGCAATACTTGCCGAAAGTGATCCAGTCTGCTTTTACGTGTACAGATCAATACCGTCTGGCACTATTAGTAGAGGCCCGCTTCTAATTGCAATTAAGCTCAGCGTACGTGAACCGGATTGATTTTTGTTGCACTTCATTTTCTGACGAGTTCAACAAGAAAACAATTATTTCTGCTCTTCCCTTGCGACCCTGCATCTACGACATTACGTGTATAACTGCTCACTGTAAGTAAATAGTTACATTGCTATATTACTATCTCTGTGATGCATGACCCGACATCACTAAAAACTGGGGCTGCAAAATATAACCCCAAAATAGACCCCCCCCCCCCACACACACACACATATGCAATGTTGCATTGCTGAAAAGGAAAATGATAGGGTCACAATGATTAGAACACGGCCATGTGTGAGGTTGTTTTTAATGTAAAGCAGTCAATGGAGGCACTGAGAGCGTGTGTGCAGGCAGCGCTATGGCCTCAGGCTAAATGTACACTTAGCTCTGGTCTCCACGAAGCCCTGCAGTGAATCATTACAGCTCAGCTGTCCAAAACAAACCGCCAATCTGGGCCGGGCATATGGCTGCGTGGCGCTCAATGACAGTGATATGCTCGTGTTGCTTTCTGAACACATCACCAGGACTGGATATTAGATTTAACTAAAGCAAATCGCAATCAGCATTTTTAACATGTAAGCAATGAACTGCAGTCATGGAGGCTGTGAGCGGCACCTAACCTAAAACGCAGGGATTCGCAAAGGTATGGCCTGGGGGCTGCATATGACCCGCTTTGTTTTTCAATCCGTCCAAAGAGCATTTAGATGATCAAAACTCATGTAATATTTGTTGTTGGATTTGATTCATTCACTGTTTAGTTTTTACATTTTTATTGGCAAGAATTATAAAACATTTTATATCAAGTATACTTTGAACATTTTGTGTTAAATATTTTCCCAAATAACAGCTTAATTCATGCATTGCAAATGATCAAATGCAAATTAGGGCGATTTATTTATTCAATTTTATTTTGTCATGTGGTTGCATGAAATAAAATCATCTGGAGCCAAGTACATTTTAAGTTGACTATGAAACTACTTGAAAAAAAATATCTGGATCCAGTTGATTTTATATTGTGCAACCACTTGACAAAATGAAGTTGAGTCACTTCAACATTTTCTCAGTGTACCGGTAATGAAAAAAAAAAGCAATTTTACACGATTTACATGTACTCTAGACCTACATTAAATCATGATGGCCAACAACAAACTTTAAATCAGTAATCGCTTTGTGTGTCCCTAAATGTATTTTTAATGCTGATTTAAAAAAAAAAAAGTAGTTAATTTTTTTCAAGCACCTCAGATTGTTGAGATGTGTCACCTCTGAGACCTTGAGCAAGACGTATTTTATCATACGTTGTAATTCACAGTTGACAGTTCAGGAAAAACGTTTCCACCTGTTGCTGACCCCAGCCCTTAATTTCTAAATATTAGTTATTTACTTTATTATTATTAGTATTATTATTATTATTAAGATCTGATGTGCTAGAGAAAAAAATCCGGGCAGATTCTGAATCAATCAAAATCAAAACAATTTATCTGAAAATAACACCTATTCACCAGTGTTATTGTTTGTAGGATATAATTTGTGATTAATACTCTACATTAGATGTCATTTTAAACTCTTACATATATTTGATGCTCATGTTTATTTTTCTTTTTTTTTAAAATGAGCTTGCATCTCCGTCTGTAAAAAATTAAAAATAAATAAAAGAAAATAAATTGAAAATGTCCATCAGGCACCATAGGTTGCCCAGAGAGATGGAGTGGTGCTAATCCGAGCCAAGATACTTGTGTTCGATTTCTTACTGGTAAGGTAAGAATGAAATGAGACTGGTTGAGAGTTTTGACCGCATTAAATAATGTACGCAAGTGCACATGGTACCTGGGCCGTTTGCAGGGCACATGAAGGACGGGCGCGGCCAAAGAATCGAGGAAGGCCTTGGCGCTCGGCGAGAGAAAGTTCAATGACACACAGGGAGGAGAAGGCACAAGTGACCAGCAGGGATTAACCAATCAGAGCGTCAGAAGAGCAGCCAGCTGTTCATTCTGGCCTGAGCAGAATGAGGCCTGGAGCAGGTGGTGCAGCCTGATGCCAGCGGTGCTGAAGAGGAGGGAGGCCCAGGAGGAAGATGCTGATGAAAGACACTCGACTAATGTGTCGTCGTCATCCCTGCCCACATTATCATGAATAAATATTCTACAAACGAAGAATATATGAATATGTGCAATTTTTCAAAATAAAAGCAGTCATGAAAGAATAGGAACAGAAGTCAGAATAAGCCGCAGATCACACTTACAAAAAAACAAAACAAAAAAAAAAAAACAAGGTAAGCATGGTCACCAACCGTATAAAATCAAACCAAGATGAGTTTTAAACTTGAAAATATTTCCTCCTCAGTCTCATTAGCCACGTGATTGTTAAGGCCCCAACACAGTTGCTGATGAGTTTGTTATAAACCAGGCAGGTGAGCCCCCTGCTGGATGACAATGCTCTGTAAGTTTAAAGTTCAAGTTTAAATAAAGCTGGGTTTTCAACTTTTCAGGATAAACTCAACTTCTAGGTAAATTGAGATGCATGAATGCCTTGCCCTTGTTGGTCAACCATAGAACACAAACTACAGTAAGGACCTGTGAGAGTGCGCGGCATAATAGGCATACAACTATCCATTCTTTTCAAAACCAATTATTCTGAACAGGGTCACAGGGAAAAGGCAGGCGGTGAGTGGAAATTGTATATTATCAGTAGCTGTTTAATGTTTTGTTGACTACTCATATCTGCTGTCCGCACCTCATTTCCTCAGTTCTGCTCCTTCTGTGTCAACACATCAGTTCAATTCCTCCAAAATGTTCTGCTACTTGGTGTATATACTCGTGCTATTTTCATATCTACACTATAAACAAACTGATTGGGATAATGGGCATTTGGGAGAAATTTCAGGATGAAACGTAAACTTTACAGTTAAACCTCGCGTGACCCTTTGAATGCACATGCTATTTATTTATTTTGAGTTTACATCGTATCGTACCTCTGCAATTCTAAAGGCAAGTTTGCGAACATTGGTTGCTAGTTTACTCTTAACTTCGTGTTGGCGCGCTTACACAAAATTACAGAGAGAGTGAAGATTCTCATCACTCTTGTTTGAATAATTTAAACATGTTATAAATGAAAAAAAAATGTGAGTCATATATTTCTCTGTGGGACTTGTTCAGTGTGAAGCTAATTTGCTTGCCAAGACCAAGCAATTGAGTACAGCACACCTACTGGTCTGACGCTATGGCTAAACTGCAACCCTGTTAGGGGTTTTGAGATGCCAAATACAATATAGTGTCCTGTATCTGTATTATTTTTTATTGGATCCCAAGAAGACGACACGAAAAGACAGTAAATTTTCAACAACTTTTGGCTGTCATCCACCACCCCATTCATTGAGTGCACCTGTGCTATGTTCTCTTCTATACTTGTGTATATACAAAAGTATAAATCTAGTTAAGTATTAAGGATTTATGTTTGCATGGAATACACTGCACTGGAAAGGGTTAGAGGAGTCTGCCAGACGGCTGAATCTTGGTTACATTAACTCCCAGAAACGTTGTTTGTGCGAGTGCTCGTGTGCATAGTTGATTGGCAATTTTGCACTGCTGCAATGCCATTCGTCTGCAATTTACATTTTAAATCGCTGCAAAAGTCTCCCTCACTATCAAAGAGAAATAGCCACTAAGATTATGACGCAATCAGCAGGTTGCAACAGAGAGCGACTGGAAGAGTCACAGAAAGGAACAATAGGGAAATTTTCATGGATCACTTGTGATTTTAAAATGCCCCTGTAATGATTGTAGTCCATTTTACGTTCGTCCTGAAATGTCTCTAAAGCCCAATGCAATGTTTGTGATTAGCCTATGCATATAGAAATATCAGAATGTATTCATTTTTTTTTAACATCATCACCAACAGAGCTGAGCCTACAAGGGGAGATTACAAATTGATGGGGGATGCAAAGTCGGGCTGTGCTCCTGAGATGAGCTTTTCCCAAAACTAGTTGCAGACACTGTGTATGTCTACGCTATGGGAATAAAACATAAAGCCAACCAAGTAAAGCCTTTTTTGCTGCAGTTTGGCAGTTTGTGGTGAGTTTGCCAATGATTTCAGATTTATTTTTTGATTACTTTCCCTAAACAGAGTTCAACTTGTTGTTGATTGTCAGGCGAAAGTGCGCCAAACACATTGTCAAACTCTAGAGTTTGTTGGATTTTTTGCAGATTCAGTCTTACAAATGAAACATGCAGCTGGTCATCTGACTGTGGTAGCATCCTCTGGCATTCAAAGGAGTGCCTCCAAACCCACCTCCCTCCCCACCTCACTAAGGGGTAAGTGATTATGTTTTTCCCAAAGTGGTAATCTTTTGATATGTACAAACACAGATACTAGCATGCCGGCAACAGCAGCGTTTTTCCTTTTTCTTTTCCTGGGTTGACGGCTGATTAGGATGCCAGATCATGGTCCCAGCTGGGCGCAGGGTACATCGCTCATTACACGTTTTCTAGAGGAGGAAGGCTAATTCACAACGCCGCACAGCATGGTAGGTGTAATCATATCATGCAAAATCAGCGGTCAGTTCAGCGCGGCTGGAGCCTGATTAAAGGCCGCCAAAGACAAAGTGACACGTCCTCAACCTCATAGGAGGAGACGTTAAGCAAAGCATCACTTAGCCGTCAAAGTGCAAGGCCAATTCCTTTTAGAAATTACTTTTCTTTTTTTTCTTTTTTTTTTTAACTCAGGGATCAACATGTATTTTTTATGAAGCCACATTGGCGGCCTAAGCGCTCACATCTCTCGCAACTTGATTTAATTAGAGCTCAGCATTTTGGACATAAAATATCTGCTGTAATTAGGCAGCATTCTTCAGCCGAGTACGATGTGACAGTTTGAGTGAACACGGGGTTAATATTGTCGAGAAAAATCTGCGGTGATTTGTTCACCCATTGCCTGCCCATTTCTGCAACATTGGGAAGAAAATTCAGTTTCGCCCCGCCTATATTTATCATCTAAAAAGTGTTGTGTTCTCCCCTTTTAACTTGCCGTGTGCGTTCCTTGTTTCTAGAGCTCTTAATGGACTGCGTTGTGTGCACCCTCCATGGAAATAGTTAATTATTCCATGGAGGACTTCCTGGTTCAACCTTACTCCTGGAGAAGGATGAATGTGGCCTTGCATGTATGTAATGTCTTTAAGGAAGCATTCCCTCCACACCCTGCAGGGATTAGGCCTAATGACAGAAGTTAATTATATTAAGAGTCATTTTCAAAAACAGTTCATGAACTGCAAATTACAGTTAAAGTTGCTCCTTAATGCTCTTAACTGTAATTAAATTGTCTAATATCTCAGGAAAATGAGCGTGTTGAGCAGCAGGGATGTCAGAGGGGAACTTTTACATGGTCAGTTGTTAACGAACCTTCGTTGGATTCACCGATCACTTTTATTCTCTGGCCACACATCCACAAATACTTTCTGTAGCTTACATGTTTTTCTTTGTCTACACTTAAATTGTATTCAGGAAAATTGTGGCTTGTTTCCTTTTCAAATGTAACATTGTAACATGGGCAGGCCGCTTTGTGTTGAAAGCAATTGTCACTATCACTTTGTTGTTGTCACACATTGAAGGTTGGTGGTACAATGTATGGTTCCCATGATACACTTCCGTTTTTTCTTTTTTCCTCTCTTTTTTTGTTGTTTTTTTTATTGTTTATTGAGCATATATAGTATACACAATAACAGGTTGACAAAAGTCAAACAAAAATTTGTAAGGAAAATTAGAAAGTAGATAAAAGAAGAAAACACACATCATCACAGTTGTATGCTTAAAGGAGTAGGAAGAAGTACGTAACTTATCTAGTCCTACCCCTTATTTTGTAGCAATTTGATTTGATCATTTTTCAAAACAAAGAAGAAAAGAAAAATGTACATATCATCAAATGCTTTTACCCTTATGTACACTATACTATTATTATTACTACTATTATAATTATCATTTCTTGAATACAATTGATAAGTTGATCAAATCCAAAACAAGAACAAATGGTTGTCTTACTATATTTTATAAGTGTATAAAACGAGTGGCACAATTCAGAATAACTGTCACAATAGTTTTACTTGGCTACTGGCTAATCTGGGCCACTACTGCAGCTCTGCTTACCTTCTGGCCTTGACATGATATTGCTTTGACCGACCTAATCGCATTTTTTTCTTTTTTGTTACTTAGCCACACTATTTTATAACGGCTATAAAATGCAGAGTGATATACTCACAGACACATGTTCAGAGATAGGCACATAACTAAAGATTTCCTATTTTTTTTCATTTCATGATTGTTGAGTGAAAGAGCACTTTTGAAGTTACGTTTTCCATAAAATGTCCCTTTAAAACAACAGAAGGAAAAAGTCAGTCCAAGCCAATATCTGATTATTGCAAGGAAAAGGTATAACTGCAACAATAACCCCCAGCGGTCAAGACTAAAGAGCATTTACTTTGCCATCTTACGTTTCTGCCCCTTTGTAGCCTGAGACGTTCGTAAATGAAGGAAATGCTTTGTATTAAAATGAATAGAATTCAATTAATCCATTCCAGAAAAATTCTGAGTTGTGTGTGTTTTTTTACATAATATCTCTTGTCACTTTAAAGATTAAAACACAGTTCTTTTGGTAATTTTTATAGTATATTCATTGCTTCGCTCACACTATCACCAATGGGCTCTTTCTATTTGTCTTTCAAATTACATAAAGAGCAAAACGGGCCCATCTAGCACAAATCTTTGTGGTCTTCCTAACAAGCGCTTAGCTTTTGCAAGAGCTATTCTGACTGTTTTTTTTGTGGAGTTTATTTGTATAGCAAAAGTTCAGCGTGTTGACATGAGACCTACTTCCACATTCAATATGTCTTTAGAAATCCGATTTTCTGACCCCCACGTGGCACATGGAGCTCAGTTTGGAGGAGTCGCTGAGGCAGAAGGCAGCACTTCTTTTGTAGCTGCTTCTGGCATCTGTAATTGGCTGAATATATTCAATGTGGCTGCAACTTCTGCGTCTCGACAACAGGCATGGGCGGCTATTTCGACGTGATTACACTGATAATAACTGGTTACTGGAGAAGCTATAATAAAATAATTGACATATCTACTGTGGGCAGTATTTTTCTAATAAAAATAGAATGACATGTTCCTTTTCCCAGTTGTTGCTATCGCTCAGAATTGCTACATCTATCACCGATGCTATCATTTGATGTTTATGCACCACCACTATGGGCCTGAGAGAGAGAGAGAGAGAGAGTGAGAGCGAGTCTGAGAGAGAGAAAGAGAGACGAAAAATGTCATATTTAACCTAGCTTTCACGCCACAAACACTGTAAAGGATGACAAGCCACTCAGGAGCTCCTCAGAGAATTTGTAAAGATTCCCAAGTGCCGCCTGTCCTGGCAGGAATTAACTCTCCTCTTCCAGCCGGTGAAACCTTGACACCTCAAGTGAAAAGTGCTTGAGCTGTTGTACCCTATAATCCCCCGAATGGTTGTCAAAATTCTCTTTTGAGTACTAGCCGGAAGTGATGGGGAAAAAAAAAGTGAGAATTATGTGCATTTGTCCGCTGGTAATTAGATAACTTTTGACTCAACTCAACTAACTTTTTCCAGTGAGGACTTTTGAAGTGTGATGATGCTCCATTCGGACAATTTAAAGCAGCGAAACCAGTATCGTTGTAGCCCTTAATCTAGCAATACTGTCTCGGCCTTTTGCACATTAAAGACTTAAGCAAGAGTATAATATGGTCGCCGTGCTAAAGTCACAGAGTGCTATTGTTCAAGTTCTTCCTGGACACTTTTCACCTCCAGTGATGTCTGGAGACTTTCCGAGTCATGCCATTTGTGCAACTGTGCATATTAAGTAGACTTGCTGGGCATGCGTGTACTTGTGGCTGAAGTCTGTGTGAGTGGCGCACACACACATGGGAGCAATATCTTACATTGCTGCCATGAAGCTAGACCCCCCTTTGCTTTTCGCACTTGTAATCATGTCCAAATTTGCACAAGGGGGGCTGGGTGGAGACTCGCAATGATGTCAACTTGTGTGGGTGTTTTCAGTTTTTTTTTTTTTCAGTTGAAATACACACAACTCGGATGCCCAGGTTCCAAAGCAACTTCAGAGGCCCAAAGCTCAAAAACATTTTCTCTCCATCCTTTTTCAACTAAAAGTGCAGATTGACTCATTACATTGGAGCCAGGCCATGTGCCATGTAACAAGCAATGAAATATTGGATCAAATGAGACTGTGAGACGTGACTGGCGACGAGCCTCAAAGGTAATTAGTCAACAAAAATAACAACTTATATGGGTTCACAATGACCCTTAAGATGCACTTCAATGGCTCGAACGGGAGCCATATTTTTTGTACAGCACTGTATGCAGCGATGGCTGTTTGAAAGTGCTCTATAAATACAGTTGAGTTGTGTTGAGTCTTTTTTGCCGGTGCGCCTGCAATTTATCATATGGGCATGTCTTCGACAGTAAAGGTAGAAAAAAGTTCTCGAAGGTCGATGGTGGAATCCAAGTTCAAATTAGCTCAGGAGAAAGTGCAATTAACCCGGGGTTTTTGTTGTGCTATTTTTCCTCCCTGCCTGAAGGTGGTGCTGCCACCCTCGGTCCATCATTTTGTACTTTTCAAGTGCTGGCAGCTGATTGGTGGTAGACTATAAAATGGCCGCTGCGGGAGCTGTTCTTGTCTTCTGGCCATCATCCCAACTATACCTTGCAGCTGGTTTCTGTGGAGACTGTGGCTGTTTTGCTCATGACCGCAGCTTAGTTTTGTGCCATATATCAGTCTGTTGGTCTTAAGAAAACAGTCAACGTAATTGAAGGTGTGGGCGGCCATTTTGTGTTCAATGTTTTCCTCCTGTTTATATTTGTTAATAGTTTGGTCAGAAATGTGTGTGATTTTCATTGTTTTTCCTTTTGAAAATGTCACGTTCTGCCCGAAGCGATAACAGATCGCTCCGTGCAGAACAAGGAAGTAAAGGGTTGGATCCCGGGAAAGCAGACAACGAAAAAATCTTGTCAAACAAAAGGTGTCTATAATGACAAAAAACAGAAAGAGCCCGACAGGGAAAAACGGTAACACAAAACGCTGATCAAATAAGGACCAGGAGTAACAAAGAAGGAAATAACAACTGAAAACGCTCGCGGAAAACAAAAAAAACGCGAGGAGGGCCTGAATTGGCAGAAATACGATAAGTACAAAATCTTAGAGGCAAAACGCGAATCACAAGAGTATCGGCCGTATGGCAAAAAGGCAACGAGTCAAATAACAAATAGCGAAATAGAGCACGAGAGAAATATGGCACGGCGTGGAATTCTCCGGCAGTGAGTAAACTGCCGGAGTCTCCTAATAAAGGAAGAATAATCATCCCGAATGAATAACAGGTGTGCAGTCGGCGGGGAGAAAGCCCACCCCCTGCAGGCAGGCACGGAACGTGACAGAAAATGTAATTTGATATCATTGTCCATATCCACCCTTATCCTATTGATCAGTAGAAGATACATCTACTTGGACACTATACATCTACTTAAAAATGTATCTAGATCCAGGCGATTTTATTTGCAACCACTTGACGAAATAAAATTGAGTAGATTCAACACACCGTTTATTTCAGTGCAGGACCTGAGCCGTTTAGAATGGTTTCATTTACACCCAATCAAATTTCCAACATTTTCGACAGGATATTTTGATCATTCAAATGCTGCAATGTGAGCAATAGAATCGGTGTATAATATGTATGGTATATCAATATCTACAATATTGATGGTACATATACAATTTGTATAACATTTATTGTTTATTTTTTCCTCTCACAGTGGGGGATTATATAACTGACTAAATAGTGAAAAGTGTTGTTTTTGGCAGTAAAGCAAGATAAATCAGTCGGGGAAACAACGACATGATAGCAAAATTTGGACTTTGGGTTTCATCATATTTTTCTTAACTGTATTCGTCAGAGTTTTTAGGCAACTGTTCACCAAAAGTTCCACTTCTGCCCAAATCCTTCACCGTTCTCATTTGTGTGATGCGGTCGAGCATCACACAAATGATGGCGATGAGGGTGCATGAAGGCTTTAATTAACTGCGTGGAGCCAATCACTGTGTGTCAGGGTCTATTGGCCAAGGCGGACGGGATGATGGCAGTACAGTTGGACTGGGCAAAGTGGGTCAGGTCCGAAGTGAGTGGACATGGAAGTGACGCCGGCGTGTGATGTGACCCGTTCGCGGCCCTCGTCTTCTCTGCCTGGCCCAATGCGGGAGGTCGCTTGCCACGGGGCAAACAAATCAGACCAAGTCACAGTGATGCTGGATGAAAAGTTTGCCGTTCTGCACTTTGTGTCCACGCAACAAACTCTGCAACTACTTCCAGTAACTTATATCATCTTGATGTCTTCATCCTACCCTTTAAGGTTCCTCTTATGTCCTTCCCTCTCCATCTCATTTCCTATCCTTTTAAGTAAATTTTATTTCCTCACTTACTTATTATTGTACTAATTTGCTTTCAAACCTGCTTTTCCGGCTGTTTCTTTTAAGTTTCCTCATTCACTTGCCATCCTTTTCAATTTACTCATTCTTAATTTGTTTTATTGTGCTTTTCCAATTCTTATGACATTTCCTGATTCTCTTTCCATTCATTTTCTATTTTATTTTCAGTATCCACCTTTCCTTTGCTATCCTTCTTCATTATTCTTTACACTTTACTTATTTCCCTTTTTTTGCTTTAGAGTTTGTTGCTTTCCGACCGATGCTTTTGGTTTTCAATCTTTGCAACCCATAGAATTTCAACACGCTGCCTATTATGACTCACATATGTGTCGGTCTGTGTGTTTTTAATTGAAGGCGCAGTCGTGCGGCCTACTTGCCTCTGAGCCATAGTGCTTGAAGTCTTTGACCATGATATGAGCGGGTGTCTTCTTGTCTTTGCCTAAACAGGGCATGTGTAGCCATGGGGCAGCAGACTATCAGAGGTGATCAGCGTGACACACACACACCCACACACACACACACACACACACACACGCTCACACACACATGCACACGCACACACGCACACACACACACGCACGCATGCACGCACACACACATGCACCCCACACACTGTGTTTGTTGCAGAGTCAGCCTCTATTAGAAATTTGCTCTGCATGTTAGGTCCAAATGTGTTTTCCATGCCTTTTATTAGCACCTCCTGGTACGTTTCTGTAAAAATGTTATTTCCGCTCAACTGAAACATTTTCATAACTCAACGTATCTCTTTGGATTTTATTAAACTTTCAACTTGAGTTTTTTTTTCACAAGTATGTTTTCACGATTAACTGCAAGTGTTAAAAAGCTCAACTTAAAAACTAAAGCAAGGAAGTCATGTCTAGACGCCAAAACTAATGTGTCCTCTGAACCAGCATCAAATGGAAACAGAATCCAATCTGCTGCATCTCTTATGGCCAAAAACTGTTTGGGATTGCAGTCAGAGTGGCGCGATGATTAGATTGCTTTGCCCAATTCTACCATCATGTCTCAGCCAGTCTTTAATATGCAAATTGTAGGTACGTAAAGCTCTGATGGTTTTATTTAAAAGACATATCCTCGGGCGATAGCGGTGGTCTTCCAGGAAGAGCGGTGTTCCAGCATGAAATAAATAGTTGTTAGAGGGATCACACAAGTTCTCATCGTGCAGGATAAAACGTTAATTGATGTGAATAATTTACATTTGTTGCTTATCTTAAAGATATCACACAGGAGTGAAGACTTAAGACCTGAGTTGAAACATGGTGGCTGGTGTCTACCGGAGCTACCCAATTTTCAGGGGGAATTACATCCTTTAGACTACTTGTCATCCTTTCGACTCATAATGGCGTTTGTCCTGAGGTCACGCCACTGCAATTATCCAACATTACCGGAATGCTCGGAGGGATTAAGAATAATGATCTCGATATGAATTATTGTTGCTGCTGCTGAGCCTGAGGAAGGGGAAAAAAGGGAAGACACTGTTTTGTTTAAAGAGAGAAGGAAATTAACGTGCCAGTGTCCCTTTGAAGGAAAGGTCAATTTGAAATCATAAAAGTGCATGCTCTTGTTGAGGAATTTATATTATTCTGTGATTACTTTGCAGGTCTGTGCCATAAAATGTGACAGTATAGCGCACTCCTTCAGCCGCCTCCTACGGCAATTCCTTGCCAGCATAGTTGAAATTCAAATGGGCCTGCCGTAAACGGGATGAAGCTCCTTACGGTAGGCGCACCACAATGTCGTACATTGTTGTTGTGAACTTTGGGCTGCGGAGACTGCGGAGGCCGCGTCTGCGTCTGCAGTGTGGGCAGAAATTGTTGACATTTTTCTATGATGGCGCTCTCGTTACTACTTTTGTTTTCTACTGTAGGCTATTGCGAGTGTGTGCGCTTGTGTGTGTATCTCCCGGGGCAACACAAAACTTGACGTGGCTGACAAACACTTTCTGTGATTGTGGCATCTTGGAACTCCACCCGCCTTGTTCTCAGTCTTTGACATACTCTTGGTGTAAATTTATTTTGCTGAGACAAAGATACCATGCTTCGAGCATCTCTGAGAGTCTAACCCTGCATATCCTGTAGTCAAACAAATTCTTTTTGTCTTCTAATATGTTCTTCAGTTTTACCTAAAATGACTAATATAGAACACTGAAATATTTGCACGCAACATTGTTTATATATATATATTTTTAATTGTGTTGCCAAATTCAGCACATTTTCTCTGCAGCTCACAAAAACTTGCAATTTCACGTTCATGGTGGCCTGACTTGAAAGTCTTGTCGGAATTCACTTCTATTACTTTGATAAAAGACACAATTGACCTTAACTGGAATACAACTCTGAACTCTGAGGCATACCTTTAGAGTTGGGCTAGTCAATAGGTAGCCCGCTGGCTGCCTGTTTGTGGCCCTCAAACTGTACTCGAATTGTTTTGGGCCTTTCCCGAGACAAGGCGAGATCAGGCATTCTCAGCGTAGTAATCTGGCCATAAGCCACAATTGATTGGCACGCTGAAGTACGTAGTCGACCAACCCTTTTATTGTGTATGTAAGACTGGCAGCACACAAGATGTACTCCCTGCCGCTTGGTGGGTGTTTCCAAATTAAAAAAAAAAGTCCATGACAACGATATACAGACTGATAGTAGAAAAGGCATGTCATTTGTTGTTCAGGAAAATATGTTAATTTCTATAATTTAGCAATCCTTACTTTTGCCTTCGTTAGTATATTTGTTATTGGAGCAATGCAGTTCAAAGGCTTGTGATGTCAAGGTGGCTCAAAGCTGAGGGTGCGACTCTGTCCATAACCTTTAATGGATTATAGATTTTGTTTGTTCATGGTGTGCATCAATGACAGAGTAGTGACAAGCAAGTCTAAGTGAAGTGGCACTGCGAGAGAATTCAACATCAACTAATGTATGGTGCTTTCGTTTTATGAAAAGCCGGCCATCTTGCACTCCCGCTGCAGTAAAAAGTGTACAATTCTGCATTTAATAAAGACACTTTCTTGGAGATTTTAATCCTTTATTCTGACGCTCTGCTGGCCTCATTTGGCTTTAATTACCACATGTTCGCTCAACCAATTGCTAGTTTACCTGCTTGGGCTATGGCAAATGATGATGGACAAGCATCCTTTGCATTTTGAAATACTCCTAAAAGAATCACACCCAGCCTAACAACACCAAGTCGGACAAGGTGCCGCTCACTTTCAACACCCCGGTGAACCACACTGGAGAGAAGAATGGGAACTGCACGGTAGCGATACGCACAATGGGGTGAGAGAAGTCGACTTTTACTGCTGTGCTGTCTAAAATAACATTTTCTAGCCGTTGTCAATGTTAAGGCCAATCAACAGAGCTGGGTGGACAAAGAGAAAATGAGAGAGTGGCTAAGTGAGGTGGATGTAAAAAGACCGGATGATCTTTTCCACGCACCACCACCCCTGTTGATCTATGACTACATGCGCCATCATGTCAGAGCCACTGTGAAAAGCCAAATGCTGCAAATGAACTCAGAACTTGCCATCATTCCGGGAGGCTGGATGGAGGAACTCTAATTTGCACTGTTGTTCGAGCATTCGCAAAAGCCAGCATCATTTCTGAGGAGCCTCACGGCAACGAGACTGACTCTGACAATGACGGAGAACTTGCCCAGCTGTTCAATTCGGATACAGAAGATGAGGACTTTGATGGATTTGTGAATGAGTATTGATTAAAAATTTTAAACGAGTACATTGGTAAATACTTCAATAAAGTTTAACCAAACTCGGTTTTGCTCCTGCTGCCTTTTAAAAATAAAATACACTTGCGTGCATGCATGCTACCATATTTTATAAGCTAGTGTTAGCTTAGCCATGATCAAATCTGTGTGAGTTTTTTTGTGTGTTGTGGTGGATGTAAGTTCTACCACCATGCATTTATTATTTATTTATTTTATTATTTTTTTTATCACTTATCCTGTTGAAGTTGGTGGGTGAGCTGAAACCCATCCAGGCTGACTTTTGGAGAGAGTCGACACTGGACCTGGACTGATCGGCAATCCAAAAAAACACAAACAAATCATTTACATTTACATACTGAGGAGGCAATTTTACATTGAACTGGAATAAACTAGAAACGAGATAACTTTTTGTTTTTGTGTTGTTGTTTTTTTTTTTTTTTTGTTGGTGTCATGCTCCCACGCCCCACTGCCTATTACTTGAAAACAAGCGCAGTCCTACTGTTTTGTGACACTGCGAGCACTCGATTAGCCTTATATTGAAGTAGTGCGAGGCACAAATGAAATCCAGCTCGGTAATATGAAGCAGGATATGTAACCTCACAGCCCCTGTGGTCCGAATAGCAAATGTTAAATGAGAGGAGTGCGGAGTGTTTGAATAAAGAAGTACATTCTTAGCAGGGAGGTGAGCGGCTGACAATGAAGCGTCGAGTCGAGTCTGCGAGAGGCCGACTTGTTCATCTCTTGTTATGCTGCTAATGTGTATGATTTAAGGGAGAATTATGCACATCTCAATGTGCCTATAAATGACATTATTCATGCACAGGTGCTGCACTAAGCAGCTCCTGAATGATAATTAAGATAATCTTTCCCTTTTTTCTTCCTTCACGCTTGCTCGCTCCCTTTTCTCACGGATCCACTTTGTTCAGGCAATATCTCCTGTGTCAATACCTCACTAGACCGCGGCCCCTCTCCCCTCAGCCATTGTATGATCTTTATTCAGCACTAACAAGTGCGACCACGTCTGTGTGTCTCCCCCGAGCCCGACGGTATTTCTGAGAAATAACGTGCCAAGTTGAATTAAAGCGAGAGAATTAAAAAAAAAAGAAAGAAAAAAAACTTTAGCGAGGCAGAAACTTGGCGTTCCCGAGGGAGTTCTCAGCGCAATGAATTTCTCAAACGAGAATATGAAGACATTGATGTGGAGCACTTTGCATATGATAAGCTCTTTTTCCATAAAGACCGATGATTAGTTTTGGAAATGTTGCTGTGGAAAGAGTGTCGCAGGCTCTCAGATACAATGCAGAAATTGTCACTTTGCATTACTTTGGCAGCAAATTGTGCTAAAATGACCATTTCTGATCAAGAAGAAGTGAATCACTGATGTGGTTGGACAGCAGTGAAGGCCTTGTGCCGGCCCAGCCTTTCGACACACAGTACATCATCTCAGCCGTGCAGTTCGTGTATCCAGCTCGGTTTGCGTTCTTGAGGCCGTGTGGAGCTTGTCGTACTGTTTTAGTAAACACTGAGTGATGACTATCGCCGCATTTCGAGCGGAGACGCAGCTGTATTGTTTTAGCACGGCTCTCTTGTTTACATTAACATGTCTATTGTGGACGGCCCGGCTCGCTTCACTTGTCCCGTGTGCAAATCACTTCTCCTTGTGTTTGTGCTTTGTCGATGTGGCTCAGAGTTGGCGTTCTCTCCGGTTCAGCTCACAACAGCTGGCCCTCATTTGCGGGCCACACCCTCGCACCTCACATGTACATACAGTACTGTGGATGTGCACCGCAGTGGGGACAAGCAGGAGCTGCAAATAATTCATGGCGTTTGCTTTACGCTGCTGTCGGTGCCAGAGTGGGTGGAGTTTCACTCAGCACTCTCTATTGACCGCAGTTTCCCAAACTTACTTTCGGCTGAAGACCCAAATTAGAAGTCCGGTTCCTACCCTGGACCCAAACTGACAGAAATACTGCATACAGTTTGGTTCAGAAGTAAAGACTTTCAAGGATTTCTTCTGATACTACCAGCATGGATTTAACATAAAACTAAATGGGAATGAGGTCTCAAGATTCAAATGTGTTTGTTTGTTGAACATAAAACATATACAGTAATAGTTTGACAGAAAATAAGGTAGATAAAAAAGTAAAAAGAAAGAAATCAGTCTTCATTTAACACAGTTATTATGTTCAAGGGAATTTCATTTAAGAGAGTTCACTAAAATGGGATTTGATGGTCGTTTTATGTACACTCTCTCCATTTTCAATAGCGCAGTGGTGTTGGAACAAGTGACAGAATTTTTTCAAATAACACATCTGAATAAAAATAAATCGCTATATATGTCTGCTTGAAGTCTGCAGTACAGGAGCATCGCTAATTCTGAGTTTCCTTGACTTCAGTGGCTGCTTGTTTATGGGTCTTGCTGCCCTCACTGCTAGATTCAGTAAGGTAAAAGTGTAGGGGAAAAGGCAGCTGACTTCACCATTCTTGAATATTCAATGGTTTAAAAGGGTTTGAGTCAAATTTATTTAAATAGCCCTTAATCGCACCAAAATATATATGCCGGTACTTTGTACTTTGTATCTCAGAGGGTTTCACAAGCCACTTGCCATACTGTATATTAGCAGCTTTAACAATACATCTGGATCCATAAGAGTTATCATATTATACATTACTTTTATTAACTTATTATTATTCATTCATTCATTCATTCATCTTCCGAACCGCTTGATCCTAACTAGGGTTGCGGGGGGTGCTGGAGCCTATCCCAGCCGTCTTCGGGCAGTAGGCGGGGGACACCCTGAATCGGTTGCCAGCCAATCACAGGGCACACAGAGACGAACAACCATCCACGCTCACACTCACACCTAGGGACAATTTAGAGTGTTCAATCAGCCTGCCACGCATGTTTTTGGAATGTGGGAGGAAACTGGAGCACCCGGAGAAAGCCCACGCAGGCCCGGGGAGAACATGCAAACTCCACACAGGGAGGCCGGAGCTGGAATCGAACCCGGTACCTCTGCACTGTGAAGCCGACGTGCTAACCATTGGCCTACCGGGCCGCCCAACTTATTATTAATTATTATTAATAATTAAATATAACACATACTGAAAAAAACACATTCTGTGTTGAATCTACTCAATTTAATTTTGTCAAGTGGCCTCACACAACAGAATCATCTCGATTCAGATATTTTGATGAAGTAGATTTAGAGTCTACTAAAACAGGAAAGGAGGTAGAGGAGGAGGAAAGTCATACTTTGATGTTGATCCTGGTTTTAAAAATATGGTTCGGTATTATATGTGCAAATACAATATACCTGCCAGATCAATTACTATTGTCACAGTTGAACTTTTCGTGATCAAAGTGGACTTCCATTGCCTGCATTCCACGGAGAAATATTAATACTGGATATTTTTGGGGAAACTACAGTACATTTCAGACAAAAGCAGGCAAATAAAAAGTCTACACAATGCCGTTGAGGGATCTTTCCACAAAATCAATTTGACACAAGGAAATAATGCTAAATAAGGCAAACACTTCCAGATATCAGAGGAATAAATACATCGCGTGACAGATGAGACACAGGACAATATTAAGGAGCAACACTGTTCCTGTAAAGCTGAATACAGGTAGGTCTTTTACAATTGGTGAAAGGCAAATGTCCATCGGCCTCTACAAACTTTGCAACCAGGAGGATGGAGCAAGACTTGTTACTTCAGCTTTCCAGCTACACTATATTTTCTCACATTCAATAAGTTAACTTTGCCTCACATTGGCAGCAAAATTTGGGTTAACCAGCTAACAACAGCATAACAGATGATACTAATAATGGCTACTCTTCTTAATGTACAGTGGACAGAGTTCTTTCTGTCAATCGACCAAATTTGATGGTTAATGAAATATGGTGGTTTCTTAATGTGTGAATACATTTAGATGTAAAATTGTAAAAGGCTATTTACACAGGTATGTTGACAAAACACAAACAACGCGGACACTATGAAAGAATGATCACTTGAGTAGGAATGGGAGAGTGGTTGTCTCCAAACCCAAAGATTGGGGGTTCAATCCTCGACCACTGCGACATTGTTGAAGTGACAGCCCATTTAGCCATTTACCGTTTGAGACCCTGTCCATTTATTTATCGGATTTAAAATTTGCAGCCAGTTTTATTCGTGGATAAATGTACTTCTGCATGCGCGAAGTCAATCTAAAAAATGAGGTGAATGCAAATAGATTGGGGCTCAGTGAGTAACAGGTGATGATCAGACATTTCCTTCTCTTGCTTGTCATCAGCGGGCAAAAGGTTGCGTCAGATAAGTTCATGAGCTCACTCTCTGAGTGACTTTTAATGCCTTATCAGCATCACCAATGTCAAAAAGAAGAAATACTGTACTTAGTAATTAATGATTACAATCTGGTTCCGTAAATATAATTTATATCCACCTGAAGTGATCAAGACTGACAATCATGATCTTCTGCGTTCTGATGGATGTTTGGTAAGTCCCACCATGAATGTTTGGGAGCTCACACACACACACACACACACACACACACACACACACACACACACACACACACCACAATCAAATACGTGTGTGGAGTGATGCATCATTGTTCCCTTGGTCCGTCTTTGTAGAAGTGAACAGGATGTGCATGATGTTTCTTTGGCAGAGGGGAAGGTAAAAAATACAGAAGATTCATCTGGTTTGAGTTCTGCAGCACCACAACACTTTGAGGTGGGGGTGCTTTCCCCCCCACCGCTCTTTCTTGTGCAGCAGTCCTGGACCCTTTGTGTGATTGAAGCTCAAACGGAGCAGGAAATGCAAATCGTCGCAGCTCTGAAGACGTCTACTGACGTGATTGTTGGGACGGTTTGAGGAGGCCAGCTCGCCCGCCACATTAAAGGACAAAGCCAGCAGAGTGGGTTAAGTTAAGCGAGAGGGAGGGGTGGGGGGGCTACAAAGACACAGTGGCTGGCCAGCCACACTGTTTGTGGCCAGAAAAGTCTTTCATTATTGCTGGTTGATAGTTCCATTGTTCTAAGATGCAATACTAAAAAGGATACAAAACAACAACTGAGTCAAAACAGGAATGCCTTTAGTTTTGGCCTTTTTGAAACACTTCGCATCATAACAACATTGTCAAACGGACAATTTGAGTTTATTCCCCGAGTTTATTCATTTATTTGTCACGGACTATGTACATAAAACAACTAAACCTACGAATCGGGATTCACTGTGCCACATTATGACTCTGTAGTTTATCTTCCATCTGCGGACCCTTTGGGAGGTAAGACAGAAAAGTAATAAGAGTACAATGGTTCAATAAAAAGAGATGAGGAGCATCATGACGTGCATGTGACAGCACCACAGCATTAATTCATCATCAGAATTCTTATTATCATCATCATCATATAGATTTTACTCCACAGACAAGCGCAGGTGTCTGTGTCACATATCACAGGTGGTGTCGGCTTCTGGACTGTGCTGCTGCAAAATTCCACTGCTTTGTAAGCCTCTGACTCAATTAGCAGTTAGCACTAAAATGATGAATGCACTGGATCCACGCATCGACGTCACAAACTGGCTGTCGTAGAGAGGTTTAGTGATGTTTCGCTCAGCGGTTGTCATGAATTCCACCGGTTTTGATGCCATGTCAAGGACTATCTTTGCAAAATTCCTGCTTTGCTTGTGTAGTGTGTAGATGCTTGCTGGCTCACTCTGCTCTTTGCTCTCATTCTTTTTGCTGATAAGTTCCTTTTTTTCTTTTTCTGCGGGTCTCTCCTGAGTCCATGAGTTTAGATCTGTGAGGCTCTAGTAGTTTTTATTTTTTTTAGGGTATGAACCCGTCTGAAATACTCAAACCGGACAGTAATCTGCTAACACAGTACACTCAATGAAAGTTGATTTTTTTTTTTTTAATCGGTGGGCTTTTACCACCAGTTAGAGGAGGAGTTGAAAGTTTCAGCTGTCTCTTGGCACTGAACATGTGGCTTTCAATTACCCAATTTTATGATGCAAAACAATCTTGTTAATGCATTTCAGTCTGGATTTTGACCACACCACAGTACTTATTCAAGTTCTAAATGACATACATCTGAATATTGGTGCTTTCAAAACCTCTGTCTTGGTATTGCTAGATCTCAGTACTGCCTTTGACACGATTGAACGTAATATACTGCTCGACAGGCTAGAACAGTGGGTTGGCGCTCTGTTAATTTGGTTCAAATTTTACTTGTAAGATAGGGACTTCTTTGTCTCAGTTGGTCATAATGAGTCTAACTGAACAAAGATCACGTGAGGGGTTTCATAAGGGTCCATACTTGGACCACTTTTATTTAATATCTACTGCCCCTTGCTCAGATTATGGAGCGTCACGACATCTCTTGTCATACTTATCGAGATGACACTCATTTCAGCGTCATCATGTGACTTATAGTCCCCTACTTTCATTCAAGTGTCTTTAGCAATTCATTGAGTGGATGGCCCAGAATTTTTTTCAATCCCAACCAACCTTTTTTTATGGCTAACAATAACTGCTCATGTTCTCAATTAAAAAAAAATGCCACAATACAATAATTACCATACACACTGGAGTGTAGACAGTATTTTGCCAAAACCCACAACCTGCGAACTTGTGTTGAGCACTTTTTATTGGACAGTTGAGCATTCTGGATTCTGGAAAAGTGATGAAATTAAATTTTAAAAATACTTTTATGAAGTTCTCTGTCCAAAAAGCAGGATGTGCATATCTATTCCAGTGCTTGGTGGTTACTTTATCCCCTTCGACTCTTCCTCACAAAAAAAACTTGCTAATTATCCCAATAAGAAAACAGCCGTGGTCTTCATTGGTATCCAACACTGTGCGAAAGTGCATTAGACACTGTTTCATAGATGGCTGATTTGCATATTATGATGTAAGGGCTGCCCATCATCGCCTCTCCTCATTAAACACTCGCTATCTCATGGTCCATTTTTAGAAAAAGACAAAAAAAAGTGTTCAATTGCTTGTAATTTGTGTTCATGCAATTCCCCACAAATCCTTGTCAATCTCGAGCCGGTCCAGCAATTTATCAAGCACGCAGAAACAAATGGTGTGCTACTGTAAACATTCCATAATTGACTGTTTAGGAGCACGATTATCAGTTTGAGTTTGATTAGACGACGTAATCTGCTTTTTTTGTGCATGCCAGCCTATTCAAGCAAAATGGACGGGAGACTTAATGGCACGCTAACCTCTGAGCCATTCATGCCAAATGGATGTACTTGATGATTAAGTTTGAAAGAGCTGTGTTTTATCGTCAGCCAGCACAAGAGTTGACAATCTTAAGGCCGTCAACAAGAAATAATTAGGATCTATTTTAATGCTGAGTGTGGCACACAGTGCCGGCAGTTAAGCATGTTAACGACTCTGCTGGCAATGAAATGACTCGCACCAACCCGGCTTGTTTATGCTTTCTATCACCTGAAAATTGATTATGGTTGCCAGCACTGATCGTGCACAAAGTTTGAGAATCCCAACTGCACCCTCATGTTCAGTTGTTTTTCAAAAGACCAAACTTGTTTTCAGTTCCCACTTGAAAACTGGTTTAAGAAGAATCTGTGCTGCTTATTCCAATTTTAACACCCCAGCCACCCCCCGCCCCCCATTCTCCACATAGTTTAGCATTAAAAATCAGGTCAACCTTTAAGATCTATGAGCAGAGAGGAGGAAAAAATGAATTAATAGCATGCTATTTTTATTCAGTCACTCATCTGTTAATTTGGTATGACCTTAGTCAAAGGCAGTGCAATAACAAACTTCTTCTTAAGACCAAACCCCTGGTCTCCGATGTTGCTTTGGTGTGTATTTTAGAAGAGAAGGGCCTTCAAGTCTTATCTGCAAAACTCAACGTGCAGGATTTTCATTTGCGCGAGAAACTAATACTCTTTCATCGGCTTTCATAGCGTATTGTTTCACATTTGCAGCTGCTTGAAGATGTTTTTGCAACAGCCAATCAAGGAGCTTCTGGGCTCGCTAACAAAATGAGTTCTGACAGCCAAATGATGCCGACGATGTCAAAGAATTGACCAAAAATGGCGGCTGTAGAAGCGTCTTTGTGCCCGCACTAAAGCGAAGGTACATCGCTGCCTTTATTTTCCATCTTCCCGTGGCTCGTGAGTTCCCAGTGTGACTCCCCTCGTGACAGCATCCAAACTTTACTGCTGCAAAGTCCCAAGTGCTCGCTGCCCCCATTGAAGCATCCCTGCAGGGGTTTTCTTCACAGAGAGGCTCCAAGGGGAGGGGTCGATGGGGAAAGTTTGCCAGCGGGTGACAGATCTCCAACAGCGGCGGCCTTTGTTGCCAGGTTGCTCACGCTCGGCAACGTGGATGAGCCAGGTGGCCTCTGACCTGACCTCCACTCTGGAAGGACCGGTGGGCGCAGGAATGAAAAGGAAGCGGTAAACTTGCGTCGAAGAAAGGGATGGACGTGGAGGAAGGGGAGGCTTTCTAAATGGGCATGGAAAAAAAAAAGTGCTCAAAAATAGGTCAAGCAGTCTCTCATTTTTCTTGCTCAGCTTGTAATAAGCCCTGACAGGAATACTGTGGAACACTGTGGAAACAGCTATTCAACGTTTAGGTACGTAGCCGAATCATCGTGGAGAAGATTGACCTTTGTTCTTTTGTTTTGCTGCAGCTGTGCTTGTTACCGGTGTCCGTCTAGAATATTCAACCAATGTTTTTTGGGCAAGTGTACTGTATATCTCTGCAACATATAGTGTCAGTCATTTCCATTTTATTTTTGAAGTTTCACATTACCCAAAAGCAACGGTTCGGATTTGAAAACCAAGCACGGGCTCGTTCTCATCGAGACGTATCTTCTCTTACAGTCTTACAGTCTTTACAGTAAGTCTTACAGTCTTACAGTCAAAGAGACAGTCTTTGCTAGACGTACCAAGAACTAAACTGAGGCTCAGAGGGGATCGAGCCTTTTCTGTTGCTGGTCCATCTCTCTGGAATGACCTCCCACTGAACATTCGGCAAGCCTCCTCGCTGCCCATCTTTAAATCCCTCCTCAAAACTCACTTGTATTCTTTGGCGTTTGACTCAGCATGACTTAGATTTGCTATTGGTTTTACTGCTTGGTGCTTTCTACCGCCTTATTACTTATTACTTATTACTGATTCGTCTTACTGTTTATTGTATATGTTAAATCGCTCCATGTACAGCACTTTGTATGCAGCGATGGCTGTTTGAAAGTGCTCTATAAATACTGTTGACTTGACTTGTTGACTCTTGATCTAGTCATGCTGTTTGTTTATGATCAATGTTTTTCCCAGAAAAGGAACAAACCCAGACCTCCACCATGGCAAGTCCATTACTTCAGAGCGCCAACATCCCCATGATGGTTTGACCCATGTCATATGATTTCTAAACCTAAGCCTTAATAGCATTATCAGTTCCCAGCCTACCCTTGTGGATGAGCCAGTGAACCAGCAAGGCTATTTGCATTATTTGCAGCAGAAAAAATTGGCAGGAACAATAAAATGGCCGACCTGATGGATAGCAACATACCTCCGATGTTGAGATGATTGTTAATTTCATGCCATCTGTCTAAAAAGCCAATTCGAAGCAGTAATTGGCATGTGATTGTTGAGTTGCCCCAACCCTCCTTTGTCCCTTCCTTGTGTGCATTGTGTGTGTTGTACCAAATGTGCGTGAAGACTTTAAAACAGTATATGAACTACATTTCCCAAAAAAAAACAGTTCTAAACATGAAAAGCAATGGATTTCTTGCATGCTTGACTTACATTATTTTCATTGAAGAGCAAATACAATATATCCATCTTTCCATTTTTGATACATTAGGGTCACTGGCGAGCTGCAAACTCCGACGCCGACTCACTATACACAATCAACAATTCACACTCACGCCTATGGACAATTTAGAGTCTGCAATTAACCATGCGTGTTTCTTGGAATGAAGAAGGATGACAGAGCACCAGGAAATAAACACCTCACGTGCCGTGTCGTCCATCAAACAACATCTGAAACAGAGTGGCGCAGTCCATACAGCTCTGGATCATGTGTGCGCAGCATTTAATCAAACGGGCATTAGTTTGACACTGTAGCTTAAACTTCGCTTGCCTCCCAATCCCAGCTGTGATCCTCATATTGTTGCCGAATTCAACCATAGACTCAGCAACTAAATGGATAAGATGAGCTTAAAGTTGAAGCCTTTTTTAGGAGGGACGGGGGGTGGGAGGGGCGGCAAACCTGGCTATTCATTTACTCTGATACACTCATCACCTGCCTGAGAGTCCAAGAAGCTTCTGTCCGCTGTAAACGCTCAATTACTGACTTGAAACTAGGACTTTGTATCGCTATACTAAAACCACAATTGCTGAACAAACATCACGAGTCTGCCAGCTCATACGCTCAGTCTGAGAGGAATTTATGACACCGTCCAATCTTTTCAAATGAAAGTGAGACGGTATGTTCTCTGCGATATTCTAAGAACATTGCAATAAGAGCAGAGTTCAGCAGTTTCTCTCACAGTGCCTATTTGACTCATTTGATGACTTTAATGCCTCCTCCGTCAATATCAGCCTCTCCCGGTCGCCATTTATCTCACTATATATAATGTTTCTTAAATGTCTTCAAACTATCAACAGTCGGGAAATAAAGCCAAGCTGGCACACAATTGGCTGAGAACCAATTAGAGCGGGAAGCAGCGGTGAGACAGCAAATCAGATGTGAGAGTGCACGGTGTCCCTACAGCCATTTGAGACGCGGCGGAGGGGAGGCTGCTTTGCATGTTTGCCCCTGCCAGTGTGTATGTGTTTGCGTGTGTGCGCGCGAGTGCTTACGTATCCTTGATAATATTACTAAGAATCATGATGCAAGCTTTTTGCCTAGAGTGTTTTCCAGCTCATTTTCAAATGGTAATTTGCCTTATCCGAAGCAAACTCACTGAGTGTAAGTAAGTGATTATTTGCATGGCTGACAATCACTCGGCACGCCTGCGGTCTTTTTCCAAACTGCTCTAGTTTGTCCGGTCTTTGAGTGAGGAAAGTGTTGAGAGAAGCCGCCTCCCTTTGAAACATCCTTTCATTTACCTTATCGTCGAACGCAAACACGGCAGAGTTAACAGCCGCTAAGAAAAGAGACGGGGCCTGGTCGCAAGTTTTCAAATGCATGGCTGTCGAATAAAAACACAATCGCTGCAAACATTTCTTTGGAGAGAAGTTTGACCACCTCAGTGCTGCTTTTTAATTGGTTATTACCTCCTTAGGCAAGGCGCTAAAGTGCAGCGATGACGTGTCGCAGTGACAGCGAGAACAATGTGGTGATTTATACGATCTGCTCTCACACTCAATTGCGTTCAAATATCATGTGCAGACTCATCAATGCCCCCCAACCCTGAGCACACCCTTGAGACAAACACGCACGCACATGAGTACACACTGGCCCGGCATCACAGCTTTTAGGGACGACTGCGCAGCCACGCTTGGAGGAGGATGAAACGAGAACTTCATTCCATTCACTCACTTCACTGGTGGCCGATGAGCGCAACTTTGTTTACCCGGTTTATGGTCAGGCCCAGCGGGTTCAGGAAGGCGATCCACCAAGGCAAGATTTGTCTGAAAGACAGGATGTGGACTCGGACTCTGGAAATCCAACGAGGTGAACTTTTGATTGCAGGAACTGCTCTACTACAGCAGCAGTGAAATGTCACCTTGGCGAGTGCGAAACATCATTCGAGAAAATTCAACATTATCCAAACTGGCGAGAAGAATTCAAGAAGGCGGCCACCGGCCCGGGTTCAATACACATCAATAACAATGCGGTGGAGGCCTCCCCTCACTATGAGAAAATTATGGCGGAGGGGGGAGCAAAAGTCATATCAGCCCTTGGTTTGCCATGCTCATCCATCAATCAGTATTTAGGACATTGACAAGTGGTAATTTAATAAGCAGTGACCTGCGCTGGCAGGAAGCCAGCCTGACAGACAATACAAACTCATTTATCACCAGGGAGCGAGAGCCCAGCCGCTCCTTCTGATCCACAGACTGCAACATTTACCCCCGGTGCTGCGTTGAGGGCTTAGCATGCCCCAAGCTCATAATGCAATTAAGTTCAGCTGCACACATACAGAAGATGCTGCAAGAACACATCCCTGCTCCCCTTACCCCAAAGTTTTACCTCACAAGTTTTGAACATGATGATGTTGATGTCAAGTGAAATGTGTCAACCCGAGACCATCGTGCGTTTCGTGGTTGTGCTGTGACATCACACGGGAAATTTTCTTGGAATGTCTTGTGTATCTTTTCTTCACGTATTTGCACCAAAGTGACATGTTTGGTATCTATGGAAACTTTGGTTGCTCAAATCAAAGAAGAGTGCATTTGTTATGTTGTAACACAGCCAAGAACACTCCCGCATATTTATATTTTCACTCTTATGAGCTGTCAAAGAACTACAGCAATGCATTCCTACATTTGTTTGTCTCAAGAAGAAGGCAATATGTTTGATTGGGAACAGGGTGGTATTCTTCAAAGGACTAAAACTCTTTTAATTCTGTCAGGGGTCAGAAATGAAAGAAAGCAGAACTTTCCCCAATGCGCCACCACGTAATAGTCTTGTTCAGTGACAATTCAGCCTTACAAAATACTTAAAGGCAGACTGCTTCTATTTTAGTCTGCCGTTGATATTTTAAATATTTGAGGACATATAATTGCGTATTGAAATTATTTTATGACACAATTTTTATGCAGCTTCTCTAAAATCAGAAATCAAGTCAGCACAATATAACACAGATTTTGTGTGCGTGTGTGTGTGTGTGTGTGTGTGTGTGTGTGTGTGTGTGTGTGTGTGTGTGTGTGTGTGAGTGTGTGTTCAGGAATATGACTAAATATAACTACAGCTGGACATATTAATTAATACGTAAGAACGTGACACTGGGTAAAATCCCGCATAGGATTTCATGACGATTTTGAGCAACATTTTCAGTGCTGTAAAAGTAGAAGCAAGATTCTGCCATTTCATTCATCTTACCACTTCTTGTTTTTTGTTGCTTTTGCTTTTTGAACTTTTGCACCCCGGATTTTTTATTTGCCAAATGTTTGCCCTTCTTGAGTACTTCCATTAGTTTGTTCTTTTAGTTTTCTAGCCTTGTGTATTCTTGATCCTATTTCTATACTTCTTAATCAGCCTCTTCCTACAACTGTGGCACCGTCCACCTCTTTATGTGTCATGCTTTTCTTGTTTATTTGCATCTACCTCAGCGTGTTATTTGTTGCAGATGTCATTGTCTTCTTTTATGTGAATAAACTTTGTAAACCTACTCTCTTTAGTAAGTCTGCTTTGGCGTCAAATATTCGGCGGTGAACATGGTCTCCACATCATTCATATAGATGCTGTGGCTCTAATGACGTTATTTCTCAATTCTGTGATCTCACCTTTGTGTGGAGAAAAGCTGTGGCATAGCGTGGGTATTTGTGCCTCCTAATGCGTGGACCTGAAGCATTCCTTGGATGTCTTCCAGCAGTCCAATATTGAGCCTTTTTGACCCTTTAGCAACTGTACTTCTCCTTTTTGGCAGTGCAAGTGAGCCAAACAAGTCCCAGTTGGCTTGTTTAACAAGCTACATTATGTTTGTTTGCAGCTCCATCAGCCCCCTCAAGGTTCACAAGGAACAAGCCATACATTTTATTCTTTGAATTCCATTGAAAATGTGCAAGTTTTTACAGACAAAAGATTGCAAAGTATGCAGATTTTTTTTTTCCCCATGAACATTCACACGGTAAATAAACACAAGGTGGATTCAAGTCTTGAATTATAAGTTGGAGTTTTTTTTTCCAATTACTTCATTTGCAACTTTCTAATTTTGTGGAGCAAGTTTTGTGGTACCTGAAGCAAGTTTTAAAAATGATATACTTTACCAAACAATTCAGCTATAACAATTATATTCATCTTCCGTACCGCTTGATCCTCACTAGGGTCGCGGAGGATGCTGGAGCCCAACCCAGCCGTCTCCGGGCAGTAGGCCAGCCAATCGCAGGGCACACATAGACGAACAACCATCCACGCTCACACTCACACCTAGGGACAATTTAGAGTGTTCAATCAGCCTGCTATGCATAATTTTTTGGAATGTGGGAGGAAACCGGAGCACCCGGAGAAAACCCACGCAGAACATGCAAAACTCCACACAGGGAGGCCGGAGCTGGAATCGAACCCGGTACCTCTGCACTGTGAAGCCGACGTGGTAACCACTGGACTACCGGGCCGCCCTATAACAATTATAAATTTATTTTAATAAATTATGTTAACTAATAATTAATGGACTTTTTGAGAACATTTATTTTGCTTTTGTGTCCTCAAATGTCAAAATCAAAACTCTGGACTCCATTGCGAAAATAAAAGACAGATTGATTTTAGAAAAATTTTATCCTAAATTAATGTAATTTTAACCTTGTAGATCACTCCTGGATCACCTACACCAAAAGGCTGGGTACACACTTTATGATTTTCTAAATCTTATTTGATTTTTATCATGATTAGTGTACCCCACAAAAAATAAATAAATAAATATTTTAAAAAATGGTGTTCACAGATTTTGGTCGTATTATGTTTGGGGTATTCCGATAAACAACAGGCGTCAAACTCATTTTTATCGCAGGCCACATCATAGCTGTGGTGTCCCTCAGAGGGCCATAGAAATGTTTATTTGCCATATATTATCAAATATACACAACAAATTGATGGATAACTATTTTTAAATCAGACACCAGGAAATAATTGTTCAGCATTTTGTCAATTTATTTTTAAGTAACAATTAGTAACAATTGTTCGTACTAATATCACAGTGTTGCTAAAAATGAAGACAATTCTTCAGGAACATAAAGATGACCACGTGATGTTGCGGGCCACATCTAGGCCCCGGGTGCTTGAGTTTGACACATTTGAGCTAACACTAAACCTTCCACCACTGACCGAGCCCTTGCATGGTCAAGCACGAGCCCACAAACACAAAAATTAGCAAACACTTCTGGGTGATGGGCAGATGTTACCAAATGTTTCTGAAGAGAACCAGAGGCGACATTGGATCGGCCACCTGCTATAATTGTTTTATTTACCTCTGTTTTATTGTTCAGCAGTCGGAGTGCTTCTTTGATTCTCTGTATTCCGTTCCCATCAAATTCCATGGAGTCAAATAGCTCGAGAGTAGGTGGCTACATACACATATAAGGAGCGACTCCCCAACATGTTACACCACCAGCAGTAGCCAGCTGAAACTCGTTGCTTCCTGGCGGCCGTGGCATAAGTAGCACCAAGCGTAGAGCTTGCCTCAACTGCCCGCGTTTCGCTGGTTGATTCTCATTTTTACTATTCACTACATTTTGTCTCACTAACTGCGATGCGAAACCACTTATTTCGAGCCTTGGCTGGATTATTATTTGCTTTAAACTTCCCTCATATATAGGAAGCTGTCTCCATTCACAAACATGCCTTTCAGCAGAGATGCTAATTATGGCATGGAGATGACTGGTGAGCCAGGGTCAGTTCAGGAGAGACGCTTCATTTTGTCACTCCAATGTTCAGAAGCAGCATCTCAGTATCTTGTTGAGTTTCTGATAGCCGCTGCTACGCCGGCATCCACACGACCTGCCATTGGCCACAAGATGACAAGCTAGTGGGCTGGCCCATGACTCAGCCACCACGTCTGACTTCTGAGGAGGCAGTAAAAGCGATAATGTGGATTTTAATGTGCTCTAATGATGTCTTATATGTCATGTTGGACGCCTTCATTCTGGACGTTTCACTTGCCGTGTGCTTCACCTGTGAAGGAGATCAGGTTAATGAGGATCCTGATGAAGGGAAGGAGTGACACACCATTGCACCATGATGACCTGGCTAACCCGCTAATCTCATTTTATTTACTGGTTAGAGCATAAATTAAAGTTGCATATTTAATTAACGTGTGTGTGTGTGTGTGTGTGTGTGTGTGTGTGTGTGTGTGTCTGCGTGTGTGTGTGTGTGTGTGTTTTAATCTTTTGTAGTGTCATGTCAAATGTCATATTGTCCTTCCAAGGCGCTTTTTGGACCCGAGCTTCTTTGGTTTGGACCACATTGTAGAATGTTCACTTTTAATACAAAACATCATCCATGCATACATTATCTACAGCTCCCTCTACTCTGGGTCATTGGTTTTCTGGAGCCCATCCTGATTGACTTCGAGCAAGATTAGGGGTCAATTTTGTTTCATTGACCCCCCATGCATTTCATGTGCCCCTTTAATGCTGGGCCCTGGTGACGGGCCTGGGCGGGGTACACCCTGGACCGGTCACGAGTCAATCCCAGGACAATGAAATGCCAGTTAGCTCTTGTATATTTTGTCACATGAACAAACCATAAAAGCTCCAAAAACATGTTCATCTCATCTCCACTTTATCTCACTTAAAAGTGTGTTTGTGCACAGCTGCACATAGTTGTCATTCCCCAGCCTTTTTAAACAATCGCAAGTGAATATTTGTGAAGCAGCAGCCAGGAAAGCTCAGCCTTGCCAGGGCTCTCGTTCAGCAGTGCGGCAGTCCACCGGCCAGTGAAGACCAATGGAAAATCAATGTGACTGATATAAGTGAGGCCAAAGGCGGTCTCCTGATTATGACCAATAAAGGGAATGAGATCAATGTTTATTTTTCTCTTTATTTAGGCGACTTCTAATGTGGCAACCCGATGATATTTAACAACAAGTTATCAAAGGAATTGCTGTTGATTTATAAATAAGAAAATTGGGGTGTACGGCGGGCGGCCCGGTAGTCCAGTGGTTAGCACGTCGGCTTCACAGTGCAGCGGTACCGGGTTTGATTCCAGCTCCGGCCTCTTTGTGTGGAGTTTGCATGTTCTCCCCGGGCCTGCGTGGGTTTTCTCCGGGTGCTCCAGTTTCCTCTCACATTCCAAAAACATGCATGGCAGGCTGACTGGACGCTCTAAATTGTCCCTAGGTGTGATTGTGGGCGTGGATGGTTGTTCGTCCCTGTGTGCCCTGCGATTGGCTGGCAACTGATTCGGGGTGTCCCCCGCCGACTGCCCGAAGACGGCTGGGATAGGCTCCAGCACCCCCCGCGACCCTAGTGAGGATCAAGCGGTTCGGAAAATGGATAGATGGATGGGGTGTACAGATGCTCTTGCTCACGCCGGCACTCTTGTGGCAGTGAAACAATTTTATTACTTAGTCAAACTACCTCTGTCCGTTTTTAAATGGCCTGTTCATTAGATATGTCTGTGGACATGCATGGGCCAGTTACAATGTCCTCTGTGTACCATGCATTAGTTTTTTTGACAGCGAAGAGCATTCTGTGCAATTTATTTGTCAAAAGACACCAACGTGTAGCCACTCGGTAATCACCTCAAGGCACATAAAATCAGCTGCAGGTCTGAAATGAATGTAGAATATGAGCTAAGCGGATGTTTGGACAGACAAGGCAGGTAGGTGCGATTGCTCGCAGCATTGCAGCCTCAACTGACAAAAAATGTGTTGTCATTTTACATTTAATTTTCAAAGGCAGCAACACACATTTCAACACTTGTCAGAAGAAAAAAGTCAATTCTACACATCTCTTAGGAGGTGATAATTCTGTCTGTGTTTTGTCGGATCACTACCTCAGACAGTCACTCTCGTCAAAGAATTTGATCTTATTAGAAATGTCTTAAATGCGACACATGCTTAGCATTCACTGCTCGAGCTCATACAATCGGGCAGCTTATGAATGCAATGTGAGACATCTCTACTATTATATTCCTCCGCAAAAAGAAATACAGCATTCATATCGTCCTCCTATTCTAATTTGATCT
Source organism: Hippocampus zosterae (assembly GCF_025434085.1). Lineage (NCBI taxonomy): Eukaryota > Metazoa > Chordata > Actinopteri > Syngnathiformes > Syngnathidae > Hippocampus > Hippocampus zosterae. The sequence goes on from NC_067452.1 coordinate 26,387,573, forward strand.
CCATCTGATGCAAAAGTTCAGTCGTGAAAGAGAGCTAATCCGAACCAATTTCACCTTCACTGAGAAGCAGTCCAAAGTAATTGTTGAGCAATTTCACACCAACTAAAATGCTGTCATATAACTTTATCGTCAGGCTCCGTTGCGATTCCAGTGAGTTTCATTCCATGTTGGTGCGGGGTTTTTTTACCTCCTGAAGTGTTCTGGCTGTAGTTATCGGCTATGGCCCACTTTTGCTCGTCATCCTTATCCACTTGGGGGCTCGTGTCATTGCTCTAACAGTTGAGAGCCTGACTCCCTGCTGTGCTTTGTGTGAGTAAGTCACCTGAAAAGCACATGTAGCTGAGGTAACAGCGGTTCGCAGCTCTTCCTGGGAACCAAAGAGAGGGCACTGAAACGATACATTCTGCCGGCTCAGATGGGATTACAGGTTGCCAATCGCACAAACTGGTTCCAAAATCTTAGCCAGCAGGCTGCCCTCTCGCTTACATGTTCAACAAAGTCTCAGAAATTGAGCCCACACATGTTTGGTTTTCAGCTGTGGTGACCAAACTACATTTTTTCAGTGGCCCTTCAATTCCCATACAATTTACATTTGACCCATGTTGTTTGCAAAAAACAATTTTCATTTTATTTATATATTAAATGTAATGCCCCGAAGCATCAGGTTAATATATTCCAATACAAAAAATAAGGTGAATAGTGATTTTTTTTTCTGATCTCCCTGATCCTTGTCAAGGTTAGATTAGTTTAGATTTCTGGGTCAAAGAGTTGCCCAGAATCTTAAAAAAAGTCATATCTATGAACAAAAATATAATTTTTGCTGAGCATATCTTGACCTACATGGATTGATTGGTTTGAGTGTGGCACTGCAAATAAAGTAAAGGTGAAGAATGTCAAAGCGCCTGTTGCATCCTTCCATTTTCTTTGATGCGTCCTTAGGAAGAAAAACATTTGGATACCCCTGACCACACATAAACAAGGACAAACGATTATATCCATCATTAGTAGGTCTCAAGATGGATAAAGAATTCTATAGTTGCAGTTTTTAATCATAAAGTTATCCAAGTGATAAGGATCTGCCCTCACCTCCATAGCACTGACACTACAGGCCTTACTCACAGGCGGGAATTAATCTTCTTCACCGCTGTTCCTACTGTTTCGTCTTTTAGCCCAACGTTGCATAATGAAGGAATCATTATTACCTGAATGCCCCCCTCCACTAGCCCCCCAACAATTCTCATACTCCTACCCGACCCCCCTTGCAGACGGCACTTTGAACAAGTACCATATCTCCAAGGCCTAATTAGAAGGACGAATCTGCTCTTTCAGAATTGTCAACTCCCACCTCCAGCCTGGAAAACTTTGACTATTCAAGTAACGATGCATGAAATAATGCAGTTTTCTGACTGGTTTCGTCCTTTCGTTCAGTAAACATCACACCCCTGTTCATAGTGGCGAAGGTGGAGACGGTTTGTTTTTACACTTAAAGACGACATGAAGTAGAGTGTTCTTAACTTAATCACCACCTTGTTTCACCACATTTGCATATATTTACATATTAATTGGACCCGCGATTAAAATTGGTTTGTAATTTTAATTAAGTGTCCACAAAGGTATATGATTAACGCTGTTTAAAATACAGCCTGACATAACAAGAAGCAAAAAAGGCTCTTTGCTGCAGATTCCTCATAACACCTCTCCTCTCCCCAACTCCCTCCCCCCGCTTTCAAAAAGGAGGGGATTACTTACAGGGAAAGCCTGTTTCATGATAACAATGTTTTAATCTGCACAAGATTAGGCAGCTAAGGAGAGGGAAGAGCGGGTGGTGGCGGGGGGCAGAGCCTCCAAATCAGTTTCTCAAGCTTCATATTCTGTAACCATGTTTAAGGGCCATCAGTCGATGTATCAGCCAAAATTAACACAAGACACATGGTGACCGTATATTCACTGGGGAGGACCAGCTAAAATGACCATAGGTTGTCTTTGTTGCAGCCAACTTTGTTTTCCAGAACCGAAGATATAGAAAATACCTTATATCTTAGCATGTACATGCTTCAACCGTAAATAACTTGCGTGAGATAAATTGGGGTTTGCATGTCCCAATGATCCAAGGAGCTAAATTGTCTGGCAGGGTCAAACAGGTCCAAGATGAGGGACCAAGCATGTCTTAAAGACCCCTATGACACCTACAAAGATTGGAATATGTTTTCCCCTGCCCGGAACTGGGTCACCGGGGCCCTTCAATGCAGCCAGAAACTGCGGTGGGGCTCGAAGATGCACGCTGAGTTGCCGGGCCTTCATCCATGGGACCTAGCCAGAAATAGCCCCGAAGGGGCTCACCACCTATAAGAAGGGGCTGTTGAAAGATGGATAGAATACTTTATTGTCTGCCCCCGATGGTAACAGAAATTTTTCCTTGACATGACTCACAATCACCTTCATACATTCCCATCAAGACACATTTTACACAATAAAAATGAATGAATAATTAAATACATTAAAAAAAAGTCCTTAGATTCCTCAGTAGGTGTAGGTGCTGTTGTGCTTTCTTATATAAGGAGTCTGTGTGCTGTGTGTAGAATAAACAGGTGCCAATCTCAGTCCCCACGTATTTAAAGGGCTGGACCTGCTCTCCAACCTGCAATGTCCAAGTATTTTGTGACGGTGTCTAAAAGTGTGAGGCTTGCATCCGCTCCAACCACGTCATGCTCTATATGAAAGCTGGAGTGGGTCAAGCTTGTTGGACAGCATGTCAGACAGCTGGTCTCCCACTGCTCTCTCAATGCACTTGCAAAGCACTGAGGTCAGAGCCACTGGTCTGTAGTCCTTCATATCCTTGGAATGTGCTGTTTTTTTGTGATGGGAGTGATTGTGGACTCTTTCCACTGTTTGGGGATGAGGCCAAAATTCAGGAGAATCTGAAACAAGCTGGTGAGAAACCCACTTGAGTGGAGCAGTCGTTGAGCATCCTGCCTCTGAGCCAGGGAATTTATGTGGGGTGACTTTGTGCAGGATGGATGTCACCAGTTGCAATGTGAGCTGGGCGGTGGCCGAAGACAGGGACCTCGGAGGTCCGATACCCAGTTACAGAAGCTAGCTCTAGGGACGTGGAATGTCACCTCTCTTGCAGGCAGTGAGCACGAGGTTGAGAAGTTCATTGGGGTGAGAATGAGGCGAAGCAGTCAACAGATCACCACCTGCTGACGTGGTGTCTTAAGTAGTGGCAATATGCCGGTTTGACCGTATTTTGAGAGTCTGCTGGGAATGTCCAACAGAGCGCCCTGTTCGAAGGAATTTCAATGCCCAGATCCAGCAAAACTTCACCAAGTAGACCATGCCTCCATTATCGAGGTGGCCGACCGGAATTGTGGCTATGAGTTGGTTGGTCAATAGGTGAATCTGTGGGTGCCAGACTGCGTGCATGCAGGATTCCGATGCATAGCAAAACAAAAAGTTTATAAATTTGTATTTGGTAAATTTTTGATTGAACAACACTACAATTAGTAGGAAAATGGAACATTTGCTGTTGGATTCATCTGGCGCTTTAAGAGAGGCGGGGCTGCCACTGACAGGTGACCGTTCACGCGACGTATAAAAAGCAGCATCACATTATGTTAATGAGTGAATACACTCGCTTCGTCGTCGGCATGGCCCAACGGTAAGCTACGCGTGTGCTTTTCTTATCCAGATATGTAAAATTATCTTTTAGGTTCGATCATGATCGGTTGCTTTGTTTGTCTGCTTTCCATTGTGTCCGTTGTGCTTTATGTTTGCTGCATAGCTATGCAATCACTGTCACTTAACGTTCACAATCGGCAATTTAAACAGCGTGGGCTAAAGTGTTGCTACAACAGTGGTGTCTTTATTTAACTCATTTTTGCATAGTTGTCATGTTTGTGCCAAAACTGCTGCAGGCCACTCCATTCCTGCAATCAAATTTTGTGGGGGTGAGCTTTGTCACCTAGGAGGAAAGTAGATTCCGTCTCATTGTCGCATTTCATCTCAAAATGTCTATGATCATCTTCATTGATGACAGGCCTGATTTTTCCCATGACCAATGATGTCACCTCATACCATGTCTAGCTTCTGCTTATTTTGTCCACACTCTGACTTAAGTTCATTCCATGGGCTGCATCTGGACTAACCGCAAAATATCAAATCATATCACTCCACATGTTCCACAATCAGGCACTTGATTGGCAGCACGTGAGTTACTGAAAGTGCAAAGCAAGAATCATCAAAAGCTGAAATTTGACATGGACTCCACCACGGTCTGTAAAAACATTAAATGGAAAGTGGCACTGACTTACAACAAAATGGAAAGAAAAGCTTAACTTCTTTTTGTTTGTACAATCAGGATTCAAATAATAAATGAATTGGAGTCGGGCTGTACCTCTTATAAGGAGCTCTTTTATTTATTTATTTATTTTTTAAGAAATAATGCGCACTCTCATTTAGGAGCTGTGAGGCGATGCTGTGATTGCAGCATGCGTAGTTGAGCTGATGTGTTTTTATGTGCAAGTTTCTTCCCGTGTTGCACAAAAACAGGAGCCAACAGCACCCAGGATGATTTCTTTTGATATTGTGCGTCGGCATGTTGTGCTGGCCTCTACGTTCACAACGCCCTGGGCCGGCAAAACACTGTAAAGTTTTTTTTTTCTTTTTTCTCCCACACGCTTAATGAGCTCAGCTTTCGCCAAGTCCAATGGCCTGACATGTAACACAGCGAGACTTGTGCAGCGTTTTTTTCTGATGCAATTACACCAAAGTCAGGGTATCATCGTGGGGACTTTTCAGAAATGTAATATTACCTCATTTGCTCTTTGGTGTGGTCTGGAAGGTTTCTCAGAGACATTTGGAAGCATTTTACTTATAAAATACTTAACCATTTAAGTGATAGGATACAGTTTCCTGCATGGTTTGGTCGCTGTTGCCAACCACAGAGGAGGGAAAAATTACTGTAGGTTGGTGCATTCTCTCCCTTCATCTGTGGGGCAACAAAGCTTTAACCACAAGAAGTCAGTTGGAAAGGGCAGTGCTACGGTGCCAAATATGCATTTCAGGATGGCATTTTTTTTTTCATTTCGACCGGTGCCGATGACACTTTTTAAATAGACAAAAGGGGCCGTCTCCTCCTTTCCTGGGTGCAATCTGTGCACGATCATGCCTGGCATGACGCGCGTCCTCTCATTAGCAGCACTCCCAGCCACCTCTGTGATGACGAGTCTCGCTGTCATCCAGTCCAATCCTCAAAGTCTTTTGGGAGCCTCGGAGTTATGGCATTAGCTGAGCTTTCTTCCTCAATCCCGCCTCCGCCCTCTCTCTTAAATTGCTGCTTCTTGAGTTACAAAGCTGTTTTAATAGGTACAACCTGTGCTGTCTCCCTGCCCTCAGATAGGAGGTACCTCACTGAGTTGCTCTTTTGTGCACCACCCCACGATGCATCTTGTCACACGCAATGCCTGGCCCGGTGATCCTTGGCTCCTGAGCGCCGTTCTCAGTGCCAGAGATCTAAATGTGTTTTCTATTTCTTTTTTTCTGTTGACATCACAGGAATTCCAACCTCAGCATTGTGTGCTTGTCGTGCACATACGTGGAACACACCACATCAAATTAATTTATATATTTACAGCATGTGGTGTCATCCTCTTGAACATGATGTCAACAAAAACTATGCCATTTGTGGCATTACTATTTTTTCTTCGAGTTAAACACTATACAAAATACAAGGACATTTAGATTGGATCTATTCTGAAAATTGTTAATTATATTAAAAAAAGATGGATCTATAAAAAAAATAGAACACTGCATCCACTAACACCATTACTGTTCTTTAAATAACACAAAATAAATCAATACAATAAATTAAATTTAATTCAGCAAACCTTTAAAAAAAATGTTTTTTAAACTGCCGGCTGGGTGGCTGCGTGCTCTCACTCCTGGGGTGGCACATCAACACTTGATGATCTGAATTAAAGCCACCTTTGTGCCCTAATAGAATTTGTCAACATAAAAGCAAGTGAAATGGAGCTCCGCAACTCGGCTCGCCTTTGCTGACACCGCGCCAAACACTTATCCGCTCTCTAGTGTGCGTTTAAGAGCCACTCCTGGGAATCACACAGACATAATGAAATTACTTGGGCACAAACAAATCGGGTCAAACTCTCAAGGAGACGAGCATTATATGCCCTTTTTGCCAATTACTCACTAACAGCCCTGGATAGGCGGAATGTACAGGACGTCTCTGTGTCCATTCCAGTGTGAACGGTACGAGAAGAGTGCATTAAAAAGGAGTTAGCATGCACACTGATTAATAATGTGGAGATGAGACATCGATCAGAATCAATCCGAAATATCAGGAATCTACTGGACACCAAGTCTCCTCATCGTTCCTCTGATTGTGTTTAATGTTTGGTAGTTTGTCAAAGATTTTACAGCAGTTTGTCTCGCCAAGCAGCAAGGAAACCCGTTTTGAAAAGCTCAGTATTAACGTTAGCCATCAAGCGGGCTTACTTTAAAGTATGTATTCAGATAAAGATAGAAATTCCAAAATAAAAATGATAAAGTATACCCTCTGGTCTAAAATACAATAAAAATTATTTCAATTATCCTTTATTGATTTCCAGAACCTAAATTCAAGGCTCAAACAATACTTGAAAGATGTACACCCCCGGAGTGAGACAGGGGTCTTCTTCTGTATATCTGAATATTATTGCACACACCAGCATTTGTTGACAGAAAATATACATCCCTTCAGCAGAAATACCCAAGGCCACTCCCCTACATTTGTCAATGTTCTGCACTCCAGCCTTTCCGGCAGAAAACAAAGCTTAATGCAGAAATATCTCAGGAAATCAGACCACCGTTGCCGCCACCACCTTTGTCCTCTTCCTATTCTGGTTAAAAGCCTGCTGGTAATCTCACTCTTCTTCCCGTGCCTGGAATGCTCAAATGGAGGCTGGATTACGCCTGCTACATGCTCAGAGTTTGGGATTTATTGAGAGGTAAATTGAGATCGAAGGCAAACGCGCTCAGGCCCGGTAATCCCTGCATCTTATCTGTGTGTGTGGTAAACATGCAAAATGGCGGCGAGCGAACCAGGGAATGATGCAACCAAGGCTGAGAGGAAATAATCTCAGGAAAAAATAAAAATAAAAAAAATATATATATAAATATTATATATATATATATATATATATATATATATATATATATATATATATATATATATATATATATATATATATATATATATATATATATATATATATATGTATATATATATATATGTTTATTTATTTTTATGTTGGTTATCTAATGGAACCTCACATGGAGCGGAATGCAGACAGCAAAGGTCAAAGCTCACAGCGGATGAGGTCCCTGGTCAGAAGGTTTGCCTGTCTCCCTCTCACTTGCCTTCCTTAAGTTCATCCTCCAGTTTGCGAGTCATCCTCGTGGCCTTGGGCTTTTGCTGATGCTCCGGCCTGTGGGATGAAAAATGGCATGCACTGATTCCCGTTGAACTCATCCCAAAGATTCAAGTTGGCAAAAATCCAACCGGCCGGGTAGCTCATCTGGCCTCCAGCCCACCGTCTGCTTGCTGCTGCTAACAGGTATCGACAGAGCTGATGGGGCGAATCATCATCTAAGGGTTTTTTGTTTTTTTTTTAGTCTTGCATCGCTTGCTTTTACTCCCAAGGCGCTCAAATTCCTGGTCAGGCGGCCCCAGATGTAGAGATTCTACTACCTGAAGGGATTTTCAAATGTCCAACACAAGACAAAATAACCTCCACCTAACACAATAAAGCCTCCAACCACCTTCGCCTGACAACACACTAAGAAGAAAGCAACACGGACTAACTGGCAGTGAAGGCAATTTGTCGCTGGAGCTCATTCCCCCCTTCTTTTCTCCTGCACCATCCACATTTCCCATAAGGAACGTGCTTTGGTGTAATTCATCACCGGGTCCTCTCGGCAAACCGCTCGTTCTGGCTGAGAAATATGAGGTGGGGTGGTATTTTCACACGCTAGCTGCGCTGAATGAGGGTCTATTTTGGCAGGATCCCACCAGAGCTTTCTTTTTTTATGCTGCTGTTACAACATGCCGCTGATCAAGCTGCGAACAATAATAAACTCACTTTGATTCCCGGCATATTACAGGAGGGCATTACAAGGTGCTGCTCTCGCGTGGCTCCTTTTGTACCTGTTCTCAACGGAATGAAGGGCATGGTAATACACATTTTTTAAACGTGTTCTCCTTGGGCCTGGTTCAGAGCACACCTTTAGTCTTGATACTAGGACATACTTGTCAAACAAAAGTTAAGCTTTCTCTTTGTGTGACCATGATAATCTTACAATTGTATAAGCACCTCGTGATATTACGTATACACAATTGGCAGTGTAATGTATTGTTTTTTTGGAACGACACATTTAATTGCAAATCAGAAGTCAGGGCAAACAGTGACAAGAAGAAGTTGCACCAAAAGTGTCCAGATAATGTTCACTGAATATTAAGAGGGGATTTGGTGAAGAGTATGTTTGAACTGTGTAAAAATTAAAGGAAAAAGGATTAGGGTTTGGGATCTTGAGTCAAATTTGATCCCTGTGACAGTGTAAGGTTAGGGAATTTGGGGGAATTTAGTTGAATTTATCACCTGTGACATGATGCATCTTGTAGGCAGGTCTGGTGTACGCTGTTTAGTGTTACATGAGCTTCAACCGACCATCCCGCCGACTTCTCATGAATTAAGAAAAAGCGAGCTCTCTGATTGGACTCACTGGTGTCAGCAGTCTTTCCTTTGCTAATTATATTTACCCAATATTTACACACATATAACATTTAGGGGGTGCAGAGTGGTTGTAGTGGGGGTAGGCATATACAAGAGGACCGTTTAATTCACAGTAAACAACTAGAGCACTTCAGGCCTTTAAATCCTGACAGGGAGAGGGGGAAAGAGGGAGGGAAAGTCAGCTAGAAAGAGATGTGATGATTCGGAGGGGCCAAGAGAGTCTCTTCCCCAGTGGGAGATGACAAATACCATATGTCCTGAGCACAGCGCTTGTGTTAATCCTCGCCGGGTCCCGGCGGGCCTACATCCAACTCTGCGACCTCTGCAAGCCCCTCGGCTCTATCGCCACTTTTCCTTCTTCGATTTCATCCATTGCAGAAAACCATAGTTATGGTGATTGTTGTTAAAGTTTATACTACTCCATTATTTTGACATACTGTAAAAAAAACAAGGCAGATTCTCTGAGGGGCAAAATTCATGGTGTGTATGTGTGCCTTATTTCAAAGAAGTTTGAACCTTTGAGTGTTGTGATTATCAGTGTTGTTGGTGATTTTTTTTTTATCAGTGATTCATGAAAATGACAATACAGTATTGCAAAGCCTTAGGTGAATAGGCAACCCGAATATATTATTATTATTATACCACTCCAACTTAGTGTGATAGCTAAAGGCTTGAATAGTAAGGTGAAAAATGGAAATTAATCCACTGTGGGTGGCACCTGAGAGACATACCCCAACCAACATGAAGAGGCTAATTTTCCAAATCTACGAATCAGTCAAATTCCCAAGTTGCCGTGGGGAGTGGTTCAAAAGGTAAGGAGTGACAGTAGCGGGGGGTGTGAAAGGGAATAGGCAAGGTAATTCCACCCTCCTTATTTAGCCGTATACATCATCCAGATGGTCTCTTCAGACACAAGTGAAGGTGGGACTCAAATTAGACCAGTATGTATTCATGATACTGAATGAGCATTTGCTCGTTCTGTGTGTGTGTGTTTGTGTGTGCACATTTGTGTTAACCGGCGTACAACCAGTGGAAATACAGTGTTTGATAATAGTCAATCAGTTAATACATTTTACCTTGGAGTGTAAACAGCAGTGACGGGAAATGAAGGAGGCATAGGCAGGGGGAAGCGTTTAATGCCCACTTTACCTACATTGGATTCAGGCTGGGGCGTCTGATCGCTGTCTGTTGAACAGAGGCGGACGGGGGGGGGGAGAGGTACAGGCAAAGGGGTGAGGAAAAGGAAAAAGTCTTAATACTATTGTGTGCCTATAACCATCTGTCACAGCTCGCCTGGAGATGAGGCTGAGATTAGGAGGAATAAACGTTGAGGCTGCGGAGCATCGGTAAAGCCTGCAGGGCAACAGAAAAAAAAAAAGAAAAAAAAACATGAAGAAGAAGAGGAAGATTGGGCCGCGTAGGAAGAGAAACGATCCGAAAAATAAAACGAGCAGGGGCTATTCTTATTCCGAGGCATTCATGGATTACAGATTGTAACCTGCATTGATAACCCGGGGGTAAATGACGGTAAATATTGGAGCATCTATGATGATGATGATGATGATGATGACGATGATAGTGGGAATGATGATGGCTGTAATGAGGACACTTGCTTGACTTCGTCAAACTGAAATGAAGGACAGAATAAAGGGTGCAAGTAAGGAAAGGGTGATGAAAAGAAATATGGTCCTCTTTGCCTCCCTAACGTCCTCCTTAGTCCTCTCGCTCCTCGAGAGCTTATGGAAAGGCATTTGGTGGCTCCTGAGGCATCCACGGATCTCCCCTCCTTAAATTTACCGTGAAGGATCTTGGAGTCCCATTCAGGCGGGATATTCTCCTTTATTGCTTTTAGAAGACCAAGCTCACAAAGTACAGTGTCATTGCTTCTGGAGAGCACAACACCGAGACTTTTTTCTGCCGCCGGGATTTATTATGTACCATGTTGCACAGAAAGCAGCCAAGCCTGATTCTCAAAGGTTTCTTAAGTTGCTTATAAATGTTGTCATCTTGAAATATTTGCTGCACTCGCTGGGACTGCATGAAAACAGAGCATGTAATCAATGTGCTTTTTGTGTATTTTACTTTTGAATGGAATTTTTGTCAACCTCAACAGAAAATGTCTGCAGCATGAAAATTATGCATAAAATCATAAGATCGGAATTATACAAGCAGTTTATGGCATCCTATGTGACTATTAGCAATGGTGCATGTTGGATTTGAGTTTCTACATTCATTTAATAATTTATCATTTTCTTTCCAAGATGCTCAAAGATGCTTCAATATGGTGCCATTCATTTTAGCGTGTATATTGTCGTCACGTACGTCCCAAAGACGTGTTCTTACGACATCCTTTTCGAGTGTACACATCCCATAACTTCCCCATAGGTGCGAATGCGAGTGTGAGGCACTTTGTATTGTGTGAACTCAAGAATAGAATGAAAGTGGGCGCAGAACAATAAGAAGCTTGTTTATGTTTGAATGCAGTAATCAGAAGCGGATGTTTCACACCTGCAGCATGTCACCTCTTCTGCCAGCTAGCATTAAAATAAAAGCTTGCTCGAAGTAATGACCTGCCAACACCTTGAGGATGACTCCAGAGTGATGAAGATGTTTTGTGGCTCTGCATGAGTCAAGTGGCTAGAAGGGCACGCAAACATTTTTGTCGGAATATCCCATAGGTTTACATTTGAGTTCAGCCGCCTGCTCTCAGAAGTTACATTTTGACGCTTTTCCAACCATGGCAAAGTGTGCACACGCAAGTGTGTATGTGTGTCCTTCCCTCTGCCCTTGTCATATTGGTCCCAATGCTGCGGGGCTGGATGCCGGGTGGACAGCTCGGGTCAAGGTCTCCCCTCCCCTTCTCTGACCGACGGGCTGTCACGTCAACGGGTGGAGCAGGCTCAGTCCGTAGGCTTTTGCTCGTGCACGAGCGAGGGCGTGCGTGTACGTCAACAATCACACGCTGCCCGCGTGTTAAGCCTGCGCTCTCTGGCACACGAGCCCCCGCCCTCTTGTAGATTGACAGCGAGCTTTATTGCTGCTAATGCTTGCAGCTGTAGAGGCTGAGCGGCAGCATCCTAATGGGAAATGGACTCATTTCCGAACACAATGAGGGTGCGGCACACGCCCACATTTGGTCAACCATAATCTGCCATCGCTGTCTGTCGTCGGCAATCTGGTATTTCTTTTGAGTGATTCTGCTGTGGAAGCACTAATTTGATGGGACTAAACAGAGGCAAGAGGGAGCGCCTCCCTCAGCAGCCCCAGAAAGTGCAAATAAACTGCATTGCATTCATTTCATTCATTCATTCATTCATTCATTCATTCATTCATTCATTCATTCATTCATTCATTTATGACTTTCTTGATGTTGCAGTCTTGTTCCGTAGCGTAACATTTCAAGAATCAAAAGCGTTAAATGTTCATTAAATCGCATTTACAATTTACTGATGACCGCTTTGACTTTTGGGCATATTACAATGAAAGCTCAGCATGAAGGCCTCGGTGGTGAATGAATCTATTTTGGACTTTTCTTCATGAAAGCCATTAGTGTTTCATGAGGCGCAGCATCCTTGTGCTAATTGGGTGTCTATATTTCTATATCTCGTTATTGGATTTATTTTATAGTGTGCTTAATAGTAAATAGTGTTTGAATTTTAAAACATACCTCTTGGGTGCAACATAAAGGGGAATTTTTAATCACATTGTCTGGAAATGAAAGGACCCAGCTTGCCTTCTTTTCTCTTTGGTAGATGTAATTTTCCCAAATTTGTCCTAATGAGTTTGCAGGTTTATACACTGTAACACACTAAGACCCACACACCCCAAATACATACGATAAAACGTTTTTTGTTTTTTGCTTTTTGCTTTTTTAAATTGTAGATATCCTACCTTGCTTGTTACAGTAGGAGAATGTCCCCAGTGAGAGACAGGATGTGTGTGTGTGGGGGGGGGGGGGCATTAGATGTGAACTGATCATCACAAGAAGAGGAAGAGTAACATAGTTGATGATGGCGGGCCCTCCCTGTTGCCCCGGCAACCTCTGTATTTATGAAATATATTTTCTTCATCATTGAGTCCTGGGGTCCTGGTAGCGAGGCGCGCTAATGTAGCGAGCCGTCTCTACCTGCTGATGGGTGAGGGCCCGCCTTTAAGCCTGGCTTGACAATTAAGACCTGGGCGACTGTAGCCAGGGGTTAATACTGCTCATTAAAAGAACTAGGTCATTAGCAAAGAATCAAGGCTCTTAAGGCGGCAGGGGATGCAGGGTTTGAGATGTTCGGGAGGGAAGGGGGTGATGGAGAGGAGAAGGAGGGGTGGCAGTGGCAGCGTAGTAAACTGAATCTCTGTGAACACGCGGACCCTTACATTAATTAACCTCCCTTTTTCCATGTTGGGGAGGTGCGGTTCGAGGGAAGGGGGTGTACTGTTTCAGGAAGAAATCTTCTATTATCATATAAGCACATGGCCGTACATCAATTAATTGCAAAGCAGCGGGGAAAAGGGAAACGAGAGCTAGTTTACAGTCCTCTGTGTGGTCGCCTCGTGTTCCTGTTTGGGACCGACGTCCATTATTTTGCAGATGAAGAACAAAGGAGGTTGGGTGTAAAAAGCATATTAAAATTAAGGAGGGAATCATGGCAGAAATCAGCCCTGGAGTTACCACGAGGGAAAGAAGCAAATAAAATCCACGGAAATGAAAATAAATAAGCTGCGCTAATACCTCACCTTAAGGAGCCATGTGGAAACCCCTTGGTGGCTGTTTGCCGACTTTCTTATTAAGCCGTTACACATGCCGTTTGACCTTCAGCCAGGAGGATAAATGTTCTCCAAAACATAATGGACTCTTGGATTGTTAGGTGACTGTCCTTCCTGCTTTGTTATGATGACTCTTGTTGACATCGGGCCTGTCTGTTGTCTGCGGCATTTATGGACTGAGTCAGTAGAATATTTGAACCAGAAAATAATTGAGCGGCAGACCTGCTGTGGGCTTTGACTGTGTTTCCTGACATTTTACCTGCTCTAAATTTGAAACGATAACAAACGACTTCATGGCTTCATTTAAATTTCATTTGTCCACGTTTTAGGATGTGTGAGGAGAGAGGTGATTTTCGGTATTTTATGAGCCGAAAAGCAAAAAGGATCAATTGAAGAAGGTTGGCCGATTTCGCTTAAACTTCAACCTCATGTGACAGTGTTTTTAATGCTGTAATTTCTCAAGCATCATAATGAGGAGCGATTTGAATTTAAATGACGAGATACTGGAGATAGCCCTAATTCACCCATACATATTTAATCTGACATATTATCTTGCTCCTGCGATGGGCTGATGTGATATGACAGCCCGTCTGCCTCGACTCCGTCTTCTCCAACACTCACGCTTCAAGAGTGCATTGTCAAAGAATAAAGGTGGTGGATAATTCAGCACAATCGGAGACTCTTTGTGGACCACGCAGGCTTTTTGTCCGCTTTCTTTGAGAACGGGGGCCTGCTGGTAATGGTGCGGCATGTTTGGATACTTTCAGCTTTCTGTTTTTGCTTGAGCGGCTTGATGTTTGGGGAGGCGGAGACCTTTTTCATGCCCCAGGGAGGGATCACATCTACCGTGTTTGCTCAGCTCAGATGTGCGACAGTTGAGGATGGCACCTGAGCGTGTTACATTCTCAGCGTTTGTCTGCACATAACATGGCCGATTACCCTCCGGCGTCTGTCTCATCCGCTACCTGGCACACAGCAGCGCGTAGCGTGCCGCCATGTTGCTTTTAATTGCTCTCCGGGCGTTAATATGCACTCATGTTCCGAGTGTTTCATTTTCATGCGCCTGGTGAAATGGTGACAAAGGCTGCAGCCAGCTGCCAGGTGGGAGCAGTCGAAACAAAACTTTCCGCAATAGTCTAGAATCAGCAGGCGAACATGCCTTGATGCTTGCGGGGAAGACTCACAAATGACCGGAAGTGGGGAGAATAAACACAAATTTTACTCAAGTAAAAAGGGCTTTTACTTTGGACAATATGACTCAAGTAAAAGTGAAAAATACTCCTCCAAATAAATACTTGAGTAAGAATAAAAAAGTACTGAGTAACTAATGAATAACTTCTGATTTGTTTTTTAATCTTTGCATGAATGTAAAAAAAAAATCCCTAAAAAACCTGAATCTGCAACTTCAGCTAATACAAAACAATAATAAATAAAACCTTGATGAAATGAAAAACAATAATACAAAATTAAAAACTTCATCCGTGCCTTTATATTGTCATCTTATGCGAGGAGTGACCATGACAATCTCTGAAAAAAATGTCTTTAATAAAGATTTTTTGATTCTTACAGTCAATGTCAATCAACATCATAGCAAGCATGAGAAGTCGTTGTTTATCATACCACCCGCAGTCATGCTTTCATGAAAAATGCCCATATATATCAATCATACCCACCGCATACATAATACCAGCAGGAACAAACCTATGTAAAAAAGGAACATTTGGAATTTTGAGAAACGAACAGATTTTTGTGTTGTGGTGATTTTTAGATATGACTTGTAAGAGTGGGCCATCAATCGCAGTAGGGGGAATTGGAAGGGCCATCGGTGACAATTGCTACCTCTGATTGGCTTTTGGCTAGCAAATCACTGCATGGGATAGAAGTAGATGATAGATGATATGATTAACAATGACTTCTCAGTTACCGAGGGGGTTTTGAGCACACGAATGTGCACATGTGCATGCACTTACGGACGCCTCTAAGTGAGATGTTGCACGCTGCTCAAAATTTCTGGCCATGCCCAAGCTGTGTGATGATATCGGTGTATGTCTCGAAACCATTTTTGACCTGCTCGCATTAGTCAGATTCAGTCAAAGGTAACAACAACCAACGCTTGTCTCGACAGCTTTGCGAGTCTCCATCCATCTGCAAAACAAAGTGAATGTGGGAGTCTGACAAGCTAAGACTGTTGTAATAGTATATACAATTATCTTCAAGTCAAAATGCTGTCAGTGAATTTTAGGTTATTATCGAATCAACTAGACAGGTATTTTTTGGTCAAAAGTTGTTCCTGACTACATTTCTAACATCCGTTAAGTTTATATGTTTGCGACCGTAGCTGCCATCGCAAGCAGTAATTTATGCTGGCAACAATAACTCCAAAGTTGGTTTAGCAGATGTCAGTTTTGGTGTTTCTTCTCAGCGCCCACGCATGGATCTTCTATCAGGAAGGCTTATCGGCATCAAGTGCTTAAAAGCTTTTCAGATGCCTGGTGATCAGAACAATTTTTGGCTTGATCTGCAGACTAAACAAACTGTAATGATGCAAGCTTGTGTAAAGATGCGCACGGCAAACAACAAATGCCCGCGCTTGATGTTTTTATTAATGTTCCCTCCTCAGGCTTCTCATCAGCCCTTCTCATATGGATCCAAACACATGGGCAACTTTGTTTTTGCTCCTGCAGAGCTGCAAAGGAAAATTCCGGCACCGCAACGTATCATCTGCTGTTTCTGTCTCAGCCTTGCAAATTTCCCCGGGGATGGTTGAGCGGATTGTGCTACTGTGTGCTACATTCTGTGCGAGATGTAATCAGAAACGTTCAAACGTTGCCACAGTCACCGCAAGAATGCTGCGGGATAGGTGTACTCTTCAGGAGTGCTATAACAAACCGGCTCATGTCGTTGTTAAGTCAAAGCAGCTGGCGCATTAACTTTTTACTGCGCTCTCTATTTTGCAACAAGGTTGGATGTGGAACAAAGTTAGCAGACATCCTCTCAAGACCTGGCGCTCTCATTTCCATGCAGAAGCAGGAGCGCCGGGGCTCCCCTCAAGTCACAACTTCTGGCTGACACGATACCAAGGAGCCGCTCACTACAGCCAATCAAAAGACCTGAATTCTATTTGTTTTTTTTTTTTCAAGGGGAGATGACAAAGGGGGCCTCAAGGTCTTCTTCAAGATGGTTCTGAAGCTCAAGAGGAGGAGCGCGATGCTTTCAAGTGTCCGTCCTTGGTGGGACCTTTGCCGTGGCGCCAGGTACACAGCTTTTAGCAGGGGCAGGGGTTTATTTCATGTTGCTTGGGAGTTATTAATATTCTCAAAGCCAGAATTTTCTCCCTCGGATTGAAATAAAGGATCACACTTAAAAGGGGAAGAACTCATTTCAGGTTTTAATACGGTAAGCCTGTTGGAACCAATTATTGGAGGTGCTGTGCCATTGTCATCTTGCATTTCTCCTTGAGGAGATTAACTGGAACGCTGAAAAGGCCTTGCAGTAATTCGGGATTCCACTCATTGCCGCAATCTGCCTGCAATGGAGCCTTGATTTGCGTGTGCGTGCGCTCTCATGTGTGTGTGAGTGTGTGTGTGTGTGTGTGTTCCACATATTTTGGCTTCATGTTCTACCTAATTATTGCAATTTGATCCTGAAGCTGGAGTGGCCTAATCCTCCACTGTGGCGCCAAAATCCTGTTTCAGAAAGTTTGGTAATAAATTTGGCCTGGTTAACAGAGACTGGCAAAGTAGCAATGAGATGGCGGAGGGCAGCCTCGGCGGAAAGATCATCTTCTGTTCTTGTTCTTCCCTTCTTTCTTCCTCGTGCATGCGAGAGGGTGAGTCTCACAACACTGGCAAAACCCGTTCCATGTCAAAAATTCAGCTGCGAGAAGCCAAGTTGGGAATGCTTGATGATGATGATGAATTAATGTTTTTATAACGAGAGTTTGTGTTTTAGATTCGGATTTCTGCCACACCATTCTGAGTTTGGGGATTAGGTGAGTCGATAATTAGAATTGTGCTCAGGTGTGAATTGGAGTGTGAATGATTGTAATGGTCATTTGTCAAAAAATTAGCAAGTGACCAGTTTTAATAATATCCCATCTCTCTGTAAAAGTCAGCTGGGATAGTGCCCCGCTTACTGACAACTTTGCCGAGTACTATCAAAAATGGATGGATACTTTTTTGTTTTCTTTTTGCATTGACTAATTATTCATTCCAACCCTATAATGTCATTTGTATCGTATTTAATACATGAATTTTCATTTTGTAACTCGGTCTTTGTATAACATTAAATCAGGTTTAAAATATGATTTTCCCCAATTTATCACTTTCAGATGTGATTTACATAATGCTTATAAATGTGATACGACAGATATCTCAAACAACATGATATGGCAAAAATATTTTTGTGGATTTTGTTGTAAGGGTTAATGAACATCTCAGTTCCCCAAAATCAGATTTTTGGGGCGGCTATCCCTTGATGGGCCAGGCATTACAGGGCTAAAATGCACATTCTTTCACTTTGACTGGACGCCAGCCCAGACAGCTATTTTCTGCAGCTATCAAAGATTTCATAGAACTTTCCTCCACCATATGAGACCTTGCCTTGGTCCTGATTCTGATAAGTTTCTAATTCTGTAGGTAACACAGCATCTCAGTCAACGTGAAGCGTTGATGCGGGACCCCACTTTGCTTTAGGGCACAATTTTTTCTTATTGTCACCACCCCCCTCCTCTCCCCATGAGGAGCGAGCGGCGTCCTCGGATCATTACTCCTCAAAGAAATTTAAGCACGGCATGCCATTTAACTCCCCCCCCCCCTCCACCAAATACAGTCTGTCATTAGAAATCCTGACTGTCACGGTGATGCCGTTCTTGGTGGGCAGTGTTTGTTGCCTCATTTCTTTTAATTTTATCTCCATTAGCTTAATTCTTTTTTAATATTTCCATCTAACGAACTTTACAGCCCATTTTGTCTCAGTGTCTTGCTAAGCGAGTTTTATGAAGCAGGCAGTTCCATCTGAGGGGGAGGGGCGCCATGATGGTGGGCAACGGTGCTATTGTCAGCTGATTTTTTTTAACATCCTGGATTACAGTTTTGCTTCTTCGTCTGACACAAACAAACAAACACCTGCACTTAGTGTTCATTAACCAGGGCAGCTAATTAAGCTTGAGCTGATTGACCTCTGAAAGGTTTACCTTCGCTGTCATTTCGCGCACTTGCTTTTACTCCTTCCTCACCAGAGACCCATTAGGCTCAACCTGCCTCAGTCGAGACGTGTAATGGAGGTCGGCACGGCCATCGTAAAATTTAGCTGTAGTCGATTTATCAATGCATGATTGTATTGATCATTACACACGGCGATGTTCTCATGAATTTGCTTTTCAGCACATAAATTAGTACAAAAAATTTAAGAATCAACTTTGCATGACCAACTCTTTGTCAATGTGATGTCATCTGTACGTCAGATGGAGAATAGAAACGTTTCTACATCTGAGGTGATGTTTTAACTCTGCTTCTTAATCTTGACTGCGAAGTGTCAGTGCGAATCCACTTGTCTATGAGCAAAATGACCCTTGGCCCCTCCCTAACTTAACTTATTTAATTGCGGTGCATGAGTATACAGGGGTACGAAGCCAGTTTCGGCTGCTAATGTCCTTGACGGATCAGCAAGATGACTAACGGCCATTGGAAGACCCAGGAGCACCTGCAAAGGTTAACGGTCACATCCTACCCGGAGATGGAGTTTGGCACCAACGTTTGATTCCATCAGAGACTCCTGAGCTCTAGGCTGGTCTTTAACCTTCAGGCTAGGCTAGCCTCCCTTTTCTCCTTCATCTCCTCCTCCTCATCTTAGCAGTTACTCTTCCTCACCCCAGGGAGCGACAAGCTGTGTCTTCCTGCTGCGCACACCTCCCCACTTTGGTGTTTAATTATCAGCGAGCCTGAGAACTTGCCTCTACTGTATGATGAGCCTGAGCATTCAGAAGACCTCACCTTTAACCTCTTTAACCTCTGCAAGTTCAGAGAGCCTTTCGAAGGAGGGGGTGGTCACCATATTGAAGAAAATGAGCAGATAGAACTGTAAGTATTCAATTGTCTCAGATGTTTTGCTCTTAGTGTTTCCTTCTAAATGGAATCGAATAGTTACTGCTCGTACTTTTCCGAGATAAAAATGTCCGACAAATACTAAATCGATTTGGATCAAAATGGTAGTTGGAATGTAATTATTCAGCACTTTACCTTCGAAAGGTATCACCAATATGGTGTTCGTGGTCACCAAGTTGCCTGTTCTAAAAATCCAAATATTTTGAACTGGATCCCTTGCTGTGCCGTGGACAAAAGTGATGTTCGGTGCTATAAATAGCCTGCTCACTGGCCAGCGCAATCTTACTCCTTTATATTGTGGTTAGCATTTAGCCGGCTAGCTCTTGTCATTAAATGGCTTCCTAGAAGCTAAACTGCACACATGCAGAGAAGGATGCCTAACTCATACGAGAGTGCAACAATAATTTGGATTTCTAAATTAGTTGCTGCTCAGGGGTCCACATCCCACAGTATATATATTCAAGACTGAATGAGCACATGCAAATACATAAGAAACCCTGTTGATGTGTTTCTGCAAGAACAGGAAAGCCTGACCAAATGTTCCCCGTGTTGGCGTCTGCTCTGAGGTAGCAACACTCAGAAGTTCAGTTCAAAGCTGCTCTAGAAATGAGAACTTGGCCATGATCAAAAGCAACAAAACCTGAGCGCAGTTTGAGGACAGCACGACATAAGAGCCGTCAGAACGGCGATATGAATCTGCTCTGTAATTCGGAGAAAAAGATTAGAAGAAGATAATGGTCTCATATCTCAAAAGTTAACAGTGAGGCCGGCGTGAACTGTGAATAATCTTATAATTACTGATCTAATGCCATTAGGCCTGACAGAAATAGAGAATGCAACGCATGGGTGGGGTGCCGTTAATCACAGAGCGCTGCTCGTCGGATCATCAGTACCGGGGTGCGTGCTGGGGCCACGACTGATGATAGGTATATGTTTAAATGACATCTTAAAGGAACATTACGCCGCACTCATATTTGGTTAACATCCCCTGCCAAATGGTTCAAATATGGCACTTTGCTAATGCGCCTCCATTTGCAGCCTCCGCCTTTTCCTTGCAGGGCTATCCAGACTTTTTGTCGCTGTTTGCTCGCTTAAATGATTACCAATCTTTGAAAAAATCTGGTTGACCTGGGAAGAAATGAATTATTCCTCGTATTTGTATCCAGCATTTTATACTCAGGTCAATACATCAACATGATTTACAAAGTGTAAAGAGAGGGAGAGAGACAGGGAGAGAGGAAAATAAGTGAATGATGGATGTGGGTGTCAATACTGCTTGCTGTGCTTTTGTCACATCAATAGATATTTAAAGAGAGTGACACAAACACTTTTTTACATTTCCAGATTTGTTGATGTGGCATCTATCTATCTATCTATCTATCTATCTATCTATCTATCTATCTATCTATCTATCTATCTATCTATCTATCTATCTATCTATCTATCTATCTATCTATCTATCTATCTATCTATCTATCTATCTATCTATCTATCCCCCCACTGCACCTCTTTCCCTCTCTCCACCTCGAGGGGTCTATTTCTGTCTTTGATGGTATGACTTTTTCATACTGTGTTTAGAGCCTAATGTATTGGGGCCAAAACTGTCCTCATATGTTCCCAAGCTGTAAAAATCAAGGCTCATGGGTGTAACACGGAACCTCTATCTCTCTCGATCTATCTGTATGTCTCTCTCCCTCTCTCTTTCTCGATCTCTCTCTCAGTCTATCTCTCGGTCACTCTCTCTCTCTGCCTCTATAACATGCAGAGCTAGCACAAATGAGAACAATGCAGGACTTTGACGCTAATGGTCCCTCCCTAGATGAAGTTCCGAACTATTCCGTTTTCATTTAGTTACATTTTTGGGCCCCCAGAGCCAAACTTTTGATTACACAACCTGCCATCTCTGCTGGATGTTGGTCTTTTAGGGAAAAAGCAAAGCTCATAATTAGGGAAACATGCAGATGGACTGAGTGAGGGGTGATAGCGGCGGCCTCGCTGGACTGCTGGCTGGGCAGGGAAGGTCCATAATGAAGGGGGGGAGGGGAGTGGGGGGAGGTTCGGGGGCTTTCCACATCTTTTGATAGGTTTCTAACTTGACTTCTAGCCTGTTAGCTTTGTTCTGTAACAAGGGAGAAATACTTTACGTGCGTGAGTATGTGTGTGTCTGTGTGCTGGCATGCTAAGGTGACAACAGCTGTAAAGGCAAGCGAAATGTTGTTCCTGGGCCTTCAATGTAGGCTTGATTGTGTCTGTATCTGGCTGGGTGAGGTTAATTAAATAGCTAACATGTTGTGCAGGTACCATCATCAAAAAAAGGACAAAAAAACATGCTATTCTGGCTCCACCCACTCACTTTTTACAGGCGAACTCAGATGACTTCTCTTTCTGCTGCAGCTGTGGTTAACTCTGGGTTCTTTGCTTGTCATTTTTATGTATCTATGTTTTTGTTTTAATTACATTTGGTTTTGTTCCCTCGTGTGCCCTTTTTGTCTCCACCTGTTCTCGTGATCCGTGTCCCTTGTGTTTGACCAATCGGATCCCTCAATCCTTTGTGTCTTGTCCAGGTGTTTCTCATTGTCTCATCTCTTTCCTTGTACAGTGCACTCCGCTTAATAGAACACCATTGGGCCGAAGCGCTTCTGTTCTACTAAGCGGGGTTTCTATTAACCGGAGACACTTTATTAGGTACACCTTCAGACACGTCGACGACCAAGTTATGCACGCAGAAAAACCCCTGCTGACGAGTTAGAAGAGATATTTCGACTGTGGACGTCCATATCTTTAATCAAACAACAAAACAACAACTTTAATCAACTTCAGTCAAACATCTCAAATCACGAGAAAAATTTCGTTACTTTTGTCTGGAAACAGGAGTCCGTAATTTTGCGGTTGACATCCCTCTCAATGCGCTGGATAAGAGGGAAGTCCTGGAAACCGCGGGCGTACCTTCTGAGAATCCGGCAATGCATCGTATCGTCTGAGTATGTCCTTCTTATCCGCAGGTGATAGCCCTCGTCTCTTGAATGAAGTTGAAGCCATTGTGACGTGCGTGTGTCTATGTGTGGAGTGACGCGTGCTACCTGTTACTGTATACGGCTAGAACTACCGCGTTTTCTCGCGATAGTGGTACAGTATCGCGATAGCTACACTTCGAAAACCACTATTTTACAATGTTCATTGCTTACGGCCTGTTCTATTAAGCGGAGATCTGTTCTACTAAGCGGAGTATCTTTATAGGAAATTGCATTAGGCAAATCGGTTCCAGAGCCTTTTGCTCTATTAAGCGGATTACTCTATTAACCGGTGTTCTATTAAGCGGAGTGCACTGTATTTAGTTCCCTGGGTTCTGTCAGTCTTTGTTGGATTTGCTGGATCATTGTGTCTGTCTGTGTGCTCCTGTCATTTTTTATTTGTGGCAGAGGTTGTTGTTACTTTGGTTTCCTGTGGCTTTTAGGACTTTGTATACTTCAGTTAGTTTTTTCCAGTGTACTCCTATTTGTACTTGTTTTAAACACATTTTGCTCAGTCCACCCAAACCTCCTGCTTTTTGGGGTCCTCCACTTACCACCTCGTAAAACGTGACAGTTCTTTGCTTATTTTTTTCTTTTTTTATCATTTCATCTGACCCTAAAACAGATGAGATAAAAATATATATTTTTAATTCAATCAGTTTACGTTATTCATCTATTTCTGGACGGTTCCATGGAATATTTTGAGATTTCGAAAGAAAGCTTATTGCACTCCAGTGGGACAAATGAATGATTCATTACTGATATTGGGAAGTGGAAATAGCATTTGCTGAATTTGGAGAAAAATTACATGTTAATGTAAGAAGTGGAAGTTATTAGTATATTGATACTGTACGTATAAGGGTGCTACTTAGAAAGTGGACATTTTTTTTCTGTACACTATAAGTTCTTTTGCAACCTGGATAATGAAGTGCGACAAAAGAATATTTTATTTTCATGACAAAAATGACGTTAGTTCAAAATATTATCCAGTAAA
This sequence comes from Hippocampus zosterae, assembly GCF_025434085.1. Taxonomy (NCBI): domain Eukaryota; kingdom Metazoa; phylum Chordata; class Actinopteri; order Syngnathiformes; family Syngnathidae; genus Hippocampus; species Hippocampus zosterae. Next base: position 26,411,229 of record NC_067452.1, read on the forward strand.
AGAAGCCCAAAAATATTTCCCATTACAGAGTGTGGTTGAAAATGGCCACAAACAAGCTGAAAGATTTGTAAAATCATATAACACCTGGGTGCCATAGAAAAAAAAATGAAACAGAAACAAGTTAGCTCAGCAATGGAAAGTAGTGCAAGTATTTTGTGGTGTTCATGGTCGTCTTGTCAAAGCAAGTCACCGTGACATCCGGTGGCGATGACACATTTCATTCAAATGTGAAGTTTCACTGGGTACATACGGGCTGCTAGGGTGACACACTCGCAAATTTACAACTCGCTAGTGTCGCTCGACTGTGTGTGTGTGTACTTGCTTGCAAGTGTGCGCGTATTTTGAGTGGAAACAACGCCAGAGCAGCCAACGATCCCTCGAGAGCCTCCATGTCATGTCGAAAATACCATAACATGTGCATTACACTTAAGCGATTCCTCTTCCATCTGCTAAGTATGACAGCATTAGCATAGCCGTTTAATTAGTAGCGTGCTCCAAGCGTCCCCCCCACCCGCCCACTTTTAATCACCTCACTGTATTTACTCAGGCGCCGACAGCAGACGGACTAATTTAGACACCAAACAAGAACGTAAGTGCTTTCTAAAAGCCATAATGGCAGTTACTTTTCGATATTGTTAAATAATCTGACAATTATGTAACGGATGAAAACCGTTTGCATTTTTTGGGGGGCCTGGGATCATCTTAATTTGGGGCCTAAGAATGTGCGTTTTATTATTATTGATGACTGTGCGGGGAAAGGGGGTCTTTGTTTCGGCCGTCATCCTCTGATCTCTTTCTCCTTTCAAAATCAGGCCATCACGAGCGTTGTGCACGGCCGCTTGACTAATGGCCATTCTGTGTGAATTGCTCACATTTACATTAATGGACTTGATGTGAATGGAGGTTCATATCAAGCCTCATAGATTCTGTGCTGTGATTTTATTAATTGCAACAGAGACAGCGTTGTTTGTCGTCCTGACGCCAATTCAATTAAAATCCCATTTAGGGCGTAATAGATTAGATGGCGTAAACTTTATGTGCAAGACGCCTTGTGACTAATATGATGGTGCTACACGACTGACTGCTGTGTGTTTTTACATAAACCTACTGTGTATGCGCACAGCTCATTTCATTCCAAATTGTTGTCGAGATTTTTCAAAGCCGATGTCCTTTAAAGAACAAAAGAAAAATTGCAGTGCAATGGTTCAGCAGGAAAGCGGACTCGAGTAAAGTGTGTGTCGTGACCACAGTTCCTCGCTGCTCCATCATGAGGGGATGATGGTCCTCCTTGTGCAAAATTCCGCAACGAGACTGCCGTGCACACGAGGCACCTGCGACGCCGTCCTTGCCGACAAAAAGTCGCAGTGTTGTTCACCGCCGCTACATGTCTGCTAATTCACCCGCAGGAGCACAGCGATGTGCGCGGCACCGTTCTCAGGGAGTGTTTTGCATTAAAAATCCTTTTGAGTCGATGTAAGTTTGAGAAGAAGAGGAATCCAGCTTTAATAATGCAACGCGCGAGACGGAGCAGCGCAATATACATTTTTAATTACTAAAGTGGCTAATATCTAGGTTTGGCTTTGAGGTTTTGTTCCCTGAAATATTCATCCCTATTTTGTTCCCCGTAGCTCAGTCGGATACGCACACCTGAGTTGAGCGGGGGGCGCAGAGGAGTGAGTGGCTTGGCGCATGCCAGCTTCAGGTAACAGATGTTGAATGAAACTTTTTGGGGAAACTTTTCTGTACAGTAAACTCACGAGTGATTTATTTTCATTGTTTACAGTTTTTTAGAATTTCGACATATTACACAACAGTCACTTTGTAAATGTAAAAAGGAAGTCAGAGGACATAATTCCCCATGGCTCCATACTTTTAACAAACCGAAGCAAATTATTTGCGCCTTCAATCAAGCGCATCGACAAAAAAGGTAACAATCACTGCAAACTCTACACATGTACAAGCTACTTCAATATCTTCTAATGATTTCAAGCAAAGTGTATTTCAAAGAGTGGAGTTTAGCACTGCGGTGTTGCCCTGCAAAGATTGCACATACAACAGATTTTCACGCCCTTCTCGGAATTTGTGGAGGTGATGTAGAGTGCTTTTGCACTTGGGGGGGGGGGGGTGTGGGAGGGAAAAAAGGGAATTTTTATGTGCGCAAAAGTTGCATTTCTTCAGTTTGTCTGTGCATTAATTGAGAGCCTTTCCTTTTTAGACAGAGTGCATTATTTATGACGGCCTCAAAGTCTAAAGGCTGACGCGCACGCGCACCAGCCAGCCTCAGCTCTCCTGACACCAACCTCGTCTCCTGAGTGTGCCGGCGAGTGCCGATCCCGCCTTACCTTAGCGTTCCCTCATAAATTAAATTTAGATGAACACCACTGGAAGCCGAGCATAAAGTAGCTGCGGCCTTAAAGTGGAAAAGTAAGTCATTAATCAATCATGTGTCTCCGCCCACACCCCTGTTTTAAAAAACCAATGTCCAAGGGAGAGGTACTAGTAACCGCAGTTTTATGTCCCACCTCTCCTTTCCCGACGCTGTTTTACAAAGACCTACGTTGAGCCCAGAAGAGAGAGTCAACCTACCTAATTCCAGTCAGTTTTGATAACGTATTCCATTTTACAGCACTCTTTCTTCTCATTCTGATGGCAAACACTTACATTCTCCTTTCTGGTTTGAGACCCACGCGCATTACCGCAAGCGGTGCTCATCTCTGAGCTGGAATTGTGAGACGACAGAACACGGCGTTTCCCTCATGCGTCCTGACGAAAGTTTACCACATTTTCAAAGTTCAGCCTGCACAACGTGATGTCAATTAAAGGTGACAAAAACTTGCCTGCTTCCATATGACTTGCAAACCACACAACTATGAGTGTCTACCCCCCCCACACACACACGAATGCTTCAGAAGAAGCCATTCCGACTCTGGATAAAATGCAGGTAGGGGATTTAGTCATGGTGCTCCATCAATCTCCCGAAAGCAGCCTGCTAACAACATATTGACAAACAATTACTATTGCCCCACAATTACATGCTTTTGCTCAAGGATTGTCACCCTTTGACACTTGGTAGTATCTTCTCAGAGCGCAACCGGCAAATAAAAACTTCCTTTGACCCCAGCGGGGTCCGACAAACAAACACATGAGGCGCTCTACTTTTTTTGGGGAAGTAAAGAAGCAGCCCATCTCAACAAAGATACACAAATAACAAGAATAATCTTGTCTCTATGCGAGAAGCGTTGACAATCCGTTTTCAAGTACATGAGGAGTTGTGCCCCTTGGCTCTATTTGAACATAATTGACTTGCCTTTGTTGAAGCAACAGGTCTTAAATTTGGCAACAGTTTAAGATGCCTGTTAACATTGGCATGTATGTTGGTTGGTTATTGAATCTAAAAGGTGCCTTGGACTCTGACCTTTCTTTTTCCACTCAGAGTTTTTCGTATTTGTAGCCGAATGGCGACTGTGGTGTGATTCATGCTCATTGAGCTCATTCAACAGTAAATAGCAGTTAGAGGAATCCAACCAGAAAGAATGAACTCAGCATTTCCTCAAAAGCTCACTTAACATGTGACACGCGGGCCCATCTGAAATTCACCTTTTACTTGGCGAGTGTTAACTTTAACTCACTCAATAAATTTTGATGTGGGTCACATAAATCTTTGTTACATTTTTAACAGATTCAAACGTTGATAGAGTAATCCCTTTTTTTTAATCTAATCAAAGTGATGATTCAACGTCTGGCAAGGATGTTTTGAATTTCCTCCTGAGATGTTGTACCGTTGCCACAGGCGCTCTGTTGGTTGTCTGCATGTGCAATGCAGGTGAATGGTGGACAGACAGTGTCACGTAGCAGACTGTAAGCCCTTAAATTAATCATCACCTCACATCCGTACCTCTCGGCGGCATGCTCCCTCTTGGCTGCCGAAGGCACTGAAGATCTGTCACACATGGTAGAGAGTGACAAAACTCATAGCCTAAGGGTAAGATTCATCCCACAGAACTTTCCACATATTTACCTGATCAGAGTGATGTGTGTGTGTGTGTGTGTGTGTGTGTGTGTGTACACACACAAACACTCCTGACGCAGGGCCCATCTGTCGCAAACCTGTAGCGCCCGCAAATCCCTTCCCCACCCTGCTTATATATATATATATATATATATCCCCTCGGTCTTCTTGGTCCCCCACCCGCAAAATGAAACCCAGATTGATAGCACCGTCGTGCCGGCTGCACGCCGAGAGCTCCACGTACCTTCAAACACACTGAGCCTCTGAAAACCAATACTCATAAAGAATATTTGATGTGTCCCATATGTGATGCCACATTTGATTTCCGGTTCACACTCTCTTTGTTTGGACTCCCTTTTCCTACTGGAATTATCTGGACAGCCTTCTTTTAACAACTAAATCACAACGGAGTGCTCCGAATGACCACGCGACTAAATAATCTGTTCAGTATTATGACTGTTGATTGCAGAATTACACCGCTGGGTTTCGAGAAGACCACTCACATGCTGGACGTTCTTGGAAGTTTCACATGATGAAGTTTGTGTTTCCAAAGTGCACATATGATGCTACTAGGTTGGTTGTTGTTGGGGGTGGGGGGGGGGGGGTGCTCCACAGGTAAACACCCAAATAATTGTGAATTTATTTATGATTATTTTTATTGTGCTTGCAGCTCACAAACACAGTATAGAATTTGACTTTTGTCATCCACAGCCATTGGGATAATTTGGAATCCGCAACTCTCCTCCGAGGGTCATGGTAGATTGTGGATGTATCCTTTTGAAAGCTGAAGATTGTCTATTCAGGTAGCTGAGGTCAAAGGTCATGTTTGCTGTGTGACACCTTATTAATAGTTTGTCATGGACAATAGCGTTAGACAACCAATTCCGATGCATTGGTTTTTCCTCTAGTTGCGACACAGGCAACAAATTGTGGTCATTTCTTCATGTACGTAGGACAGTTTAAAGAGAGAAGAAAATATCCATGGATGTGCTCAAACAATCATAAGAGTGGATTGAACAAACATAAAACGGCAATTTAATCAAAGGCCCTATATTTAAGAGCTATAAAAATTGTCAGGAGCGAAAATAAATATTCTTTATTGGTAACCTTAAATCTGAATACAGGATGGGAACACATGACATCAAACAACAAAGTGAAGTACATTTACAAATGTAGTTTTATTTATATACGGTATATCTACATATATATATATATATATATATATATATATATATATATATATATATATGTAAATCATATATATATATATACATTCCTTTTTCATGTCAGCTCAACTTTATCCTGAAAATCAAATTGCATTTGCAATTAAAAAACAAAAACAAAAAACAATCCCAAAGCTTTTTTTTTGGGGGGGGGGGCTATAACTTTGTGTGTGATTGCATGTAAATCCCCCTCAGCAGAAGAATGTTGACCCTTGAGGGACGAGCCAAGCAGCCATCCCACACAAGAAGTTAGTTTCAGACTGCCTTGTTTCGAGCCATCCAGTGCATTGTGGGTAATCACTCGAAAACCGACGTAATAAAGTGTTTTTGTTTTCTGTGTTTTGACACCCACACAACAATTAAACATTTTAACACGTGTACTTGTCTGTTACTTCATTTAATTGGCGTTCACCATTAATGTGTCTCAAAAAGTTTGTTTTTCTAATGCTTGTAGAAGTTGAAATGTACACAAAAATGTAACTGATGATGCATGTTAGAGAAGGAAATAACACACCTGACTTGACTTTATTAATTGTGGAACACTAATTATTCTGAGAAAAGCAAAATGTAGCCAGCTGAACTTTCTTCCCATTATCTCACATGAATGTGGATTGGATTCAAAGTTCCAATCTTTTTTTTATTTTGCTTAACAATGCCTCACAAAGTCTGCGGGTGAAGGAAGTCATATCTGAGGTCATGCTCAGCTCCTTAATCAGCTCAAATTACAGTTTTCCACTTTTAGGCGGAGGGAGGGTTTTCCAGTGTTTTCTTGGATGGAAGCCACCACAGAGGCTGATAATCAAAAATCAAGAAACTGGACTTTTTCAAGGCTGGAGGGACGCCAAATTCATCAGCAATGAAAACAAAAGGCATATTTGTGAACTTAGGGCAAATATTTTCTCACATGTTTTTCTTTAAATATATATGTACGTATACAGCATATAGTCTATAGACACAGTTGCCTAGTACTTAGCACATCTGTTTCGCAGCTCTGATGGTTGGAATTTTAATCTGTCGGTTTTCTCCAGGTGCTCCGGTTTTAAACAGGCCTTAATTTAATGGAAGACTCAAAAATGTTCCAAGCTATCTCTGGTTGTCAAGTCCTCTTAATTTTCTTGTTTTAATGTTGCAATTTCATTATTAGGATTTGTTACTTGTCAGCAAGTCATTTTACGACGCCCTTGAATCCACTGACCACCACACGTGGACAGAGAGGAAGGAAAGCTGCAATGGGTTGATGAGGATGTGGCGGACATGTTGGCCGTCACGCTCGACTGTCGCCTTCTTTTTGACCGGAACTCATCCTCCCCTGGCGAGTGTCTCCCATCTGTTCCACCTCTGAGTGACCTGCTCCATGCCACCAGGCTAACAGTATCGTCCCAATAAATAAGTGGCATCTGCATCATCCAATTGCAATGTGGCTGGTTCTCTTGCTTTTGTGCCATCTAAGTGAAAACATCTCGGCCACGGAAGGTCTTTAAATTCTAATTACAAAGCAGCTTTACGATACCTCAGAGGAGTGAGACTAAGTGTTTGATCTTCAATGCGTCTGCTGGGGCCTGACCACCGTCTCTACTCCTGGAGCTTCACCTCTCGTTTTTTTTTTTTTTTGCTCAATCACTCTCCTTCCCATTGTGTCTCCTCTCTGATGTCTTTCACTGTCCTGACTTCCATTACATCCTGAACAACTTTCTTGTTCTGCAAAGTTGATTGATCCACATAACAATGTATGTTCCATGCTTGCAGTTTCATCATGTACCCATGAGGAATCCAGCGTCTACATGTGTGACGCAGGCCAGGAAGTAAGCTTCATCAACCTGTTTTTCCTTTTCCTTTTTTTGCCGTTCTTCATATTACCCAGTCCCCCCACCCCACCCCTCACTGCCTCCACCGTCACCTTGATTTTTTAAACCGTTGTTTAAGGATGCGAAGAGAGTGTGTGTGTGTGTGTGTGTGTGTGTGTACACATGCCCAGCTAGAGTGTGTGTAGTGGATAAGTCATAGCGTACCTCGCCACCTTTCTGACTTAACAACGCGTCTTGCCACACCCCCGCGCACACATACTGCCATGCAGAACAAATTACATTTAATGGGGTTTCTTTGCGCCCACAGTCATTTTTAGTGTTCACTTCAAAATTTCAATTTTGTGCTTAATGCTAAGGTTTTCTTCAATGAGAGCAACATTACAGCAATTACGGCACCCGCGAACATTAAATTAAATACATTAGCGCCATTTTTGACAGAAACATTTAGAAGCCAGGCAGGCTGCACAAAATGAGCTATGAAACCATAGCACAGAGCCCTGAATCATTTGATTTTAATGTGCCATGATAACCATTGAACCTGCACAATATTTAGTTGGGTGTATGTCAAATGAAATCACACTTTATAGATCACGGTTACAAATAGCACAATTTGAGAAAAATGCTTTCAGTGGAATCCAGCCATGAAAGTTACAAGAAATGCAAAGTTTAAAAATCTGCAACAATCTGATCACTATTTCCACATTTATGTAGTGTGTCTTGCAATTTCAATGCAGTTCTCATATTGCTGTGAACAATCAGTCAGTGTGGTTTGAAAGCCTGATGACTTGAGGAAAGTTGCTACTCCATTCCGCTTTATTTGTATGTATTGAAATGTTAGATCCAGAATATCTTGTCATCGGTGTTGCTTGAGTTCACACTCGCCTCCTGCGAGACTTCCAGCAAATCCATTGGGTTGCGTTATTTCACTCTGTGCTTTTCCATAAGCGACAAGTTGTGACCTCCCGGGTAGATAACCGACCGATTTATGTCAGTAGGTAACTGAGGAAAGAGTAAGGAACCCCAGATGGCTGGACCGGAACCAAACACAGATGGGTCACGTGACGGGCGCTTTGCCACGGAACTTCCTGCGCACTCTCCCTCTCTGTCGCAGCAGTTGGTGTCACTATTGGCGCCGTCTGCGTGAATTCAAGGCCCTGACTGAACAGATTGGCCAGTCGGCGAAGATCATTTGCAGAAAACTGTTAATCTCCCACCGGCTGCCTGAAATGCACTTGGGCGCACCGTCTTGCCTTCTTCTTCATTTAAAGTGGGCCTGAGGAGGCCACAGTAGTGTCAATGTAAAACATTCACACGAAGGAATATGCCATGGCTAATTAAAAAAAAAAAAGTGATGAAATCCTGTTCCATTTGACGGAATGGGACAACTACATGTATACAGGGTGCACACTTTGTTGCTCAAAAAAGTCTCTGGTCCAATGGGTTAGAATGTAGAGGATTGAAAATGGCAGGTAATGTTGGATGTCATTTAAGATTTCATTTTTCACTTGGTATGGTACTTGCAAATATCATTTAGTATGGCACAATAAAAAGCACTTTGACTAAAAAGTCAAATATTTCATCTCATAGTGTCAGGTTATGAGAATCTTCATTACGGTGGAGTGCAGACAAAAAGCCAGATGGACCCATGCGTATGGGTGTAGGTAAGGAAGGAAGGAATTGAACAAAATATATTAGAAAATGACAAACCATGGGAACTTAAACAAATACAAGTAAAACCGGGAACAAAATGGAAAAAACCCAGGGAAATCATCCCCACAGGCAACTCTGTCACATTGATCCCGAAGCGACAGAATAATCGCTTCGTGCACAACTACTAGAGGTTAGTGGATCCCTGAAATAGCAGACACAGAAAAGGAATTATGTCTTAAAAAATTAGATTTATTATCACACAAAATGCCCGTCTAAACGGACAACAGAAAACGCTGGTCAAAAAGAGGACCAGGAAATAACGAGGCAACAGAAAACGCTTGCGAAACAAAAACGGCAAGAAGAAAGTTCTTAAGTAAAATACTAATCAAACACGAGAGGAATATCAAGACATGCAATAATAGTCAATAGTCATTTAAGTCAGAGTTTTAAGCGAGAAGGAATAGGCAATAGCAAATGGCACGGCGTGAAATACTCCGCCAGTGAGTTCGACTGCCGGAGCACCCAAATATAGCAGGTGCAATTACCAACAAATGGTTGGCAGGTATGCAGGCGGCAAGCAAGAACGCCTGCCCCCTGCTGTCGAATCCGGAACGTGACAAACTCGTACAATGAACCAAGACTGAATGATCAGAAACCAAGAATGAAATAAAAATAGGCAGTTGAGAAAGTGAGGTGCGATTGGGCAAGACCTAAGTGGCTACAGAAAGCTGATTGGTTGACTGCGGAGCAGGTTGAAAAGAACAGGTGACCACAGGTGGAATAAGCAGACAAGGAAGCCATGAAAAGGCGCAGCAAAATACGGATCCAAATTAAATTGGATTCAAAGAAACTGGAAACAGTCAACACAAGCATGAATAATGACACATAGTTGTGTTTGTGGTCCACATCAAGCTAAAAGAACTCTCAGGCCATCACATCAACCTGCTTTCATCCACCAACTCTCAGACCGTCAAGTCAACCTGCTTGCACCCAGCAAAGAGATAAGTGTGTGTTAGAGTCCATCATGCACCTCCCTCTCGTCAGATTTAATAAAATCCTCTCCAAAGTCGTCTTTATCGGGCATGCTTTCTGCCTCTCGGCTGTGGTGGCGACTTGCTCCCTAAGTCCATGAAATGTGTGCAATGTGGCGAGGAGGAGCAGCGTGGACCACCAGGTGCTGCCTCTCCACCTCCAGCCGGCCGAGCAGCACCATTCCTCTCCAATAAGCCAAAGGGTTGAGATCGGGCTCGCCAAAAGACACTCGGAGCATGTACTTCAAAGCGGCGTGGGATTATGCTTCTCCATCCTGAAGGGTTTCCTTTGAAGGGAAACTTAGTGCAGAGCCGCCGGTGGCCGCTCAGTGTGCATGATTGTGTGTTTGTTTAAACCCATTTACTCACCGCTTTTACCACCAGGATGCAGGGAGTGTGTGTGTGTGTGTGTGTGGATGCATGTGCATAAGTTTCCTCAACTTCAATTTAAAGGGTGCCAATGCAATGTAAATAGTTTGACAGCCACAATATTTTTTTTTAAAGTGTTGCATGCACACAACTCAAAAAGAGGTGACCTTCTTTGTTTGCTGTAGACTATAACATTTTCATTCGAGTACTTTGACTTTGTTTTTTCCATTGTACTCCTGTGTGTATTTTTTTGTTCAATCCACCCGGCTGCTCCTCCTGCCTCCCTGCTTTCAGGGGTCCTCCAACTACCACCACACAGAATGTTACAAGATCATCATGTTTTGCGTGATGGTAGTTGTAGGACCCCAAAAAGCAGGTAGGACCCTGGTGGATTGACCAAAATGTATTTAACAAAAAATACACACAGGAGTACAATGGAAAAAAAAAACAAGTACTCAAAAATGCCTGGAAATCACGAGGAACAAACGAAACTAAGACGGGAAACAAAACATGACAGGAGCACACGTATGCTCACATACTCACAGCTCACAATGACCCAACAAAGACTGGCAGAAACTCAGGGAACTAAATACAAGGTAAGTGACGAGATGATGAGAAACACCTGGACAACACACAAAGGGTTGAGGGAGCCAATTGGATACACAGAAGGAACACTGATAAGAACAGGTGGCGAAAAAAGGGCACATGAGGAATCAAAACCAAACATAACCAGATCGAAACATAACAGTACCGTCCCCCTCAAGGGACGGATCCCAGACGTCCCAAAGTCACGCAGCGGCCGGACTCTGTGGAAACAGGGCGGGAGAGCGGGACACAACACTTGCCTCACCGGGGACGGGAACAAAGGGCGACAGCAACCCTTGCCTCGCCGGGAATAGGGACGGAGGGCGACGGCAATCCTTGCCTCGGGGAGCAGGGACGGAGGGTGACGGCAACACTTGCCTCGCTGGGAATCGGGACGGAGGGCGACGGCAACCCTTGCCTTGCCGGAAACACAAAAGAGACAGTGGAAGCAGGCCTCTAGTAATGCGGGGTCCAGTAGGTTGGGTCATTCCGTCACGTTTCGCGTGATGGTAGTTGTAGGACCCCAAAAAGCAGGTAGGACCCGGGTAGATTGACCAAAATGTATTTAACAAAAAAATACACACAGGAGTACAATGGAAAAAACACTAACTCGAAGTACTCAAAAAATGCCTGGAAATCACAAGGAACAAACCAAACTAAGCCAGGAAAAGAAACATGACAGGAGCACACGTATGCTCACAACTAAATACAAGCTAAGTGACGAGAAAACGAGAAACACCTGGACAACACACAAAGGGTTGAGGGAGCTAATTGGTTACGCAGAAGGACCACTGATAAAGAGAACAGGTGGCGAAAAAAGGGCACATGAGGAATCAAAACCGAACATAACCAGATCGAAACATAACAAAGATCAGCTTTAACATGTAGTGTTGTTCCAAAATCCGCATCATACCTGTGGCCCGCTGACATTAGCAAACATCTGCATTTGTCTTTTGCGATTCCTTTCCGGAGTTCAATAGTTTGGTTTCATGGTGATTAATTAGTGGCAATTTGAAGTTGCTAGTACCTGTATATCGGTCTTATCGGCCAGATGTGTTTGTGGTGAGGTCATCCCTCCAACAAGTATGAAAAACTAAACTAAAATAAATGGGACTGTGAAGCAGCAACTCCAACGGGGTTAAAGCTGACCTGAGAGGCTGCGCGCTGGTGGGTGTTCACAGTGGCCAAGGGGCCCCGGTGGGGTGCCAGCTTCCGCCTAAGATGAGGACTGACACCGAGGTTCAGGGGTTAATTTGTGTAACAAGACAATTTGCATACAAATGAAAAATGACAGAATTCTCAGTTCTCTGCAACTTTCAATGTCATCCCCATCAAACCAACTCTATCTGCTGCAACCCCCCGCCACCCCTTCCCCCCACACCCGTCCCTCGCTTACCCCCCCCCCCCCCCTGCATGCCGTTTGAAGAATATTCATTACTTGTGAAGCTGGGGCACCTTGTTTGCTATTAATCTCCACCGCAGGTCAATGACTTAATTTGCTCAACTTTATCAGCGGTGCCATTCACTTTTCCTTTCTTCCGAGGCCCAGCCGCTGCCTTTGTAGCTGTGTGGAAAGTGCTCGTCTCCTCACAGAAGCTGCCGGAGCTTTTTACAGCACAACAAAGACTCAGTTACTCTGTGCACTCAAAGACTTTCAAACACATAAATGAATTACTGGAGAGGGAAATATACTCCTGCAACTGCCTCTCACTTTGTCTTGCTCTCGATTGTTTCGGACTAATCCAGCGGAAATGACTTCCCTAAAGAGGGTCACAGAATTGCACGGAAAAGTGTGAAATATTCTTTCTATGTGATCTTTACATGCATTTTCAGACTTAACATTAGATCGTCTTGAAGCACCCGCGGCACAGTTTGTGGATTGTAATGTAGGCGCATTGCACCGTTTTGGAGATGGATGGGAGCTGGCGAGGACCAAACTTGAGAGCCGTTGTAAAAGGAAGCAAGAAATGACTCGGGGAAACATTGTTTGGATCTTTATGCTAAAATCTTTTTTTTGTGAGTTTAACACTCTTGATCCTTCATTGGCAAAGGAGGGAAGCTTATTGATCTGCGCTTGAAAGGCTGCGGCCCTTTCATCACGCTTACTCCTCACCTTAGACGGCTTTGCGCGGGCTCCTCCAGGATCGCGGCAGCCGCGGCCAGCACCAGGCAAAGATTAGGCCGGCGATAACCCGCTCAACCCGATAGGTAGTGAGTGAAAGGCGAGGCTGTCTAATTAGCGCTGATCAAAGCGGCCAACTTTATCCCCCAAACAAACCTGCACATTTGAATGTGCTGCGGAATGGGAAGGAGAGGCAAAGAGAGCAGGCAGAGGGGAGAAGTTTTTGAACTTCCCCGATGATGAAATTCAAGGCAGCAGAGTGCTTCCCTCTCGCTGCATGCAGATGAAGCAGCTTTATCTGCATGAGGATAAAGCCGAGCGGCATGGAGGTCATACTGAGGTGCATGTTTAATTTCTTCATACCTGCTCACTTCGAGTTGCGGGTGTTAGTTCTCTTTTCTGGTTCATCTCAGACGAATGTCTTGCTGACCTTTGGTGACCTCTGAAATATGCATTTTCATTTGCTTCATAACCCGCCACAGTTGCGCCAGCCAAAAGAAATTGCCAAGAGTGAGAACGTATTTGAAATTTGATCACATTTCATACCCACAGTCTGCTTGGCCGCTGCTGCTCCCCACCCACTCCTCTTAATGACTTCCTGATAAAAGCAAGTTTATTTTCCTGTATTTTTATGCATTCTGTTCAATTCCAATTTCTCATCATGTGAGATGAATTTGTGTGTATGAACATGTGCCTGTCGTGATCTTTAAGGACGACGAGCATCGCCTCCTGGTTTTGCATACATTTTCAAAATTAGGAGACGTGACCGTTAGGCTCCGTGCAAAGTTCTGACTTTAAAAAAAAAAAGGTTCAATATCTTAACACTTCGATCTTCTTTTCAAATCTACCTTGTGTCACTCACAAAGTTCATCAAAGAATTAAACATATGTATCCGATGTGTAACATACACTCCTGTTCGCAGCAGTTCAATGTGGTGGTGTTGGTTTTTTAAACCTTTTTGGGGTATTTCAATAAAATCTCATTGAGTCTCATCTGCAGTGGAAATTAGGAATTTCACACCCTGTGCGGCCTCAAGCAGCCATGTGTCATCTATCGATGGATGTATTTAGGTGTGTGTGTGTGTGTGTGTGTCCGCGCGTGTGTGTGTGCGTATGTGTGCACGTGTGTGTGTGCGTTTATTGTGGGAGGGCTTTGGGCTTGTGTGTTTGCAAGCATAAAGCTTCATCCAATGCCACAGGCGTGACCCAAATATGGCTGAAAGACAACATGTGACCTGCTTAGTGCCTCCCCCCACCACCACCGCCCACCCCCGGCACCACTGCTCCAGGGTGTGTTGGTGGTCAAGCATGTGTGTGCGTGTGTGTGTGTGTACACGTGTATGTGTGTGCAGCTGGCCAAAATATAGACAATATAGACACCAACAGATGCCCATAATATTGTCTGCAATCATCACACTACCCGCTTGACCAATCGATGAAGTATATTAATTTAAGAAAGCAAACTGTTTGGTAGACAATGTTTTTTTAAGGAATATCTTTTACTTATGGAGAACACAAATCAAGGTGTGCTGATGTACGCTAACCAGAAAGGATGAAGAGAGAAATGGTCACATTTACCAATATTTCTACATGTTGACAAAAACAGCAAAAATAAGTAGTGAGTTCCCAACCATTTAGGCTGTACATGTGTGCAAAAATATCCATGCATCCATTCATTTTCTGAACCACTTTGTCCTCACAAGGGTCGCGGGGGGGGAGGTGTGTGCTAGAGCCTATCCCAGCTGTCTTCGAGCAGTAGGCGAGGGACATCCAGAACCAGTTTCCAGCCAATCGCAGGGCACACAGAGACAAACAACCATCCACGCCCACACTCACACTTTGGGACAATTTTAGAGTGTTCAATCAGCCTTCCACGTATGTTTTTGTAATATGAGAGGAAACCGGAGTACCCGGAGAAAACTCACGCAGGCCCGGGGGGAGAACATGCAAACTCGAACCCGGAATCGAGCCCCTTGACCTCTGCACTGTGAGGTTGACGCGCAAACCACTGGACCAGCGGGCCACTGTTAAAAAATATATACATTAATAATAGAATAAGAACAATATATATTTTCTAAATTATAATAAGAATAGTTTTTGGTCAACTTTTCTTCCTGTTGTTATTGTTATTTTGCTCTCTTTTTACCATCAAGTGACATCTTGAACATTTTGGTAGATGCTCAGCTTTGCAATAAACCTACCCAAAGGAAGTCTAAAATTGTTAGGTTGGGAAAAGATTTTCAAGCTTTCAGCTCACCGCAATAAGTTGAGCAACTTTACATCACTTCATGGCAGTCATACTGCCCCACTTTAGCAAATTAGCCGTAGATCATTCTCAGTTGTTGTCTTATGTAATTTGCATGGCTTTCAAATTGATGTGTCTGAAATAACTGCATTCGTTACAATACAATGATAAATCCCACATTGAATATAATCAACCCTGGTCAGCAGACCTTATTTGGGCCTCAAGATGCCGTGAATCAGCATGGACACAAAAACATAATGTAACAGACCAATTCATTCAACAAAGAGGAGAATTGAAAAACAAAACAAAAAACACGATGGAGATCAATTTTGGTTCATTCCTTTGGGCATTTGGCTGTTTAATTCAGGGAGTGGACCACATTTATTTGAGGAAAAACTAATGTCGGTATGATATCAATCAGTCATTCTGCTAACCTTAAAAAAATAATAATAATAATCAGGCACTGTGCCCCACCTAATCCAAACTGCATTACTTGGTGGAAAAAAAGCCCTATTTGAGGAAATGACAGTTCATTTTCTGTTTACTTTGGCTTTAAATAAGACTTAAACAGTAATGATTTAATGTACAAGAATATGGGTTATTTTGAAAAAAAAAAATTGCCATAAAATATTTGATCCTCCTCCATGCTAAAGCTTCAATTCATCCGCACTCATGAAACTGTCACCGCTCTCCTCAAACAAGCATCCATGCAAATGTGACTGTTGGCTATGAAAAAGCTGTCTGTACTCATTTGTAGCGTCCGGCCTGGGGACACGTGGGAGATGCCTTCCCGCACCCGCCTCTCATTTGCCAACTCAAGGCTCTTGGCCACGCGAGGGCCCAGGTAGTGCCGGAAGGTTCCTCATCCCGTCGGCAGGCTGCAAACGTTGCTTTGGATGGGGCATCGTATCCCCCAAACCTCGATTTGCCAAGCAAGCAGACAGCAAAGGCAGGTCAACTCTGGCTGTTATTTGTCAGGCAAGTATTTGTATTGTTTATGCTCTACCACAGGTTGTCACCGACATTTATTAACCAAACGCATTTGTATGCATTCTGAATGGACCTGCAACAGTCCGCAGACATTGACGTAAACAAGGTTGATGCTTGCCGCCACGCAGTCGTCAGGCAGTTCAAAGCAGCTCCGCATTACAGGCGGAACAAGCCCGTGGCCCAACCACAGATGAATATACATTAACTGGAGCAAACACCCCCTCCCGATCCCCCTCTTTTTGACATGCCAGAATTCATTTGCCAATAATGGGAATGACAGTAACTCACAATGGACACCGGAGCGGCCTCACAAAACAACTTCTTCATATGATCACTTGTACTGATTTTCTGAATGATAATGATTCATCAAACAATGTTGTATGGCCACAAAAGGCCTCCTGTCATTAATAAAAGAATAGAGTCAAAGCACCTTGGGGATCGTCCTCCCATCTTCCCTCCGCCAGCGTCCAGACCGCCTTATCATTAAAGCGGCTGCTACATCTCAATGAAGTCTCATTGTTGCACTTCAACATGTGACTAAGACTCACTTTTCATATTAGGCCCTATTAGCATCACTGAGAGTTGTAAGATTCGGGTGACCTTTATGTCCCAGACAACTGCATCTTAGAAGTTTGCCGCCCTTTGAAGAGAAGGTCTTTCCTCTTTTAGTGGCTTTCATGCAGGACAGCGACAAAGTCTGTGTCTCCCCTTCCTGACGTTTGTCCTCAGAGGGTCAGTGTGTCGCCAGAACGCAGCCTTTGGCCAGCCATCCATCCATCCATCCATCCTGGTTCTGGGCCGTGGATATTTTAAATTGTTACGGTAATTTTCAGACTGCACTTTACACCAGATTAAAAGCCACAACAGCTACACATTTTCATTTCAATGGTTGGTTTGGATTTCAATGAACCCCGTCACGTTAAAAACCGAAGGGTTCAAAGGGTGGGAAAATAGTTGCATCTTATGGTTCGGAAATTCCGGTATTTCGATTTTACATGAAGCTGCTGACTATTTTACAGTGAAGCTCAGTCTTTGGTCTCTCATCCCCTATAATAATAATAATAATACATTTTATTTGTGGGCGCCTTTCTAGAAACTCAAGGACACCTTACAACAAGCAGTTAAAATCACAAGTACAATGTTAAAAACAACATCAAATAAGAAAAAATAAATACAACAAAAATAAATAAATAAATAAATAAAATAATGGCTTTATGGTCTGAGTGAATAGGCTTGTCGAAACAGATGTGTTTTGAGGCTGGATTTGAGATGTGTTAGTGAGTCTGAATTACGAAGGTCAGCTGGGAGTGAGTTCCAAAGCTGGGGAGCAGAGCGACTGAAGGCTCTATTTCCCATGGTGACGAGGCGAGCAGGGGGGACAGAGAGGAGGACAGAGGAGGAGGAACGAAGAGAGCGGACAGGCGTAGGAATATGGATGAGGTCAGATAGGTATGGAGGGGCTAGGTTATGAATGGATTTGAATGTGAGGAGCAGGATTTTATATTGAATGCGGTGTAAAATGGGGAGCCAGTGGAGATGTTGGAGGACAGGTGTAATATGGTTTATGTATGGTGTGAGTGTAATAATGCGGGCGGCTGAATTTTGGACCAGTTGAAGCTTATGGAGGGTTTTTTGGGGGAGACCAAACAGAAGGGAATTACAGTAATCGAGTCATGAGGTGACGAGGGTGTGTACAAGTATAGCAGTGGACTGAGGAGTGAGAGAAGAGCGAAGCCGGTGGATGTTTCGAAGATGATAATATGCAGAACGAGTGATGTGGTTGATATGTGTAAACCTAAAGTAACACAGACAACATATTTTTTCTCAATTCCTAATTTATTAAGAAGGAAAATATGCCCTTTTGAAGAAAATTGCAAAGTACAAGGGTAGCATTCACTGCACAAGGTGTGTTCCCACTAATTCTACATCCTGAATTGTTTATTATCATCACAGCCGTCACTCTATTTTGTATGTGTGTTTAAGGTTATGAATCACAACTCATAACTTCCATGCAGTATCGCCTGTCTATGACAAACTAATGTCGAAAGGCATGCGCCTTCCTCAGTAACATGTCCAACAAAATAAAACACTGATGTTTCCAGATGTCATCAAATCCCCACATTGCACGGTATGCATCAACCAGACTCATGCTTTGTTCAAAACATTGTGTTTGTCATCTAACATTATCAACACTTTCCTCTTTAGCAGACCCAAGAAACATTCTATTTCATAATAGTTTTTGGACCGTAGCGACATCTCATTCTCCAGGTTCCACTGAAATAAAGATTTTCACTGCAGATTTGTCATACTTGTAAATGAAGTTTAGGCTGACCCAATGGAACTCCTCTTCGACAGACATCAAGCAGAAGCAGAAATGAATCTACGTTATTTATTTTTTTATTTGTTTTGGGGTATAAATGCTCATGGTTGAATGCATTGCAGGAAGAAATTAAGAAGCAGAAAACGATGGGCGGGGGTGACAGTGCTGGGGAGGTTTCTAGGTCGGATCAATACACAGCACATCGATTTCCCTACTGCATCATTTACCCCCCTACGCACACACACACGCACACACACACACACACACACACACACACACACACACACACACACACACACACATACATACTGTACATCCCGGTTTATGATACTCTTTGTTAAGATACTCCATTGTGTGGAAACGGTACCCTCCTCATGACGTAGTCCTTCCTCGCATCTTCTGTCACATACTAGGCGTGGTGCATTTGAGGTGATGCAGAAGCTGGTAATCACAAACTGCAAAGCCTAAATTCTCACTATGAAACAACACATTGTGGCCATTATTAGTGGCTGGAAATTACAAAATCAAAGCATCATCACTGAGACAAATGCTCCGAAAGACTCTGACAGAAAATAGCTTTGTTTTGCTGTCGTAAAGTCCTGAGATTTTTTTTCCTCTGTGTTTTCATCCTCAAGTGTGTTTAATCCATTTGAACTTTAGCTGGCCGTTTTTTTCCTGTGTGTTCATTTCATCCCACAGGAATATGAAACGAGTGGTTGGTGAGGCGAGTGGCATTCCCGAGCATGCGGGCAGTGCTTCTCATCTGAAACCCGTCATTAAAAATATTCAGTAGGCGTTACTTTGTTGCTACCCTTTTTTCCTCTGTCTCCGACACCTTGAAATGGTTAAGGATGCTATGGTCAAAAGGTGAAACGAGTGTGTTTACTGTAGATGCGCTACCAGAAGCAATTCTTAATGATTAACATGAGAGTCATCGATTGGCTTTGAACAATGATCAAAACAAAATGGCTGATGTAGCAGGGGGAAATGCAACAGCAGTAGAAATTGCTTGACAGACTGAAAAAAAAGGCAAATGATTATACCCGAAAAGGCGAAATGGCATTTGATTACGTTGGAACCCACAGAGGTTCCGTGTTATACCCATGAGACTTGATTTTTACAGCTTGGGAACATATGAGGACAGTTTTGGCCCCAATACATTAGGCTCTAAACACAGTACGAAAAGTTCATACCATCAAAGAAATAGACCCCTCGAGATGGTGCAGTCGGGGGATGGATAGATAGATAGATAGATAGATAGATAGATAGATAGATAGATAGATAGATAGATAGATAGATAGATAGATAGATAGATAGATAGATAGATAGATAGATAGATAGATAGATAGAACAAATTATTCTTTTCACCATGTTGATTAGAAAATATTAATTCAAATACGCAGCTTGCCAGACATTTAGGCAGTGCTTCTCAATGCCGTAAAATCCATTTTGGTTGTTTTGTCGGTTACAAGCTGGCTTATTTACTCACTGCTTTATTTTTTAATGAGCTGAGTATTCACTCGGGTCTGCCTCCAATGAAACTTTAAAACGTGTACAGTTGCAAAGAGAGGAAAATATTTACATTGAGGTCGGCCACATTCTCCGAAGATGTTTCGATGTAGGTTAGAACTGCTGAGTCGATATGCAAATAGAATCTTGGGGTAATAGCCATCAACTTGATTGATTCAATTTGGTTCTTTTATCTTCCAAATGCCTAATTAAAAGATCACTCACACAAAAGACCAACTTTGTGTCTTGCAACGTGAAAGTGTATCCTACTTTTCTGAGATTCTTTGGTACAACGGCTGCCGTTTCAGTTGCCCACCATTTTCAGAACAGGTTTAACTGCCTAATCTCAGAAACAAAGCCAAACGATTGCCTGACCACACTGATTGACAACTACACTCCAGTACAGAGCCTGTTTACAGGACAAGTCATCGGTCATCATATT
This sequence comes from Hippocampus zosterae, assembly GCF_025434085.1. Lineage (NCBI taxonomy): Eukaryota > Metazoa > Chordata > Actinopteri > Syngnathiformes > Syngnathidae > Hippocampus > Hippocampus zosterae. The sequence continues at coordinate 26,431,528 of NC_067452.1, forward strand.
TTTCTTGTCATATATTACAATCTTATTCCCATCAAATAAGATGATTCATACCAGGGCATATAGCAGTCATTGGCTTCTTCCTGATTTGCACCGAAAGACCAAACAAAACATGTCGAAATGGTCATTGAAGTCTAAAATAAAATGTATCTTGAAAATCAGGCCGCGCCGCCTGTGCCTATGTCAAAATACTAACCTTGGTCACGTGATTATGGTAAATAGTCGGCTGTTTTTTGGATTCTGTCAAGGCTATCTACGGATAAAAAGATACAACATTAGGCAGTTTTGGTTTGCAGCTACGGCAGGCTTGAATCACACATGCACACTTGCAGAATTTGGCTTTCTGCACCCTCCCGATCCATTTGAGCCGTATCAGACCGCAGTAGAACGCAACACAATGCACATATCTCTTCGGGTGAGTAAACAAACCATCACACACCAGGCTGCAACACGAATGAACGTGACGGAATGGTTATCATACACCTTTGCTTGGTTTGAGAACCGCTACAAAAGGAGCAGTAAATGCACAGCAAACTTGGCGGAACGTGAAAAAACTTGAAAGCATCCTGAGATCCTAGGGAAATACATATGCTTCCAAGACCACCTCCAAGTTTTGTCATGCCCGATTACGTTTTGTTGCATTCGTCCCATTTTATCATGGCCAGCTTTCACATCTGCACCGTGGTTGTTTAAAAGTCTGGCCCTGCATCCACGGCAATCACTGCTTGTCACATTTGCCCATTGTTGTCTCACGTCAAAGCCATTTTGTCCACAATGGCATGAAACATGATTGTCGTGACTGACGGCTACATGGTGTAAACGTAGCATCGTTGTGTGGCTGGTACAGGTGGACAGGTGGTGATAGTGGGTGGCAAGGCAGGTGCAGCTGCCAATGTGTTAGTGCAGACGGATGCTTAGACTTTCAGACGTACGTGCCAGTGACCAGACACGAGAGCAAAAGAAGGGCTCGGCCGGGATAGGCGTGACGCAATGAGGCGGCACTGCCAAGGCCCCCCTAAACAAAACAAGCTTCCTGTCGTATGTGCGTCTGTCTCACGGCGTCAAGCCGTTTTGATCTCATCCACTTGGACACTTTGAGGGAATATTTTGCTCCCCGCCTTCCCACAGCAATCTGAATAATTTTCAACTGCATATTTTAACTCCATCTATCTTTGATGTCTTATTTGTGTGATTATATTTCCCTGGTTGTGAAAAAAAAAACAAGCAGTGTTCATGACTGTCATGCACTCATGGCACTTTGCACAGTTGGGACTGTTTTTAATTTGTTGTGCAAAGGATCAAAGCGAATCCCCGGTGCTTGCCTCCATTCATGTAAACACCAAAAAGCAAGGAAACTTTGGCAAAGGGCGTCCTGTTGATTCACAGCTTCTCCGGAGGACCATTGTCTTTAAAGGAGATGAAACTTTTATTTTTCGGGGTTGGTGAGCATAAGCGACTGTCTTAACCTGAGCAATTAAAGATGACACGAAGAGTCGAGACTGCAGAAAGCGGTGGTGCCACCTCCAATTATTGACTGGCCCCCCTCTTGGTAGCGAGGAAACCTTCATTATTCTTCTTGCTCTGCTAATTTGTATTTGCCTGGTATTCATCACGTGTTGGTATAACCTTTAATTCGTCTACTGTTTGCTCTTTTGTCTGCTGACGTCAGGTGTCACGCTTTCCTGCAAACTGTAAATTGGTCAAACTACTTCAGGCTCGGTCCGATCGCTTCATATTCTCTCATCAGTCAGACTTGGGAAATTAGTGTGAGAATCAAATTAAGATTTTTTTGAGACTTAAATGATCACTCAGCAAATGGAAATTCTAGAAAGTCAAGCTGGCCAGTTTTGGTGTGCATATTTGACCTTTATTCCATATATATATCAGCAGTCAGATTAATGCGGCAACGCGTCACAGCGGATGTTACGTTGCTCTATAAATAAACCGGAACCAAAACAACAATCGTGCTGCACAGGTCCACGCCCATGTCTGTTTTGCCAGCCACGTCAGCGTGAGACACGGAAAACGGATACTTAAAGAGTTTGTGAATGGAAAGTTGACTTTTCAAAAGTTGCCAGATAGTGCCAATGACAAGACCAAAGTTACAGTCGTAAACTGAGCTATCATCATAGCATGTCGAGTCTGAAATACCACCGCTGTTGTGAAAGCGCTATATAAATCAGCATGTATTGTATTGTACTTAATGGCCAAGCACAAAGCTGATGTGAGTACTCCGCCCCCTCGTCTAAGACAGACAGCTATGGATAATTTCAAAGTGAAGAAAATGAATAACACGACGAGGAACAAATTTGGTGAAGCCATCGCTAAATGTATGGCTACTGCATGCAAGCCTGTCCACATTGTCCAAATCTAGACTCAAGCTGAAATCATTCACATTGCATCGAACGACTCCACTACGGATTGCCAGCGAGACCCTCCATTACAAGCCATGCACAGAAATTGTACGTAGCGGAGAAGGCTAAAGTACATCAAGTGGGAGAAGACATTGTTTCGGGATGGAAATAAGAGACTAGGTTGATGAGCCTATATAAATATAATTATATATGTATATATATATATATATATATATATATATATATATATATATATATATATATATATATATATATATATATATATATATATATATAAAAATCCTCATCTCACCCCTCATGTGGTGTCCGTCCCTCATTCAGCTCGTGTCCTCAGGGAGCTTGAGGGTTATGCGCAGTATCCTTGCTGTTCCCAGCACTGCACATTTCTGGACTGAGATGTCCGATGTTGTTCCCGGGATCTGTTGCAACCACTCATCTAGTTTGGGGGTCTCTGCCCCGAGTGCTCCGACCACCACAGGCACGACTGTCACCTTTACCCTCCAGGCTCTCTCCAGCTCCTCTCTGAGCCCTTGGTATTTCTCGAGTTTCTCATGTTCCTTCTTCCTGATGTTTCCATCACTTGGGATCGCTACATCCACTACAACGGCTTTCCTCTGCCCTTTATCTATGATCACGATATCTGGTTGGTTCGCCATTACCATCTTGTCAGTCTGGATCTGGAAGTCCCACAGGATCTTCGCTCTGTCATTCTCCACCACCTTTGGAGGTGTTTCCCATTTTGACCTTGGGGTTTCCAGTCCATACTCCGCAAAGATGTTTCGGTAGACTATGCCAGCCACCTGGTTATGGCGTTCCATGTAGGCTTTCCCTGCCAGCATCTTACACCCTGCAGTTATTTGTTGGATCGTCTCAGGTGCCTCTTTGCACAACCTACACCTTGGGTCTTGTCTTGTGTAGTATATCTGGGCCTCAATTGCTGATGACATAGATGGACTGGCAGGAACAGAAGATGAGTTACAGCGACTAGTAGAACACCTGGACGAAGTAGCTGCCTCATATGGCATGGAAATATCTGCCGAAAAAACAAAGCTGATGACCAACAACAATCAAGGCATCAATCTTGATATCCAAGTCAGTGGGAAAAAACTAGAAACTGTGCAGTCATTCAAATACTTAGGCTCTATTATATCAGACGAGGGCTCGAGGCCAGAGATGTTGGCAAGAATTGCTCAAACATCAACAGCAATAGCAAAACTCCAAACCATCTGGAAAGATAAGAACATAGCTCTGCGCTCAAAGATCCACCTTCTACGCTCCCTTGTCATGTCAATCTTCCTATATGCATGTGAAACCTGGACACTAACAGCAGATCTCCAAAGAAAGATCCGTGCAATGGAGATGAGATGCTACAGGAAGATATTAAACATCCCTTACACCGATCATGTAACAAACGAGGAAGTTCAAAATAGGATACAACAAGCTATCGGGCACCATGACAACCTACTCACCATTGTAAAAAGACGGAAGTTACGGTGGTACGGCCATGTTACGAGATCATCAGGCCTTGCAAAGACGGTGCTACAAGGAACTGTACAAGGATCTCGCAAACGAGGAAGGCAGAAAAAGAGGTGGGAGGACAACATCAGAGAGTGGACCAACCTGGATTTCGCAAAGTCCCAGAGAGAGGCAGAAAACAGAGACGGTTGGAAAGAAACGGTGAAAGGGTCTTCACGGGCGCCCCAACGACCACAACCGAGGTCAAGGGATAGGTGAGGTGAGAGGTACATCCCGTGTAGGGGCTTGTCCTCCCATGATGGTCCCTCTTCCAGCGCCTCATCTTCTGTTCCCCATTGTCTGAGACATTCTCTGAGTACGTCATCCGTTGGAGCCTTCTCCTTGATGTATTCATGGAGCTTGGATGTTTCATCCTGGACAGTGGCTCTCACACTCACTAGTCCCCGGCCTCCTTCCTTTCGGCTTGCGTACAGTCTCATGGTGCTGGATTTGGGATGGAACCCTCCATGCATGGTTAGGAGCTTTCGGGTCTTAACGTCCGTGGTCTGAATCTCTTCCTTTGGCCACCTTATTATTCCTGCAGGGTATCTGATCACTCGCAGGGCATAGCTGTTTATTGCCCGGGTCTTATTCTTGCCATTGAGCTGGCTTCTTAGGACTTGCCTCACTCGCTGGAGGTATTTGGCCGTAGCCGCTTTCCTTGTTGCCAGTTCGAGGTTGCCATTGGCTTGTGGTGTACCAAGGTACTTGTAGCTGTCCTCAATGTCTGCTATTGTTCCTTCAGGGAGTGAGACCCCTTCAGTGCGAACTACCTTTCCTCTCTTAGTCACCATCCGACTACATTTCTCAAGCCCGAATGACATCCCGATGTCGCTGCTGTAGATCCTGGTTGTGTGGATCAGGGAATCTATGTCCCTTTCGCTCTTAGCATACAGCTTTATGTCATCCATGTAGAGGAGGTGACTGATTGTAGCTCCATTTCTGAGGCGGTATCCATAGCCTGTCTTGGTGATTACTTGGCTTAGCGGGTTCAGTCCTATGCAGAACAGCAGTGGGGAGAGTGCATCACCTTGGTATATGCCACATTTGATGGACACTTGGGTAAGTGGCTTGCCATTGGCTTCAAGTGTGGTTTTCCACATCCTCATCGAGTTCGCAACGAAGGCTCTTCGGGTCCTGTTTACCTTATACAACTCCAAGCATTCAGTGATCCATGTATGTGGCATCGAGTCATAGGCTTTCTTGTAATCAATCCAAGCTGTGCAAAGGTTGGTACGTCGGGACCTGAAGTCTTGTGCGACTGTTCTGTCAACCAGGAGCTGATGTTTGGCTCCTCTGGTATCTCTACCAATGCCCTTCTGCGCTTTGTTCATGTATTGATCCATGTGTCCACTTATCTTAGCCGCAATGATGCCTGACATGAGCTTCCATGTTGTGGAAAGACAGGTTATTGGCCAATAGTTGGATGGGGCTGCACCCTTCGAGGGATCCTTCATGATCAGGATCGTTCACCCTTCGGTTAGCCATCCTGGGTGAGTCCCATCCCTCAGCAGCTGGTTCATTTGCGCTGCTCGGTGCTCATGGAGTGCTGTGAGTTTCTTTAGCCAGTAGGTGTGGACCATGTCCGGGCCTGGTGCTGTCCAGTTCTTCATATCTGAGACTCTTCCCTGTATGTCTGCCACTGTTATGGTAACTGGGTTCTGTTCAGGGAGGTTGCTGTGCTCCTCTCTCAGGGTCACCAGCCATTGTGCACTGCTGTTATGTGCAACCTCCTTCTCCCATATGCCTTTCCAGTACCTTTCAGTTTCCAGTCTTGGTGGGTCAGCTCTGTTGTTAGGACCCTGCCACTGAGCGTACACTTTCGCAGGTTGTGTTGCGAACAGCCTGTTTATTCTTCTGGCCTCATTCTCTTTCATGTACCGCTTTAGGCGACTGGACAAGGCTTGGAGCCTTTGTTTGGCAGTTTCGAGTGCTTCAGGGATGGTCATCTGGATGTACCTCTCGGGTATCGGCCTTTTCATCGCATCTATCTGGGCCTCCGTCAATTGACTCACATCTTTCCGGGCCGCCTTGATCTTAGCCTCCAACCGTCTTTTCCATGGTGGGTAACGTATCTCATGGCTTCCATGGTTGCTCTTATACCCCCAGAGTCTCCAGGATCACTGATGCTGAAGCGTATATCAGCTCATTGGTTTCTGTGATCGTTACGGTAGGGATCACCCTCAGTGCTGCATTCACACTTTCTATGAGACTTCACATAGCTGTTGTAATCGGTTTCTAGGTTGCCCAGCTTTTATTCTCTCCATGATCTTAGCTTTCAGGTCAGTTGCTGCCTTGCTCAGCATTTCATTCATTGCGGCTGGCCACCCGATCTCTTGTATGACCTCCTCCTCTGATCTGGCAGCCTGGGGCCCTTCACCATGGAACCTGCGTTGTAACTCATCAATCTGAAGTTGTGACAGCAGTTGCCGTTTGTGGATGTTGGAACACTGAGCTACTAGTTGTTTCGTGGTCAACCGTGACTGTGGGTTTCGAAGTAACCATTTAGCCCACATTCTCTGCATGTAACCCCTCTGACTAGGGTTGCTTGAGTAGTAGCATTCCAACAGAGCCATGTTATCGCATCTCGCCCATCTCCGCTTTGTTCCAGTAGCCCATTTTTCATCAAGGTGCTCTGGTTCCCCAGCACCTGACGCAGACCTTGTTTGGCTCGGCGACGTCTGTGCCGGCATGTCATTTGTTTTATTGTCTCTCATCATTGTATGAGGTAGGCATTAGCGTGAAGGATCTTGCCCAAGGACCCACACTGGATGGTGTTATGTGCTCATTTTTTACCCCAAGCGGGATTCGAGCCACCGTCTCCCGTATGCCAAACCGATGCCTTACCAACTGAGCTATCCAGCCGCGCGCTCTCTCTCTCTCTCTCTCTCTCTCTCTCTCTCTCTCTCTCTCTCTCTCTCTCTCTCTATATATATATATATATATATATATGTATATATATATATATATATATATATATATATATATATATATACTGTATATACATACACACACACACACATACACTCACACGCATACGTTTACAAACCTACAGAAAGCAGGACATCCATACATCTTCTTAACAGTGTACTTTCATTAGGGTGGTGGATGAACTGGAGCCTATCCCAGCTGACATATAGATTAACAATCATTTACACCCACATTTGCATTTAAGGACAATATTGAGTCTTCTATGAATTCACGTTTTGAACTGTGGGAGAAAGCCGGAGTATCCAGAGAAAATCCACGTAAGCACAAGGAGAACATGCAAACGCCCAACTACAGAGCTGTGAGGCAGATGTGCTAACCACTTGTCTGCCTTACCACCAAAAAGCAGGCCAGTGTGGAGGATCTTGAAAACATAGTGGTATTGCTCAATTTTGCACACACACACACACACGCACGCACACACACACACACACACACACACACACACACACACACACACACACACACACACACTCACACACACACACACACACACACACACACACACACTAACACTACATGAATGAACAAATGAGGCCTCTGTTTACAGTCAGTGCTTTTTTATTGATCTTTAATAATCCACATTCAAGTAACACATAACCTCAATTCATAACCTCTAGATCAGATCAATATGTGTTTGCAGTTCTGCTGGGTAACATGTGAATTTGAACGTAAGATGCAGGCTGTTGCTCCTTAAAGTGAAAAGAGATGTGACAATTTTCTAGAGTCAAGTTTTGCTTTGAAGCAAAGTTTTTGTCAGAACTCAATATTCCCCGTGTGTGATTACGGCCACACAATGCCTGTCTGAACGTGCGCGCCAGCCACTTGCTAATCATACGGCGCACACATGGCAACAAACTTTAGAAGGATAATGATGCAATCCCCATGTCAACTGGCCCCTCAAGTGCAAAGACGGGAAGAAAATACAGTGGCTGCAAAGGAGAGGTGTGTCTCTCCGTATGAAAATCCAATGCAAATAAGCTTTGTCCCCCGTGGTACTTGAACTGTTTTCTCTTTGATAACCCAATTATTGTCTCAAGAACTGCGTCAATTGCTCCAGCGATCTCTTCTTGAACACATCACTCCTCTAACCTCAAGCACTTTCCATTTGATTCTGCCATTTTTTGACAGTTCAAAGTAATCAGAGGAGGCCTCGGCCGAGGATGAGGATTGATTTTGTGCTCCCGCTTATCATGCTAATTCCCTGAAAATCAGCCGTTTTCATCCCCCTTGCCTGATTACCACTCTTGGAAAAAGGCCCCTGAACTACGCCATGCTCCCCAGTGCTCTGTGTCATACAACCCCCACAATTTTCTGTTTTTGTCGCCGTGCCTCCACCATCGCCGCTCCAACTTCTCATTGTCTTTTCTCCCAAATCATCCCATTATGTGATTGGCGAAGACATCAGCTGACTGCAAAATTCTCCATTAAATACCTTCATTTTACATTTGATGAACTGAAGTTTTAATTGATACACCAGTGTGTGAGTATACCAGTGTTTTAACAAATTGTTGGCACGCTTTCGTGAAAGAAGGAAAATCCCACAATGGTCACTGAAATAACTTCGAATGATGAGCCACAAAGCTCCCGGGAAACTCTCTTTTGGACAGACAAGACAAAACTGCCACTCTTTGACAGTTCACATTCACTCTATGTTTACTGATACAAAAAATGAATTATGCAAAGAAAGGCGCACTGTACCTACTGTGAAATATGCTTTTGGGGTGCTGCTAATTTATAGGTTTGAAACATAAAATGAAATCTCATGACTGTTAGGGCATTCCTAAGCCAAATGGGCTCAGCCACAGGTCCTGGGTCCAGAATAATGACCAAAAACACACAACTACACGTACGCCAATTGAGAGCAAAACATCAAACAATTCTGAAGAGCCCTGATCTAGATCCAGTTGAATCTATATATATATTGCGCGTCGTCCCGCACGCGGTCTGTCCTTCCGTCTGTCCCTTTTCAAAACGTACCTACTTCACCGCGCCGCTGCGCGCCGCCACTGCGCCGCTCAGGCAGTGGCTCACTACGATTGCGCGGGCATCTTAGCGAAAAAATGTTGTCTACCCACAAGCATTGCAATGAAATTGTTAGTTATTTAGTAGCGCTAAACATCTCTTTATTTTTTTCAAGATGAACAAAAAGTTGAACCAAGCAACAACACTTTTGTGGGCCGAAGGCCCACCTTACCAGCCTTCCGCAGGAACTAGCTGATGAGCCGCCCGTAGGGCGGCGAACCAGCTAGTACTGTATATGGGGAAGGAGAAACATGCAGTTTGCTTCAAAACTGAGGAAAGCTGCACTCGTTTGCTTTTGAAGAATGAGCCAAAACACCTGTTGTTAGCAAAAAGACCAAGTATCCTCTGAGATGCTTTACTTGCTGAACATTTACAATATTCATTGTTTTACCATTGATTTATAGCTAACAGAAATACGTCTGCTTGAACCAAGGTAAAATAAAGAAATACATTTTAAAAAACCATGTCCTCAACTGGAAAGTTGTCAAATATACCTTGACAGGTTTTGACAACAAAAACAAAACATTCGTTTCCATTCACTAAATGAAAAAGGAGAAAACAATTACCGGTAACTAAATTTGCAGCTGCCCCTACTTCATACTGCAAGTAGGTTTTACAAAGAATTCAAGAAGCGTAAGATGGTATTTCCCTTTTTATGAAAAAGCAGGTTACAGTGATACAGAATAATCCATGTGTGCCCGTGTGAGTGTGTAGGTGTGTGTGTTTGCAATTGTGCATGCATGCATGCATGCATTCGTGTGCACAGTAATCAGCGAGGATCATATTGATGGGGGTATACTTACACAGTATATACATTGGGGAAATCGTAATGACATTTCTCGTTAAAAGTTGAGTCGTCTTCAGAGTGCTGGAATTTGACCGCAGACATCACCAGTCCCAAGAAGAGCATGACACATAGCATCCTCCAAAGCAGTGCCCCCCCCCCCCCCACACACACACACTCTGCCTTTTGAGTCACGATGGAAATGTTCCTCTTCAACACAATGGCATTAATTATTTCTTTGGTGCGGGTGCGTTTGTTATGGAAATGTGCGTCCGTGTAATGGGTGCGGGATGAAAACACCTTCACGATGGCATACCCCACGTCTGAGCCTTCTTGCGCACGTCGACAGCAGCCGCCGCACCTTTCATGGCAAGCGCTTTCAATTTTTGCTCTTTGTTTTCATCTTCTGGAATATAAATAATTGCTGTAGGAACTAAAAACCTTATATACAATTAAATAATTAAAAATGCAGATTTAGGTGGGAATAATGGATCTCAGGAGAGAAGAAGGGGGAGTTGTGTGAATGGTTCTCTGGTTAATTAAAGTTTACAGACGGCTGTGACGGGACGAGGCCGACTGTTTGGTGAAAATGTTTGCCGAGCGTGTTTCAATCCCTTTGTAAACACTGAACCATCTTAATCAGCTCATTAATCAAGCAAATTGCAATCATAAGGTCCAATTTGTTTGTGATGGATATGTAAGTGCATAAACAGTTGGTTTTTAATTGAAACAGTCTTGCACCGCATGGTGAGGATCCTGAAACTTCTGCTTCAACGTTTGATTCGATGTTATGCCAAAGGCGTTTCGACGTAAAAATATTGTTTCTTCCAGTTCCACGTAGCAGCGCTTGTATCAAGGACGTAACCATCTTGGAGGACATCGCATTATCTTGATGAGGAGGTTCCTTGCACTGACAGTGGAAATTTTGCCGCTCTGAATATACTGCACTCAAGGATCACATTTTGACCTCGTACATTCACTACCCCAGCCATGCAGCATTCCTTTCCATTGCATTTGTTTCACATCATTCCTGACTTCATTCGGTCTGTTGTTAGGGGGGCAGTATGATGTCCCAATTTGCGGTGCTGACCAGATGAAGCAATTTGCTGATGGTATTCTGCCAGAAGCTCTGCAACTTCTATGGCAACCCTAAGTTGGCTATTTTTGCTTGGTTTGTCTCATGGCACGGACAGGTAAATGCTGGACTCCCCATGCTGCTTATTCGCCAGAGCGAGAGGTGAGGCCCATGTCGGCCATCTTGCGTTGCCACTTGCTAAGCGAACCCAATTTGAATACATTCATTTTTCTGGGGGGTTTACACTTCATTTTGTGTCTTCACAGCAAAAATGCCACAGTATGTGGCCTACTGTTGTGCTGAGAAGTCTGGGGGAAGTGCTTCATGCACATTTCATTGGTAAGGATTGGAATTTAAATTTTTCTCTTATAAGGTATTGCTCGAGTGCTACACAAAGATCTTTCCGCATCATATTGTTATAACCATGAACAATGAAATAAAAGCAAAGCCCATCGGAAAAAGGATCCTGCAAAATGTAAAAACCTGCCATCTGTAAGTCACGATACTGAGATAAAACCAGTGAGTTCTTTGAGAGGCTCTCTTTCCTCCATACGAGGATCCGAGCATAAAATACGCACCGATAGAATTTTTTTCAGCTAAGAGGGGGAAAAAAAGCCCTAAAAAACTCACATAATAGTGGCAATGCAGGTCCATGCCTTGTGGCTAAATCTATCCAGCAGCTGTTGGATTGTTTCACATCAACAAGATATGAAACTAAGAGAAGTCACAATCCAATTGTGTTTTTATGGACAAAAGACCGTATAAATCTTCTGCATCTTGAACCCTGACACATCTAATCTCCTAGTTAAATCCTGTCAGTGACTTAACAAGAATTCTCACTTAAAACAAAATTACACTGTCAGAAAGCTGAGGCCCAATGACCCCGAACAAATTAAATCACTGTTACGTAACGCTTGCCGCCAACTGACGTTATTTCTGTCACTGATATTTGAACCAACAAAACACTATCAATTGGACTTGGAGGGTGTCTGGTTTTCTACAGCCTTATTTGCTTCATGTAAAAAAAAAAATCCTTGGTCAATGTCATTTTTAGAATTTAAAAGCCCCAAAATGACAAAAGTAAGCTTCCCTGAAACAACTTCTTGCAGAGTGCAAGACCAATGGTTCCTTCCATCACTGTACCACCTTGCTGCCCTCTCCTCATATACACCACGTTTTGGGCATTCCGACAAGTGAAGTGCACCTTACCATCTTGTTACAGTGATGTACAATCTTTACCAGATGACGACAAGATCCTGGAGAGTAGCACTCAAGTGATTGGCTGCTAAAATGCACAGGGGCATGCTATTTCTCATTCTGCACTTGCTGAACATAATTTCTAACCTGATTTCAGGCTCACCTCGAGTGCCGACACTTGTTGCAGTGCTGTGAATGCTAAACCATGGCTGACACACAAAAAGAAAAGAAAATAACAGCACAAACCACAATTTCAAAGCTGCTGCCTTAATTTACTTCCGCTGAAGGAGGCGACAATAATGGCACAGCCACAGTTTCAGAAAGCTATTGAATGGATGAATCGGACCATTACAGGTACTTTGAAAATGCAGTGACCTCGGAAGTGTAAACATCACATTTCACACACTGAATGACGAAGGTTAATTTTGCATAATATTTGCTGCACAATGACAGGTTGCCGGCTCAGCGGCGGCCACTTGATTGACAGTCTCTCGGGTCCTACGCCATTTAACCACCACGACCTTCCACACATCACGGCCCTTGTGAAAAGGTCACCCTTGTTTTGCTAATGAGTCATCTGATCTCAGGAGTTGTGTTGACCAGGACCCGAAAGTGTTCCATTTTTTTAATACATGTGTTTGGGACTGTGCTACATGGCGCACTGTACGGACACATTGTCATTCTTGCGGCACATTGTACTCGGCAACTGTGCTTTGGGCCTTTTACAGCACTATGTCATAAAAGGAAACATGAATTGTGACCTTGAATACCTTACAAATAATGGGATAGCAGAACCTGCCTGCATCCTCCTGGAGGAGCAACTCCAGGAAATTGGCCTTATTCCCAACACACTGGGAGGCAAGTGGCAATTAGGACGCTGATTAAGGCAAGGCGCTCTCAAACACAAATTCATAAAAGAGGAGATCATATTGAAATGTCCTGACCTTGTGCTTATTATCCGCAGCTAATCACTGCTGGCCTCCTGATAGAGCTGCAACCTGGTCAAACTGTTTGATTAATTTTCTTTCGTTCTAGTTTGCACTGGTTGTGTGTAACTGGGGGATATTAAAGGACTCCTCTGAGGTTTTAACCTCATTTGTTTGGTGTATTTTATCCGTCTAATTTTTTTCCTGAATGAAATCACTTCTTTTTTTTCCCCTGGCATGATTGAAAAGACGAGAGAGGGAAGTCTTTAGGTTCACTTGCTGGGTCCTCATCTCAATGAAAACGGTTCACACTCCACACCTATGCTATGGAAACTGCACTAAGGCAGGCAGGAAGAGGTTACAGAAGCTTATAAAGGGAGCAGAAAAGATTTCGGGATGGCTCAACGATTCCCGCTGCCTCAGCGGAAGAGAATGACATTGTCAAGCATTGCTCTCATCCTGGTTTTACTTTGTTTCACCTGTTGCCCTCTGGCAAACACACAATTGGATTAAAGAACTGTTTATTTCCGAGAGCCATAAGTACTCTAAACTGTCTCATGCAATTAACTTCCATCACAGTCGCAAGCAAAGTACTTTTCTAATATTTTTACAATGTTGCTGTCATTTCTATTGTGTTTTTATCTACACATTTCAAGACAATTCAGAGTGCTTTGCAAGAAATTTTCAAAGCATTAGAGAAAGTGAAACAAACGATTAAATCATGACAAAAATCACAATAAAAGGAGTTTGATGGAGAACGTTGGAGAACATGAGAAGAAGCGGCATTGCGTCTTTGTCATCTTTGTATCCGCAGAGAAACTGTGGGACTACGTGAGGAAGTCTGGCGTGACAGAAAAGTATATTACAATAGTCCAGGACATGTTTGCACTTGAATAGCAGTGAGCTGTGCTGTCGGTTTGGCTGAGGAGTCGAAGGTAGAGGTGGGTATGCATTAGGGATCAGCTCTGAGCCCCATCCACTTGGCAGTAGTGATGGACAGGCTGTCAGACTAGGTTAGACTGGAAAACGCCATCGACCATGATGCTCCGCAAAGTAGAGGTATGAAGGTATGCTGAAATAAAAGAAGTGTAACAGCACTTAAAAAATGTTACTTGAGATAATGTTGAACCAGGAAAATATCATTCATGAAACTTGGTAGTGTTTACATTACCCCCAGAGGCAACACTTCATCGGATTTTTTAAATCATTTCTTGCAATGACTTTCTCTTTCAATAATACAATTGCTCTGTGACGCATCATTCAGCCTGGTTAACTATTGTTATTGATCCATAATCAGATCTGATCTACTCTAGTCATGAACAGCTGAGGGCCTGTTAAGCTCTATCATATTAAGCTGGCCATAACAGTCAAAGCTCGCCATAACCCAGTGGCGGCCTCCATGCGATTGCTTCATCCTAGGCTGATTAATACGCCAAATAGGAGGCGACACACATCACGAAAGATGCCAATGGTAATTAATTAGCATCTCATTTTGAGCATGGCACAACAGGACGCAGAGCTTGCTTCTCTATGCCATCTCCCCCAAGGCTTTTGTATTATCAGGGTCAAAATCCTAACTATGAGGGCCGCTTAATAAATTGAGAAGGGCACGTTGACAGTCAAATGTTCATGGCATGTCCCCGTCTCGCCGTTGGCTACAAGAAAACGGTTTCAGCATTGTCCAGCGCAGCACAAGAGATCATACGGGTGGGTGGGGGGTTAAGGGGGTGGATATGTGTGGGGGTGGGGGTGGGTAAGATTGCTTCTCACTGAGTGGAAATGTATCCAACATTTGGCCTCTGGCCGAAAGTTTTGCCGAGAAATGTGAAGTTTGAATGTAATTTACCCCACAAAAACATTTGCATTCATATTGCTTATTTTGTTTGGAGCATACATTATTTAAAAAAACAAACTGAAGCTAACTGGTTTGATAGCAAAACATCACCAAAGGACAACAGTTCTGTGGGTCATTGACCCTTTTGAACACAATGCATGGTGGTGGTGAGCGTAAATATAAATATATACAAAGTATTTTTTTTGCATAATGCAATTCATTAAGTACAATTGACAGTGATAAACAAATCCTGAAAGATACTTAGTAAGTCGAAGTAAAAACAGGCTGCATGCAATTGGATGTAGCCGTACGTACTGTAAACGCTCTCATACTTGTTGTTGTTGTTTGTTTGTTGTTTTATTGTTTATTGAACATAAAACATATACAGTAATAATTTGACAGAAAATAAGGTAGATAAAAAAGTAAAAAGAAAGAAATCAGTCTTCATTCAACACAGTTATTCAACACAGTTATTATGTTCAAGGGAGTAGGATGAAGTAAAAAACGTATCTAGTCCTACCCCTTTACATCACTTTGCGGTGTAAAGGTGAATAACAGGCTCATTTGCAGGTTTTGGTATATTTACATGAATTTATTCATTGACACAAACTTAATATTATGAAACATTTATTGATTGGCAGTCTAGCTGATGCTGCCTCTGGAGCCAGTCACAGCAGGGGGTCTTCATTCGACTCTTCCAGTGCATCAAACTGTTTCATAGCTGCCTGGCACCCACATTTCAAAAGCCTTATCAGATCATGTTAAACGTGACGGCCGACATCAAAACGTGACGGAGAGAGATGGAACATATTGCAATCTGTGGTGAACCAAAATGTTTGGTGCTCAGCAGCCCCCTCCGCCCGTCACCTGTGATGGTTACCGCGACAGACATTAAGAAAACTTAGCAAGACTTGAATAGGGAGGGAAAATCAAAATCTCACGGCCCACTGCGATTTAGGGCAAACGGGGTTGCCGTGGCCCCCTGGAAACATAGTCTAAACGTAGCCTAAAGTAAGTTAGTCATTAGCAAGAGGAGAGGGGCAGACCTTAAATTTAACTTAAAATTCATCTGTCATAATTACTTGTGTCACTAGGACATGTTTGAGCCCAGAAGAAGATGTGTATGACGCACACACACACACACACACACACACACACACACACACACACACACACACACACACACACACACACACACACACAGACACACAGACACACACACACACACAACACACAAGCCAGAAGAATAGGGCTACTGTATTGTTCACAAAAGGCCCCATTACAGACTCTGATCTCATTGAGGTACGGTTGCAACGATTCTCCTGTTTCCAGTCCTGAATACAACTTAAGAAAACATAAATGTGCGTGGGCAGTTTCAGCTCAGGTATGGGGACAAAAACAGCCAAATTGCCCTTGTCTGCATTTTCCATGACAGCAGAGATCTAATACTCGGTATTTTTTTTTCTTCTTTAGGCTTAACATGTTTTTGTACATCCCTCTTCGTTCATGTTTCAATTGCACTATTTGGAGCCATCATACAGATCGGGGAGGCACATCGTAGCATTGGAGCTAATATAAACTGACAAAACTTGAAGGTAACATGGCATGAGAACATAGAACTGATGTGTTTGATCATCAGGAGTGTTGATCGGAGCGAAATCTCCTTGAAACCACACTAATGCGGCTTATCAGGCGTACTGTTCACCTGCAGGCGATGAACTAGCCTAATGTTTGGCTTTGCCACGCCACAAGGACTCTGCTATGTGTTGTGAATTAGGCAGAACCACCTGGGCTGCAGCTTAAAGAGCGACAGGGGAGCAATAGGTGGATAGAAGCGACCTGCCTCTGCCAACCGCACGGCCAGATTGAGATACTGCACATTATTGGATCCAGCCTTGGCGAAGGGGGGAAGCGGCATGGCTGGCCCGCCCAGTGAAACCACAACAGAAGGCATGAAAACAAACTTCTCAGAATAGCAGTCCTCTCTGCAGTTTGGCTGCCTCTTCAAAGATTTGTGGGGAGATGTTTGATCTGGGTTCAACAATCTGCAGCGACTGTACACTCTAGCGGCATTACACGGTGGCAAGCAGAATCTGCCTCTGCTCAGAGGTGCAACGTATCGTCTCAAGCCGACGGCCAGGTAGCTTTTTATCGTTCGTTCTTGGCCATGCTCCATTGTTAACAGACGGAGAGACTGTCCGCAAACGTCTGCGACACATTTACTCTGCATTTCGATGGTATTTGGTGTCGCTCGCCAGAAGTTCACCAAGGGTTTCCCTCTGTTACCAGTTAAACTCTTTTTTCATCCAAATACCAATGTTCTTTTCAAGACCAGATTGACAGTGTGTGATTGCGCAACAAACGGTGCCATGTTGAAAAAGTGCTGATTGTTTTTCAGTCGAAGTTGAGCTGTTGCCTCAGAAGGCTTATGGTGGCCTTCATTTTATGGCTTGAAATGGCAAGGTATCAAAGAGTGTGAGAGGACAATGTGAGCAGACAATAAGGCCGGGAAAAAAAATGAGACAGAACGGTGATGCACACGATGACAACGTGACTGCCTAATAAGCGCCGGCAATTAGACCGGCCCAGCTATTGGCAGATTGTAATTAATGCGCTGCCAGTCCATAGAATCAGCCAAGCTAATTTGGTTGTGGTTGGGGCATGGGTGCAGATCAGATCCGAGGATAATTGCGGGTGACTTGGGTCGCTTGCAGTCCGTAGCTTGGGTCTCCTGAGGATGTTAAGCAATTGTAAATCCCCCCCTTCATCATCTAATCATGTGCCCTGCAGAGCTTGCTGGAGGTACACTCACTAGTACAACAAGCAACATTGGGGTGGGCGGCTGCTCGGGTGTGGGATTTGTCAGTTGCATTCACAGATGATCCTAATTTGGTGTTGTATGGCGCGTAATTTAGATCAAACACAGCTAAGGAAATTAGTCTGTGTTTTCATAATTAGGTATAGGGCTGGGGAAGATCTTGGACCACCACAACTAGGTGTGGTTCTGCGGACCTTCATCCGCTTGTGGCCGTATTCTTCTGTCTCTGTCTGCACTCAAAGTGGAGGAGTTGAGATGGAGAAGGGCGGCAATGATGGGCGGGTGTGGGTAGATGTGGGTTGCGCATGTGAAAATTTAAGGCAAAAGCAGCCTTCTGCCTGTGCGTAAAAACAAAAAGAGTTCACTTCTAACCAATTTGGATGGTCTTTTTCCATTGACGGACTCACCAAGTTGTTCGTGTTGCGTCCACACTCGGAACTGGCCCTCTGCCAACGTGCACACATGTGCGCGCACACGCGGATTACAACAATCAAACATTTAGTGGTTGCGAAGGTGTTTGCCGTCAGCTCTTACTAATTCTGATTTGGGATGCAATTACAATAGATAACAAAAGATGGGACTGAATGAGTAACTGAATCATGATCGTTATATATATATATATGTTTTAAACTCGCTTATCTTGGACCCATTTAGGAAATTGGACTTGGATTGCAGCAACTCTCACCTGACCTTTCATGGTGCACTGTGCTACACTGATTGGCAAACGTTTGGAAGTTTCTTTTGGTCATGGACTGTTCAAAGTCGCAAACAGTCGCAAAAATGTTCGCCAACAATTTTAATGGTCTCAACAGTCAAGGCATTTTGAACATGTTCAAAATTTGATGGCAACAAGAAAAACAAAACCAAAAAACAACATTCACTCGGTGGGCACACTTTTGCAAACCTTCTCCGCTCAGTAACATGCACGCTTTGATAAGTGCCCCATCAGCCTGTGCCATACTTGAACAGTTTCAAGATCCCGTGAGCAAGCATATTCACTTTGCATGAAATCAGTACTCGAGAAGTAGGCTTTGGTTTTAAAAACGCTGGTGATGTATCCCAAAATGCAGAGGAAAAATAACGGGCAACCAATGGTTTTCTGGAAAACCACTATATCCCATTGTATATTGCTGCAATAACAAAAAGGATTTTCTGTGTCTGAGGTATTTTTGCGACAAATTCTTGAGTTGTACAATGAAAATATCTTTAATGTGATCAACACATCCCATTCTGGAGAGAGAAAGTGTTTTAACAATATGATGTTATTCCTTTATCACTGTCCGTTTCCTCATGAACGTCACAGGTGAGCTGGAGCTCATCATTTAGCATTTGAATATTTATTACGGGGGTTCCTCAAGCTGACGTTGAACTGGTATCTTGTAATTATGCGACAGCAATGATTTGATACACTGCCCCTGTGTAGTATTCACAAACTATTTTTAATTTCAGTGATGAATGCTCTTCACAGTCTCGTCCACAACATAAAAAAAAATCATATTAACTTTAATCATTAGGGAGTAGGAAATAATTCAAAACAGTTGTGTCGGTAGCAAAGAAGTTGAAAAACATTTTCAATCAAAATCAAGATTTCTAAAATCATACTCAAGCTTATTCCTCTTGTTTGCTCAATTGCCGTGCTTTGATTTAATTACATAGAAGGGTTTGTTAACTAGTGGTGCAGGTTTTTCCCACCTAGAAGTATGTCTTACAACATGGTGAAAATGTCTGTCGTGGAGAGTCTTGGGTTTGGCCAAACTTTGTTTCTAATTAGCAAAGTTTTCATGCCAGAGATTTTCTTTAGGGGGGAGGGGGGGCTAAATGTTGACGGTAACGAGACAAGCTGAATGATGATGTGTCTTCACCGTGGCAAGATGGTGCACACGGCATCTCTGCGTGAAGCAGGTAGCCTTTTGAAATCTCATTTAAACATCCTCCTCAATACTTCGAGTGAATTGTTCATCTCATCTCTAATTTTCAACAGCAGTTTCAATAATATGACACCTTTTCTATTGAAATTCACTCGAGAATATGAAAGACGTTATTGGATAACTGAAGACATCTGCTGCTAAATTAGTGACGTTCTCGAGGACTCTCTTGTTTATTGAAAAAGTTCAAGTCCCCTCCATTGCCCAGAATGGACTTGTTTACTTAATTATGGTTTTTTTTTAATGAAACCCTTCAAGTTATGTGCTGAAAATGAGCTGTCATTAAAACAAAGGACTTCTAAAGCCTGCTGTGTGAGCGTTCTAATTAATTGGAACCTCTCAGAGCTGCTTCCTCACACTGTAAATTACACATGTGTAACTGTAAGTCGACTTTGCATGTTTTTTATTCATTCATTCATCTTCCTAACCGCTTGATCCTCACTAGGGTCACGGGGGTTTCTGGAGCCCATCCCAGCTGTCTCCGGGCAGTAGGCGGGGGACACCCTGAATCGGTTGCCAGCCAATCGCAGGGCACACAGAGACGAACAACCATTCACACTCACACTCACACCTAGGGACAATTTAGAGTGTTCAATCAGCCTGCCATGCATATTTTTGGAATGTGGGAGGAAACCGGAGCACCCGGAGAACATGCAAACTCCACACAGGGAGGCTGGAGCTGGAATCGAACCCGGTACCTCTGCACTGTGAAGCCGACGTGCTAACCACTGGGCTACCGGGCCGCCGCATGTTTTTTAATGGACATCAAAAAGTCATGTCACAGTGATGAGTTTGGATTCACAACAACCTTTGCAGGTGCAGCCAAATTCCTTTTTTGTTCTATGGTGCTAAAAGCGCTTTTTGTCATTTGTTTGCGGGCACAAGGGTTAGGGTTATCTTGTTCGGATAGGACAGAAAAAGAAATATCCTAGTGAAAAAAGGAGTATTGAAAGAATGTCTAAATGTCGCATAGCTTTGGGAGGAATTGAGGGTTAGGGCGCAGATTTAATATGATTCACATAATCTATTATGCTTCTGTCAATTTCAGAGTTTTTGTTGATTTAGTTTTAATTGTATTTAGTTTAGTTCTCCCTGTGTCCCATTTGTATCTCGTTAGGTTTTTGTGCCCACCTGAGTTTGTGTTGACCAATCAGCTCCCTCAGTCACTTGTGTCTTGTCCAGGTGTTTCTCGTGGTCTCATCAGCTGCTTGTATTTAAACTCTCTGGTTTCTTTCTGTCTTTGTTTTTTTGCGTTTGCTGTTCTTGTCCAAGTCAAGCCATGCTGTATATTTTTCTCCTTGCGCTTGTTTTCTTACTTTGTTTGGACTTTATTTTCTTTAGTGTTGATCATCCGAAAGTGCTTTATTTTTTTATTTCTAGAATCAAATACCTTAATACTTAATGTTGAATGAATTAATGTTGAAGTTTCCTTGCCTCTGTGCTTAAAACATTTAGTAAGCATTTGTTGAGTACTCTTTCAACCTGTTTTTGTATGTTTTTTTTTTTAATTCAAACAAGAATATATTAAAAATGGCAGCCGTGGACGTACCAATGTCACTGTGTGAATCTTTCTTAGCCAAAATCCACTGTGTCCACGACCCCCCTCATTCATCCTCCCTTGCAGAGAAACCTGAGGCTGGCACAGAATAGACGGGCTGCCAAACTCAGCACATGGCTCCTGATCTAGGGACAACAGAAGTGAGGTCCCTGCAGGGCCCTTCCGCTCTTACAAATCCCCACCACCCCCGAACATACACACATGCATACACCGCTCTCCTCGGGCAGAGGGGGAGTACACAGTAGCCACCCCGGGAGAAATGAGACAACGGGGACTATGATTCCTTACAGCAACACTCCTCTTTCCACCTCATCCTCCTCGCTGCTGCAGGCTGCGTCCTGCACATGTGATCCAGAGCAGGGTCTCATGCTGCATTAGCCATACACCTCTGTGTCCTTGTGCACGTCGCTCACAGCTATGTGCACTCATGTGACATCAAAAGTGGGACACAAGCATCACACACGCAGGCAGGAAGGATGGAAAGTAGTGCAAAATGTTCCTATCTTTTTTTTGTACCACAATCAGGGAACAACACCATCATCAGTAGTATCATTAGTTATTATGTTCTGAAGATGAGTCTAAGGGCCGCTGCACACCCACCCAATTGGCTGATTGCGAGTGAACTGTGCGCAGGCTCTTGTAACTACAGTACATAGCCCAATTCCACTAAAGTTAGGATGAGGCATAAAACATGGATGAAATGCGAACAAAATTATTTGCAAATCATTTTCAACTTAATACACTGGAAAGTCAAGGTATTCTGTAGGCCAAAGCTGATCTGAGATTAATTGGCAGAAAGTGAAAACGTGTGCTGTGGTCTGACTAGTCCACATTTCAAATGGTTTTATGTGCAAGGAGTTATTGGTTTGTTTATATGTGGTCTTCAGTTGAGTGGAAAGTGAGACGCTGAGAGTGGCATATTGTCAGAGGTCAAGAGACACATTCCTTGCGCCACTTGATGATCAGTGGAGTGTATGAGGCCAGCTTTGCTGACATCACCTTTGTGTGTCGTCCTTCCCAGTGAGTCACGTTTGTCTTCTTTTATCAGAAACTTTCCTTCCCAACTCTTCCATCAGCACACTTTGTAATGGCTTTGGAAATTGTTACCTGATGTTCATTTTCACTGCCTCCCTCTCCTGACACATCAGGAAGATCTGCTGCTATCAGGAGGCCACATCATTATGAATTATTGTTTGTGGTCCATGTAGAAAATTGTACTTTGTGGCTCAGTTTCCCCTGTGATAAATCAACCCGTCATTTCTCACATCTTGGCCCCTCAAAGCTGCTGAGCCAGGGACATGAGCTCCACCCCCACCAACAACCCATTTACTACACCGCTCCCCCTCTCCCATCACCACAGTGACAAAACGTCCTGCCGGTTGTTTGCTGTTGCTTTTCTCCCATTTGTCAGCTGCAGTTCTTTGCTCTTCTCTGATTAGTAGCACCAAACGGAGCTGCTACACAGAAAAGAAGAAAAAGCATTAGCTGCTATCTGATTGCTGCTTGCTTAGTTGAAGACTTCTGGGAGGTGTAGCAACTCTATCCAACTACATCTGTCCCTGCTAAAGTAATCCTGTGTGGCAGTAGCAGCAACAAGATAAGAACCTCCAACAAGTTGAGAAGTTGCTGACCATCGCTCACAGATAGAAGACCAGCATGCATCACAGGCGGGTATGCCACCCTGACCGAGCCTGATGGGGGTGAGAGGATGGATGCAAGACAAGAGGAGAACAAGCAGGAGGGAACATGGAATCATCTTTGGCGACAGTAATTAATTGTAACAAAAAGCCGCTTCCTATTCACCTGCTTCAAATAGACGGCCGCAGGTTATTGCGAGGCATTACCTTGATATGCGCGCTCGCCCGGCGAGTCACTTAGCTCTAGCGTCAAGTGCATACTGATCACTGGGCCGCCCTCCAACTTGCTCAGACTGATGAATATTAATAACTTGGCAGATTGGTGCGCTGATCTGAGCTGTCTGGTTACTGCTTCCCAGCGTGGAGCCGCACCTTGCTGTAGGTGACTGTCTGCTTTGATTAGTGGCAGATTAAGGGCTCTTTTTTCTGTGCTGTGGCTCTCTATTCTCACATAGCCTGTGTTACAAATGTTATGCATATAGACTTAATGTAAAACAAACATTGCTGAATATAACATTGACACTCTGTGGGAGAACATGTCTATTTTGTCACTTGTTTAGTATTTAACCTTTATACAGGTAAGGACACTCAGAACAGATTCTTACTTTCAATGTCTTTACCTTTAGTTTATTTAATATGCTTCAACCAAACTGTCAGTGTAGCATTGACATCAATTGTACATTTCTGTATATACTGCCGGTGGCAAAAAATAAATAAATAAAAGACAGTAGGCAAAAAAATAATGGCCCCTAGGCTGTGATTTGAACATCACTGCTGTGGACCATTCTTCATAATCAACAGCAACTCTGGGATTAAATTCCTGCAACCTCAAATTAGATAGAGGTAGAGAGTCTAAGGACTCCTAAATTCAACGATGAACGCATTTTTAAAGGCTTCCTTTGGATTCACTTCAACCCAAATGAGCATCATTGCTGGGTTCAAGAGAGCCATGACAACATGGTTCCTTTTCTGAGAGGCTTCAACTCAGTAATTACAACAAAGGTCTCTGTTACTCATGTACCATCAAGCCCACCTCAGGTGACAACCAATCAGGTGTCAGATTACTTGCTGGACTAAGGCTGAGCTAACATGGCGACCAGCCTCTACCTCATCTGTCTTGGTCTTTGTGGGGCTATGGGGGGGTTGCTTGGTTGACTGACCCTTGACCCCCGCAGAACGGCACAGCATCCATCACATCACGTTAGGTAATGTGGTTAACTGTCTACTTCCTGAGAGAATCAGCACTGCTTAAGGGGAATTGTAAGTCAATTTATCTTCAGGTGGATGGGCCAAAGGGGATGATCCTTCATCTTGTTGCCTCTGAAAGGTGATGAAGTCGTTATGTGGTGGATGCAGGTGGAAAACGAACACAGTCCATCATTGAGCACTTGCTGTCTGATTATCTGAGTTGTTTCCTGCTGACGGTGTGGGCTGCCGCTGCCAACGTGAGAGAAAGCACATTTTTTCCTAAAATAATATGGTCAAATGGCAACATGGATGAATGAAGTGTTGAATCATTCGAGCAGCATAGTGACCGACGGGTTAGCACACCCGCCTCAACAGGTCTGAGGTTGCTAGTTTGAATCAGGGCTCGTGCCTTCCTTTGCGGTGTTTTCCTTGTGGTTGTGTTTTCCTTGCATCTTCTTCCCACAATCCAGACACATGCATGTTGGTTTTATTAAAGACTCTAAATTGCCCTTAGGTGTGAATGACAGTGTGAGTTCTTGTTTGTCTATACGTGCCTGGTGATTGGCTGGCGAGCAGGCCACGGTGTACGAGGCCTCTTTCCCAGTCGGCCCATACAGACTGTCGTTTACCCGCAGCACTAATGAAGATAAGCAGTGTCGAAACTGGATGCCTGTTAACAGTCAGATGGGACTGAGTCATCTATACTTCCTGTTCATGGAGGACGTGATAGTTCCCAGGCTAAAAATGTGCAACACAGACCTGATTTTGTGCAGTTTCAATGGCTTAGAATCTGGCTTTGGTGATAATTCCACTTCTGTCCCGCATCAAGCAGCTATATTGATGTAGCTACATTTACTCACATTATAGAACAGAAGTGAGAGGGCACTCTTCACCTGAAGAGTGATTGTTTGTGTGGAGGACTGCACAAGCAATTGGATAGCCATGAGCGCATGGAGATAAACTGAAGAAGAATAAACGTGTTCAATGTGTATCTCCAGCCACACACGGGTCGTGCCGACACACCTAATGGCCATTCACAGAGTTGGGCAGATGGAAGGCAGGCACCAGGAACAAAGAGTGCCTTTCCGTTTACCAACTCTGCCCATGTGTGGGATTCAACATGGCACCGGAGACCATCTTTGTGATCAGCCCACACTTCATTGCAATACCAGGATGATGCCAGCAAGTGCACGCCACGACAAAACATTATCTGCGCACTGAGTTCCCCAACCACGGCAGATGTGAACAACCGCCTTTTACGTCCCGATGGCTCGGCCGCATGGCTAACACAGGGGAGGAAGTTTTGAGGGGGAGTGCGCGGCTCAGGTGGTGCCACACCTCACATTGAGAGTAAACAGCTGATTTACACCACTTCCCAAAACCCAAATTATGTGTCGCAAGCAGATGTTTGAGTGGCTCTTAGGGGTCCTTATTGTCCATGAGGAGGGGGGCTTTCATTATTATACGTGTTTATGGGCTGGTGTTTTTAAAATGTGTTTTTTTTAGCGTTGCTAATAGCCCCAGGCTGGACCAAGTGGACTGTCAGAAACACATAAGGGGGGAGAACCAGCACCGTGGACCAAGCCTAATGGAGGAAAAACAACCTGGAGCTCTGAAATACAAGGTTGAGAGCAAAAACAAGGGCTGGCACTCAGCCCTTGCGCAATGCAATATATCAACAAGAGATGCTTTAATCTACTGTTTTGAATATTAAGCCTGCAACTACAACCTGACCAGATTTTAGGACCACAGGGGAAGTAATTGTTGCACACTTTTTGACAAACTGAGTTAAGCGCACCCTAAGGAGGGCTTTAAGAAAACAAATGCCAATCTTTGTCACAGGTGGATATGGATAGTATAGTGGCTGCCTGCAAGTTGATTGGAGCAACTGAAAATAGCTCGACAGGATGCATAAAGGTGCTTGTATGAACCCAGACAGAACGGCGAAATATGGCACTGTCCAATTCTGAATGTCCCCTAAATAACCCCACTGCAAACATACATGCCCCCAACACACACATGCACAAATGTGTGTGTGTATGTGTGAGGAAACAGATGTTTGTTTGAGCACGGCTGCCTGGCAGAGGGAGGCCAGCACCAGATGCCGAAACTGGTGCCAAGGTTCAAGATTGTACAGACGTTAAATGTTCCAAGTGCAAAAATTGCCCTCAGTTTGCCATAGGTACATCCACGATGCCCCTCCTCCACTGCCCCTGGCCACTTAACCCTATCCTTCTGCTCAACCACCGTACTTTGCACCTTTTTTTTTCATTCATCAATTTGTTGAATTATTTACTCATTCCCTACTTGCTTGACTACTTAATGACCTTGCCGCAGGCTTGATGCTAGTGTGTTTATATCACATAATTGCGATTTATGTCTTGATACTAATTGGTGCCATGGCAACAACCTTTTCTATTGCTGTTATCACCTGAACCCCCAAACAGGCAGGGGACTACACCGAGGCGAGGAGATGCTGTCGCTCAGTCAGAAATCTGTGTCGGCCCAGTTTAGCCCCTCCACCATTTGATTTGATATTCTAAAATATATTTGTTACCTTCTCAGTCCCCAAATGTATCAGTCAAGATGTTAAAAATCAGTATGTGTAGACCCCGCTTGACCAAAACAGAAGTGTGACCAACCTCATCGGAAAACAACATCCTCACGGCCATCATTTTCACACGATGGAAGTAACGTGAACACTTGCCCACACTCAGCATGTGACTTATTATATCCTCCTCCCATCGGTCTTGTATTCAAGGTCAATGGAAGCTTCATCTGTGTAAATCTTTGTTATTAATACACAGTCAATAAATCCACTGAGTAATAACGTGCACCTTCATTAAGAGGCGTGAGGTGGAGGAGGTATCCGTGCGCTTGTCTGACAATGAAGATCCTTCCACTTCCTGACACGGGAGACAGTTTCTGCCTCTCCTGACGGCTCCCCGTGTTTGCTACTTGCTATGGTAGGGCCTGTATTATTAACATCATCACCATCACCCACGGGAAATGGCAGTGATCAAATTGCACTCTAATTAAAATGAACCTGTGCTGTTTAATATGTACAGAATGGTGCTGATTGCGCAAACCATCTCCTCCCTTTGCCAGTGAAAAGAATGTGGGCCCCCGCCGACATGGGTGGAATGTGCATTCCTTCGAAGCATCCGCACCATGTAACCGGTGGTGTCCGACTGCGATGTTTATGAATATTGAAGACGCACAGCAGAATTTCTTGCGTTGGTTGCGTTTAATCGTCTCAATCACAAAGCCTGACAATAATGTTCTCCTCGTGAATGATATTGATACAGCACACCCAGACATAAATTATAAAGCACAACGACGTATTAAAATGCTTAAACTTACAACAAACAAAAATTTCTCCAGCTCTACAGATGCTTACCTCCCCATGGACATCTAGGAAAAAGGGGAGAGTCAAAGGCAAGAGTTCAATTTAAAGAGGCAGTGCCACATTAACGAGTGAAGTAGTGGAACACCTACAAATATTTATTCCATCCTTTGATAATGGACTATATGGTTAAAGAACATGTCAGAATCAGAATCGCCTGTGTTGTCATTGTATAACATACAATGAAATTTCACTCCTTAGTGCAGTTCGAAAATAAATACATAAATAAAATAAATACAAAATTGATTGGTTGATGTCGCAGAACATTCAAGTTGTCACGCAGCCATGTTTCGAAGGCCCTTTCTTCATACTTACCTTCATGACGATCTCGACACATTGACTCATAAGTTAACAAAATTACATGTCAGATCACCTCATCTGTGTCAAACATGATAAAGCAGGAGGCCGATGGATGTCATCGGAAACTCACATCAGAATTTGAATGAGATGATTCGAATTCGGTCAATGATGAATTTGCCTGAAAGCAGACTCAGGCTTGTCCAATGTCTACGAGTTGTGAAGGCAGATTGAGCGTTGCTAGTATGTTTATGTTCACTGGTCTCCAGAGCTAAAACTTTTACCCGGGATGCGATCGATTTGAATTGTTTATAGATAACCAATGTTTCATCCTCACGAGTGTCCCCCAGCTTGGTCATTATGTGTGCGTTTTCATGTCCACAAAGGTCATGCTTTTCTGTGGTCGAGAGTCGAACTCATTTGGAGGGCAATATGTGCCGGTGAGCATTTGTCAAATGTGTTGGAGGCTCTCTCTTCTTCATTTTGGTTTCACACGGGCTCCTGTCGACTGCTTTTTTACTTCCAAGCCCGGCGTCGCTCGAGGGAGCAGGTAGCATGCACACCACTGCACAAACACTGTGCCCCCGCCTCAATTTTATTTGACATTTTATTTGGCTGTGACAAATGAGCAGCAGTTGCATTACAACATAATTTGTCTCTTTTTTATTACCGAGACAAAGGAGGCCATTCATTAATTATTCTGCCGTTGCCGTTCACCGCTAACAGGAAAGGTCCCTCTTTGGACAGATGGCGAGGACAATATTATTTGTATCAATCAGTCCAAAATATTCAATGAGGATTACCATTCCTTGGACCTTAATTTATTTCTCTGCACCTCGCCCCATTCAAAGCCTCACTGGGGCACTTAGACTGAAGGATTGAAAGCTGAATTTCAGGACAGGCAGAACAGGAGAAAACAGTTGCCTAAGGAGGCCCAAGGCTGAATTTACTCTGCAGTTCCAAGGGCCCCGTTCTGATTTTATGCCTTTATCTGATCTCTTTAAATGTATCCATTAAGTGACATATCCTACGTATGCGATAGGGCTGTGTTTATATTGAAATTGCAAGTATAACCCGACAAACGTCAAAACCAGGCAATGCTGTCGTAAAAGTAATCAGTAACAAATACAAAATAGAAATATGCAATGTTACATTAAGTTCCCTTTGGCAGATATTTGATTTGTATCCATATTTGGAAGAGGACTGATGTTGATCTGAGGATAGTATCTGCAGATTCCAAGCGTTCTTTACCTGCACTGCCAGGATGAATATCCCAAGAGCAAATATTTGGAAGTGTTTGTCTCCCCACTACCACGCAGTGCAAATCCAACCTAAGTTGCCTGTGTTGTATGTCTGTCTATGATTATGATCTCTTCGAAGACTTGTTTGTTTTTTCATTCTAAGTTATGCTGTTATATAACCTACTAAAAAAGGACAGATTTCATTCGATGCACACTCCGGTTTCATTTCTCTTTCGCAAACTTGGTTTCCCTGATATAGGTGTTGTTGTCAAGTGTTGTTGTGCATTAGTTATTTGAGGTCAAATGTCAGTGTAATGCACTTTCATCATCAGTGCTCACGCCAAATCCCCTTTTGAATGACAGTTGAGCAAGGGAATAAAGTTTTAATTGTAGGATCGTTCCCAAGAGAAGCATTTGTTGATGTTATGTATGCACCTGTCTCGCCTCGGATGCACTTTGTAGCAGTTTGTCGGTTCGCAAATGTGTAGCTGCTCAACAAGCTCCTTGGTTGTCATCAGCTCTGCCTCTGACTCCGCCTCTAACAACTCATCATTATCTCTCTTCGCCCGCATACAAACCAGTCCCAGAGCGGCACTAGCTTGCCCAGGCATCATAATTTAAGCACCAACATTGAAAGAGAATATATTGTAATGAATAGCATTTACAGAGGAATTAGTTTTATGCAAACGAGTCGAGATGAAAGCAGGTACCTTTATAAATTATGAATCATGTTCTCTCAACTCCCCAGATCTGATGAAGGGAGTGCACCTCCCTCTTCATTAAAAGAGGAGGAAGATGCTTCATCAGGTAGCAGCCAAGGGAGCTAAACTACTTGCTGCCACTTCTTCTTCGAAGCACAAAGTACTGAGAGGTGTAAAGCATGGCAACAGACTGGGAAAACCGTGAGGACGAAACACATGAGGGAAAAAAAAAATCACAATTTCTCCTCCAAATGTTTGCCCACCGACTAAAACAATCTCCCCGGACCCTTGATGGCCCCTGGCTGAGCACAAGAATGCCCAGGCACTATGGAAACACTCATAAAAAGTCAATTCATCAAGACGAGCATAATTTGCTCAGAACAGAAAGCGCCACAAAAGGGGGCGAGCTTGTCAGCAAGACAGGTGGCGGGAGATCTCGCTCTGATACTGAGCGATATGAATAATAGATTCCGCTAAATGTACGCCAGGACCCAGGCTGTAAACACAGCTGCCTCCTTTCTCTTCCAACAGAACAGCTTGGCTGGATGAGAAGCCCGAGCTCTCTGCCTCCACCTGAGGACCAAGAGGGGGAGGCTGTGGGAAGGAGGGGGTAGGTGGTGGTGGCAAGTAGGGGTGGGGGTGATTAACTAATCAAATGCACAGGCTAAACAGGAGACAGACAAAGGAGGGAGGTGCAAACCAGCTATAGACATAAATATGCCGAATATATAATATGGATTCTTGTTTTTGCAGCAGGTAAAAGGGAAAGCTGAGGCAGGTTAGTATTTGGGGATGTTGGGGGAGGAGGTTCTGTTGGTTCAAAACTCTTCTGCTGTTTGGGGGATTGCAATTAAGTATTTTTCCCTCCGTCTCTGTTGTTGTTGTTGCTACTCAGTCAAACGCTCTAAATAATGCAGACGCCACCAATGGCATTTGTTTTGGACGCCATGGTGTGAGCCGCAGCTCACATCGTAGCGCGGCACACAAGAGGGCGGTTACTCATGAATTATCACATGAGTCTCGCCGGTTACTCACGACGGGCCGCACTGCTGATGTAATCTTCCTCGCCAAAACCGCCGCCCACTCTGACACGTCAGCGGCACGGGCGATGGGTCCCCAGATGAAATTTGTCCTGCCGAAGGTAATTAATTCTTCAATTAAAATGTTGTTAAATATTTTTAATGAGTAATTGTCACCAGGGACTTGGTAGTGGAATAAAAAAAAAAAACGATGTTCAGCCAGACAGAGCCAATACACAAATCTGGAACTTCTGTCGATGTCTTCTCTGACCCACTTCTTTTTTTTTCTTTTTTTTTTTATGATTTGAGAAAAATCCAATGTGAAGGTTGCTGTGCCACAAAAGATGTCCCCCTCCTCTCAGGTGACTCCTCCCTAATTAGGACACAAGACGGCACGCAGGATTCTGTAACATCACAGAGCCCGATCCACTTGACCTTATTTTTTGCTCG
Source organism: Hippocampus zosterae (assembly GCF_025434085.1). Classification (NCBI taxonomy): domain Eukaryota; kingdom Metazoa; phylum Chordata; class Actinopteri; order Syngnathiformes; family Syngnathidae; genus Hippocampus; species Hippocampus zosterae. The sequence continues at coordinate 26,462,484 of NC_067452.1, forward strand.
AATAAATCTTTCTCAATAGAGTTGATAACACGCTCGATTATTCATGGAAGCCATAGTAACTGTAAAGACTAATCCCGTAGTTAACTTGAACAATCATCAGTGCCAGAACTCTTGAGCAGAAAAAAAACGATAAAATTATACTGGCACTTTAAGAGTGTGCATTTTGTCCAACGGACTGACATTTATCAGCAAATGTTGTCGATAGTCAATGAGGATTACTGCCTTAATGTTTACGACTGGCGGAGATCGTGTTTCTCTTTTCACACATCCACATATAAAATAAAACAACAATTTCTACTGTTGTTACCAGACTAGTATTCTAGATCGAGATCTATATGACAGCAGAAGTCCAAAATCCATTTAAGTCATTGTTAGCTCTGCATCCCACGACGTTTTTGCGCATCTGTGCTTTTGCTACTAAAACACAATGGCTAATCATGACACTAGTTCAGGGAGCCTCAGTTCATTACAGCTCTGCACTCTTGTTGTCTCAATTAGAGTCTGTTGAACACACTGTTTGCTTAATTGCCCAAAAACCACCCCCCAGGACCTCCCTCAACGGTGTCCCATTAAGAAGGGCCATCAGAACAATGATACCTCACTGGTGTACGTTAAGTGAGCGATGATGGATGAGAATGGGCCTCTGTGTCAAAGAGCTCTATTACTGGAGATTGATGCAGCAGGCACGCCAACCGCCAAAGCCATCCCGAATGTCCTACTTGTACCTCCATCTCAAAGGGGAGATCAGAGGGAGAAAGGTAAGCTTATCTAATCAAGCTCATTGGTATAATTAGCGCTCGATTCCTGGCGATGGATCCCTGAAGCTCAAGCAAACTGTGTGACAAGTCGCCATAAAAGCAAGAAGCAGTTTTCGCGACGGTATGAGCTTGTTCACAAAGAAACTTTTTCACTTCACCTTTGAGTATTGTTGGATTTCTGTCATTTTTATGGATGCTAAAATGGCCACAACAGAGCCAAACGGGACAATTTGCTATCAACACGATATTATTATGTTGAAAATTTGAAAATCAGACAAACACTTGAAATAACAAACACAAAATGATAAAAAGAAGTCGCAAGGTGGACACAGGTGGCGAGTAAACAACCCATAGGGTAAAACGAAACGTTTTTTAAAAATGTGGCCTTTGACCTTTGCCATGTTCTGCTACCAACCATGGCCAGTAAAAGAAGCTGTCAGCGGGTGTTAAAAAATACTTTTAAATGTAAATTTTTGAGCATTTCTAAATAAAGACACCGCTTGCTTTCTCCGCACTGCGCTGCATGCTGCCGCCACTGCAGCCATTGAGGTGTGGCACAAAGACACACAAACCCTCAAACGTCGTATTCTTAATTATATAGAGAAGCCATTATATTCCCCAGATGGTCTGGTATATTTAAAGAAAGCAGGGTCCTTCCAACACTTTGCCTCTTAGGAATCTCATACTTAACAGGAGTTCTGCTCTTAAGGGAGCCTCCTCTGGGCACGTGTGAGCCAATCAGCAGACGCGACGCCATGCTGATGAAGCTCTGAACTCATTACGTACGTTTGAGTTCTCCAGGCATGTGTCTCTGCAGAGAAGATTTTCACAGGTAAAATGTGTTATTTCTTTTTCAATTTAAAAGGTCTTGAAATTATTTATGGAACTGTGATATCAGTCTGTGTGTTACCTTTTGAATATTTCAAAATGTTTGCTGCCAGAAAACTTTGGCATGGTGCTGATTTGATGTGAAACCATGACAAAAACCTTTGTGTTTGGTCTTGCACTGACACATAATCTCCAAAAGATCATTAAAAACCACCATTAAAAATAATCAGGTCAAGCCATTTATGTCGCCCTCAACCTCAGCAAAGTCTCAAAGTCACATGACCACAGTTAACGATAAACATTAACATCTGATGAATAAATAACTAATAATAATAATAATAATAATATCCATCCATCCATCCATTTTCTGAACCGCTTGATCCTCACTAGGGTCGCGGGGGGTGCTGGAGCCTATCCCAGCCGTCTCCGGGCAGTAGGCGGGGGACACCCTGAATCGGTTGCCAGCCAATCACAGGGCACACAGAGACGAACAACCATCCAACGCTCACACTCACACCTAGGGACAATTTAGAGTGTTCAATCACCCTGCCACGCATGTTTTTGGAATGTGGGAGGAAACCGGAGCACCCGGAGAAAACCCATGCAGGCCCGGGGAGAACATGCAAACTCCACACAGGGTGGCCCGAACTGGATACGAACCCGGTACCTCTGCACTGTGAAGCCGACGTGCTAACCACTGGACTACCGGGCTGCCATAATAATAATAATAATAATAATAATAATAATAATAATAATAATAATAATAATAATAATGGGCGGCCCGGTAGTCCAGTGGTTAGCACGTCGGCTTCACAGTGCAGAGTTACCGGGTTCGATTCCAGCTCCGGCCTCCCTGTGTGGAGTTTGCATGTTCTCCCTGGGCTTGCGTGGGTTTTCTCCGGGTGCTCCGGTTTCCTCCCACATTCCTAAAACATGCATGGCAGGCTGATTGGATGCTCTAAATTGTCCCAAGGTGTGAGTGTGGGTGTGGATGGTTGTTCGTCTTTCTGTGTGCCCTGCGATTGGCTGGCAACTGATTCAGGGTGTCCCCCGCCTACTGCCCGAAGACTGCTAGGATAGGCTCCAGCACCCCCCGCGACCCAAGTGAGGATCAAGCGGTTCGGAAAATGGATGGATGGATAATAATAATAATAATAAACATCTGACGAAAAACGAGGAACCTTGTGATGGAGCCGCAAGATGGGTTCTTCCCCCTTCCAGTATGACCAGGCTGAAATGGATGCAGAGTAGGCCACATTTAATACAATATGGTTCTGTACAATGTTGGTGAAAATAACATAATGTACAATATAATAAAATGAAAAATTGCAGAGGGCGGCCCGGTAGTCCAGTGGTTAGCACGTCGGCTTCACAGTGTTCGATTCCAGCTCCGGCCTCCCTGTGCGGAGTTTGCATGTTCTCCCCGGGCCTGCGTGAGTTCTCTACGGGTGCTCCGGTTTCCTCCCACATTCCAACAACATGCATGGCAGGCTGATTGGACGCTCTAAATTGTCCCTAGGTGTGAGTGTGTCACGATTCGGTTTAGGGACCAACAGGTGGCACTGTAGGGCTCCCCTGGCAGTTGCACACCTGTTGGTCATAGGTAATCAGGCCTATAAAAGGACTCCTGCCCGAACACTCAGTGTCGGGTCATTGTTGTTTTTGCTTCTGTCATGTTTGTTTGAGTCATGTTTTGGTTGCTGCTATGTTTTATCTTCAGTCATGATTTTGTTTGCTACTTTGGACTTTGTTTGCTTAGGATTTAGTTTTCTGTGTTTTATTAATACACATCTTCAAATACACCCTCCTCTCTCCTGCCTGCTTTTTGGGGTCCCCAACCGCCATGCAACGTGACTTCTTCTCCAGACTAGAGTCCCATCCCACCACATGATCACTGCAAATACAAATTGAAAATCACATTTTAGTTTACAGTGGGCGGCCCGGTAGCCCAGTGGTTAGCACGTCGGCTTCACAGTGCAGAGGTACCGGGTTCGATTCCAGCTCCGGCCTCCCTGTGTGGAGTTTGCATGTTCTCCCCGGGCCTGCGTGGGTTTTCTCCGGGTGCTCCGGTTTCCTCCCACATTCCAAAAACATGCGTGGCAGGCTGATTGGATGCTCTAAATTGTCCCTAGGTGTGAGTGCGAATGGTTGTTTGTCTCTGTGTGCCCTGCGATTGGCTGGCAACTGCTGCAGGGTGTCCTCCGCCTACTGCCCGAAGACGGCTGGGATAGGCTCCAGCACCCCCCGCGACCCTAGTGAGGTTCAAGCGGTTCAGAAAATGGATGGATGGATGAAAAATTGGAGAGGTGAGCTCTCCTCAAAATCAGCACGGTTAGTCAATGAAGAAATCTTTATAGCAATGCTTCCGATTGGGTGGTCCACCTCAGATCCAGTCCAGATCAGTCGCTGCAGATTTTGTCCAGATCAGTCGCTGCAAAATCCGTACAGTAACACCCTATTGGGTTATTGTCATCTCGCCCTCTCTCCAAACCAGGAAGGAGGGGGGTTTTAAAGAGAAGAAGTGACAGTTAAAATGGTATGTACTTCAACTAAACCTCAAAGTATACAAGAGGTCTCAAGTTGGATTTAAAATCTTTCTCCTGAAGTGGCGGCTCTGATTTCTGAGGGTGGAAATGATCATTTCTGCATCACGAGCAGATAGAATGGGACGGATCTTTACAGCTCACTTTGCCACATTGAAATAATGGATCCAAAAGAAGCCTAAAATCATAATGCCAAACATTCTCAACGTCTCTGCCTTGGTCGAATGACAGAATGGTTTTTGGACTATTTGCTACCACGTATACAGCTACAGGGTTAGTGAAATAGCATATACTGTGACATAGGTCTGGAAGTAGCATGGTTAGAAAGTTATATCTCAGAGTACGTCGACTGAAGTAAAAATAAACATTTTACACAGTACTTCCTAAGCGGGAACCGCTCTCTCACCTCAGACTGTAACCAGCCGCGCCGTGAGGCTTTGTGCCGCATTAGCGGCCTCTTCCAGTGACAGGTAATAATGCACACGGCTTAATTGCAAATGAATGCACACACCCCGTTTCCATTTGGCATAAATAATTTGGCCACTTGGGTATGTGCCTCCGAAATTACTTATTCTTTTTGTGTCTCAAATTACCTATTCTTTCTGATGTTGGGTTTACTTGATTAGCGAGCTGTGCGGCACTAGCCACTGGCTTGCTTCAGGTTTCCATGCAACAGTCGCGTTTGCGTTTGTTTGCTCATGTGAGGTTACACAGAAACGAATCCCATCTCACCTTCCTCGTGAAATATGAATATTCAGCTACACACACACACACAAAACAAAACAAACATCCTCTCACCTTCATGAAATACAGTTGTTTTTTTCTTGCACTCACAAACTGTCAAGAAAATCACTTCACTGGACCACCATTATAGTAGGACATACTCGTTTTTTAAGAGTACAAAGTTATATAGTCACATAGTTACAGAATAACTGTACATATGTAATACAGAAAGACAAATTTTCCCCCAGTCAATACACGAAAAAACCCCACAAATCACGCAAATGAAATAAATAAATGCATGCATTTAAGAACTCGATAACTGGAATGCCTGCCTCGACTTAACTGCTTTGTTTTTTGAGTCCACTGAAGAGACCACTCATAAAAGGAAGTGCTTTCCACAGTTTGGGGGCAATGGACTGTTAGGCAATAGCGGTAGTATTGGCGGCATTTGATGGTGAAATGGGTGATAATCTTGGTGATCTTGGTGTCACAAGTTGTAGTAGCCAACAAATAACACAGAAACAGTTTACCCATTGGGCTCAGTTTTCATGATGGATGATCACTGCTTAATTCAAACAGCCTTATTCATGGCATTGACGCACATTTGTGGTACATAAATGACAAGCTGTTTTTTCAGTCCTTCATCCTGTTCTTCAATTACCGGTATGTGTTATTTTGTCTTGGTTATCGGCATTTCTTCCCTGTCTGAATGACCATATTTTCTGTGTGGTACTTGATGGCGGATCCTGCATTTTATCTATATAATCTAAAGTGTTTGTAGTTTTCATGTGACACTGTATATGTGAGTACGAATATGGTTTTCTTGAGCACAAAATTAGATAAATGTCATTATGCTTAACACTCTTCTAAATGGCATGGGACTCTTTGTTTTTTTTTTTTTTATACCTCGGCGGAGAGTCAAGGAGGTGATTGGCTACGGAACCAAAAAAACTGAAGCAATGAGAGGGGGCTAAAAAGCATCACCAAACTCAAAGCTAATGAATGAACATGAATGCATCTCTGCAGCATGGTTTGCTGTCCCCAATTCCTTGCTGTCCGGTGAACCAATCAGATGGCTATTTCAACAATTCGAAAAACTTTATTTCAGGTTCATTAAGAAGGCAAAAAATATTTTCAGGAATTAAAACATAATTAGACCTGGTCAAGTTTAATGGCTGAGTCTGAAACAAGTCCAAGTCAAATGCCAAATAGTCCGGGTTAAGTCTGAGACATAAAAAAAAAAAAAAAAGTGTGGAGTCCAAACTCAAATTGTTGTTTGTTCATGCTTTGCATGAAAAAAAAAAGTATTAACAAGCCATGCCCCTCCGGAGATGCAAGATTCAAAGTCTCTGAACTGCAGAAGACTGTCACTGCTTCAACTCCCCAAAGGAGAAGAGACGATGGCCATAAACCCACTTTAACTTCCCGCCAAGTGGACCCACACGTCGTTCGCAGGTTGCAATGGGCCTAATTAAAAAGTCCTTTCTTATGATGACCGCTTGCCCCACGTATTTTGGAAAACAACTGCAGGGCTTGCTCCGCCAGCAGCCATATATAGACACGATACGCTAGTCGTTAGCCTCGTCAGATGGTCCCGGTCCGACATGAGAGCGAAAAAAGTGGGGCAGCAGCCGAGCCTCCCCAGTGGACGCTGGACTGCAGCATGCACACACACAGGCGCAGATGGCCGGCGCTCTTTCCAGGGTTCAGGAAGCAAAGCCACAAAGTGATACAATTTATTTATTGGACATATTAGCATTAATTTTAGCTCGCTGGTTAAACATTTGACATTCAAAAGCTTAACCCTTTTATTCCCTTCATTTTCCATGCACACATAGCATGTTCCGGACCAAAAATATCCTCTTCACATTTGTCGGTATCTAATTAAGAACTGCAGAGCACTAAAGTGGCCTGTCTGACGTGACTGAATGCTCTCGGATTCTTCCATGACCCTTTAAAAACCTACAGGCAAATATTTCTCTTGGAACACAGACACCTCTATGGATTGTTTTAAGTCTCAACTGTTAGCAACATCCAATAATACAGTTGTTACACAGATTATGGCATATACAGTTTCCGTTTCAAGAATACTATCATTTTCCTCAATTTAACACACATTGGAAGATCTAAAAACCTATTTTAGTAGATAAAAGTTACATTTCAGTCATTGCTATCAACTGTCAAAACAGATCGGAGGTTAACGGCGCACAGCCTGTAATGTGCAGCCATAACATTTCAGTAATTTTCCAGAGCATATGAAAGTCATATAAACATATATGGTATGTGTGATAAAAACATGCGAAGCCTGTCATTAAAATGACGAAAGCTATATTTGAAATAAAAAGCAGGCTCTGTGCTGCAACATGTCGGCATCAATCATTCATCAGCCAATGTGGGCGATGAAACAGAGCTAAATAATTGATGAGAACATATTGCCTTCCATGAACCTTTTTTAACCTAATTTCAGAGATGATTTCTGGCCGTGTGACGCGCGTACTTTTCTTCCTGCCCCATCACACGTGATCTCAGCTGCAGGTTCGACACCCGAAACAGAAAAACGTGATGGCGAAGACATGTCAGAGCAGGCTCTCCCCCGGCCCCCGGCCACGTGGTGCAAAGGCAGCATCTGCCAATGGGTTTGAGGGGCAAAATCAGGAGCTCCCATGACACCGTCCCGATGCCAAAAATTGGTAGCTTCGGTGCCAGCGGGTCAGGGCTAAACGGGTCGGCACTATCCAGCACATGGAAAAATGTCAATCAACATTTCAGCTATAGTACTTCCTTTTAGACCAGTGGTGTCCAAACTACAGTCCTAGGTCCATAAAAAAAATTGACCAGGCCTACAAGATATTCATGAAATATGCACAAGCAAAAGAAAGTATTTGCAACAAAAGTTCACCTATCTTCATAATGTTGATTCCATTTGAGAAGCAAAAAAAAAAGGTGCCTCCTTTCCTTTCTGCTACAATTCATGAACATATCAGATTCATGATCCTCAGGGAATGTGCTATGAGATTTTGTATCTTTTTCAGCTTATTACAAAATGTGCTTGTTTCAAGTCATTAATGTGGAGATTTGCTTTGTGTCTGGATGGGTTATGAGTTGACCCCAAAATGTCCTAAATTATACCGAATTGCCTTTAACAGAAACAAATCAAAAAGTTAACAATATATATTTGCTTGATGGATCCGTTTTAGCATACTTAATAAATTTCGGGGAAAAGTGTGGACATCCCTGTTTTACATGTTTTAGTTGTTGATGGCTCGCAGTCAAATAGTGTCTAATGTGAGCACAGAACAAAGTGAAGTTTCCTCTGGGTTGACCTCGACACAAAGTCGTGGTCAATTTTCAGCAATAAAAACTCTTCTTGAAGCCAGTAGACAGAAAATCCATTTAAGGGCAGAGTGCGACACCACGGTCACACTCATCCAAATTCCAGAGCAGTGCCTCCTCCCAGCTGGTTATCTACAGTGGGCCACAGAAACCAGAAAAGGGAGGAGGGGTCCATTTGACCACAGGGGAGGCCTGTCAATGGCCCAGATAGTTCTGGTAATTTCTCTGCGTTGACTCTGCTGTGCTTTTCCATATTCAGCAGGAACTGGAATATGGATGACAGTTGGGGGTGACAGAGGGGTTCTTTGTTCTTGTGTGACGGTTCACTGGGCCAGAGGTTCTCCTAGGGAGACGTGCCTTGAAATGGAGCGAGGCGTTAGGTATATTTGAAATGATGCGTAAACAGGATTAGCATTATCAGGCACACTTGAGAGGGACTGCGCCGACAAACATAGTGTTCACTTTTGAAGACACAGGATGCGCACGAGCAATGGCAAACGAAACACGGATACGTCAACAAAGAGGGCGGCCATATCACGGTACTTAGACTGCTGTGTTAATCACTGTTTCTCTTCTAGGAAGTTTGGCAAAGGGACAGAACACGGCCTCATGGAGGTTGGTGATGAGGAGGAATGCACTTCATGGCACCAAACCTGACACCCTTTTGCCTTTTGCTCTGAAAGAGAGAGAGAGAGAGAGAGAGAGAGAGAAAGAGAGAGAGAGAGAGAGAGAGGGAGCTTCCTCCCCCCTGTGGCGCGCCGAAGAATGACCGTGATTTTCTTAAACTTGTTTGATATTGATTATTTTCAAAATGCCAGCCCTCTTCACCATCCGCACGCCCTCACATTACAGGCGGTAGCGGCGGATGGTGCTAATTTAAAAAAGCTCATCTCCTTCACATACAGTTCAGGAAGTTGATTTATAGACACCGCTCTCAGACTTAATTGCAGCGCACGACTCAGTCAGGCGAGGGGGGCGGGGCTGAATTGACAAGCGGCACAGACAAACAAACAAACAAAAATATTCATACTTCCTGTATTTATTTATCAATGTTTTAGATTGCACTTGGCCTCCTAAATTCAATAAGAAACACTGTCATTTTATTCCTGAGCTGCCAACAGATCTGTCTTCGACGAAATGGAAACGTATATGTGCTATAACCCCCTCGCATGCCTCCGCCCTCCTCCGGCTTGCCGCATCCTCGAGATTCACCGCTCTGCAGAATGATGGCCATTATCTTGGCAAACATTCATCTTGATTATTTGGACATAAATGCTTTGATAATAATCTGCAGAAGATGCTCATTCAACTTTGTAAAATAAAAAATAAAAAAAATAAAAAAACACGATACGTCAAACCTCCAGCAGCAGTGCAATCTGACTTGGTGACACCAGCTGACTCCCACGCTCATATGTAAACACACACACACACACAGAGTAAAAAGTACTTATTGATACTATGGTTTGCTTACATTGTGACTGCACAGCCAATAATGCACATGAGGCTGTATTGTTTTCAGTTGGTTAAGAGAAACAATCAGGCTGGTAACTGTCCATACATCCATTTTCTACCGCTTATCCGGGGTCAGATCGCACACATCGTACACACACAAACACACATTTGATGTCTGATATCGACCTAGCCAGCTACTGCTAAGCCTAACCAATACAGTATTCTACACTGAGTTGTGTTTTATAAGAATACTTTATTTGCGATTTCATATCCACGTTTGGCTAAAAAGCAAAGGGAGGATATCCACACCCTTTCCCCTCTTGTCGAGTGTCTTTCTTTGGGGTAATCCGCTTGTTCCTTGAAAAACATGCCATGTTTTTGAGGTTCATTGAAAAAGAAATATACAGTAAACTACTTTGTATATGAGCCTCAGAACCCGATCACGTTTGCAGTTTTCCTGTTGCAATGGATCAGTAAATATATGGCAAAATGTCTGCAACTTTTTTTTCTTTTTTCTGTCCCTTTCAGCCACATCAAACAGCCTGTGGCGTTAAAAATAGGATATAGGATTACACAACAGAGGGAAGGATGACAGAACAATTATCTCAACACATTATCGATGACTGTTGAAGATCCCATGATGGCAGCAACAATGCCAATAATAGTTCATTTCCAACACCATTCTCCCCGGTCTAGGATCTGTGACCGTCAAAGTTCATGAAAGTTTCAGTCGCCATTGTTTTGTGTGGTTTCTCAGTCAAACCATGTAAACAGATCAGTGGTGTACTCTAGCTGGAAGGTAAAAGCTCCCTTTGTTCTGGCACGAGGTCATCAAAATAATTTCTAAATGTGACATTGTATCAGAGGCGTGTCAACACAAGCAGTCAGATGTTCGGCAAGATTAAAAACATTAACAGCAACAACAACACCAACAAACAATTACCTCAACCAGCCCTGCAGTCACAAGACATTTGAAGGTCACAAGTGGAGGTTGATGGTTTTGGAACCGAGCAGCCACGTTATCATTATACGTTTTCATTTTTATTAATTTATTTTTATTTTTTATCATTGCGGGAGGTACTAGCAAGTACATCTGTCGCATTTAAATTTGAATTGCATCACAGGTTTTTCTTTATTGTCTTAGAAATGTGACTGCTAGAGTATAATGCTTTGCTTTTTATTCCATTTTAAATGATTTTTTATCTATTTCTGACATGTCAGATATCAGCTGTTTTGTCCTTCCAGCTCCGACTGAGATTTGCCACACAGGTGTTCCACCACTAAACACGCACATACACTGAGAGAGAACACACATGCCCACACACAAAAACGCATCCCATCTCACAAGGCCACTGAGGCTGGGCCCATCTTCCGCCACAGTGGTCGATGGTTCAAGCAGCTTGCAGACAAGCTTTGAACGATGTTGAGCCGGCACAAACATGCAACGAGTCTTGCTTTTGGCTGTCGTCCAAACTCCATCTTGCGTCTTCCGGGAGAACAAGAGGAGAAATGGAACAACTGGTTTTAATGAAACAATTACACGACGCTAATTATTATGTTAATGTTTTGCTGCTATCATCAGGCGCCGCTAACAGCCTTGTGCACCTAGAGGTTCAGAGCCAACTGAGTGTGTGTGTGTGTGCGTGCGTGTGTGTGTGTGTGTGTGTGTGTGTGTGTGTGTGTGTGTGTGTGTGTGTGTGTGTGTGTGTGTGTGTGTGTGTGCTCCCAGTAAGGTGGCACGATGGACGCCTGTGCGGCAGGAGTGCGTATTGTGGAAATGTGAAAAGACCCACAAAGCGCTGACTGTTGTCACAGAATGTCAGGTACATTAATTCCCATAATGCTCAGCACAAATAAATTAGCAGCGGGTTGCCAGTGATTCAAAGCCACCAGCCTCCGTGTGCGTATGTGTGTGCGCTGAAGCCTGGAGGCAAAAACAGACACAAATCTGTATTAAAAAACAGAAGGTTTTCAGGTGTGAATGTGCACCATCTTTCCCCCATCCCTAACAGCAGCGCCCATACATTGAACCATGAATATTCACCTGGAGGTTCTATAAGGAGAGGAGGATGGCGATGATAGGGGCTTTTTTTTTCCTCAGTTGGTTGAATGTCTTCAGGGAATCAACGTGCTCAGCTGGCACTCTGAGTTTGTGTGTTGGTGCATGTTTGTGGGTTTTCGTCTATGAGGGAGTATGTCTGTAGATTCTCAGCCATCCAGGTCATGGTAGTTGTCAGGTTGAAGATTGAAGCCAGGTAATTGGACCCATCTTGTTTGTTAACCTTTCGTGTCCACCTTTAATCCAAAAGACATCCTCAATTAAAGATATTTGAAGGCTTTTTCAGTCCAATTTGTTTTAAATATGGAGTCTCCCCATGTACTGAATTGCACGCTATGTACCCTGCGGCTGTGTGGTGACATGTTCCGCGATTGTGTCACCCCTTTTAAAGTGACTCTCTAATTTAGTTTTGATTTGGTTTAAGGTTCACTTATTTTATTCGTCTGCTAGTTTGATGGAGGAGTCGTGATGTGTTGTGATGAATTTTGTTTTCCCAACTTTCCCCAGAAAAACAGTTGGACTTAAACCATTTAGAGTTGGGATAGGCAGCCAGCCAAAGGCTGAGAACCACATTTTTTCCTTTTTTTTTACTGTTGCTGCAAAGAGCCATATATCATACACATGGCGCACATAAATTTCCTCTTCCCCTTGGCAGCACCTCTACAAAATGTATCCTTCATTGTTACAAAAGAAAGCCCAGTCTGGCTCGTTTTAAGAAGGGAGAGACACAATTTATTTTTCATTTTTCAGTCAAAACAGTAAGTGCACTGTCTTCATCAAGGCATTGTCCTCATGCCGTTACCTGTCAATAAGTGCGCCAAAATAGCTGTCAATCCCTCAGCGCCTATCTGAAACACTTTCTGACATTGCAACGGCACCACTCCAGCGTGGAATATTTTTCTCGTCGAGGTGATTTGCCTTATGGCAGACGTCCCAACCACACAGTGGCGCCCAGCAACGCACCATTCCGTGGTCCCCGCCCCTCACCACATACACAATGAATGGGGTTGACAACGACGTACTGCTAAATTGAGAGTGAAAAGGGCTTTAAGAGCCACATCAAAGCAGGAAAAGAGTCGCATGTGGCTTGGGAGCTGCGGGTTGGCCAGCCTTAATTTAGAGCTTTCGTGCCTTTGTTTTTGTTAGTTTCCCAACCAGTCACCTCGTATTAGATTTTTTTTTAGAGGGGACCATGTAACAGTTCTAAGGCAAACAGTCTGAAGTCACATTTGGCTCGGTCTCAGCCATGAGGTCTCAGCCGCCAGGTCCCAACCAGCTCTCGGTGGGACTACCTGACTGAATGACGGCTCAATGGCAATGGGAACAAAATGCCAGGCTCGCGGCAAAAAGAGGTGATTCATAAACAGTGGTCACAGGGTTTCGGCTCGTACTCTTTGATTGAAACCTGTTCAGTGGGACTTGCTAATTTCATTACATGGTTTCGGTGCACACTGAGCCACTCCCAAAGAACCACTTTGAACTCTTGAGGCCCAAACAATGACATGGGCCAGTTTGGGGGTTGACGGGAGTATGATGGGTCTGCAGAGGGTCAAAAAACAAAGCAGGCCATGGGTTTTCATAATGCTGTCAAATATTTGGATGTGTCCCACAGACGACAGCGCAGCTCCTCCTGGGCCTTCTTGCCTTTCAACAGGGGAACAATTCACTTCGGCATCAAGTTGGCGGGCACCCTGCCTTTGGGCAAAACCTTTTATGAGGAGCCATTGCATGCTGTCACAGCTGTTCTTCCCGGGTTCTTCCCATGAACACTGGGGATAAAAAGCCTATGAATGAGGAAGCTCTTAAGTCGTCACAGGTTCTTCTGTTCTCTTTCCTCCCAAACTTGACTCCGTTTGAACTTTGTTTCCAGGAGTGTGATGATTTACTAGGCGTGTAGTGGGGCTAAAAAGTACAAAACAAAACCAGCCTAAAAAAAAACCCTCATAGTTTACAGTACTGATGATGGATTGAAAGGCAAAAAGGAATCGTGGTCAGCACATCTGCCTTGCAGTTCAGAAATTTGGGGTTTGAACTCTTGGCTTGCGGCTCTGGCCTTCCTGTAGGAAGTTTGGCTGTTCTGCACATGCTTGCCTGGGTCTTCTTCAGCTTGCGCTGACTTTCCAAAAACATTCGCTTTAGGTTACTTAGAGACTCCAAATTGCTCATCAGTGTTAATTTGAGTGTGAATGGTTGTTTGTCCTGTACTGCAATGTACTGTATCCTACAATTGGCTGGTGACCAGTTAGGGAACAGGTGTCAAACTCAAGGCCCGGGGGCCAGATCTGGCCCGCCATATCACTGTATGTGGCCCGCAAAGCATGTCAAGTTCCATGATGTTTGCTAAAGTCTGAACCAAAATATCAAATTGTCATATGAAATCCACAATAACGGTCATTATTTTTTACTTCTGATTTTAAAACTAGTTATTCATCAATCTGTTGTGAAAACAAAGCAGGCCATGGGTTTTCATAATGCTGTCAAATATTGTAGAGGGGATTGAACATTGATATGGTTTCCCAAAATTCATAACGGCCCTCCAAGGCAAACCGTAACTACAATGTGGCCCACGACAAAAATGAGTTTGACACCCCTGAGTTAGGGTGTCCCCCTCCCAGAAATGCAGTGTAAGCTTGGATTTTGCTCTGGCTCACGTGACCTGGTATTGATAGAGAAAATTGATCAATATTGTATTCTGTGTAATTTTTGCAGCACACTGAACTATTCGCTGTGTTGCGGGTTTTCCAAACACACACAGCTGATAGCATGCACATCTTCACCACAGCATTAGGCCTGAGAGGAGATGAAAGAATCTGTTGCCATCTCGGTAGACACAATGGACAACCAGTGGCTCAATTAGTCGGCATCTTAGACTGACTGTTTGACAGCGTGAGCTAATTGTTAATCCTGCAATAAACGCTGGTTGCAGAAATGTATCATGTAACAAAAGGGCACTTGGTGAAGCCCCCCCCTGCCATTGCGGATGTGTACCGGTAACAAATATTTAATCTTCATTTGCGGCACCTTAGCAGCAGTGAGTACTCATGTCAGCCGCTCTCCCGGATGTGAACGAGTGTGTGCGTGAGATCTGGCTAATGTAAATGCATCCCCGCTCGAGCAAGTTCCAGGGGTCAAGTGACATTCATCACAAGACACAGCCATTTTCTCCTCTACATACGCGGCAGCTGCTGAGGAGGACTGAGAAAAGGAGGTATTCTTTGTGGCAGTGAATACAATCCAGGCTTCATAAGGGAGGTGGCGGGGGTGGAAGAGGAACACAAGGTGCCACTGTGTCGGCATTCAAATGTGAGGCCGACTGCCGATGTCATTCACCTCCGCAACCCCACCTCGAGTCATAAGACTAGCAGCATTCCTGGGAATGGGAAGTGACACAAAGAGCCATAGTGTTCCACAGCTTTGTCACACTGACTCATTAGACTGCGACACATAAGTGATATTTTCTTTCTCTCGGTGTGTCCTACCAATGATTAATATCTGCTCTCAATCTCTGTGGAGAATGGCCACTTTCACAAACAAGCACATCTCTTGTTCACAGAAAAGAGGAATTCAAAGCTCCCAGGCTTATAAAGGCCAAATTGGATAATTTGAGGAAAATGGACAAAGGTCATGTCTCATCTTCATCCATTTTTTTTTAGGCCTTAAAGATGTTCACGTAAGGCAGTTGGTGGAAAGAATGAAGTGTGGCCTCAAAAAGCCTGATTGCATCTTCATCTTGTCATTGTTTGCCACAGCAGCGCCCTTTTTAAGATGTATGTTTCTCTTTCCAGCGCAGTTGTTGCATCACGAAACAACTCCGAAGATGGAGTCCAGCTGACTACAACAGGTTAGCAAAGATCAGCTGAGGATGGTCACTAAGTCGTGTTTGAAACCAGGAGATTGCTTCTTTGTGGATATTTGACTTTGCCTGGAGGCACGTGCCATTTCTGAACGGCAGCAGACACTGGGGCCTTTTGTCTTCCCAATGATGGAAACTATCAGAAATTTCCCCCATCACATGATTCAATGAGGCCTGTGTGTCAGTCTCGGCGGTGTTCTGTTCCGCTCTATTCATGGCGAACACCGAGGGGAAACCCAGCGATGCTGGCGGCCGTGGGCCTGTACTAACTCATGCCGCACGACAACAAACATCCAACGATTCATTTAACTCATCATTACACGGCTTTTACTTCGACACAGCACCGATTCAGTCTTGTCTGACTTTGAAAAGTTGGTCACGGTGATCCACTTTGTCCTTTTGCGACTGTACCTCAGCAGACATTTCGTCCTGACAAATCTTGTTACACTCATAGCGGCCTGTTAGAGTCCTTTTCGCAAAACTCAAAAAGGCCCAAACTATGAGGACACGAGTGTGGCGAGATTGGGGGACAAAACAATGCAATGTTGTTATCAAAAGTCAACTAAAACTGTGAAAAAGCGTCAACTACAAGGACTACATGAAAGATTGTTGGAAATCAGCTTGACACTTGAAACGTGGGTCAAATTAACAGATCAGGTTCTTTTGTGGTCCTCTTTAAATGTCTCAGCTCATCTTGTGACTGGGAAAAGGCCAAACCTTGTTTATAAGCAGTACTAAAATGTGTCCTGTACCAGATCACAATTGCCGTTAGCGCTGGATGAGTTTGATCCTTTGCATCAAATCATCACATCTGGATTTGGTTATCTCAAATATGTATCACAAATAAAATCAATGCGACATGAAAACGAAATGTCTGAGTTTGCAAAAAGTTTAATCTATCAGAAAGTATTGTTTGGTTTTTAGGTTCTGTCTCCATCAGAGTTCACGTCAGGCCAAACAACAAACAAGTCCTGGTGTCACTTTAAACGGCAAATTAAGATTTGAAAGGAAAAAAAAGTTCCTCTCTGTTTTGGTGTTCTGTCCCCTGCATCTCTTCATGTAAATTCACACAACTAGTGTTTACAGCAAGGAGGCACTGTCAGAGCGGATAAAGGAAGGTTACCTGGTGGCTGCTTTCCACCAGCAGATTTATCCACACTGATGTTTTGATGTCACCACAGCATCCTCCGGGCGCGCCGCTCTTGTTACCGACTGCACCCCAATCAAATCTTTGAAGTAGTCATGTATGCATAAGCACCGTCTACCTTAATGCTAATAATTAGCGATTGAAGACGCAGCTCACTGGGATCGCTTCCTCGGGGCTAAACTTGCTTTTCCTGCTTTGATCATCACATTAATTAAAGCTGGCTCCCTTGACAGGGCGTGGCTGAAAAGCAGGTAGGTGTCATGAGCAGCTCGGTGCAGACACCAGCACCTGGTGTGTGAGTACCACGTCTATCAGGGGCCATGCCTTGAGAGTCAGACGACGGCGGTGTTAATTCAAACCGATGTCCCATAAGGGGAGAGGAACGACTCAATCCCAAGATACCCCAATTCTCTGCTCTGGAGGCGGGCAAGGCTTCAGCTTTGCAGCATCTTTGGCCAGAGGAGGAAAGAAGTCATGTTGTCAGACCTCAGTGTCAGCTCGCGTCATCACTAGCGCCTCGGGCAAAAATTAGAAATGTGTTTCAAGAGATGTGTCAAAAGTGTTCTCGGTCCACATCACAGCAGTGGAAGCGTGCAAGGAGAACCCAAACCAAAGTCAAATGCCACAGGGAGTCAGGGGAGAAGCTCACCTATCATTTATTTACATCAAAATGGCTGCAAACGATGAATAATTGCACAACCATGCGTTCACATGTCAGCCTGCCGTGTAATTATTCATGTACCACTTGTTCAGGAGGTCAACATTAGATTGTCATCACCTCGTCCAAAACATGTTGCTGTGCCAAAGGTAACCTTGGGCTTGGATCAAGTCAGAGTAGAAGTGGCAACATTTACACCCCATCCATTCATCTATTTCCTTCTGTTTAGGTTTACGGGTGTACTGGATGCTATCCCAGCTGACGAGGAGAAACAAGCTACCCTGGTCTCGGAGGGATGTGGGATAACCAGGACTTGCTGTTGTCGCTATTCGCATACAGTATACGATCGAAGAACCATTCATATACACACATAGGTGCAATTTAAAGTCTGAAATTAAAAGAAAATCCACACATATCGGCAAAACATAAAAACTGCACTCAGACATGGTCAGACATAAGATTCAAACCTCGGAATTGCGACTGTGAGGATGCGATGTGCGTGTCACATGCTTCACAATGCCTCTCACCGAATTAAAGTTAACTCTTAAAAATGACACTGGAATTATTCCAGCTTGGAGCGTCCAGCAGATGTTGCACAGCCTCTTTGAACCCTTGTGGGCCTCTGAATCGTCCCCATGGAATTTGATTAGGAAAATAAGGCAAATGATGTTCATTTAACATGAAACTTAGATTGTGTTTGTTGGAGGAACTCAAATAGAAAAATGTGGCTCTGCTCTAGTTGATGAGTGTTTCCTCCACATCCTGATCCAGCGCCTCACAGCACACAACATTCAGTAGCAATTAGTGTCTTCAATATGTTGAAATGAGCCCACATACCTGTTTAATCAAACCCTCTCCGGGCATTAAGTCAGTACTCAAAGGCGGCGCTTGAAACACAAAAATGCGTAGTCTCAGTAGCCACTTTTGATCTACATCATTAACGTTTTGGAATCAGAAGTTGACACACGGCCCGGTTTTGTTGCCGCACTCCTGGATCCCTTTCTGTGTGGTGGAAGTTGAAGATGTTTGGAAAATTGCTCCGATTATAGTCTTCATGTGCCATTTGATAGCCAGTCCAAGAACAAGGCACCGCCGCCAAACCTACTACATCAACGGGAGCTGGCGGAACGGGCAGTCCTTTCATGGACCACATGGTCTCTTTACCGAGTGGACACATTTTATTATCATGGTAATGGACTTTTTTAATTTCACTGTGAGCAGCCTTGCCCCACTTGCTTTGCAGAGCCCAAGCTCAGTAAGCAATTTTATAAGTACATAAAGATTGTTTATTAAAGCGGGTGATAAGGTTGAGTCCAGTCAGGTTTTGTCTTCATCCATCAGAAAATGATTCTATACGTTTTTCAGGAAAAGCAGCCTGTATTTGTATTTCCTGTTATACATTCAATGCATTCTCCTTTTCAGCCTCTGATTGTAGAGCCGCTGAACTCCGTCTGGTGCTGGCGGCTTGAGGGGGCACTAGCTCCTCCTCACTCCTCGCATAACCAAAAATTCCTGTCCTAAATAGTACGCTTACTCACATGATATTGCTGCTTTGGCATGATCATTAACTGACATTGTACATTTCCATATCATGTCTTCCTTTTAGCCTGGAGGCACAAACGTCTGTGCCCATGGGCGGCATTTATGAAAAATCACAAGAAATCTTATTTCCTCCCGAGATGAAAACAACAAAGGCATTCCTTATGGCAGGCCGCGCTTCCTGTCATCTGCAGGCCACAAGTCTGCTCAGCTAATAATAGCAGCCTTTTTATGCTCGTCAGGTGACCTGCTTGCGTGTCTGTGAGGACTTGAAAGAGAAAATGATGACCATAAATGTGATTCCTGACCACTTATCATGAGTTATATAGTTGCTGCTTTTGCTGTTTGGAACTTTTTAGGCAGGCTTCGATTCTATCACAAACAAGTTGACTATGAAGTTCTGTTTTTTGTGTTTTTATCTTAAAACAGCCAGGATATACAGTACAGGATATGTTTTGGATCCTAAAAAAAAAAAATGTTATCTTAATCTGAACCGGCAGTGTCAAAAAAAAAAAACGTCAAAAAGTTTTATTGAGGGACACATCATAGTTGTGGTTTGCATCAAAAGGTCGTTATGTCAATGAAATTCATAGAAATGTATCATCATAGAAATGTTTCACTAGGATTTCAATACAGATAGTCTATTGCCACTTCATTTTATTTTATCATGTTTGTGAGGGCTTTCCACCACCTTCCAAAAACATGCATGTTAGGGACACTGAAGATGCAAATTTGTTCATAGGTATGAATTTCAGTGTAAATACTTGTTTGTGCCCCGTGATTGGCTGGTGACCAGTTCAAGGTGTACCCCAACCCGAGTGTGAAGTTAGCCAAGATCTCCAGCTCCAGCATACCTGGAATCAGAGTGAGCAAATGGATTCCCCCGCCACCCAAAACTAGAATTAGAAATCCGAAGTCATAGGAAATAATGACAAACGCGCAGACATTACACAAGTCATAGGAAATAATGACAAACTAACATAAACCAGAAACTTTGGGTCTTCACTTTTAAAGTTGGGATCGAAACACAAAACACATTTGTGAAAACGCACGATCTGCACATTCATGTATAGGTTCAGTGTAGGCATGCGTAAAAGCCAAAGAATCAAAACAAGAGCCTTAATATCACGACAAACCACAGTGCTGCTTTATTGTTTGCTTTCTCAAGGTCATGTAGTTTGTCTAACTTTGCCTGTACCGTCATCCTATGTATTGATTGATATTAACTGAATTGCCATTAATCCCTTACACCCCCCCATTAACCCCCCCACACACATTTATTTTATTTATTTTTTTTTATAAAAAAAAAACAACTCAGAATCACATCGTTTGGTGCACGTTCTGCTCTGTGTCAAAATGAGCCGAGTGCAGATTGCTCTTGTTTCTTTTATTTTAAAAGTGGAAACTGCTCAGTATCTGTCTGTCTATCTATCTATCTATCTATCTATCGATCTATCTATCTATCTATCTATCTATCTATCTATCTATCTATCTATCTATCTATCTATCTATCTATCTATCTATCTATCTATCTATCTATCTATCTATCTATCTATCTATCTATCTATCTATCTATCTATCTATCTATCTATCTATCTATCTATCTATCTATCTATCTATCTATCTATCTATCTATCTATCTATCTATCTATCTATCTATCTATCTATCTATCTATCTCTATTTATATATCTATATATAAAAACAATACACCATTCATTGACGTGCAAATCTTTACCTACACTGATTGTGGGTTGAATTTAGAGTGTTAAATAAATTAAAGGTGAAACAATGTCCTGTCATTTTTCTCTCTGCAGTCCTTGAAAGAAAAACATTGGTAGGCCCTGAAGATCATTTTGACTCCATAGGCGTCTGGGCATGAAACTTTTCAAAAAGAAGCAAAGTTTCCAGTTAAACTTGGACATTCTTTAACCCATAGTCTTCTTGGCTCGTCCCGTGATGAAAAATAGTTCATTGGGTACAGTGGCAATATTTCCGTGTGATGGCAAACACACTGAGCCTTCCTGTGTAAACACACAACGCACTCGTCACCCATCAGCGAGCAGTCCATCGTGCGCTAATATCTCGGGGCATCAGCAGCTACTCCTGCAGCAGAACTAACAAGTTAAGCCCAAACATTGGGTTTGTGTGGCGCTGGCGGCATGGGGAGGGGGGGCTTTGGGATGAGTGGGAGTCATGCATACATCAAATAGAGACTGATGGTCAATATTGGAGTATGGAGAATAGAACATCTTTTTTTTTTTTTTTTTAAAGGGAGAGGCTTATGCTCCAAACTCACAGTGCCAACCTCGACGGTTCCCGGGGCCGGGATCACTATTTCTTATTTGCTGTATTAGAGCTAAAGAAGGCACCAATGTAAATTTCCCAGAGCAGGTGTTGGTGCAATGTCTTTGCGCACACACATCTGCAAATGACACCCTCTGACGCTCCAGTTTGTGATAAAACCATCAGAGACATGGAAGCAGTGCAAGATGGGGAGGATCCTCAGTCACGGCTCAGGTTGAGGGAGTAAATCCTTCCCATCATCTGTCAGAATCAGAATCAGAATCATCTTTATTGGCCAAATAAGTGGAACACACAAAGAATTTGACTCCGTTAGTATAGCCTACACTAGTATTGCAATAACAAGCAACTATGGTCAACAAAGACATGCCATATAAGTATCAACAGACTTCTCCGTAAAGTGAGGGTGCAGTTTCCTGAGGTCCACATCTCTACAGTCTTGAGCGTCTTCAGTCAGAGGAACAACTGCTCCACTTCTTGACAGTACGCAGACTCGTCGCTGTCTTTAATGAATGACTGTGGTGTCGGCTGCAAACTTTATGAGTTGGAGGGGTTAAGTAGTGCTCCATTAAAATCACCCAAAATGATAAGGGGTGACTCCGGATGCTTTAGCTCAAGTTTGTTGACTAGGTCAGCCAGCGTTTGTAGCACTGTGTTCGCATTAGCTTGCGGAGGGATGTAAACTCCCGCAAGTATGAAGGAGGAGAATTCACACGGCGACTAGTATGGCTTCCAGTTTAGAAACAACAACTCCAAGTCCGGGCTGAAGTGTGTGTTGAACTTCGTGACATCAGTGCACCATTCCTCATAGATATCGGAGCATAGTCCACCACCTTCTGATTTCCCTGATAGCTGCTTGTCTGTGGTGTCGGGGTGGCACTTACTGAGCCAGGTTTCAGTGAAGCAATGCGCAGCAGAACATACAAAGGTTTTGTTGGTCCTTGTGAGAAGAAGAAGTTCATCCATCTTGTTTGGCAGAGAGCGAAGATTAGCAAGATGGATCAATCAGAGCGGGGTTCAAAATACACGCTTGACGAGCACGCCAGCTCGCTTCCGGCGGATTTTCCATGCTCCGTACACTGCAGCTGCCCCGCCAGCTATTTTCTCCAAAAAATCTTGTGGGTTTCTGTGTGTAGGTGAAAAAAAAAGTCTCAGCCTCAACTCCCTAATGCTTAGCAAGTCTTCTTTCGAGTTAGTAAGCGGCATAGGGTCGCCAAAAAAACCCTAAAATGGCAATACTTGCGATACTAGGGTGAGCATAACCAAGGTAGTTACTCGAGCCGGCGCATATCTTAAGCATGACCTCTGTGTGGTGCTGTTTCAAGGGTGTCCAAACTATGGGTCCCAGGGCCGTTTGCGTCATATACCAAAATGAACGACGGCCATGGCCAATTACCCTGCGTTGTACGACAGTGCTTACACATTACACTGGGCGGCTAAAAGAAGGAAAAGAAGAGCAGTATGTACAGTATGGTGGTTTCACAGCATATTGTAGACGGTAAGAAAAGTATCTATTCATAATGACCATGGAAATAAATCCGTTACAGCAGCAAATCACATGAATTGTGATTGTATTCTCGACTTTCTTTGCATTCCACTCTCTACAGTACAGATCGCTCTTGTTTTGATTTTGAATGTGGAACTGTGATTCTGCTGCTGCTCAATACGGGGTGGATCTGTTCTACTGGAATACAAAGTCTCGAAAAATCTTTGACGTTTTGCTTCGTCGTGCTGTTACAATACTGGACTGTGTATTTGTCCTTAGCGAATCTTGGATCACCGATGGTGCAGTGGGACAGTACATTCATGTGACGTTGAACAGGTAGCACTGGTTCAGTTCCCACTCAGTGGTGGCGTGGTTGTGAGAGCGCAAATGGTTCTCTGTTTCTGCTGTATATGTGTCCTGCGGCTGACCAGTCCAGGGTGGTTTTTGCTCACAGCCAGCTGCTGTATGCTTCAGCTGACTGGTGTCGTTGAACAGGATAAACTGTCCAGAAAATGGATGGATGGATGGATGGATGGATTCCTTAACCTTCCCCAGTGGATTTGTTTTAGCGTCTTAAGTAAATGAAAAGTGGTTCTTACATCAATCGATTTTTCTGTACGTGGCCCTTTGGAACAGTAATTTTGGACATCCCTGATCCATCAACTCGGTCATCTGTAAAATATTAGCAATTGTGCTCATCATCTGAGGGAGCGGTCATACACATCACTCCCACGCGCAGACATTACACATATCCTGTTACAATGTCAGATGACAGGAAATAGTCCACCCGGGGTGAAGCTATGGAGTATTTTTGGCGTAAGGTGTGATTTGAACTGCCTCCTCTCAGTTTACCTTCTGGGAATCTTTGCCATGTCGGACATGTGAATCCTGAGGTTATCTATCGGCTTCCATGCGCGTATGGTACACAAAGAGCAAATCTCACTTTGCGATGTCAAAGGTATGAGCTCATTTCTCCAGCTTGTTATTGAAGTCATAAATCGATTATGAAGCATATTCACCAAAAGCTATCTGGAAAATGTGTTCAATGTTTCGATAGTCTCAGATGAACCTCCCCACCAGGTAAGGTGATGTTGCATGACCCCCATCAAAGCTGCGTTGCTACTTTTGACACGTTGTCTGACTTTTTGTGATCTCCATGATTCCCTCCATTGTTGTTCCCGTTTGCGCAGCATCAGTGGAACCCACCGCCACCACCGCCGCCTCTGCTGTCACGCCAAATGGTGTTTTACAGCATCTGTTCATTATAGATGGCCAACATGATGGATATGGTCATAATATTAATGTAAGACTGACACAGCAGAGACATGAATCATGGCCGCCTTTATTTCCAAGCCGGCCCGACACTAAAAAGTGATCTATAAATGTCAGCATTATAAAGCACATTTGACAGTGCATTGGCTCTGTTATCAGCCAGCACTTATTTAGCAGTGCGTCTTGCTCTCGTGGCAGCTGGCGACACAGCCATGAGCGCTCTTCTTCAGGTACGTGGCGTGTGGCTATGGAGTTTCAGTGAACACTTGGAAATGGAACCCGTTCAATCATCTTGAATGTTCATTTCCCACATCACGCTTGATGTACAGCTTTGCGCTCTGCGCCTTCAAAAGCCGCTTTAGTTACACAATCACAAGGAGATTTGGAAACTCAGATTGAATCGCTGATCATTCTCCTTCATGAACTGCTAAATTTGGAAGACTTAACTGGATGGAAACAATCCTCAAGAAAACAGGCATTGCGTGTTTAGATTATTATGATGTCATTTCAATTATTACTTTTGCCTTTGATAAAAATGTACACTACACACAAATTCAAAATGTAATTTATGACAGACCAACAGCTATTTTCAGTAAGTTTCAGTTTCTTCCATTTCTTCACTTCTTTCTTTCACTGTCTTTCTTTCCTTCTTTGGTTTCCTTTCTTTCTTAAGTTCCCGGTTCAAGATTCAAACTCATAATGTAGAACAGTGTGGCAATCTGCACAACACGTGTATCGTCCTGTCCCTGGTTCTGTTCACTTATTTATTTATTTTTATATTTATGCGTTTTCTATTGATTTATTTGTCATTTCCGTTTTTCGATGTCTTCTCTTTCTTTCTTTATTCTTTTTTCATTCTTTTTTTCTTTCTTTCTTTCGTTTGTCACTCCTTGCTTTGTTTATTTCTCTTCTTCCCTTTCATTTTGCTGCTTACCTTTCACAATATGAAAGCCGTCTGGAATGTAGTTGTCCATACCTACCAGTAATAGACCTGGTGTGGCATCACATAATCAAGTGATATGAAAAGCATTGGCTGGACGTGAAAATGCAATTTCAGTAAAACCTTTGCTTTTGGTTTGGTTTTAAGGGAATGGGTTTGAGTACCTTCAAACAGAAGAAGAGAACACATTTTGACTGGACTGGAAATCCCTGTTTTCAGTAAATCCAACATCAGAAGAATAAGTGCAGTCATTTGTCTTTATCAGAGCAGATCGATACTGACTTGGCCTTCTGAGGATGATAGTTAGTCACCTATGTGTGGCACTTTTTTAACACGCGAGAGCAAAAGAGAGCGGCAGACAGAGAGAGAGAGTTTTCATTTCTTGCTAAAAAAGCAAGCAGCCACCAAACGCCCACAAATTTCATCTTTACTTTCTTCTTCATTGTAGGATGAATCAAAATGAAGTGCCTAATTTCTTTGTTGTGCATATATACTGTATATACGGCAAGCAGTAATTGCATTCTGAGGAGTTGCACAGTGGGGCACAACTGTACTGCATCATACTGTGAGAGCTGTTCCAGATTTTCTTTTTTTTTTTAATATGGCGTAATTGTGCATGTAAATTGAGGTGACAAAAATATCAGCCACAGCGCACTGTGATGCAGTATAGTTCTAAAACACTTCAAAAGACAACACAGTACTTAACATATTGCACATTTAATATTCATGTAATTTAAAACGGAACATGCATATCGATAAAACCATGTAGCACTTGCAGTCTCTGTTTTACTGTGCAAAACGTGTAAAAAATACATGCTACAGACAGGATATGGGTATGGGAGGGGGGGAGACATGAGTCATAGATATACAGTATGTACAAGTTATTATGTATTAGGCTGTATATTTTACAATTTGGGGGAAAATTAAATTTGCACATATATTAGAGTGTTATGTACTGTATGGATGTCCAATTGCACATATTTCTGAATAATTTATGTTAAGTAATACCCACGGGGCAAGATTGAAATAACTTTGACTTCCCACTGTTTTTCGGACTGGTATTGCACAATGTTTGAGTCTGGAAAATCAATAATGTCCATTTTTCATTTCTTTGTTTTTGTACCGTATGTTCAAAATAAAATTCAATACAATCAAAAGCAAAACTATATTCCTCATGTACACATAATGGTGTGCTTGATGTGTCGATATTTGCAAGGAAAAAGTCTTGCACCTACCTCTTCTTGATCTTGAATGCTTAGTTTTATTCATAAAGTTATGGAGCAAAAATATTTTTTGAATTTCATGATTTCATATTTTCCTCTTGCAACTTGATAACATGATTAAAATTTGTTGGGTTTTTTTGAGTGAGTGAGTGAGTGTGAGTGTATAAAAGAGAGAGAGAAAGAAATGTCCTCCAGCCGTGCTAAAACAATCATCTACTACATTTGAAAGTGATGACGAGCGTTGGTTGGTATGTATTGTCTAGAATTACACGTCACATACTCTCCACCACAAGCTCCCTCCTTCCTCCTTCAGTCGTCCTCCTCTTGATAGGGAGTGTTGCCATTCTGTTTCCAGCTCGCCTGTTTGGAAGACTACTGCTGCTCCCTGCAGTTTGAACACAGTCTCTCAATGCCGCGCTCAGTTTTCAATTCTGACACAAACAAACACAATTTATTTTTTTATTTGATCTAACAGTTTTTTTGTTGTTTGTTTGTTTGTGTTTTAATCTGTCAACAAATATGCCATGTGACTATTCAGGAAAAATAGGAATACTGGAATCCAGCATTCAGACAGTAGGTCATAATCCACTGTAGATCTGCTTTTCTAAAATC
This sequence comes from Hippocampus zosterae, assembly GCF_025434085.1. Taxonomy (NCBI): domain Eukaryota; kingdom Metazoa; phylum Chordata; class Actinopteri; order Syngnathiformes; family Syngnathidae; genus Hippocampus; species Hippocampus zosterae. The sequence continues at coordinate 26,489,212 of NC_067452.1, forward strand.
TGAAAAAAGAATAATTAGTGTGTGCAGCCACGATCTGTGTTTCTCTTATTTGCGATTTCTAGATTTGAATACAAACAGTGATGCAAACAAACATGGCTACAGAGTACTGATAACGCAGCGTGGAAATAAATTAATTATATTGCTTGAAAAAACACAGAGTAAAGTATAAATAAAATTTCATAAAATAAAATCCCCCGCCTACTGCCCGGAGACAGCTGGGATAGGCTCCAGCACCCCCCGCGACCCTAATGAGGATCAAGCGGCTCGGAAGATGAATGAATGAATGAATGAATAAAATAAAATTACTCTTTAGAGTGGGACAATGTTTTAGGATGTTTCCATCTATACCTTTATGCCATAGTTGCACCCCTTGTTAACAACGGACCAGGTATTTGTGGCAAACTGAATTGATGTGATGAAGCAGAAATGCTTTTCAGAAAGCATTTACACGACCTGTTCCCCTACCCCCCGGCCCCATACGCATTGTTACAGGCTAATTTTTAAAGGATCATCACCCTCGCTGAAAAAAATAAATAAATAAATAAATACATAAATGAATGGAAGGTGAGCCTTGCCCAAATACGTGCCTTATAAAAGCAACATCTCAATCATAAAATAAAATGAACTGTGTACATTAAATATGTCAAATTATTTGAATGTTACACATTCATATTTGTTAACTATCTACGTATTTCGGTCTTCATTGTCTCTCCTCTACTTTTAAAAATGCCATTGGTTTCAAAAATTTCTAAATGCAAGGGAATATTTTTATTTATTAGTAGTACTGTAATTGACTGGCGGCCAGTGCAGAGTGGACCCCGCCTCTCACCCAATGTCAGCTGGGATAGGCTCCAATTCTCCCCGACACGAATCAGTACAAGCAGCATAGAAGATGGAAGGAAGGATTTGTTAGCATAATGTAAAACTGGGGAAAAACATTAAATGTATGCTATGTTTCAGGAGAAAATATTTCGAAGAAAATATGAGTATGAATGATTTCATCATAAGGCTGCAACATTAAAAAAGAATGTGGGATGATGAAAGATTTTTGTTATCTTTTGCATTGAATTATTCCTAACTAGAGGAAGAAATGTGAATATGTTAACATGGGTCTTTTGACCTATGACCTTTCAACATACAAGCTGTGTTGTTATATTATGCAGTGTTCAGCATACATTATTTTACGTTCGTTGTTTACGTTACGTTTGCTGTTTCATAATCAATTAGACCTTAATTGCATGCATCTTATTCCATACTTTCTTACCGAACTGGAATTAGGACTTTTGTTTTATTTCTGTATTTTAAAAAAGACTTGTATGGATTGTATAGTTCATATTTTTGCATTGTTAGTAATTTGGTATGCCTGATTTGCCTCGTACTGTTTTCATTTTGGAGTCTGCTGATACTGTGGATTTCCCTGGTGGATGAAAAAAGTATCAATCTCATTATGTCGAAGCGCAATAATCATATGAAATACGCTAATCACATCCTTTTAAAATATTGCCTTTTCAATACGTATTTCACTGCCTTTATTAGCACTAGAGTCTCCTGAATAGTCAAGTGGTGTTGTATAAGCCAGGTGACTTTTTTTTTTTCGATTTCCAACCCGCAGGGCCCCATCGACGCACCGTGTGGTCGAGCGAGCACAACTTTGTGCGATGAAAGTGAGCCACAGATGAATGTACGTTGAATTCTACTTCCTCTTGCAGATGATTCGCGTTGCTGCAGGGGAGATGAGATGCTTTGACTTATCTTTGGCAGCCTGAAGTGAAGCTGCACTCTCTAATCTGATTGGGCGCGTTCCCCCGAATCGAGGGCAATGGCAAAACAAAAGATCCCCAATCAGATAGCAGGGCTCCCGCTGAAGTGGCTGGCACGCCATGAATGCTTTGCCCTGTCATGTGCGCGAGTATCTTGCAGCGAGATTCCCCGTGTCGCTTTTATGTGTTAATCGCCGGCGCTCAGTACGGCCATTGTGTCTTCGTCATCGCCGGGGGAGCCAAAGTGCAAAAAAAAAAAGGGGGAGAGTTGAATGTGAGGAGGCGAAGAGTGCCGGCATAGTTTCACACAAGCCCCCGCTCCCACGTCCGCAACCCCTCCTGGAGGGCCAAGAGTGCAATGTGGCGCTGTGCTGCCTCAGACGCTTCCGATTCCTGTTAGTGGAGAAGTGTTTCGGAAGATTTCAGTGAGCACCTGTGTGACTTATGTTATAGACTGCTGTTGTTCAAACTGCAGTCTGGAAGCTATTTGTGGCCAGCTGTTTTGTTTTTTTAGTGTAGTTAGTTTTTTTGTTTGTTTTTTTATTCACAGTTGACACTGCCTGTATAGTTTTCCTGCACGTTACACTGTATTGTAATCAGTTGACATTGGGTGGCATAGCAGGAGAAAAGAAAGAAAAGAAGAAATGTCTTCTCATTTCTGACTTTTGTGACTTCCGTTAGTCACACATCATTCAATAAGATACAACTCAGAATCGTGATTGTTTCACAGCAAACATGGTGCATCAGCATGTAGTTGTTCTGCTTTACGGAAATGGAATAAGCTGCCAACAGAATTGAAGTTAGACCCAAATGTAAATGCTTTTAGATTCAGGTTAAAGTTGTGCCCCACCCCCTCACCCGTACCTATTATTAAGGGTTTTTAGAGCATTTCTAGAGTAAATTTTTCCCAAATCGTGTTCTTGCGCTGGACATTATTTTAGTGATTTAAGTAAAATACTTTTTTTTCTCTTCACTTTGCTTTTAAAAGGCTTATATTAATAAATCTGCCTTGCCTTGTCTTGCCTAAATTCAAGATTAAACAGGGAAAAAACAAAGAAAATTACAACAACTTGATTTTTTCTAATTGATTCATGTAATGTTAAATCTTTTATTGTGCAAAAAGACAACTTCATTTTATTTTGTCATGAGATGGATCTTCTTCCCACCATACAATTGTGAAATAGATAGGTAGATAATTCATCCCGTGGAGAAAATTTGTCTCACTGACCATCTTAACATGTATAGTCAACACTCATTTATAATACAGAAACAACCAACAAATTAAAAACAAATAAAAGAGCCGCATTGATAAAGAATTAGAATAAAATCTGATCGAAAAAGAAGATTTAAACCCCATCAAAGAAATTAAAAGAAAGAAAACAGAAGATTAAGACGTTGCTTGTTGGTATGTGGTAAGTAATTAATGTAGTCTAATTATGCAATGGTAATATTTGTACAATTTATGCAAAATATATCAGTTGTTGACAGTGATAGGCTAAGTAATGAAACAAAGATAAATTATACTGTCCAACCAATTTGTACATTATACCGTATAAAATGTTGATATGCACAATTTGTATCCATAATATTACAGACACTAAGTACAAATTAAAGAGTATAAACAGGGCTAGTCCAATGAACAGTGCATAGCATACTTTGTCTCTGCATCTTCAAGTAGACTTTGTTTCAGAACGTGTACAGCAGGTTTCATTATCAACGCTTCATTAACTTTTATTTTTCCAGAACATGTGCCCTAGACCTTCCGTGTCAGCAGGGTGGTGGAGACCTGGCAGAGGGACGGTGGCGTCCAGGCGTAAACAGCGGTGAGGAGTGAACATGTTGTCGCCCGTGTCTAACATCTGACCTGGCCGAAACCCGTAGCGAGTCGCACAGCTGAACAGGAGGCCGTCTGGGAGAGGGGGATGGCAGGCATGGCGGGCTTGGCCACTCGCCGCGTCCCGTTGGCCAGACAGCTGAACTATTGCAGTGGGAGAGATGAGGGGGATGGGTGTGGGGGAGCAGTTTGTGTGTGTCATACATGACACAATCATCAGGGCTACAGTTGACTGTTACGTACAGTAGCACTCTCTTTTGTATCCTTGGCCTAGAGAGCAGTTGGCAAAGAGCCTGAGTGAGGTGGAAACATGATTTACGAGATTACATCTGAAGAATATGGCCTAAATCAGTGATAGCATAGCCATGATATAGAGACCATTTAAAAATGTTTTGTTAAATATAGTTTTACCCCTCCTACCCAATTCAATTTTTACTTTGTACCTGTTATCATTCTCTCACTGTGAAGAAATGGGAAACAATCATATAATATCATTTTGAGGAAAGAAAAGGCCCTCTCACTCAAACACTTCTCCAACTAAGACCTGCATGCTTGCTTCATTTTTTTATCTGTCACTCACTTAACCATTCAACTGATGCATGAAAGATATTTTAACAATGTGGCAAACGTAATGCCAACTTGCAATGCAAAACACCAAACATGGATGAGTATTAGTATTGATTTCACTGTAATTATAAACTGTCACACAAAACGGGCACTTTAATCGACAGCGCAGCAATACATACAAACAACACTCATAGGCATATAGTCGGAACGATATTCAGTTGGATACCTACTCTGCCACCTCTTCTAGCTGTTTTTTGTGATGCTGCAAATTTTTCAGTCGAGCTCAGTGCTGCTCAGCATGTTGTGGAATAACATGGCACAGACACACTTCAAAAGATGAACCACGACATAGCCACGGCTCACCATGCATACAATATACACTCCTTGTACGTACACCCTTTGTTGTGTTTAGCATCCACCAAAGTAACATGAAACTCTTTATACTGTAAAACGCACGGCTAAAAACAAAAAGGAGAAGTGAGAGGTTAAAAATGAGAGTCCATCAGGACAGTCACTCAAAAGGTCTAAATTTGATGCTCGTTGCAGATTTGTTCTGTTTGTGTGTCAGCAGCGAGTTGCCCCGCCCGCACTGGTCCGGCTCCAGCCAATCGGGCACTGATATGCAGGGGCAGGAGTAGGAAAGGGCTGCCTGGACAGATGGCAGCCTGACCTGGAATATAAGCCCTTTGTCAATGTTCAGGATCCTGCCGATAACAGGTAGACTATTGTAACATAGCCTGTTGTTCCCAGGTGTCATATATGCTCCAATTCAAAGAATTAAAGTCAAATGACATAAGCACTCAAAAAAAGCCACCTTGAGAATGACAACATCTGATGAAATAATCACATTAATTCATTGTTGTAGTTTGTGTAAAAGTCCAGACACAAGTTCCAGACACTCGGACTGTCTCACGGTACGTTAGGCAATCTTTGCTTTTCTTTTTCTCGATACCAAAAATAGTGACCATGAATACGAAGTGATGTTTGCTGTGCAGGATTTGGTGTGCCGATTTCCCAACATGTCTCTTTGTTGTATTCCAGCCATGTAATCCCGCAGAGCAGCCTGGCCGACCGTACGCGCCGTTCAGATGTGTCCTGACGCTCTGAGCCCAGTTGTAATCCCGCATTAAACCAGCGTGAGACCTAATTGAAATAATCCCCACCGACCTGTGCCGGCTCCAGACAGTGCCAGTTTGCGTGATGGGTCCAGTTTAACCCACCGTGTGACTCTGACCTTTCCCTCACTGCTCGCTGGGACCATCTGAACCCATCCCAGCAAGGACATCTGGTCCGATAGCGGGGAGGTCATTTGTTTCGCCTGGCTGGTCCCAGAGTCCTGCGAAAGCCTGCCGGTGTTGCTGGAAATTCAGCTTGGAAGTGTCCACCATAGATGTTTTTATATATTGCTGCAAACATGTCAAATAGAAGAACGTCTTGGTGTTCTACGGCTGAGGAGACGAAAACAGTTCTTGTCAAAAATAAAAAAATAAAAAAGATGGGGGGGGGCCATTCCAGCCCATTTACGGATGTAAATAATAGCCACTCTTGTCTATTTCTCTGCATAAACCAATTGAATTCCCCTCAAACACACCACGTTGGGCTCATAAACTTTCAAGCGAAAATGAGTCAAATGTGTTATTTGGGCTTTTAAACACATTCAGCATGTTTATACAGCCTCACCTGAGTTATTGTGTCTCTGCATCTGCAAGTCAAACAGAGCTGCTTAAACCAGCTAACTGTATAAATGGGCGTGTGTGTGCGCGCGCACGTTCCTTCTAAACCGTTCCACGATAGCATCGAGCTCCAGCGTTGCTGCTCAGTGGTGGCCAGCACGTGAGAGGTAATGGGGCGGCCATTGTGTTGAAGCAGAATAAAAGAAAAAAAAAGACATCACACGTGGGCGTCGTCGTGTTGTTCTTCTTCTCGCCATTGTTACATGCAATTATTGATCTTATTCAAACACTTTTTCAAGGTGTCTTAATTACTTGCAAAGAAGCGTCGCCTTGGCGGGCATACAACTCAAATAAGTTGATTTGCATTTCTGTGTTGTGAGTGTTTTGGCAGCGCGGCGCGAGTCCAGATTGTAACCCCCATTTCTGCCTCCAAGAAACTGCCTTGGAGGAGCGTCCACGGAGGGATTTGGGATTTAGTGGGAAGGTAAGTGTGACTACAAGCTTTGGCTCGCCATCTGCTCCCCAGCAGAGTGGAGGCCAACCTGTGCAGCCTGCAGCAAAGACCTGGGCGCCACGCTCGCCAACCTGGCGCCTGTGGCCGCAATGTCCAACAGTCTGCTGATTAGTTGTAAGAAGCACTCCATATGTAGCAAAGTTTGCTCTCCACCCCCCCCCCCCCCCTCCTCTCGCCGAAGCCAGTCTGCCGCTCTTCCTCTCTCACCTCCTCGCCGCATTAAATAAATATGGACGTATGGAAGTTTATCTGGAGCCTCGGGGCATCTGGCAGGATGGCGACCTGCCTGCAGCTTCTTCTCACCTCTGACTGGGTTCCCAGCCAGTCACGGAAGGCAAGATGAAGAAAGAACTCTGGCTCTCCTCCTCTTCCTCCCTCCGTGTGCCTGGCAGCATGGCGAGGCAGATGACGAGGGCTTGTGGCCGCCTGATCACCCCTGGGTGGCTCGCGTCTCATTCATTTCGTGGCAGCAGGAGGAGGAGGAGGCCTGTATTCCTGAGGAGCAAGCGGAGTGTCGGAGGAGGGAAAACAAGAAACATAAAGCTTGTTATTAAAGCTAGCAGCGGCGTTTATTAATTATTCATGTTGAATGTGCAGCACTCAGGTGAGCGCTGACAGAACGACTCATTTCACAGCTTAATGACGGCCGGGCGGCTTGTGCATGCGATTAAAGCGTAGAATAAATCACTAATGGAGGCACCGGCTTAAATCCGTCTTCCTTTGTGTTTACTTGCCTGTGTTTTATTGCGCTGCCTTGCTCGGAGGCAAACACCTCGCCGTAACCGCACCGCGAATGCCAAATGATAAACAAAGAGTTGATCAGAGGATTCATCCCAATTATTTTCTTCAAGCAGAATCACGTCATCACTCCGCCGTGATCCGGTTAGCCCGGTTCTGCGCTACGCGTCTATTCGTCTGCTCACATAAAAACACTTTGCCATAATAAGAATTGATGCACTTGCAGGAATTTGGAGAAGACCATAAACATGAAGTCAGCTCGGCAGGAAGCCTGAAGCCACACTGCGTTTATTTAATGCACGCGCATAAATGTCTGTTCTCCCTTCGCCATCGCTCTCAGGCTGACAGCGCACGAGGAGCTTGTTTTTTCGCGCACATCCTTATTCTCTCTGCAGGCAGGAAAAACATGTTTGCTTGTTTCTTGCAATCCGTACACACCATCGATTACTTCCTGAATGAAATACTAGAGGGCTGGGCATTGTCACCAGTACAGAGCGATTGTTTCTACCACTGCTAATTATTAACTAATGGAAGCCAAACTAACTTTTTGAGAAAATAACCAGGTCCTAAAAACCGAATTACTTCAACATAGTAGCTGCACCCCAAGACGGCAATTTTACATGAATTTAGAGACACCGCAAACATTAAATAAAAGTTTCAGGTGGTCTTTTGCCGCTGAAGAAAGGTTTCAATGAGGTCATCGAGTATTCACACATCTCGCATGCTCTCTGGTCTCCCACAATTTGGCTTCTAACAAGTAAAGGTCAGCCACGTTAGCCGGCGTGCACTCCACAAATTTTAAAAAGGCTCGCCGGTCACGGCGAATGTATTCCCTGCAACATAATTAGCCCCATCAATTCCCTTTCCCACCAAGCTAGCGGGTGTCTCTAAAGCCCCACCCACCCCTTCTCACCTCAACCCCCGCCCCCTCCCGCTGCCCTCTCGCCGCTCCGCCACATTGTCACTCCGCTAAACTTCCCGCAGATGCATAAATTAGTCATCAACATCAGCATTAGCCGGTGCATGGCACCCGGTGCCAACTGCTCTCTGAACGGCCATAAAAGGTCATGTTTTGATGACTGAATGCCACGCAGGCACCTGGCTCCCCTGAGGAGAGTTCCCCAGGTGCACGTGAAAGGTTAAAAATTACCTAGCCGTCGCTGCTCGTCTCTGGTGAAGGAAATAATTAGGGGGTTTTAGGGAGCGCCAGAATGGCTGTCTGTCGGATGACAGCGTTACCTAATGGTCGTATCTGGGGAAGAGTCAAGCAGCCTGTCATTCTCTTGACAGGACAAATGAGCATAATGGTGGCAGGGAAATGGGCGCCTGTTTCCCCCTCTTCCAGCCAGGGAGTTGGGATAAAGCAAACGGGGGGTGGGGGTGAAATGGCAGTGCCTGAGCAGAATAACATTAGGATGGACCTTTTACATAAATCTCTGAACACATGTAAGAGGGCTGTTTAAAGTCACTCTCCGTGCTCTCTCGCCATGTTGGCTCTTCTTTCCTGATACTTTGCGCTTGGTTTGTCAGCAATGTTTATTCACGGCTCTGCTCAATGTAAAGTCTTGTACTATTCAAACTTCAAGTTGCACCTGAGGACTGTGAACCTGCCAATGAGCATCCACTCATCCATCCATCCAGGCATCCATTTTCAACTCCGCTTATCCTGACCAGGGTTGCGAGAGGGTGGTCGAGCCTGTCGCAGCTGACTCCGGGCAAAAAGTGGACTACACTCTGAATTGGTCGCCCGTTAGTCAGTGCGGTCGTTTGGTTTGCACAAGGATTTGTTTCTGCGTTTTCAAACATAAAAGGGTCTGCACCAGCATGGGAAACAATCCCTGGTCCGGACCAAACAGCGTAGGTGTAAATACACCATTAGATTCATGTTATCCCCCAATTGCCTTCCTGTAAACGTCAAATCTTATGCTATTATGCTATAATAACAACAGGGGATGCTAGTGCACAATTAAAACTCTTTTTTCTAACTTTGGCATGTGAGTCACTCACTTTTGTGTTCAATCACAAGTCATATAAATTGAATGTTCCGGGTAAAAAGACTTGATGGGAGCTCAGGTGAATCCCGCTAGCTCTTCATCGCTCTGATTAGCCTCCCAGGGTTTCTCAATGGCTCTGAGGTGCTGTTCGACTCCACTAACCCCCCTATCCCATCTCCTTCCTCACATCCTGTTAATGACAGAGGGGTCATTAACACAACAAACTGAGCTGCCCTGTATAAATAATACACTCACACGAATGCAAAGCGGCTCAGCTGACACGGTGTCTGTGGCACCTCCAACATCTGTTTATGAGCATTTTGCCTAATGATATCATCCGATATCATTAACAGTGGCAGCGTGCGCCGCAGCAGCAGGTGCAGCTGTTTACATCCTCGCCACCCTAACGCACACACTCTAAGACTTGATGTCTCTTGCTAGCCAACCCTCCATCCACCCCACTCGCCGAACCACTAATTAGGACAATTTTCCCGAACAAAAAACAGGGTCCCCTGTGATTTCAATCCACATATCACCTGTAATTGTAGTTTTTAACCAGAGGCTGATTTCATACATTTTGCGGCCATGGGCACACCAGCAGCTGCAGAGGTTTGTTTATAGACGGAAATAGGGTGGCTCTGGTCGGCCTTGGAATGTGTTGCTGTGGCAGGTGGAGCTTTGAGAGACACCGCTTTTTGTTTCCTGACTTTGTTCGGATGTGGAAAATGATTGGAATAACGATTACTGGCTGCAACAATGAGTGCGGACTCCTCCTCCTCTAGAACGGAAGGTTGTGCTCAGGGTCCTCGCAGGTTCTCTGGAGGCTGATTGGATCATGTGCTGCAGTAATTAGTCAGATGGTGGAATCCAGTGTTGTGCCACACAGACCGTTGTGTCGCATTAGCACGGTACCCAAAGCCATAGTATTATTTATGGATCAAAAACAAATAATGCAAAGACAGTGAACCATGCAAGTCTTCATTTCTCGTTTATGGATGTGAACCTGAGAAAGAGAGGCATGAAGAAATGAAATTCATTGCTAGTGCAGTGGTTCACATGGTTTTCTTGGTTTTCTTTGGTGGGGGGGAGCCATACCCACTCACTGATGCTGAATGGCTTTGATTTCCCCAACAAAACATCCTGATAAACTTGGGGAACCATTGATGACAAGCAAAGTGTCCGGGCCATGGACAAGGTATGCAACCCCAATAAACAATGGGCCCTCCACCAAACCTTTGTCCAGATGAGATTTTGATAGTGTCTGTGGCTTTCCCTACAACATTTATAGTGTTTTCTTTGCACAACTAACTCAACTTTAATTTCATGTGTTCACGTAATACTGTGCCAATAGAGCTGAGGAACATCCATGGGGTCCGTGTGCAAGCAACAAACTTGTAGCGATGTTTTTGACATATTTTCTTTTTTTTTTATGTTTTACTCATCACACATATCATCAACAGAGATGTACATGCAGTAGAGATTTCGATAGGTATCTAAATGATCCTCCCGGCTCCTTTATTGAGACTTCTAAGCTGTGCACGAGCAGTCATCTTAACAGGACAATCACTCCTAGGGAGAGTGACATTAGTGATGAACTTTCTGAATATCTTTTTGAATCTGAATCTTTTTGAATATGGACTGATTAAAAGAATGAGATATATTTTTGTGTCGATTTCTAGCTTGATACAGGTTGGCAATCCTTAATTGTCGCTATTCAGGGAGCTCTTTTGTGCAAATGGTGGTTCATATCTGACAGTGCTTATTGAGAATACCAAACTTTGGTGTGTTTTATTTGGCAGCATAACTTTAACGTGCACCGCCAATCTCGTCACATTCATCGGACTCAAAGTTGGCTGACTCTTGACTCCAATTAGCGCTCCAACTCCTTAGCCTAGTGTCACATACTTTGTCCCACTCTGGACAGTGGAGGTTAAAATAGTGCAACCAATAAAAACATGAAGACATGTAACTGTTGGTGTAGTACGAGAAGACTGCGCTTCTTTATTGTTGTGAATTAGATGAATATCAGATCACATAGTATGGCCAGTTCATGCAGCAATCCAGGTAAATTCAAATGAGACGCACACGTTTTCTTGCATCTGTAAAGTATGTGGAAAAAGTGTGTGAGATCCCATCTGCAGTCAAAAGCTCTTAAAAATTGTAACGTGCAACAATTTATGTGAAATGCTGCAAAGTTAGGTGAAACATGCCCGCACGCACACACACGCACACACGCACGCACACGCGTACACACACACACACGCACGCACACGCACACGCACGCACACACACACAAAACGTCTTATATCATGTATCTGGACATGAGGAACTGCAAATGCACAAATACAATCCTCATCCTCGCAGCTGTGTTCTTAATGTTGATTACACAAGACACAAATGGGGTGGGGTGGTTGGATAAAAGCATCCTGCCTCCTCCACTATGATCCGGTAGCTTCATGGGAAAGTCCTTCATGCGGAGACTGAGTAGGAACGGCTGACCTGCGGTCCTCAATGAGCAATGGATCAATGGTTGGGGTCCAAGGAAGGCTCCAGCCCCAGGCCCTCTTGGCTCTTCTTTCCTGCATGCATCTCTGCAAGTGGCGCATCGCAGGGACGGCAGAGAGACAGCAGCCCAGGGACAACTGGAGTACTAGCCGAGCGCAGATAAAAAATTAAAACCGCTGCATGCTTGAGATGCTCGAGAGCTGTCGAGCGAAATGTAGATGAGAGCCCACTGGGCTGAAATGATCTTTATCTCATGTGATGTCTTGTTGGGAGGTGTTAAACCGCATCTCTTGTTCAGCAGGACAACAAAAGTATCCAAAAACTTAGAACTGAGTATTGCCCATGTGGACTCATCTGATACATCTGTCCCACTTTTCAGATCCCAGAGGAACTTAGTCTGAGCCAATGCGTGTATATATATATATATATATATATATATATAATTTTTTTTATTTGTTTTGTTTGATTTTTTTGTAAGAAGAAGAAAAGTGTCATGTTCCGTATTCAGCAGCAGGTGGCATGCGTTCACTTCTGCCGCCTGCACACCTGCTGCCTATTTGCCAGTGATTGCACCTGCTATATCTAGGCGCTCGGCGGTCGACCCATTGCTGGAGTATTACATGCCGTGCGACTGCTGTTGCCCATATTATACAAATTATTTTTCGATACCATTCGCGGTTAGTTACATTTTCGTCGTCCCAAGGGAATCTTTATATTATCGTGCGTGAACTAGTATTTGTGTTAACATACGTTCCTTGCCGTTTTCTGCAAGCGTTTTCTGTTGTCGTGTTTTCTTATTTCCTGGTTCTCGTTTTTTTTTTTACCAGCGTTTTCTGTTGTCGCGTTTTTTCGTTTCCTGGCTATCGTTCTTTGACCAGCGTTTTCTGTTGTTTATTAGGCGGGATTTTTGTTTGTAATAAATATTATTATTTTTACAAATTCCTTGTCGATGTCTGCTATTTTGGGGATCCGCTTTTTTTTCTCGTTTTCTCCGTTACGTACGAAGCAGTCCCCGTTTCCTGCTTCGTGCGTAACGTGACAAAAAGAGAGAGAAACAGAGAGAGAGATAGAGAAACAGACAGACAGACAGACAGACAGACAGACAGACAGACAGACAGACAGACAGACAGACAGACAGAGAGATTCATCATATATACAAAGTATATAGATGGATGGATGGATGGAATGGTTGTTCTGAATTATCCAGCTAAAGGACTTGGTGGGTCAAGTCACCCCAACGTGAGGAACCCCTTCCGTCAAGTGATTGATTTTATCATGGCTCCGGTTATGTTGTTCCTCTATTTCTGAGTAAATGACACTTTTCGACTTTTATTAAGACAAGATGCACTTTTCAAACGGTCTTCTGCGGAGCCGCACTCTTTACTGTGTAGCTTTGGGCAGCCTTTTACATCCCAACCCCACATTTTGTTCCCTCCTCTCTGATTTTCGTCAGCGTTATCGTCACTGTAATGTCACAGAGCTTTCTTTCAAAGCCGCAGCAATGATTTGGGCTCTCAGCAGGTGCCGCCCCGGCGTCTGTTCAATTATTAATGCAAGGGCCACATGGATGCATTACAGCCGCCGCAGCTATTAGATAAAAAGACGACGGCGTTTGACACGCTGCATATTTCCTCCCCGCCTTGCCGCGCACTCTTTTGTTTTATCCATCGCAGTGCTCATATATTATTTTTTTTTTTGCTTTTGTTATGTATGAAAATGTGAAAACAGCCATTCGCTCCTTCTCATTGTTGCTGAGTGGCTTTGACTGGCTCTCATCAAACTTCCTACCCCTCACCACAACCATCCGTCCAGTAAAAAAGGACGATGTGTTGATAAATAAACCTTTCCATCCTTTTGTTGGATTGTTTAGCCCGCAGTGAACTACGACTGAGTAGCGAAACAGCCAATGCACGACGCACCAAAGTTCACATATAAAATAAAAATAATTATTTGTTGTCGAAGAAAAAATATTGATATTTCATCTTGTGCTTGTTGAACACCTCCGCTTGACTCTTCCCCAAGTAGTCATAGATGTCATTACTCTCATTACAAGTAATACAAGTGTAGTGCATGTAGTTAGTTGTAATCTGTCACTATGGTCGAAAAGACGTGAGAGGCTTTACACGAACCTCATAGACAAAATGATGTGGAAGGGGAAAATCGGCACACATACAATATACCCCAACTGCTCTTCATCCTCCTCATTCCCTCCCCACTTCCTCGTTTGATTCTCATCTGTGGTACATGCCAACAAAACCTAATTGCGTCCTGTACTCTTTCCTCCCCACTGACGCCGCTCGCTTTTGTGCCACCAATTTTTTTGTGTGCTAATTAGGCACGCAAGTGCGGTGATTCGCTGCAGACAGGTGCTGCAGGGGTCACGCACACGCACACGTTGAGAGACAAAGAGGCGCTTGCAGCATTAAAAATAAATGGAGAGACGAGATTAACGAGAAAGGCAAGGCACGTTAATTTCTCGCTTCCATCTGTTATTACATAAGCGCTGCCAACAACGACATGTCTGTGGAAGGCGGGCAAAAAAGAACTGTAACTGAATAGCGGGCATGAGAAATACCACAGGGAGGCCAAAGAGGAGGAATCATACCAATGGAGAAAATTACAAAACGCATCAAAACTTTTCGCTGGTCTGAACATAACATTGCGTAACCTGTTTTTCATCACTTTCCGGAGCCACAAGACCAGGACTCTTGATGCATGTCAAAAAGATCCCAAAGACTGAATTTATGGAAACATATCTGCAAACTACGCAATATACTCAAAAGCTAAACAATGTAAAGTGGCTTCATGTCAGGACGAAACAATGCTAATTTGTGCAAACACCTTTGACTTTCGTTACCCTCGCAGCTAGCTTCTACTTGCCGAAGCAGATGCGTGAAGGGGGGAAAAAGTGAGCGTAAATCGGACACACATTTTGTTCAGCACTTGTAGAAGCAGCACGTCATACAGTACACTGTGTGTAGTGGGCGCATGCACACATCACCAAATGCAAATACCCCACTTCCCGCATGACAAAAACATCACCTAGCCAGTTGCCACTTGTTGAAGCTAATAATAACTTGTATGTCCAACATAATTCAATGCACCCTTTGGATTTTATATGTGGATGTACTTTAGGTGTTTAGGATCATTTTTCAGACACAATAATGTAATAATAATAGTAGCTATAATAACAGTGGCTGGATTAGCTTGAAAGTGGTTCTGAATCTTCACCAGGCCAAGCTGCTTCTGGTGTTTGTTCATCAATGTGATGTCACAATTCTGTAAATCAAATCAATTATGTCCTCTTCAAGTAAAATTCAGAAAGTTTCAGTGTTAATAAAATGAACGATTCACTCATTTTATATGCAAAATGATGGATTTTTCCTGCCCTAGGCTGCACACTCCAGCATTTTCACGTGTCTGCTGACCACAATTAATTGTGGGTGTTCCATTAAACTGTTTGCTAACCATTTGTCTTGAATGTTGCACCTGCACTTCAGTGGGTGAACTCCTGAGACCGAATTGCAATTAAGCAGCTCTGAGAACGCTCCAAAAAGCAGGACAGGAGTTGGGTAAACACCTTTTTCGCGCTCAAGGTAACAAGCGGGTAGTGACAGTGAGAAACCTCGCAGGGAGCAATTTCCTATTTATCTGTCTTCTGATCTGACCTCTTTTGACAAGGGCTCATTACCGAACTCGTCTTGCTTTGACAATCATGGCCCATTATGAGCATAAGGCAGGCTGGAGGTGCTAGATAGGTGAGGTAAAAAAAACATACACACACACGGCGGTGGGCTTTAAGTGCCTGATAAACAGCGTTGAGATTCTTGTGGTTTTTGCCCTTCAGGGCTGCATCCTACTGGAGTTCACAAACTCATCAGCATGTGTTCTTTGGCTACGCTGTGACTTGATCTGTTGAAAGCTTGTCTTCCACTGTGGCCTGTCTGTACCATTATTAGCCAGCCTTGTAGTCACTGGACAGTCTCTGTGAATTTGAAACTGGGCCTTCAATTGGGATTTGACAAATTTAATCCATCTCAAAAAAGGATAACAACCGTCACGGCTCAACAATTTTTCTGTGTTTGGTTATTTGACGTTCACAAACAATAGCATTTTCAATCAACAACAAGTGGTAGATGAAGAGAAGTGGCCACCACCTGAGACCGTTAACTACGGGTTGATTTTTTGCATCTTAATTCATAGTCGCAAGATTAATCAGAATGCCGTGGTGATACTCGCAATCTACTGCAAAGAAAATGTTTGATTTGACTTCCCCTTTAAAACCAGCACTATTTTGTCACAATGATACAATACAAAAATACAGCACACAAATGTGCAATATACATAATCTAGAACAGTTCAGATTCAATACTTAACGATAATAACCGAATATAAATATCCATGCATCCTTTAAATAAAATACATCATGCTCACCAGAGATGCTAGCTAATTATGTTGTGCAGATTGTTACAAATGTTTTGTTTTGGTTGGTTTCTTTTTTCTTTGGCAAAAGTTCTGCTCCAACCAACTAATCAGAGGATGGAAAACTGCTGAGATCAACATTGGTGAATTAATTAATAATTGGTGAAAAAAAAAACCATCCCGTTGCTAAAATAGTTGAGATCTGAGCAGCTAACATTGACACTGCTGTAATGTCATTGGACATAAATATAATCTTCACTTCTTTTATACAGAGTGTGGATGTTCTACCAGTGCCTGCGTGGGTTTCCTTTGGGTACTCCGGTTTCCACTCACATTGCAAAAATATGCATGGCAGGTTCATGGAACACTCTAAATCAGGGGTGTCAAACTAATTTTTGTCGTGGGCCACATTGTAGTTACAGTTTCCCTACCACTGTAGTTTTAAAATCAGAAGTCAAAAATAATCACCGTCATTGTGGATTACATATGACAATTTGAAATTTTGGTTCAGACTTTAGCAAGCATCATGGAACTTGACATGCTTGATTTGCTCTCACGGAACACATAAAATGATGTGGTGGGCCAGATCTGGCCCCTGGGCCTTGACTTTGACACCGGTGCTCTAAATTGTCCCTACGTGTGAGAGTGAATGGTTGTCGGTCTATGTGTGCCCTGAAATTCGCTGGCAACCAGTTCCGGGTGTACCCCGCCTATTGCCCAAAGACAGTTGGGATAGGATCCCGCATGCCCGCGACCCTCGTGAGGATAAGCAGATTTAAAAATTGATGTGTCACATTGCATGGTGGTGGTGGACCCCAAAAAGCAGGCAGGAGAGAGGAGCAGGGTGTATATGAAGATGTGTATTGATAAAACACAGAAAACTAAATCCTAAGCAAACAAAGTCCAAAGTAGCAAACAAAATCATGACTGAAGGTAAAACATAGCAGCAACCAAAACATGACTCAAACAAACATGACAGTAGCAAAAACAACAATGACCCGACACCGAGTGTTCGGGCAGGAGTCCTTTTATAGGCCTGATTACCTATGACCAACAGGTGTGCAACTGCCAGGGGAGCCCTACAGTGCCACCTGTTGGTCCCTAAACCGAATCGTGACAGGATGGACTTATACTATACAAAGAAAGGTTATTTTGACCCTGCTAAAGTCCACAAGATAATCAAAATGAATTTGTTTATTTTAGTTATAAGTACACTAAAGGTATGCTCCTGTCGACCTCATGAAACCCAACAACAATCCTTATAGCCACCAACCAACCAGTGTCATTTATTTATCCATTTATTTATAAGGTCACCATATGTAATGGAGGCCAACTACAGGCCAAGCTAACTTGGTATTGTACTTTGACAATCATTTGTGGAATGTCAGAACTGGGGGGATTCAAATCCTCAGCAGGTTTCTGCTTGATGTGCAGCACGAGCCATGTTTTGCAGCTTGTTCTGCTTTATGCTAGCTCACACACGCTATGACGCCAGCAGTGCGCATTGTCATGCTCGCTGCCTCCCATGTATTATTCACAGCCGCATTAAAATACAGCAAAGGCATACTGGTATGTTAAGGTGCCGTCACAACAGTTGAAAGTGTCTCTCGCAGTGCTTTCCTATGGTTCCACAGCAGTGCAGCTGCCTAAATGAGAAGGATTAAGATCAGAAGCAGCCCGGATTAGGGCGGCGGGCATGGACATGGAACGCATTCAAGCACAGCATCTTTTTAAGAGCGGAGACGTGGGCAAAGACAAGGCAGCGGTGCACAGAGAGTTGCTCGAAAAAGCACAGGGACAAGTGCGGAGCAACATCCCAAAGAGAGGAAGGCAGGCTTGTTTTAACCTTGGAAAACAAATTTATAATTCAGGGCAAATATGAGAATAATTAATTCCAAACTGTCACCACCATAAAACCACATTTACAATTTAAATTTTAAAATGTATTCCATGAAATTGTATTCATTGAGTCCACATGGCCTATTCTGTCCTTTTTGTAGCATTTGTATTGGCACTGCTTCCAGTATATGGAGGGGAAATTTAGGTGGGTTATTTTTCTATTTAGGTCAGAGTTCAGAACGCGACTTCTATCAAAGCCAATCATCATAGATTTGTAAACGAGTGAGCGACAGCCAGTGGGAGCGAGCGAGCGACAGGCAGAGGTCGTCTGGGGCTCCCGATTGTTTGGGGCTCCGGCGGCGGCTGACACATTGGTTCCGCGCCGGTGGCCGGGCGTTCACGCCTGGGGCGCCAGCGGCTGTCGACCCATCGGTCGGACGTGGGCAGCGGGGTCCACCCCAGAAAACCAACCGGCCGGTCGGTTAGCCAGGCGGCGGCGGCGGCGGATGCATGGCACGCTCGACCACCGAGCGTCCCATGCCGGAGCTACCACCACTTGAGGCCAGCCTGCTGAACGGTTAATCCGGCAGCAGCGACGGAAAAGTTCGAACACCGCGGCGGTGCCGTCAGGGGAGGCCACAGGCCCACAGCTACGTCACCAACTTCCGGGTTGGCAGAAAGACCACAACACACCTCATCAACCAGCTGACAGCCGGCTAGCAAAGAAACCCGAAAAATGCCGCCCAAACGGGGACAAGATATTAAACAGGACGAAGAATTGGTGACCCTTACGCAAGTCAACGAACTACTCGCGCAACAAAAAGAACTGTTCACTCATTCAGCAACAACAGGATCACTGAAAACAACTCTTAATTTTACCCAAAAGGAGGTCGATTACATTAAAAAACAACAAACGAATGGAACTGACCATTGCAGAACCATGCAAACCGAAATCTATAAAGTATGTGACAGTATGCTGGTTTTAACGGACAAGATAGACTACTGAGAGGGACAATCTAAAAGAAATAACTTGATAATCGATGGAATTGAAGAAATGCAAGGAGAAACGTGGACCGAAACGGAGCAAAAAGTGCAGAAAATCTTCAAGGAGCAACTGCAATTAAAGGAGACAATCGAGGTAGAAAGAGCCCACCGCACGGGGAGACACGAATCGGGAAGACCTCGACCAAGGCCAGTCGTGGTGAAGTTTGAAAAATATAAGGACAAAGCAATGATACTACAGAGAGCAAAATACTTAAATGTACCAAAATCTACATTAATGAAGATTACACAGATATTGTACGTCAAAAAAGAAAAGAACTGCTTCCAAAACTAAAAGCGGCACGTGAAAGAGAGGAAATTGCCTACTTGAGGCACGACAAACTCATCGTCCTCCCCCGCACCAGTACTCCAATTCAACGGGCTCGACTTTAACATGCTGAGAGCTGATTACCACCAGACAAAACTTGGACTAAATAGAGATAGGAAACAAACAACACAAACATGGACTTTAAAATCTTTGATTACGCTGAACACAAGACATTCGACCCAGAGAACAACTTGGACCCAGACAATAATTTCTTCAACCATAATCATAGCATCACAAACTCAGAGTATTACACTGATGAACAATTCAACACAAATGTAGTACTGAAAAATACATTTTCAGTGATACGTATAAATAGTAGAAGTCTTTATAAAAATTCCACCAAAATCAAACAATATTTGACAACATTTAATAAATTTACAATAATTGCCATATCAGAAATTTGGCTTGATGATGAAAAAACAAGTGAAATGAAAATTGATGGATATGAAATGTATGCAACTCATAGGGAAGACAAAAAAGGAGGGGGAGTTGCAATATATGTAGATAAAACACTGAAATGCAGCAAACTTGAGAGCCTGACAAACACAACCGAGAATCTAATGGAATGCCTGAGTCTTGAAATACACATTAAAAATGCATCAAATGTTATTATAAGCTGCGTTTATAGGACACCAGGATCTTGTCTAGACACATTTAAAATAAAATAAAAATGACAGATATGCTGAGTTGTTCTAATGACAAGAAAACACGAATAATATGTGGCGACTTTAATATAAACTTATTAAACCCAAATAGACAGAAAAAAAACCAACAGAATTTCATAAATACAATGTATAGCAACGGTCTTTTCCCAGTCATTCTGAGACCTAGCAGAATAACAGTTGATACGGCCACATTGATAGATAATATATTTATAAATAAGATTGAACATAAAAAGGAAAGTGGACTCCTCATAACTGATATAAGTGACCATCTACCGGTCTTTGCAGTCCTATACAATTACTATAGAAAAACTACACCAATTACCCACACATCAGAAATAAGACTCAGAACCCAACATTCCATCTCAGCTTTCAAGCTCGACCTAGACAAGCAAAATTGGTCTGAGGTCTATACAAACGACGACCCAAATACTGCGTTTGATGCATTTCAGTCAATCATAACCTCCTTATACGAAAAACATTTCCCAGTAATTAAAGTCACCAGAAAGTCAAATGAACAAAGTAAGCCATGGATAACAAAAGGCATAGAAAATGCATGTAAAAAGAAAAACAATCTATACAAATCGTTTCTAAAATTCAGAACTAAAGGACCTGAAACAAAATATAAGATGTATAAAAATAAATTAGAAAACATTATAAGAACTAGCAAGAGAGACCATTTTCATGCATTATTAGAACAAAACAAAAGCAACACACAAGAAATTTGGAAAATCTTAAATCATGTAATTAGAAATAACTAAGAAAGTAGATTATCCGTAGTATTTTATGAAAGACAAAAATACCATTATTGAGGAAACTGCTGTGAATTAAAATGAAATATTAAATATTGTAAAAACATGTCTATATAAAATATAGTAAGACAACCGTTTGTTCTTGTTTGGGATTTGATCAACTTATCAATTGTATTCAAGAAATGATAATTATAATGAATATCAGAAAATTGAAATACAAAAGGAGAAAGAATAACTATATATATATATATATATATATATATATATATATATATATATATATATATATATATATATATATACACACACAAACCAAAAGGTGTATAAATAGTATAGTATAAATAACGGTAAAAGCATTTGATGATATGCACATTTTTCTTTTCTTCTTTGTTTTGAAAAATGATCAAATCAAATTGCTACAAAATAAGGGGTAGGACTGGATAAGTTACGTACTTCTTCCTACTCCTTTGAGCATACAACTCTGATGATATGTGTTTTCTTCTTTGATCTACTTTCTAATTTTCCTTACAAACTTTTAGTTTGACTTTTGTCAACCTGTTATTGTGTATACTATATATTCTCAATAAACAATAAACAAACAAACAAATTTAGGGGTGGAGGGGGAGGGGGGGTTCAATCAGAATAAGCATATATGTGTTGCCATGTCAATGTCACTGTGCCAGGATATTCTGAATCAGTAGTAATGTCCCATGTTTTTTTTTAAACAGAGTTGAAACCCTTTTTTGAAATTGACAACTATTACTCGGGTATTGATGAATGAATGAATGGAGGGCTACAAGTTTCAAACACTCTTCTGAATTAACACATTTCAAGGCTGCACGGTGTTGGAGAGGTGAGTGCAGGGTTCGATTTCCAATGCCTGTGTGGGTTTTGTCTGGATACTCCGGTTTCCTCCCACATTCCAAAAACATGCATGCCAGGTTGGTAGACCACTCAAAATTGTCCCTAGGTGTGATTGCTCGGGCGAATGGTTGTTTGTCTAAGTGTGCCCTGCGATTGGCTGGCACCACTTCAGGGTGTACCCTGGCTACTGCCTGAAGACAGCTGGGATAGGCTTCAGCACGCCCGCGGCGCCTGTGCGGGTAAGCGGATTACAAAATGAATGCATGAATGATTTCTTTCGGCAAGTGATGTTTTCAAACGATCACATCCACAACATTCGGAAATCACAATGTCCCACCATTGTTGAGCTATTTTTAGAAGAGTCCCATGGGGCTGAATAATATGGTCCTCGGGGGCGACCTGGTACTGGCTGGAAGATGTTGGTGATCCCTGCTTTAGCTAATCAGATTTGAAATTCATTCTCCCTGGTCAAGCTTGTCCAGCTCAGTGGCCCTCGATGACATCATCATCCTTTGACTGCTTCTGACAATTTTTTGTTGTGATCTATTAAAAAAAAAATTGTGACTGGCTCAGTTGTGTGCTGCTGTTTTATAGCATTTTTTGTCTTGTACCGATCGTTTTTCTAATTACAGTGTGATAGTGGTATTAAAAGATGGATTAAGTCAGGTAAGGCCCCTCCGAAGTCCCATTCTATTATGTTGGCAACACGATGGAGGCTAAAGATATCTGCAACTGAAGTGGACGCAGTGAAAATCATTCAGTCTGAATGGATCAACCTGCCTGATTCCAAAAATATGCCCTCTCACCCCCCAACCCTCCTCTCCTTTGTGCCATCACAAGCTGGAGGGCTCGATCATGTCAGCTCGGTCACATCAAATGGACTGTGACACCGCTGCCCACCACCGGTGACTGATGCCTTTTTCCCTTCCCTAGTCAGGCTGGATGGTGCAGCCGGTCAATGGGCCTAATTGGAACGACAGGTGACACACATGTGGAAACCAAAAGATGATGGGAGCGACAACTTGAATCATATGACCTGTGCCTCACATTCACACCGCCCACAGACTTCACCTTCAACTATATCATTAACCGACAAACATTTGCCTCTTGTTTTCGTCATCGGGTAAAAAGTATGCTATTACTATACTAGACCATTCGTTCTTTTCATTAATATTTATCAAATAAAATGTATTTCAACAGCTAAATGATGTCATCTGATAGGAAACATTTAACAAATAGATCCCGGTAAATAATTAAATAAATACCATTCCAAGGTGTTGAGGCTTTAATGAAACCAATTCTACCCAATTTATTTGAATCAATCAAGGTAAATGAGGAATTAAAAATAAAGACTTTTCACTGCTTTCAAAAGTGACCACAGTAGATCCAAAACGCACACGTTGATGTAGAGATGAAAAATCTGGTCCCGTTAGGAAGGTTGATTACAGTTGCATTAACATAGCTAATGTGGTGAATTAAAAACAAGTGTGAGTGTCACATTTCACAGTCATAAAAGTTCACCAGCTAAATATTTGGGCTAACAAACTTTTTTAGAGCCTTTGTCATCAAGTGTTCTGGTAGGTGGATCATTAGTGAAGTACATGTAAAGTCTGTCAGATCCTCCTCGTTGTTTATTCGCGGGGGTCTGAACTGTCGCCTCCAAAAGGAGCCCACAGACTGGAGAGTGGGATGCAGTGCCCGTGGGAGACAGGATACAGTTCTATTTGTCAAAGTGTTCTGTCTGATATACTCGAGTGTTTCTTGTTTGGCTGCTGAGAAAAGCCACATGAGTACTCACTCTGTTTTCGCCATCACTGTGTCTGCGGAGCGACGGGCTTTACTTTTTCCCTCGTCGCTCTCATATGCCACTGAACATTGACAGGCCAGTCAACCTTGATGTCAGGCTGCCATGGCTTTTTAAGAGAGGAACCAAAGGGGTCTCTGGTGTAGTGGTTAGCCATCGGGGCCGCTCTGTTTGCAGCAAATAGACCTCGTCCCTGCCCTACAACAGCACCAGGGAAAATTCCGACTGTTCTCTCTCGAGCAGTAATGAGATCATCAGTGTATCAGTGTCACAGTTTTTGTGCCGCGTGACTGTGTTTGGTTCCTGCACTTTGCTTTGGAACTTTGTACTGGTAGTGGCATGGTACATGCTGATGCCTGTCATACAGACAGCATAACTTTGGTTCCCGGCCAGTGCCTCCATACTGTACCTACTGAGGGATAAATAAATAGAAAATGTGTTGCACCGAGATGGGAAGTCTTGACTGACTTAAGAGGGTCCCCAGTAACAAACTGTCACTCGGTGATTTTTTTTTCTTTTTGTTGTGAGACAAAACTTATTTACAAAAACATTTTTGTCTTTTTTTGGGGGCGGGTGGTGGGGTGGGGAGTTCTAAAAGGCTAAAAGATCAAAGTTCTAATAGGGATTAATGGCATTACTACCTGGGTAAATTGATTGGCTACATGAGTAACTGAGTGATCACGGATTGGGTTAAATTTGTACAGTCGGTCAAGGTACCACTGTATTTTGCCACGTAATGAAAGTTGATTCTGCCCTTGAAACAAAAACTGTGGTTCAACATCTGTGTGACCTCTGGCAGCAGCTGGCAATTTGGCATCATGGCGCTCACCTCCTTTGATAGGCTCCCATTGCATCCTTTTTTTTTGTTGCTCGACTTCCTATGGGAAGTGCAGCAGGCATTGACCCACACAAGGCCCAAGGTGAGGAGTAACAATTGAGGAGCAGTCCTGACTTGTGACAGGATCTTCCGGGGGGATGTACTGTAAGTGTTTCATAGTTCCGATGATTTTGCATGTCTATCAGGAACAGAGGACAGGGGACAAAAATACAAGATTCCGTAGCTGCAATATCAAACTGGCAGCTTGTGTACAGTATGTGGATGTGTCCTTGACAAATGTCATTTGTTTGCAGATCCTGTTCAAAATGAAGGAATTTTCACTGTCACCATCACTTAATTCACATGAATTCAACCAAACTGCAAATAACGTATGACCTAGCAATTTGATCTCGTCACTTTAATTTTTCTGTGAACAGGCTCGATCATAGGTGCTTTCCGCAAGTGACGCCAATCATAGCAGTCTGCTGCATGATCTTAATACACTTCTTGGTTTATGTGAATTATAGTCGAGGCATGCGTAACTTGTATTTTTCATATTTTACAAGCAATACAATTTGCTAAAGACCGTGTCAAAAACTTTGGTGATGTCCTACACGAGAGAGAAGGTAAACCCATCAACCAGAGGTGGGCACTGCATTTTGCAAAGGGGCCATATGAAAAACTGAAACCCCAACGCCCTGCTGATCATCTCTGGGGACTTCAACCATGTCTCTATGTCGTCCTCCCTTTCAACCTTCACGCAATATGTAACCTGTGCCACTAGAGACAATATTTTGGACTTGTTTCATGCCAATACCAAGGAGTCATATAAACCCCTCCCCTTCCTCCCTCTTGGAAGAGCAGACCACAACTTGGTATTTCTTGAGCCTGTGTACAAACCCCTGGTGCACAGGCAGCCAACTGTGACCAGAATGGTCAAGAAATGGTCATCGGAAGCTGAAGATGCTCTACGGGACTGCTTCGAGACAACCAGGTGGGAACTCTTCAGCGAGGTTCATGGGAAGGACATTAATGCACTCACTGACACCATCATGGACTACATAAACTTCTGTGAGGAGAACACCGTACCCACCAGAACTGTGCAGTGTTTTTCCAACAACAAACCATGGATTAATCCCGACATAAAGGCCCTCCTGACGGAGAAGAAGAGAGCTTTTATGTCAAGAAACCTGAAAGAAGGAAAGGAAAGAAGGAGAGATGCCGACGCTCGTTCCTACCGACTGCTGTCAGGCTGCTAAATAAAAATAACAACAACAATAATAATAATAATAATAATAATAATAATGAAATGATGTGAAAAACAATTGTAATTAGCACTGCGATTTATCCTTTTTGTATTTATATTGCACTTAATTGAACGGTGTTTGTTTGTTTTTTCTTCTTTCTACTCACATCCTTGCTGCTGGAGGCTGTAAATTTCCCCAGTGTGGGACAAATAAAGGATATCTTACTTATGCTGAGCACACATCATATCATATCCTCAACTTTGTATATATTAGTTTTAATGTAGTTAGAAAAATCATATTGCCTTGTTTCAATAAAATGCTATTGCATGGATAAGGTATGTATTTGCATTTTAATTAAGGACAGTTATCGAATTATACGCAGTCATTGAAGAAATGGAGAAAAAAGAAAACAATGTTAAAACATCATCTTGAATCACAACATAAGCTCTTAAAAATTGTAACATGTGCAACAATTTATGTGAAGTGCTGCAAAATTAGGTGAAACATGCCCACACACACGCACACACACACACACACACACACACACACACACACACACACACGCACACACACACACACACACTCACACAAAGCTTGTGAAATCCTAGAGGGGCTCCTAAATGTTTGGCCTTCCAGTTAGTTTGTGTTACAGTGCTTGGTCCTACTCCGTCGAGGGCTCTTCTTGCAGGCAAGTCTGCTTGTTTTCCACTTCTGGGAATTCACTGACTGCACTTTCATTGTTTGACAGTCTTTTCCTGCTTTTCTGTCGTGGCTGCAAAAGGTGTTTTTCTTTTTTTTTCTTTTTTAAGGCATTAATACGCTTCCACTCGCCTGCTTCCCCAGGGCACAACCTCATTACAGCTTCAAGGCAGAAAAAAAATCAACCAACTGGCAGCTTTTCTCTAGCTCAAACTCTTGACCAGCTGTTGTCAGGCTGTGTGGCGGTGCAGCTGGTGTGCACTAGGGGGCAGCACGATCTACATCAGTATGGCCTTTCTACATTTGTCTTCCTGTGCACGCACATGGTTTCTGGTATTTATCTATATTTGTAGCAGAAATGTCAATAGAAGTGTCAGATCCCTCGTATGGAGCCAACAAACAGCATTGATGAACTGCTTATTTAGCTGCAAAGATGATTTCTAGTGATGCAGTACATAAGCCTTAAAATATACACGCAGAATATACTTGGGCAAAAATATGAATTAATGGAGGAGCTAATGGACGGCGTGACAGCATTTCAGTAAAGCTAATAAAAATTGATTTTCCCTACGCAGACATCCCCGTGCTCCACATGTGTAATGAATCTGCCGAGCGCTCATCAAAAACAAAAATTGGAGAAGTAAATCTGCTTGTAGGTCTCGCCCTCATCTGCCTGGGTTTTGTCCTGCAGGCAGTGATCTGGCCAGAGCTTGCTGCGAGATGTCTCTTAATAAACTGACCCCCCCCCCAACCCCACCCCCTACATTAATAAAAGTTTTGCCACAAATATTTAATCCTCAATGTGACTGACAATGTTGTCAGACCTCCGGACAGCTTTTACGCTATGATTACAAGCGTTCCTCCGTCCGTGGTACTTTGGATTATTCAAGATTATGTTGTAATCCTTTTAATCCTCACTGCATTAAGATTTCAGTCAAAATACGGAAACAGTAAAGAAGCACTCAAAAGCAATAAGGTCTTAAGCGGGCGGCGCCTTCATTTCCTCCCTTCTCCTCCTTATTTACTCTCCACGTTGTCAATATGAAGTGTTGCGCATTCATAATGCGATGCCTCACCTCTGGGTTCCCATAGTTGCTTGAAATGCAAACGCTTGAATGCTCTGTTATAAAGTACATCTAAACATTTAGATTGGGGGGGTGTGTGGGGGTGGGGGCAAAGGGCTTATAACATTCTTCAGTCACTGCACCCATAGTCCTGCTCTCTCAAGGTTGAAACAGGAAGACCAAATGAGAAAGAGGTCATGTGAGTGTGTTGTATGTCTCAACTTTTAACATTTTAAATTGTTAAGTATATAAGAAATGAACCAACTTTAACAGCGACCCAAAACATGAAGGTAAACGCAAGTTTTCATCACAGCCTCTTTCAGTTGTTTCTGATGGGGCGGGGGTGGGGGGGAATACTCCTTTCAATTTCTTATTCAACAGGACAAATACTAAAAGGCTACATTGTTGTTGAAGCCTGCATGCTGACTTTGGTGCTTGTTCCCTCTTAAAAGAACCTCTTTTGTTGTTTTGTCTGAGTGAAATTTCTTTAAATTGGCAGACAAATTATTTCTCGGCCCTTGCCATCTTATGTTACATCAACAGTGAAGATTAGTGAGCGCGTCCCGGAAGCGGCAACGCAAGCTACGACATTAGCGCTACTGTGAAACCACAAATGAGCTTTTTATGTTTAGGATCTTGAGCACTTTCTTTCTCCAAGCGTCTGGCTTTCCCTCACTTTGGTAAAGGTTCATTTTCGTATCAGCAGTTCACAGCTTTTTATCTGAAGTGTATTGAGGCACATCTCTGGATGTTATTTTTCTCGCTAATGACCAATTTGCATCGTCCCTGACTCAGTAGCTTCTGTACTTGGTGTTCTTCTGTAAGCCGGAGCTAGTGATACTGTCACTAGCAATTGCTCTGGATCTTTCTTTTAAGCTCTCAAAATGTTTCTGTCATCAAATCCTGGTGTTCTCCTTGTCCAATGGGCATCTATGGTTTATTTCTACTGTGCAACACTGGCTGTGGGCAATGTGCATCGCTGAAAGGCTCTGATTGATCTGACCTGATTTCAGCCTCTTTGATTTTTTTCACCCATAGACAACGCTACGGTTTTTGTGTCGGTTACACCTCACTCTGAAACAGTGTGTGGACAGTTTCTGCGCTATGTAGTGTTCACATTAGGACACACCTGTGACACATCTTTCAGTCAGCTGTTCGAATAATTTTGCTCTAATGAAAAATGGGTTCGATCATACAAAAAGGTGCTACTCTCAAGGTTGTGTAGCAGATCTACATGCAAGCATTGTATCTGGAAATTAATCAGTTGGTTTTGCATAGTCAACAGTTTTGAAGTCAATCCCAATGTCCACAGGAAAAATGAAGGAATTGTCCTCACCGTGCCAGTACTTTTTGATTGCATTTTATTGTGCACAACTAGATGAATACATTGGTCAACATTTACATTTTTTCTTTTTCTAAGATACAAGTAAACCTTTCTAGATTTCTTTCTTTGCGCTGATTGTGAATCTGTCGTCCTTTTTCTCGAGCACATCAAGTTTTCATGATATGAAATATTGAATCTCTACCCAAATCCAGTTCAGTTGTATTTAACTTTTATGTGTGATGCACATTCATTCCATCTTTAGCAACTGTTTGGTTTAAAACCTTAAGGTACAGATTTGATTTATGTGCAAAACGTCGAATCATAATTCTAGTACAATTTTTATGTGTACCTTAAAGTGTTCATAATCAAACTGCGTAAATATGCCGTTTTATCATGCAATATGAAATACATGCTTTTGGAAGAAACCCCTGCCTCGCCAGTGTATTTTAATGTTGGTCATGATTGTGGAACTTTAAGAAGTTCATATATTTTTAGGTGGTGCTTGGTGTGAAATGTTTAAGAATTTATGGATCTGTAAGAGGATGAATAGAGCTACAATAATGTTATCTGGTCCTCCCACTATCTCCTCCTGTGATGGACCCTTCCCAGCTCCTTAGCTGCTGAGGCAAAATTGCCTCTTTCATGTATTCTGACATGTTTTCACCACTATGAAAGACCTCGGAGGCTCGAGAGCAGCAGAACCAGATCAGGTCTGAGGAAGATTTTAACAGCATCATCTTTGATTTGCTGGCCGGCGATGTAGTGATCCAAAGCAGCCACAGACACAAACCAGCCGTGCCTCCTGGTGATGCTCTGTTTTTCTGCTTGATACTTCTCTTGTTTCCTTCGGGCAGTTAAAAATGCCGGGAGGTGAAAGGAGACACGGCTGCTTGCCTGGCGCCGTGCGTCTCAACTTCAAACCTTATAAGATCTCCAACGCGCCTCAGAGTCAGACTTGAAACCAGCAGCGGGGTGATCCTGAGCTGAGAGGATTTGAAGTGCTACGGGCCGGACGCACGTCTCTCTGTGTGCGTGTCCACGTTGGCGAGGTTGCTTTCACAGGCTGCACTATTTTACATTCATTACATGCTCAGTGAGGATGTCTTGTTACATGAGGTACATGAGGTAAAATGCATCCAAAGGAGATGGAAAACAGGCGGCAATTTACGTTTCAACAAATAAATTGATTAAAAAATATACTTGGTGAAAATGTGGACATAATATGGACTTTTAGCAGGCTGGCCTACCAAAAATTGGATCCAATGGAAAATGTTTTACACAAAGGTTGTGGGTTCAGGTACCTACGCACTTTTTTTTCCTTTACAAATATAATGAAAAATACTTCACTATAAAAACACAACTTTTCATTTTGAGGGGGCCAAAACAGTCCTTTGAGTTGGAACAACTTTAAAGTACAAAGTATTGAAATTTATAGCAACAATGTTCATCAAGAAAACTAGCAAATGTGTGCTCACCCTCAAAGATAATTACTGAGTTCCAGACAATATGAAGGACAAATTTGTTGTTGAATGAGAAAAAGGCCATTTTCACAACTTTATAAAAGGTTGCTGCCTTGAAATTTTAAGTTCACCCAACTTTGTCTTTTTTTAAAGCATACTGAATGGACAAGAAGACTTCTAAAAGTATATTTCCTTCCAAAAACACATCAGAACTTTTCACTGGGGCACACAGTATGAGTTTACCCGGAGCACTGTTGGGGCTTCCAACCTCTGAAACTTGTGACTTGTTACTTGAGGTTTTGAGATTTGTGTTCTCTCATGGCCTTTTTGACTTGGCGAGAGAGGCGACGTGCCAAGGCAGCATGGCAGGTTGTTTGGTTGTAAAAGTAGGTCGCAGTTTGCTTTCAGGACATGGTGCCGCCCTCCTGACCCTGGCTTCGATCCCGCTCGCAGAACCCTTCAGCGCCAACAAGCACATGTTCCTCCCTGACGCTGGCTGCCTGTAGGACAATGTCGCCCCGCAGACCCTTGCAAACACTGACAAGTCAAAGCTCCTCCGCTGCAGCATCTGTGACGCCGCCGCTACCGCTCTGCACGCTTTGAGGCTGAACAGGTCTGAGATGGTCGCAATGAGATGATGGCCTTTAGACTCGAAAATAATGAGATCAGCTAGGCTGAAACGTGTGTCCCCCTGGCAAAGTACTTCATGTACTACTAGTTTCTTGTTTACTTGACCTAAGCAATTAATTTTAGTATTAATGCTTTGACGTGCATTTGTCTAAAATGTTTTGTTTTATTTTTCAGTATGTGTTTCAACGAATTGTACCTGCCTGTGCTGTTGACTGCACATATTGTAATTGCTAGGCTCCAGCACATGCGGTCGCGATTCTAGCAACAATAAGCGGTGCAGAAGATGATTGAATGGATTTAATTTTCCCTTTTTTGTTTTGTTTGGTTTTTTGCATGTTCTTCTTTTTTCTCTTTTAATATGTGGTTTAGGTTAAGACTGGCAAAAAGAAACAATGCAAATAGGTGACCACATGCATTTTTTAAATCTTGCAGCATACAAGTTTTATTCATTTGCATGCGAGTCTGGTGAGCTATTCCTGCCTTCAATGAAGCTCAAAACCAAACCAATAATAAAACACAGCATTTTCATTTTTTTACCATCATATGTGAAACAAACTAATGAGACATTGAAGGAAAGAACAAAGGCAATCATTTGGAGCGGTAGACTGATTTGTACAACAGAGTATGTGGATTTCCTTTACGCCTCAAAACCCAAGAGTCCACACATCCAAACACTGAGCATTTGTGGCCGCAAACATTTTTATTGTGTGCTGCAGCAAATCTGGGCTCTAATAAACAGAAAGATTTAACGAAATAGTGATGACTATTTTCAGGGGTGCATTAAATTTAGTGGAGTATTTGTGGTCTACTTTGTGCGGGGAATAGAAGATGGGTGAGTTGTTTTTTCAGTGGTAATTTGTGTTGTGCGTGTTTTCCTGCTTGTATCTTATGAGTAAGTAATGAGTGAGTAAAGAAACAAAAATTGAAAAAGAAAAAAAGAAAAGGGGTCTTTTGCCCGTTGCGGCTTGTGTTGATGGAATTGGTTGCTCCGAGACACAAAGTCTCTGTGATTGCGCCGAAGAACATGAGGACTTTCTGTCCAGTTTCAATTAAACAAATGAGAGAACAATTTGAGAGCAAAGAGTCAATCCTGATTAATCTCTCTCTAAAGAAAATCAGTGATTGCGGTCAATGAGGTTTTAAGCCCGCAGTGTGTGGTCGTCGACATTGTGGGGTAGCATTCAGCAGCAGTTTCACTAGATAATTCAGTTCCTCAGACGTAGATGCGAAATGATCGCCATCCGTTTTCACCATGAGGGCTTCTTTGGGAAAACAGATACTGTACACACACAAAAATGGAGCCAAATGTATAATTAATAAGGATGCACTTGTATCAGTACCTATACAATACATCTTTACTCATACTCAAACTTATAAAAAGGTTCAGATGCCACAATATGGACACTACTTCACCACCCTGACATATACCTTCGGGTAGGAGCCATGTCAGCCATGTGAAGGTATTTTAAGGTAAACCTCGACAACACTTTTGGCTGACTGCCAATTAGACTTTGCAAAGTTGAACAGGCCAGGTGGGAAACCGCAGTGAAGGACATGGCACGTCACCTGCCTGGTTTTCCACAGCTACCTGGCAGATCTGGCCAGTCACATACATGATTTACATCAGGGGTGCCCAAACTTTTTGGACCGAAGATCTACTTTTCGATAAACTAATCTCACGGGGTCTACCCTTACCGACGCGCACACGCGCGCACACGCACGCGCACGCACACACGTACACGTACAAGCACATGTATACGCACACGCACACGCACACCTACACGCACACACACACACACACACACACACACACACACACACACACACACACGCCATGATGAGAAACAGCCTGAAACTGAGGCATGCGAGGCACTTTTGCAGCCTGTTAACTATCGTAGCTCACACGTACCGTTTTAAAGTGCTTCCCTGGGCCCTCCTAGATTCCTATTCTTTGCCCGTGCCCTCGGTGAATTGTACACGAAGCAAACTCTGAATGAGAATAATGTCGACAAAAGAGAGCGCAACAGCTCTGATCACAAGCTGCAATTACAGACTGCTGAGCGCTAACAACTTCCGGTGACGTCATCACGCGCCACCTAAATTCAAGATTTAACTGTTTTATTTTCTTTTTTAAATATTTATTTTGTGAAAAGGAGACTGATGGGATAATTATGGTGCAGCGTACATGAACACAAAAAAGGACACACGTACAAAGACACACAAATGGTTGTTTTTTTTTTCTCCTTGACACTCTTCGGATCTACTTGGGACCTGTTTTAGATCTACCGGTAGAACAGGATCGACGTGATGGGCACCCCTGATTTACATCATTTCAAAGATTAAGCCATGCAAGTACACATGGACCTGTGCAGTGAAACCACAAACAGCTCATTATTTAATGGTTCCTTTGAGCACTGCTCTAACTGTGAAATCACTTCATTAAAAAAAAAAAATCCAACATGAAGAGAAGTGATGACAAGCTAATGTTTCTCTTCAATTGTCCTGACGATTTTTTTATAACTAAAATGTCTTGTTACGGGCTACATTTAAAAGGAATGTGAAGCAAACATGCAGTCGGGTGTTAAAATGTGAGTGATGGCAAGTTTTTATCCTGAAAAATGTCATATCTCAGTGAAGTTTGTGTTTTTGAACAATGTTTGATTAAAATTAAAAATATTTTCATCGCAACTACAAGACATTCTTTAGGTAATGGTTCTCAAGTGCTCAAATATAAATATTTGTACTCATACTTGGTCTGATAAATGTGGTATCGGGTTTTCTATGTACATTTTGCACTAGTTATTTCTTGATTAAAAACACATACGGACACACACACGTTCACATGTCGCACACGACCATTGCGTCTGGACAAATCGCTCGCACCACACGAAGGTAGCGAACTGCATGACAACATTTTGACTTGCAGTGTACATGTGAGCTCATTTTGTCTTAACAACAATGGCGGCCACGGAGGAGTGTTTACACGTGCTGAGATGGATCTCACCTCAAGGCTGACCTGCACATAAACAGGAAGACCACAGGCGATGTCACAAAAAGCTCTATTCATCATTTAGCAAAAGCAGCAGGAAGAAAGTGCTTGACGTGAAAGCACGCCGCATCCACCTTGGAGCCGTGTCCCTTCGCTCGGTGAACAAGTGAAACGCTTTCAGACAAGTTTTCAGTTTAAATGTAGACTGCATGGTACCAGCAGACACCAGGCACAGCCATCAAATACTGTCAAGTCGAAACAAAAACCACTAGAGTCAAGATCAGGACAAAAACAGTGAAACATACAACTGTAAGGATGTAAAAAGGAAAGGGCCTCATTTCACATGCCAACGACGCTAATCTCAGTTCTGTTTCTTCTTTCTGTGGCTGATCTTCAAAGATGGAAATATGAAAATCAGAATGATGACCAGAAAGCTTCAGCAATGCCTTGTACTTTCTCTCTAGAACTTCTAATTCTAGATGACGTCACCATTAAAAAGGGCATTCTACTCAAGTATTATGACATTCACATGATGTACACGTGATCTACAGTCGTACTTAGGTGAAACATGGACGCTCTATGCTGCATTTTTTTTTTCTTAGAGAATCATGAAGCTCGTCAAACTGCTGCTGTCAGGCGTCGTTGAGGCGACGGACTCCCTGTCAAGAATGTGACACAAAGAAGTATGTGCTCCCTTTTCTGGACATCTTCATCTTGCTTTGGTTTGGAGTGCACAAATTGAAGTTGCGTATGCACGGCATCACCGTCATGCCAGGCACTCGGGGAGATTAACAACAGTGCTTGTGTCCCGCTCGCCTGACAGCGCCCAGATCCAACCGTGATAATTGTAAATTGCCTCTTTTCATAGATCTTTAAGTCCACACAGGGTTGTGGAGAGCGATCACAGCGTCGGAGGCGTGTGGCCGCACCAAACTGCGAATTACTCTATCAATCAGTATCAACGCAACGCACCCTTCAAAATAAAATAAAAATTGCTTTCTAAGGGGGATTAAATTTTAAGTCTTAATTTGCTTTAGAGATATCAAAATACATGGCGCTTCTATATTTACACGTGTTGAAAAGCACAACATTTTTTCAGCCATTGGATAAGTTGGCAAGATACACTTTCTCGCAATGTGAAGTCAAAGTAATACACTGGAATTATGGATGGATCTCCAAAATGCTCGAACAATCTTGGCTAATCTAATGTTACACTAAGAAGTTATATGGAATATGGAGGGGAAATGTAGTAACAAAAGTAGAAAAGGAATTTTGAATCCAAATCTTCAGGTAGGTGCCTAGACAGTGTTATGGTAATTTTTGTGTCATCTTTGAGTTTCAAGATGGCGCTGTAGTTGGCAGCCGTCTGCAAGAACTTTTCAAGAGTTCTGCTTTTTCCTTTGCTTTTGTCTTTTGTTTTGTCATACGGTGTTTGTTGTCCTTCGTGTGGACCCATTATGGACTGTTTTCAGTGTTTTTGCCATGACATTCGTCGAAGGAGAAGAATTGGCATTTGATGGTTGCGCCTTCTCGGCAGCATGCATATAACAGCACTGATTTGATGGGTGCAATGTCAGCGTTATTTGGCAGTCGCTGCTCGACAACCCCGGGGCGCTTGTGTTTTTTGTTGCGGTAATGGACAGCATTTTTCACTTGCTAGTTTTTTTCAGCAGAGATGTCGGCACTGTTGGGACAGTCTGCGTTGGTGCGATGGCTGCTGGATCTGGCTGGAGCTGAGGATGCGGAGAGAGAAGCGTCGGCGTGGAGTGCGGATGTGTATTTGGGACTGAGAGTCAGCGCTTGGAATTGAAGCGGATTTACACGGAACAGGAGAAGTGAACCAATCTTTTTTCATGAATTGACTCTACAGGATTACCACACTATTTTTGCACATGCAAGAATAGTGGTTACGATTGCATAACTCTCCATGTCTTATGTAAGGTGTTGTGTTATATTACCGTATTTTGTTATTTCATGTTAACTGTTCTGAAAAGCGCTTTGTTATAGCTGCAGCTGTTGTGAAAGAGCTAAATAAATAAAGATGTATTGTAATGTGTTGTATTATGTTAGGATTAATTTCTGAAAAGGCAAATGTAGAAATGTGCACTTCTAACAATTTTTTTAAAAAGACCAATGTAATATGATCGAAAAATAATACCGAGGAAGGATTAAGTACTTGATAAGTACTTTTGTTAACTGAAAGGGTTTTTTGTCTTCTGCAAGATGGTGACAGGATTCATTTGGAAACAAATTGTTGTTACGCAAGTTCACTGACATATGACATCTGGGAGCATCAGCTGCTTACGTGTAAAAAAAAAAAAAGTGTCCTTGATTACAAAGGAGCACAGCTGGAGTTGCATACTGGAATATGTGCCATGGCAGTAAGAAAGTGAGATTGAAGCCATGTAAACAGAACTATATGTAAACAGTGTACACAGTGGAGTTGCGTCACCAGCCCAGCATAAATAGACGCAAGGTAACAATGATGACAATGTGGAATGGATCATGTCAAATATTTACATTTCTTCTTGCTGTAACCAAAACACATTTCAAAGCTGGAGTAGCAAGCACTCAATGACACTAAAGGCAGGAAGGTCAATGTGAAGCCACGCAACCTCACCTAACAATTTCGATTTTAAATTTTACATGAACATTTTTCACTTGGAGCAGTTATTCACAGATAATCTCTCACACAATATTACTGTCCATCAACAACAGTGAGAAAACTATTTTGTCACACAACAGCTGCTTTAACAGCTCTTTTTATGGAGTCAAAACAGAGCAATATAACATTAGAAAGTGCACATCTAAGCTAAACTAGTACTCAGCCTATAGTGGATTTAAGCCATGGTTGCATACTTTGTTTTTCTCAAGTTTGCTTTGAACACAGCAGTCAGGCTAAGTTGATTCTGTTGGTCCTTCTTGCACGGAAGTCTCTCTACGGTTTTGTGTAGACATCATTTCGGATGACTACACTTGGGTCGATGACAACACCGGAGACGTTTTATTTTCAGTATGGTCACTTCGACTGCACTGCTGAACTCTCGACGTGCCTCAACTCACCGTCACTGTCAGACGAACACAGAGAAGCTCCACCCCCTTTATTTATATGGACATGGAACACTGTAAGCTTCAACACAAAATAGTTCCAAACCAGTAACAATCACGTCAGTGGCATATTTGCTTCAGCACATTTGTTCTTCGTCGTGTCATCCATTTTCTTAGCTTTGAAATGATCCATAGCTGTCTGTCTGAGACGAGGGGGCCAAGTAAGCTGTGTGCTTGGCTATTAAGTGGTATTTGAGACTCAACGTGCTACGATGATAGCTCAGTTTACAACTGCAAAACATCCAGGTAACTTTGGTCTTGTCAGTGGAACAATCTGGTAACTTTTTTAAAGTAAACTTTCCATTCATAAACTCTTTAAGTATCTGTTTTCGGTGTCTCGCGCTGCCGTGGCTGGCAAAACAAATGTGCGTGTACCTATGCAGCGCGCATGTTGTTTTGTTTCTGGTTTATTTATAGAGCAACGTAACATCCGCTGTGACGTGTGCCACGTTAATCTTGCGTGTCTTGAAAGGCGCTTATAAATAAAATGTATTATTATTAAATTAATGCCAATAAAAACACCCTAAACTGACAGCTCTAGTATCTATGTCTATTTGAGCTGTGTTAGCCTACTATCAAAATCTTTTTCCATTTTCAAAATGTTTTTATAAAGCTCCAGGGAGCCACTAGATGTCGCTAAAGAGCTGCATGCGGCTCAGGGGCGGCGTGTTGCCGAGCCCCGGTCTAAAACAAACATTGAAGACTCACTGCTCCAGTCTCATAAATGCATTTGAATGCATGCTTAGAAAACTTAAATGAATGTCAGCGAGATTTCCTTTTTGTTGTTATCCAGACTTGTTCTAGTGAGTCCCTTCGTGCGCTCTGTGTTTATACCATCTTCTAAACGCATTTTCAACTCTAAATTAAGCCCACGGGGGGGGTGGATGGAGGTCTTGGGGAGGAGGTTGGCACATTTGTGACACACATGACCTCCCCTTGCCGGCGTGGAGGATTATAGCGAACAAAAGTTGGTCCAATCGCCGCACCAGGGTTTAAGAGTATTGCGGTGACAGATTAGAACATCTTTCACCCTAGGGAGGAGATAAGAGAGCATCGTCCATGTTCAGAAAGCTTGGAGCCCACCAACTTCCAGATGTGTAATACTCATGGGGGTTATTTATCAAAGGTTGGAGGAATCCTTGTGTTCTGGCCCAAAAGCTCTGCTCAGCTGTTTGCCTGCTTTGACTCCTTATTATCCCTCATAATTACAAATACGTCAAACGTGTCACGCCACCACGCCTGCTAACATCGCCGTGTAGCTGGCCCGCCCCTCAATTAGCTCTCAGTGCTCCAGGTTAATAGAACTTTTGATTGGACCAGCATTGCTTTCCTGTTTTCATGTGCGCGGGTGCCGACCTCATCTTTATCTGCTGCTCCAAGGAAAGCGCCGACTGTCCGCGGCCACTGCCGCTGCAGCTCAATGCCACATAGGCATATGCTTTATTTGGTACTGAAGATGGAGACTTTGAGTCTATGGTGGACCAAAGTCCACACAGGAAGGCCGAAGTCCATATTCAAACCTTGGACATCTATATTGTGTGGGGAATACGTTTGTAAAAATATTTCCCTAGCATAATTGGA
Source organism: Hippocampus zosterae (assembly GCF_025434085.1). Taxonomy (NCBI): domain Eukaryota; kingdom Metazoa; phylum Chordata; class Actinopteri; order Syngnathiformes; family Syngnathidae; genus Hippocampus; species Hippocampus zosterae. The sequence goes on from NC_067452.1 coordinate 26,527,428, forward strand.
CTGTATTCTTGGAATATCCGCACCACAATTTTAAAAGTGAAACTGTCATGATTCGGTTTAGGTACCAACAGGTGGCACTGTAGGGCTCCCCCGGCAGCTGCACACCTGTTGGTCATCTGGTAATTAGTTGTATAAAAGGACTCCTGCCCGAAGACTGTGTCGGGTCGTTGTTGCTTTTGCTACTGTCATGTTTGTTTGTTGCTTCTTGCTACTGTCATGTGTGTTGCAGTTTTCTCTTGGTTTCTGTCATGTTTGGTTCATTGTTATGTTTTAGCTTTAATCATGGTTTTTGTTTGATACTTTGGACTTTGTGTGTTTTGGATTTAGTTTTCTTTGTTTTACCCTCCTTGGACCCGAACTCTTGCATGACTGTACTGTCCACGTACATTCAGCGAATGAGTTAAAATTGTGAAATGCTTTGCATAGCACTATCTAGAATAGCAACAGAAGAAGTCACTTCACCGTGCTTCCCTAAATTAGAACCTCAATTAAATCGTCATATTATTTGACAAATAAAACAAAGAATTATTTTTTTACTTGATGAAACGTCTTTATACGTGGACGCATGGCCCTTATAGTCCAAAATTTAACCTTATAGTCTTCAAAGCCAAAGACGTCATGTCCACACACGTGGACATACTGGTCATTCTTCAAATACACCCTGCTCCTCACTCCTGCCTGCTTTTTGGAGTCCATCACCACCTCGCAATGTGACAGAAACAACTGTGTCATTTGTTCAAAGTGCAAATTTTACATTGGCTTAAGTCATCATTGTGCTTTCCCATTCAAACCTATTCTGTTCACTTTGCTTGAAAGCAAATCCACTCAAGGCAACATCCATCCAGCCAGTTTTGCTTCAACAACTGTTCACTTCAAACCAAAGGTTTTCATGTTACGAGACCTTTTTGTTTTACATGTTTTATTTTGTGCTCATTTTTTGTTCCCGATATTCACAACTTTGCAGGTTGCGTTTGTATTTTGGAACAAAACAGAACAAAAGCAAACAAGAAGCAGGGACAGAAAAAAATAAAGGACAGAAATACAAGGACAATAAAGTAGGTCAGTAGGGAAGAACGGAATCAAGGTAAAAGGAAGTTACAAAGGGGCAACTGACGCAAAGCGAATGAACAAGGGACAGCGTGGTGATCCAAGTGGTTTGCACGGATGCCACAAGAAGCATGAAAGAAAGCAATGAAGGAAAAAGGTACAGTCTACGGTTTTGAGAATAAATTATATTTTGACTTTGTGTTTATGTACATTATTAACCAAGACTAATGTCATGCTTTAGCTTGAGATCTGAAAATTGAACATTTAAAACTAATCATAAATGTAATCTGACATAAATTTGTACATTTAGCTGTAACACATTACAGTTTTTTTATATAATTGGTGCATTTTTTGTTGGAGGCAAAGCGACAAGTGTGGTAGAAAAGAAACAAACCAAAAAAAAAGAGCTTCTGGTGGAATTATACTTGACCTCTTCATCATCCCTGCTCATCTTCTTTTCCTTAACTGGTCTTCAAACTTCAAACAAACCAAACAAAGGGTCATAAAGTTGACCCCATGTGCAAAAGCCTCGGGAGGAGGGCCTGGCAAGCACCAATGGAAATGCATCCTGACAATCCTGTCCTCCCTGAAGCAGCCGGGTGCCAAAAATAAAAATAAATAAATAAATAGATATGCAATGCTCCTTATCTTGAGGGATCTGCATCCAAATCTTCAAGAATAGGCTGCAGAACTATATTCAACTGCCCTAAACTCTGGAAGGGGTCAGGCTGGACCCCTCACTCACACACATTTTCACATTTCATCTGAATGTGAATAGACAGAAAGGTGTTCACACATAAGCACAAAGCACAACGTCAGCTCACTTTACCACCCCCTGTAGTTAGCACGTCACAGTGCAGAGGTGCAGGGTTCAATTCCGGCTACGGCCTTCCTGTGTACAGTGTTCATGTTCTCCCCGTGCTTGCATGGTGTTTCTCTGGGTACACTGGTTTCCTCCCACATTTCAAAAACATGCATGGTCGGTTAATGGAACACTTTAAATTGTCCCTAGGTTATGTAAGCATGGATGGTTGTTCATCTATGTGTGTCCTGCGATTGGCGAGCAACCAGTTCAGAGTGTATCCCACTGACTGCTTGAAGACAGCTGGGATAGGCTCCAGCACCCCCGCGATCCTTGTGAGAAAGGGCGGATTAGAAAATGGATGGATTGGTGGAAGGATAAAATGGACAATTTGCAAGCTTTTTGGGTGGAAACTACAGTGATGTGCGCTGGTCCAAGACTGACCGCCAGAGGGCGAAAAGGAGGTGAGTTTCGGTCCTCGGTATGAAAAAAATATGACTGAAATAGTTTTACATCCTCTTTTTTCCCGGGGGGGGGGGGGGCTATCGGAGTGAATGTCATGTATGTGAAAGTAAAAACCCTGGGCGGGTTATTGTATAAAATGTTTTACTGACATTAATAAAGGAATAACGACTATATCGGATTACTGTAGTGTGAAATGCGACTTTCAAGACTACGGCACGAATGCAATATAACATTTACCTTTTGAATGTGCTATTTGTGTGTAAACTAACAATTATCTAAATTATAGGTAGCCCCCGAACTTCTCCCCATACGAATGGGGGCTCTGACGATTATCTAGCCCGCTACTTTGCTTTTAATTTGACAAGTATTTAGCCTGTTTGTGGAGCTGTCTTTATAAATTAATTCATTGATCCGGATTATTATTTTCGAGCGAGTGACCACAACAAACAGAAACTTTGAAATGGAAGTGGCATTGGAAAGAGAGGTGTCTTTTCAATAATAAAACTCCGTAAAGGAAGCGAAACTAAAACGATAGATAATGTGGGCCCTGTGGTGGGCTGATTTGAAGATGTATACAGGGAGAGAAATATGATTTGTTTGGTTGATGGTTTTGCTTTAAAGAAAAGTTCGATCATAGTGTTTCCCGGTGAAACGCGTCCCACTCGCATCAGGATCGAAGGAAAATGAATCTTTGCTCCCATCTAGCGGGTGTTTTTAGGGCGCCCTTTTTTTTTTGAAGAGTTTCTTTAAAATATTTTTTGTTCCGATTTCTCAATTTCAATTGTACGGAAGAGGATTGAAATAACTGTTTCCTTTTCGACTTTTTTTCTTTTTTCTATTTTTTAATCAGACTCCTGTATTTACCTTCACCATAAATCACCTTCCTTTTATATTATTTTGGGTACTTTCTTTTTCCTTCTTCAACTCATAACCATTTTGACCTTTTGTAACTATAACAACCTTCTGTCTTTTGTTCTTTCCCCTACATATTTTTAATTACACGCTTTCTTTGCCCTTGTTCTAACCAGAGCCAATATCAACTCATAATAAAAAAATGCTTATGTTCTCATTGAAAAAATCAAATAAATACATTGATCTCCTGTTTCTTGATGTGGGTTCTGAATGTGACCAAGAGATTTATTTTAATTATGTATTTTTAAATGTTTTTATTGATTCATATCGATTTCACAATCTCTCAATATCTTCCTTTTTTAAAATATATATGGATAAAATAGGGCGGCCCAGTAGTCCAGTGGTTAGCACGTCGGCTTCACAGTGCAGAGGTACCGGGTTCGATTCCAGCTCCGGCCTCCCTGTGTGGAGTTTTCATGTTCTCCCCGGGCTGGCGTGGGTTTTCTCCGGGTGCTCCGGTTTCCTCCCACATTCCAAAAACATGCGTGGCAGGCTGATTGAACACTCTAAATTGTTCCTAGGTGTGAGTGTGAGTGCGAATGGTTGTTCGTCTCTGTGTGCCCTGCGATTGGCTGGCAACTGATTCAGGGTGTCCCCCACCTACTGCCCGAAGACAGCTGGGATAGGCTCCAGCACCCCCCGCAACCCTAGTAAGGATCAAGCGGCTCGAAAGATGAATGAATGAATGAATGAATGGGTAAAATATTATAGAGACAGGGGCCTCTTATAAATTAGTGTCACTGCTTACTCTCCTCTCATGGGGAAGAGCCTTAATTTATAAACCTAACCAAACTTCCAGATTTTTGAAAAAAAATTGAAAGAAAACGTTTTTCTTCATATATTTTTTTGTGTGCTGCCTGGCAACTTGATAACTTGCTAACCCTAACCCTTGTTAAAAATCCTACTTTGAAACCAATTCCACTCAGAACCCCTACTTTAAAATGCTAAGACTACTCTGGAATTCTGGAACTTCAAAACCCTAACGCTAGTTTAAACCCCTACTTTGAAATGCTAGCACTAATTTAAAACCCTCATTTGAAACCCTAACCCTACTTCTAAACCATACCTAGAAACTCTAACTCAAATGTAAAAACCAACGTTGAAATCAAACTCTAGTTCAAAACACAAATTTGAAACCCTAAATCTAGTTCAAAAGCCTCTTTTGAAACCTTAACCCTAGTTAAAACCCTAATTTGAAACCCAAATGCTGCTCCCAAACAATATACAGTATTGAAATAGTAACCCTACTTTAAAATCTTTTTTTGAAAACCCTAATCCTCATCTTAACTCCCACATGAAAAATCTAACACTAATTAAAAACCCTACTCTGAATCCATAACCCTAGATTAAAACACTATATTGAAACAGTAACTCTAGTTTAGAATTCTATTTTGCACTCTGATCCTAGTTCACAACCCTACGTTGTTACCATCACCCTTTTACATCCTATTTTGAAACCTTCACTCTTGTTTAAAACCCTTACTTTGAAATCTTAACCCTAGTTTAAAATCCTATTTTGACAACGTAACACTATCATAAAACCCTACTTTCAACCCTATCCCCTGTGTAAAACTCCTACTTTGTAACCCTACTCCTATTTTCCATCCTTCCATTCATCCATCCATTTTCTGATCCGCTTATGCTCACAAGGGTCGCAGGCCATGCTGGCGCCTATCCCAGCTGTCTTCGGGCAATAGGTGGGGGACATCCTGAACCGGTTGCCAGCCAATTGCTGGGCAAACATAGACGAACACCCATCCGCACCCACACTCACACCAAGGAACAATTTGGAGCAGCGATCTCAAACTCAATTTACCTGGGGTCCGCGGACGGACGGACGGACGGACGGACGGACGGACGGACGGACGGACGGACGGACGGACAGATAGATAGATAGATAGATAGATAGATAGATAGATAGATAGATAGATAGATAGATAGATAGATAGATAGATAGATAGATAGATAGATAGATAGATAGATAGATAGATAGATAGATAGATAGATAGATAGATAGATAGATAGATAGATAGATAGATAGATAGATACAGTAGATATCCTTTGATCCTTTTGCTATACCCTACTTTACAGTGCTTTCGTTACGGTTTTCCACCAGAAAAGCTCTGACAAAACATTCCACTGTTCTCAAATATCTTTTTTTAAAAATGTTCTCCACAAAATAAGATGAAAAAAAACCCTCCAAAACAAATCAAAGAACGTAATTTCTTCTGGTACTTGATCGCCTCAGGTTCACGTCGAGCACGGATGGTACAGTTAATAAGATAAGATAAGATAAGATATCCTTTATTCGTCCCACACTGGGGAAATTTACAGCCTCCACCAGCAAGAATGTATGTAGAAAGAAGAAAGGAGAAAGAGAAAAAAAAACAACAAACATCTTTCAATTAAATACAATCTGAACACAAATGGATAAATCGCAGTACTATTTACGATTTTCCTTCTATTATTCTTATTCTATTATTCTATTATTATTATGATTGTTATTTTTTATTCATCAGCCTGACATCAGTCGGCAGGAACGAGCGGCGGCACCTCTCTCTCTTGCAGCGCGGGTGTAACAGCCTCTGGCTGAAGGAGCTACTAAGTGCTGTCAGGGAGGACTGGAGAGGGTGGGAGGGACTGGCCATCATAGCTTTTAGCTTAGTTAGCATCCTTCTGTTGCCCACCTCCTCCAGAGTGTCAAGGGAGCAACCCAGGACAGAACTGGCCTTCCTGACCAGTCGCTCCAGTCTCTTTCTGTCCCGGGCTGAGATGCTGCCTGACCAGCAGACAATGCCATAATGGATGGCCGAGGCCACCACCGAGTTATAGAACGTCTTAAGGAGTGACCCCTGAACCCCAAAAGACCTCAGTTTCCTGAGTAGGAAGAGTCGGCTCTGTCCTTTCCTAATCAGGGTGTCCGTGTTTGTAGACCAGTCCAGTTTGTCGTTCAGAAGAACACCAAGGTACTTGTAGGAGGTCACCCTCTCTATGTCCATACCGTGGATGTTCATCGGTGCTGGTGAGGACTTTTTCCTGCAGAAATCCACAACCAACTCCTTAGTTTTCCTAGGGTTGATCTGGAGGAGATTCTGCTGGCACCAGTCCACAAAGTCCTTTGTCAGTCCTCTGTACTCCCGATCGGCCCCTTCTGTAATGAGGCCAACAATCGCAGAGTCATCGGAGAGCTTCTGAAGGTGGCAGTTTGGAGTGACGTATCTGAAGTCCGAGGTGTAGAGGATGAACAGGAATGGAGCCAGAACAGTCCCCTGCGGCACTCCAGTGCTGCAGAGAAGCCGGTCCGACTCACAGCTCTGCAATCTCACGTACTGCGGCCGATTTGTGAGGTAGTCTATGATCCATGCTGTGAGATGGTGGTCCACTCCGGCGTTCTGCAGTTTGCCTCCCAGCAAATTGGGCTGGATGGTGTTGAAGGCACTGGAGAAATCAAAGAACATGATTCTCATAGTGCTCCCAGCCTTCTCCAAGTGTGACAGCACTGAGTGGAGGAGGTAGACAATGGCGTCTTCCACGCCGATGCCAGGCTGATAGGCAAACTGCAGCGGGTCCAGTGACGGGCTCACCAGCGGTCGAAGGTGGGCGAGGATGAGTCTCTCCAGCGTCTTCATCAGGTGAGATGTCAGCGCCACCGGTCTGTAGCTGTTCAGCTCCTTAGGGTGGGGGGTCTTGGGCACTGGGACCAGGCACGAAGTTTTCCACAGCTGTGGAGCTCTGCCCAGCTTCAGGCTCAGGTTGAAGATGTGCTGGACAATGTTACACAGTTCAGTTAATTCAGAAACCATGGAAACACAAAGTGTCTGTGGTAGTAGTTGAATATTAAATTACATAAGTAAAATATCAATAAAGTTTGAAAAGTTCGGCTAGTGGCTAGCATGGAACTAACACTAACACGGACACATAAAACTTTGCTTGTTTGTATGTAATAGTGCTAGCTCCGTGTTCACGTCTTAGCACTCATTGTACCCGTACCTGTGCGTGTGTAACGTCAGGTCTGGTGCTTCGGGTCACAGGTTTGAGACCTGCTGACTTAGAGTGTTCCATGAAACTGTCATGCATATTTTGGGAATTTGGAAAATCGGAGTACCAGGAGAAAACCCACGCAGGCAGGGAGAACATCTATATTATAGATTGTATATAATAGAGTAATGTGAAATTATATTGAATGTCATGAAAACTAAGTACATTTTCGAACGTGTCATTGGGAGTGAATGTGTAATTTCTCCAGGTTTAAAGTCATTTCCAAGGTAAATTGAGCTGCGCATGTAGAATCTGTTTTGGACTTGTTGGTGCTTTAATCTCAGGCAGTTTTTTTAGGGTTCAATTATAAGTAAGATACAGAATGAACTTTATTCAGTGAATCTACAGTATTTTGTTGAATGACTACTGCCGTTGTTATTAGTTATGGTTTTATTATTGTACATTTTATATTTGCCTCATGTACAGCACGTTGTATACAGCAATGGTTGTTTGCTCTATAAATACAGTTGAGATGAGGTGGCAATGTTCCATTGAGAATGAATAGGGATTTTTGTGTGGAAGCTTTATTTAGGGAAATGTTGAATTTCAGGGAATCAGAATGATTAGCATGCACATTGGATGAGCTGAATGTTTTCAATTTGTTTTGTTTTTCTTTGTTTATTTGTTTATTGAGCATATATAGTACACACAATAACAGGTTGACAAAGGTCAAACAAAAATTATGAAAGGAAAATTAGAAAGTAGTTAAAAGAAGAAAACACACATCATCACAGTTGTATGCTCAAAGGAGTAGGAAGAAGTAAATAACTTATCTAGTCCTACCCCTAATTATGTAGCTGAATTGATCATTTTTCAAAACATGTATAGTATACACAAGGGTAAAAGTATTTGATGTTATGTAGATTTTTCATTTCTTCTTTGTTATATATATATATATATATATATATATATATATATATATATATTGGTTGTTCGTTTCTGTGTGCCCTGGCAACCGATTTGGGGTGTCCCCCGCCTACTGCCCGAAGACAGCTGGGATAGGCTCCCGTGACCCTAGTGAGGAACAAGCGGCTCGGAAGATGAATGAATGAATGAATATATATATATATATATATATATATATATATATATATATATATATATATATATATATATATATATTCATTCATTCATTCATCTTCCGAGCCGCTTGTTCCTCACTAGGGTCGCGGGGGGCGCCGGAGCCCATCCCAGGTGTCTCCGGGCAGCAGGCGGGGGACACCCCGAATCGGTTGCCAACCAATCGCAGGGCACACAGAGACGAACAACCATTCGCACTCACACTCACACCTAGGGACAATTTAGAGTGTCCAATCAGCCTGCCACGCATGTCTTTGGAATGTAGGAGGAAACCGGAGCACCCGGAGAAAACCCACGCATGCCCGGGGAGAACATGCAAACTCCACACAGGGAGGCCGGGCAGCAGGCGGGGGACACCCCGAATCGGTTGCCAACCAATCGCAGGGCACACAGAGACGAACAACCATTCGCACTCACACTCACACCTAGGGACAATTTAGAGTGTCCAATCAGCCTGCCACTCATGTCTTTGGAATGTAGGAGGAAACCGGAGCACCCGGAGAAAACCCACGCAGGCCCGGGGAGAACATGCAAACTCCACACAGGGAGGCCGGAGCTGGAATCGAACCCGGTACCTCTGCACTGTGAAGCCGACGTGCTAACCACTGGACTACCGGGCCGCCCGCGGGGGGTGCTGGAGCCTATCCCAGTCTTCGGGCAGTAGGCGGGGGACACCCTGAATCGGTTGCTAGCCAATCACAGGGCACACAGAGACGAACAACCATCCACGCTCACACTCACACCTAGGGACAATTTTTGGAGTGTTCAATCAGCCTGCCATGCATGTTTTTGGAATGTGGGAGGAAACCGGAGCACCCGGAGAAAACCCACGCAGGCCCGGGGAGAACATGCAAACTCAACACAGGGAGGCCGGAGCTGGAATCGAACCCGGTACCTCTGCACTGTGAAGCCGACGTGCTAACCACTGGACTACCGGGCCGCCCTTGTTAAATTTAAAGATAGTTTATTTCTGTTGAACCAGTTTGTTAATTTTGTCAATTCATTTTCCACAATTTTCAGGAGTTGTTTCATATTTTTTCCAGAGCAGTAAAAGGTTGTGTCATCGGCGAATAGGACGCATTTGAATTGTTTTGACACACTACAGATATCATTTATATATAAAATGAATAGTTTTGGTCCAATTACAGACTCCTGAATGTAACAATGTGAAACTGTTGAAAGTGTCACTGGAAATGAATAGGGATTATTTTTGTGACTGTTGTCATGGTGAAAATGTTGAATTTTTGGTCACTGGGAATTTGAGGCAAATTGAAAATCACTCTTAATGTGACTTTAATGAGTTGAATGATTTCAATTCCAGATTATGTAAATTCGCAATGTCGAATGTTCCAATGGAATTAATAATCAACATTTGTCTGAACCTAGGCCTGACTGGGAATGAATTGGGGATGTTTGGGCGAAACGTTTTGAATCTCGGGAAAACCGGGAATATCTGGAATAAAATTCCAGTTCACAGGGTGTGAAATTTTGGAATATGTTGAAATTGGAATGATGTAAATTGGATGAATTATATGGAACGTATATAAAAAATGGAGGGAATATAAAATAGGAATACCTGTAGCATTAAGATTGAAGCCCCTCATAACTAGAAAAACAAAACATCGTGCTTCACAAAACAGGTCATAAAAGACAACAAAGATCCAAACTTGCAAAGTCTGAAAGAACTGATTCAGCCCTTTTACTTGAGTCGAAAATAAACAGTAAAATCTCCGAATTGGGCTTAGGGCTAAATTTTTTTTAAATCTAATACTATTCAGTGCCCATTTTGACGAGTATTTAGCCTGAGTATTTCAGATTACACGGAGAATTGTGTGGCTTTTAGACTGCTACAAGTGCACAACAAATCATTCTCTTCAATCTGATTTTGAATGGGGAATACAGTATCTTGCTTTTTCGATTCTGTTGCCTTCATTTTAAATGCTCCCTGGTCTCTCCGTATTGCTGCTGTTTCTGTTTTTTTTTTCGCCTGATAAGACCCCAAGATCAACCAGACTTCAGAGACATTATTGCGTTGATATCTGCAAAGGCTAAATATATTAAAGAAACAAGCCTCTCTTTACAATTTGTACATGGATTGTGGTATCACCTCGTAACCACCAGAGGGAAGGCTAGTACAGGAAAAAAACAAAGAAAATACACTAAATCCACACTGATGTCGTAAAATTGCAAAACATAATGCAAGAATCTATGTTGTACACCGTTGCCATATTTCTCAACGATTATGGGTGAACTTTATATGACCGACTATTTAACCGCAAAATCGCATTGTCTGCGGCATATTGACACACCGTAGTAAATCAACGCCTACTGTCTCTCACAAATGTCACGCCTCCTGCCACTCGTCATTGGTTGAATTAGTTGTGTTTGACTCCCACCGCTGACTACTGATTGGACAGAAGAGACTCAAACCACAAAGCAACACGGAACAAGTTTATGGCGCGGGGGGGGGGGGGGGGGTAGTTATGGAGAGAAGTATAATCGGATCATGTTCAGTCCGTGTCTCCGCGAGTGTTTTGTTTAGCAAAAAAAAATAAAAATACTATGTGCGTATAGAGAAGTCGTGCAATCGCCCAGCTCTATAACTGAATACATAGAAGGGCGTCTGGGCGAGAAAGAGCTGAATTATCCCTCGTTGGAGTGGAGGGACAGGTCTGTTTTTCCGTTTCCAAGGACTGTATTGCTGATGTCACCGCAGAGGAGGAGGGCACCAGACAAGGACAGGTGCGCGGCGTAAAGTTGCCGATCCAGTCTGTTTGGGTCGAGCTGGGAAACGAACAGCTGTTACGGAGATCAGTACGTTGAACTTGTTTTGACTGCAATTCCATGAATTTGTCTGCAAATTTCTGGATTATTTGGAGATACAAACATCGCATTTGAAACGAGGAAGACTACCGGGCACTATTAAAGTCCCTTCTATGTTGTTAGATTGGAGTTTAACCGCAAAAAAGGAAGGCCCTGTTGAGGGGGGCGTGGGGTCGAGACACCCCAGCACCAAAACCGACACTTTCTGTCTCGATGCGACACTGACGCAGTCGGTTGGCCTCGCATCCAAGCGTGCGAAGAGGTGATGCGCGAGTGATCCACGGTGGCGACCGGCCACATTCCATGTGGAACAGACTACTTATCATCGAAGTGGAATACGACGCTTGATTGAATCTGCAATGATTCCCCTGTGCGTCACTGCGTCTTAGCACCACTAACCGCTCTCTCCTTTACGGAAGATCGTGTTCGGGCTGCAGAAAAAGAGCAACCAACAATGTCCAAGACGCTCAAAAAGAAGAAGCACTGGTCTGCTAAAGTCCAGGAGTGCGCCGTGTCGTGGGGGGGATCCGGTGACTTGGTCACGATGGTGGAGGTACGAGGCGGCGCCGAGCAGGGGGAGTTCCCCTACCTCGGCCACATTGCAGGCGAGGCGATGGTCTGTCACGCCGGAAGACTTCCAGGCAGCGGGGACGTGCTGCTGGAGGTCAACGGCACTCCGGTGAGCGGGCTCACCCACCGGGACACGTTGGCTGTCATCCGTCACTTCCGAGAGCCCATCCGGCTGAAGACAGTCAAACCAGGTGGGTGTGTGTGCGCGAACCCGACTCTTCTGCGTTTGTGAGTTTGGAATCATAAGGGTTCGGGTAATTTCCATGTTTTCAGTGTCTGTTTTTGCTGCAGTGGGCTCCTGCGTGTGTTTGCGTGTCCGCGTGCGTATGAGCGAGGTCACATCTGGCTGCTACCGCAACATCCGCTTGCCGCCCTTAGCCTGAACTCATTTTGTAATCTTCTTTTGCATCCACGTACAGCCATTGTTATTGCAATGGTTGTGTCAAGCGGCATAGTTTCTGCCTTGACTTACGAGTTTGATTTCGCTCTATACCACACTCGTCACTCAGTTCTTCATTTAAATGAATTTGAATGACATTAATCCTACAAAATACAAGGTGTTTCTTAAGTCTGAGTCACTTAATATTAATATACATTATATATATATACGTTTTTTATTTGAAGTTTCAGTCACCCAATGACTGACTGACTGACTGATTAACTATCACTGTGTGTTGACGTACTTCTTGCTGCGTGTCATGTTCGCTCACTATGGCGTTTCTTTGGCAACTGCGTGGCTACCCTGTGCCCCACAACAGAGAAAAGACAATGAGCACTGGCAGCAAGACAACACCAGACACACACATTGATGAAATTACTCCGTGCATGAATGATAAGGCCGTTGTATTTCCACAGATTGATTTTGTAAGATCAATGCTTTTTGAAAAAAGTTTTTTTTGTTGCCACATTTGCAATATTGCACAATGGCCATATGTGCTGTGTATCTCTGTTGATGCACTGCAGGAATGTGTAAACGGCTGATTTGTCTGCTCGGTGTTGTATGACCGAGTACTAGCACCATGGCAAATCTAAATCTAAACTAACCCGTTAGGCCGACATTCCATTGGGCCTCAGAGCGTAACCATGGTCACATGTTCTTTTTTTTTTGTATTGACGTGCATGCGTACCTGTTGATAGTGGTTGTTTGAAGGCTCATTAGAGAGAATGGCAAGATTTCCTTGCAATGTAGTTGCAATCTTTGACTGCAATTTTACAAAGCCTGCCACAATAGAGGTTGCCTCAATATGTTTGACATTGACCCAATAAACTATTTCAACACAGCCTGCAATTAAGCATGTTTGGGATTCTAACCACACATCAGTCTTTTTGATTGTTGGAAAGGGTCTTAGGATGGTCGAGGCACTTCATTTGTGGAGAGTTTAAACTTCAAGCATTCAAACACTGTGCGGTCTTGACGCTGAAGTCGGAAGCATCTTTTGTCAAGTGGCTTAAATGCACAGTCATAGACTGTGTAATATTTCATAAGGGAGAACAGTGGAGTCATTTTGTATTCTTACTATGTGTTCACAGTGGATAGTTAATCAGTACTATTACTCCACTTTGACATGTTCATCTGGGCTTCTCTGTTCTCCCGTGGGGCACTAGCGTGTGTTTATATCTCAGTCTCCTTTCTCATGATTAATTCAAGCCTCATCTATCATTTATGGATGCCCGGTGCTAAGATGAGCTGGCTGATGGGAGGATCAAATGATAGCACCCTGGCATAGAGGGAAACATTGTAATGTTGGGAGCTAGGATAAATTGCACAACATCTTTTGCTCATGTACGGGAAAAGTGGAACGTGAGTCTATATGTGACACAAAAAAAAAAGAATTTTATGTCAGTGTGTTGTGTTTTTCCTGGCTTCTGCTAAGGTTCTAGTCTTTATACATGTAGTCTTGAATCGAATTGAATTCCTTATTTGGAACATGAGATGGATTAAAAAAATGTCACTTCGTCTATATTGGGTGTCGGCAACACACGGTTCTCGAGCCGCTTGCGGCTCTTTAGCGCCGCCCGCAGTGGCTCCCTGGAGCTCTTTCATAAATTTTTGAAAATGGAAAAAGATGTGAGGGAAATATATTTTTTTGTTTTAATATGGTTTCTGTCAGAGGACAAACATGACACAAACATTAACATTTTCGGATGCTATAAAAATGTGTCGAATACATATTAAATGTCAACATTTCGTCAACGAATATTTTGTCATAGCCTGCGACACACTTTTGTATTGGCAGGGCAGGTTGTCAGTCAGCGGGGCTGTTAAAAAAAACAAAAGACAGCTGCCTTTCATGTACAATTCATTGAGGGTACTTGCTAAGAATGGGAATCTGGTAAACGGTACACATGAGCTACGATAGTTAGCACGCTGCGGAAGTGCGTCCCATGCCTCGTTCATCTAAGTGGCCGTTATGGCTTTCGCTCATTACGGCATGTGTGTGTAAGTGTGTGCGTATGCGAACGTGTGTGGTAACGGTTTGATCGAGGGAGGTTGGTTGTTCAAAAAGTAGATCTCAAAAAAGTTTGGGCACCCCTCCTCTGCAGGATGAACTGCAGGGGGGGGGGACCCTGGTCTATATCAATCGGCGGAGTGTGTCCCATCACCACATTTTACATTCATTCATCTTCCGTACCGCTTGATCCTCACTAGGGTCGCGGGGGGTGCTGGAGCCCATCCCAGCTCTCTCCGTCTCCGGGCAGTAGGCGGGGGACACCCTGAATCGGTTGCCAGCCAATCGCAGGGCACACATAGACGAACAACCATCCACGCTCACACTCACACCTAGGGACAATTTAGAGTGTTCAATCAGCCTGCCATGCATATTTTTGGAATGTGGGAGGAAACCGGAGCACCCGGAGAAAACCCACGCAGGCCCGGGGAGAACATGCAAACTCCACACAGGGAGGCCGGAGCTGGAATCGAACCCGGTACCTCTGCACTGTGAAGCCGACGTGCTAACCACTGGACTACCGGGCCGTCCTCTATTTTACATTTTACTTTGAATTTTAGATATTTTCTTCTCTTCATACTATAATCGTCAGGAGTATACTGCATAGTTCAGCATGAGTTAAAAAAAAATGAAACCAGATTTCCACTAATTCGTTTTAAATGCCCTACCATTAATCTGGAGATTGTTTTATTATTGTAATGATGGAAAGTGTTTTTTTTCCCCTCACAGGTATAACAATTTACAGTAAATAATTAATGGATTTGGGATATGAGAGGAAACCTGGGTGCCTGCTTAATACCCATGCTAGCACAAGAGAACATGCTAGATCCTCTAAGAATTCCAACGTAGATTCAAACCCTGCCCCTCAGACTGTGAGGCACTTCAAACTCCCTATTCAAGTTTGTTTTTTTATTCAAAATTTAGGTCCCAAATTGCCGCTAACAAGACAATGTGCTTCCCAAGTGTTTTTCTGTGCCAAAACCATGAAGAAACAAAGAGAGACTGAAATGCTTTATGTCATTGCCGCAATTGAATGAAAGTTGTTTTGAACTGGTATCCAAACGCAAGATAATTGAGCTAGCGCAAAGATCAAATGAAGCTGTCTTACCATTTTCATTGATAGGTCTTCAGTCCTTTGAATGCATTGACTTGAACTAGCTGATCAGAGACGGTTGTGAGGGGTTAGCATAAACATTTTGCATAATAAAGATAGGGTTTTTATTTTCGATGTTTTACCTACTTTTGTCATCTTGTAATGAGTGGAAGCTTGGCGACAGCATGAGAGCTTGCTTCTTTTTCCGTAGCATAATTGACCTGCAGACATAAAAGTGGAAAATAGAGAAGTTAACGGAAATGAAAAGCTATGATTCAATACATGGGTGCAGAGGTGGAGAGAGGCCTGTGGCAAGCAGGTAATCTTGACATTTGATTGAACTGAGTTTCATCCCATTTCACTGTCACGCTACTCCGAGGTGGGCCCATCTGTTGTGTTGGTATCGGGCCATGGGACCTCCTGCAGAGACAATAATCAAAACAACATTGCTGCTGCAGTATGTTACCTGTGTAAGATATATATATTGAGTGAAGCGATGCAGAGAGGCACACACAGTATTCCAGAGTTATGAGAAGCACGTACTAGATGAGGGAGAGCATTACTAATCTCCGAACTGGGGGTGATTATGCTGCCATTAATCATGATAATAGGAATGCTGTTCGCTGTGGTAGCCTAAATGGATTGTGCCAACATTTACTGTTACAGCATATACTGTCGTCTGAACTCAGTGTTCCCTGGAACAACCTTGAATGTCAAAGATAAAATAAAAATCGACAGTGGTGGTTTTAGTCACTGTAGTTTTAAAAGGGGCATATAATGAGAGCGAAAAGTTATGTGTGTTTGGCGGTGATGCGGGAGTCCCCCAACACCCTCAATTGCCGAGTAGCCACCAAAAAACATGTTTGCAATTGAAAATTATTTAGCTGCATAACTAAACAAAATGACTTAGGGCTGAACCAAGGCAAAAACAACGGACACAACATCTCTGAGAAAGTAAATACTCAAACCTATCAGTAAATATTTAGGAAACAAAAATACCTCCATTAACTAACAAACAGAAGGAAAAAAAAATCTAAACAAAAATGGCAGTTCACCAGTCAGGAAAACCAATGTCAAGTCAGCAGTCGGCACTTGTTGAAATTAGTAACAAAGTCAAATAAAAATATACTAAAAAACAAACAAACAAAAAAAATACAGAATAAAAATAAATTATGGCTGTCCACATGTTGGCCTGGCATGCAGTACATCCGACCAATGAGATAAGAAGATTAGAACAAGGAAGTTGTCATCGAGCTCTATTAATAACTCATTTTTCACAAATTTTGTAATACTAACGTTTGTGTGTGTTACTACAGCGTTCGTGTGTGCATATTCGTCATTTGAAGTAATATCAGACAATGGAAGCCAATGCTAATTTCCCGTTAGCATGTCAATTTTATATTGACTTAAGCATTAGCACGGATGATGTTTTTACAACGAAGCATGCGTTGTATTTAAATACAATGTGTTTATTTATTTACTTGTGGGATTCTGTGTTTAGTTTTATCGTAAACACTGACATGGGTGTCATGAATCAATTCTTCAAAGCACCTTCATGGAAGACGGAATTCCAACGCATCACAGACTTGCTGCGCCAGTATTGTGATGCATTCACGGCACTTTGACAACATCGGGAACCTGCACACACACCGCCATTGGGCACATTAATAGTTTCTCTTTTTTTCTCGATTATAATGTTTTCAAGATCGAGGGAACCCAAACATGAAGCCACAATTAAATTTCGTTCAATTGCACAGCCCTAAATTTAGCTAGGGCTACACCTATTTGCTGTACATTCACTTCCAGTTGACTGAAAGTATGTATGTCTGATCCCCAGGTATTGTATTGCTGACATGTACTGAATACGTGATCCATGTTGTGTAAATCAAGCATTTGGTTGTGGTCTGCGCCTCAATTGCCCTGTAAAGCAAGCATGGCAGAACTCTCTATTGTTAATAATAAAGATGATAATTGATCATCTAGAACTCCTTCAAACAACAGAGAGTATGCAGAAAAGTGGCTCAGATTGAATGACTGTGTCTTATGTGTTGTGTTGTATTACTGTATTTTGTTATTATGTTGTTATGGCTTCAAGATGGCGCCGCGAGAGTGGCGAAAAGAAAGCAGCATTTAGAACTCTCTGTCATCGTTTGCTGAGGTACTTTTTGATGCTGTAGCACAGCTGGTGTTTTTTTTATTTTATTTTATTTTTGCCAACTCTCAAGGTTAAAAAAAACGATTTTAGGTGTGACAACACCTGCCCACAATATGCTTAACTTTTATTTCACTGCTCTATGACAACAGAGTTTTGGTTCTTAATTTGAAATAACAGTCTCGTGAATTTATTGAATTGAGGATATTTGGTGAAAAATGAAACACAGAACTTTTACCGAGTCGTTTACTTCTTTTGATGATTTTGCGGTAAAATTTGCTAATTGATTTAGACTCACGAGAAATCATTTCTGCCATAGTGTCGACGCACCATATAAATAATGGCATTAATTATCTGATGAGTCACGGAAAGAATGAAAGCTTTGCTTTTTCATTCGAGACTGAATAAACAAAATAGTTTTATGAGCACATAGCCAATCTAATCTACAATTGTCCTTTTGCGAGGAGGTGGCCACAGCTCTGCATCTTATGAATACAAAGTGTGTATTCCTACAATAGTGAGATGTCATGCTTGCTGGAAATTAGTCTCTTGAGTGCTCTCATTAGAATTCATGAGTGTACGGTCAATTTGACCTGTTTTGCTTCTGAGTGTTACGAGGAGGTTATTGATCATGTCCAATCTAATCCGCCAGAGCTTCCAATGCTTTTCATGTGGTCAAGAGCTTGTGTATTTGACTCACACACAGTTTATAAGTTGCATTTATGAAGGGTGACATGAGCTCAAAAGTGATCTGCAAATAAATTGTCTTTCAGCTCTTGAGCACTTTGCGTCATTTCGTGTTAATCAACCAATTGCTGCATTTAGGTGAGTGTGAGGCTTGTGCCTAATTTATTTTCAGACTAGACCTACACATAGTGACATTGTCCCCAGGCTTTGGCGGCAGTAAGCCCCTGGCCACCTCCAGAGAACTTTGAGCAAATTGACACAGGAGGTCACATGTTTATTCGTCACGGTTAAAGTATGCGGTAGGATGTGCTACTTGTGGAACCGTGACATCACCATGCTGCAAACAGTGGAGGATCCTTGGGCCGTCCTTGTCGTCATGGTTGCTTCTGTTAACTTTGTAGGGCTTTAAACCAGGGTTTTCCCGAGCTCAAATTAAGGCAGAGGTGGTACCATCCTGCATGTATTCTGTAAATTCAACAGATTCACTTTCTTTTATAGGAAACATACTTGAAGTTAAGCGTTCCACTAAGAACGTGACTATTATCATCTTAAAGCAATCATTTCTTAAAACCTGCACAGTAGAATGATAGACTCATAGCGTATGTGGTGAGGCCACTTTTGTTTGAAACACTCCTAGATTATTTTGAAGCTGCCTTGAAGCGCTCTGTGGTCCATGTCCACCTGTGCTGCAATAGCATGCTGCCGTGTCCTCTGTAAAAAAAGCTCTTGAAATGATGCAACATTTACAGAATTCATGAATTGTGAATTCATCACATACTTTATTTTTGACAAAGCTGTGTCCTTTAGCCGAATGGAATCCACAAGTGAATAGACACTGACTAAACCAACTGTGTTGCCATAAACACCTTCAGCCGCGATTAAAAACAAAAGTCTTATCAGAATTGTACCATTTAAATCTTTAACAATACAGCCTTAAAATTTAAAAATCACATTGAAATTGCTATTTAACATGATAATTAGAGTGGGGGAAAAAATAATTCCAATGCGGTTCTAAATGGAAGCAATGAAGAAGGAATGTGGTTAAACAGGAGGCAAAGAGGCGCAGCCTGTTGGGTGTTTTGTATTTTTGCAGAAGCCAACCATAAACAAATAAATGGCATGTCGGAATTGAAAGTATTTTCACGTCTTTGTTGCTTACTACTGAAACTAAAGCGTACAAATTGATAAATAGCATCTAATTATTGTATCGTATTTTGATGGAACTAGTGTAGTTGCTTTTCTTAGCAATAGACAGACTTTGCCATTCTGGCGTGTACACGGCGATAGAAGAAAATGTCACTGCATGTGCATCATTTAGAATAAACATTTCAAAATGTCATCGATAAAAATGAATTCAAACCCTGCGTATGGTGTGCAGCAGTGATTTCAAACTACATAGTCAGATTTTGTACATTTCACTTGTGTGCACTAAGGTAGTGTGCAGTTTTATGTAATTTTATAACAGTAGTGTAATTCGATGTTGTTATTACAGATGGCATAAAGTAATAAAGAAATCATGTTTTTCATAACACCAACATTTGTTCAAGAAGAAATGATATGACAACAGTTTTTTTTTTTTTTATTGTTGTTGAAAATGTAATATGTGAATGAAGCTTAGAGCGTGTAGTACAGAACTTTGAAAGTCTGTGGGGAACCTAATCCCATAAATTTTTTAGTACATATATTTCAGTCATGGATTTAGTGCCTGGGCCTTCAGTGGGGACTTGCCCAACTTAATCCGCCTCTTAATAGCACCGCGATCGTGTCACAGTTACACAACAAAGCAATACAATATAAAAATGCCAAATAGCAGTGCATACCTGCATTACATACATCTGGAGCTGTTCAGAATCAATGATTATGAAATAACATGACAAAAACTCAAAAATACATCATACTCAAGAGATATGCTGATTATTAAAGGTATTAATCGCTAACGATGTGTTTTGCTGGTGGGAATTTTCTTGTTTCGACGAACCTGTCAGCGAGCTGGCCCTCTGTGGTGAAAGAATCGGTCTCATTGCTCATGCATATATATGGTGAATAAGTTGGATCGGCCAGCACTGACTGGAAAAAATAAAAATCCAACATTCATATACACATAGCAGTGCAGCCAAGAAAAACAACAGGAAATGAAGAGAATAGACTGTTGGAAATGAATTAATACCATTTCATGAAACAAGTATTAGAATTGAGATTGTAAATGGTCTTTCATAGCTCTTTGCTACTGATAGTTTTTAGGCAGCCGAAAAGGCCTTGCAAGCTATTGATGTTTACAAGCCTTATTTTTCTAAACTTCAAAATGGCTGACATCACAGTGTGATCTGCAGTCGTCTAAAAGCTCTGTCATGAACAATGTGACAATAATCATCACACATGATCAAAACCATCCCAGGAGATTAATTTATGATACACGTCATGCATGAGTCCTCAAAAAATCTAAACTGTCGATTTGAGTGCTTTGTCACGATAGAATCCAAAAGTTCCCTCAAGATGGTCTGGTTCCAAACAGCTCTTGTGGGTTTCATGGCGCAGACGTGCTCTTGACTGCCACGGGGCTTAGCAGAGCTGGACTGGGAAGGGGTCGGCAGCCTCAAAGCCGGCATCAGTCACGGGGATCTTTAGAAGCTGGCTGAGTCGTGCGGCTCACGCTAATTCAACAGTTATGTTTTCAAGCGCCAAAGTGAGCACTTGCGCGTGCACGCACGCACGCACGCACACGCACGCACATACACATACCTTTTAACCTTTATGACCTCTCACAGCAGTCAACCACGAGATGGCTTAATGGGTAGACTTATCACAGCAAGAATAAAAACATCGGCTTGCTGGGAAGCTTGCAAACTGCCTTGTTGTCACACTGTGTTTTGTTTTATTGTGTTTTATTTATTTATTTAATTATGTATGTATTTATTCGCGTGTATGTGTGCATGTTCATTGCTGTCATCGTTATGACGACTCTCTGATATTGTAATGTTGCAGTCAATAATTCCCCCCAGTCGTTCATTGATTCACAGTTGAGTTCATCAAATGTTTTCCTGAGTGTCTTTTGTCTGATTCTAACCTCAAAGTTTCTCTTTGACGTGATGCATGGCCTCAAGTGAAAGACATGATGTTCATATCGCCAACGCTGAAGCAAAATGAAAAGCTGGGCACCAGTTGAGTTGCATGATGCTAAGGGCTTGTCACCAAGGTTTACTGAAAGCTGGCAAGTGATTGCCTGTCTTTGAAATGGTTGGTTTGGCTGCCCCAAATTTCCACTTATAGACCAGCAAATGGTTTAACTTCATGTGTTAGGCAAATGAACAAAGTAACAATTGTTAATTTTTGGACTTCAGTCCATCCCCCTACACAAAAAAACAAAAAACAAAAAAAAAACACTCAGAGTACACAAATACGCAGCCTTAACACAAATCCAACGTGCTCGCAACCGTCTTATTGTCTATGCAGTAGATGTATTCACCATCTTATATGCAATACGTGGTCTTTTTTGATGGGGTTGATTTTTTTTTCTTCTCTCAAAAAAAAACAGCATTGTGATCGTGGAAAAAAGATGTCAATCATTAAGTGTCTCTGCCTCCTGAATTCCTGTAGAAACAAGACTAGAAATGAGACTCTCAATGATCTTCAACACACATGCACATACACACACGAAATTGTCGCCACTTAAAAGCTGCTGCGACTTTCGAGTGATGCATTCGATGACTTATTAACCTCAGCTGTGAGTCACATACGAATGAATGTTTGTCCTTTGTACTGACGTGCTGGCATGCTGCCTTTGTGGCACTTCCAGTTTACAGCTTGTCACGTTTCTTCATCTTGTCACTGAAACCAGAAGCACGCAAACAAAAGGGCAAAAATCAATGACTGCTTATTTTCATCCCTTTCTGCACCATCTTATTAGTGACTTATTGATCTGTAATTATGATGCAACATTACATTTGAGAAACAAAACTTTATGTAAGACCGAAGTTGATTTGTTTTTTCTGAATGTGAGTCGGACACCACAAACAGACTCGCGACAATAGGTCCAAAAATCAAGGCGAAAGAAATAGATACACGGGATAGTGTTGTTGATGCAGTGCAAATATGCTGCCAGAAGGTTTGACTATATTTGCATCCTTGATGTGAGAGGAAATTTGCAACCCAACAGAGTACTGATATAAAAATGTTTTGATGGTATTGATCTTTCATTTGTATAGTGCTACTTCACCGACAAGGCACTTGAAGCGCCTTACACCGACTTCTCATTCACCTACTCGTGACGCAGCATCAGGAACAACTCAAGGTTCAGAATCTTAAGGGCCGGAAGGGAAATGAACCCCTCACCTCTCGGTTGGGAGACGACCACACTACCACTGATCCAGAATTCACCCAATAATGTAACTGGCCACGGATTCTTGAACCTATTTCTTATTAAGATATTCACTTAAAGGATCTAATTAGCTCACATTGATTCAAAATTTTAATATCAGAAATGTTTGTCAATCATCTTTGTTTTTTTTCTCAGACAAGCTGCGATAACATTTATTTTCAGAAAAGTGCACCGACAAAGTGCAAACAGATATCGCTGGTCCCAAGGAGTCAGGAGAAACAATGCATAACCAAAAGCACTTGCAAAAGGCAGGGTACTAGGGAAGACCAAGAATAAACAAATGAAATGCTAAGAAGCCAATAACACAAAGCCAAAGATCAAGAGCAAAATAAAAATACTTGCAAACTAGAATCTATGTCATAACGAGAGGGACCAACACTTGAGGCACTACAGCAAGCAAGGTCAATAATCCGACAAGAAACTCGGCAGCTTGGCAGTCCTGAAATACTTGGCGAGGCTTGATGGGGGGAATGCATAACAGGTGAACCTGCTGGAGGGAAACGCCCTTCAGTCCAGCTGGAGCTGAAACATAATCAAAACAGACAGAACATAACATGTTCAGCATCGACCGGATGTCTGAAGCCACTTGTCACGTTGCTTTTTACACTATATGATGTAAAAGAAATGTATTGAATTTTTCCCTGTAATCAAGGAATTTTAGTCAAATGCTCATCCTTGCTACTGGCTATAGCTGTAAGAATTTACCTTAATTTCTGGAAAACATTGCAGCGTGCACTTGAGGCTTTGCAGATGCTCGGTGCTTCGTTAGTTCTAGCCATCTGTTTGTTTAACCCACTTTATTGTCCATTTTATCGCATTGCTGCAGCAAGCGCTGTTGCTCCCGCATGAAAATTTATGGCCAGCTTTGTCTCAAGTAAATTGCAACGCGATACTAACATCAGGAGTCTTGACACGATCGAGAAGTCAGCACTGCAGTCTTGGCCTGACGCTGCATGAAGCCAGTCCCTTGCTTGCTCCGAGTCAACAGAGTCAGGTTTTCACCTTCATTTTTAAGATAAGATAAGATATCCTTTATTTGTCCCACCCTGGGAAAATTTACAGCCTCAAGCAGCAAGAATGTAGGTAGAAAGAAGAAAGAAAAAAAAACAACAAATACCGTTCAATCAAGTGCAATATAAACACAAAATGGATAAATCGCAGTGCTATTTACAATTGTCTTTCACATCATTTAATTATTATTATTATTGTTATTTTTATTCAGCAGCCTGACAGCAGTCGGTAAGAACGAGTGTCTGTATCTCTCCTTTCATTTTGCAGCTTTATCAACATTTGATCCACTTTGCATATACTGTACTTACAATGTTGACTCTGAAAATACCCTCAAGGTCTGTGGAGACTCCTCCAATGATCCATCTTGGTTGCAAATGTCATCTTCAGCCACATGTTAATAGACGGTGACAGGTTGCCAAAGAAGTGTCACTTCTCCTTCAGTCATAACTCCTTCCATCCTTCTTTTTTGGTTACGTATGTTCCTCTCCCTTTATGTCTCTCTGGATGTGATTAGGGGTGAAATGGAGCAGGTTTCAGTCCCTTCTGTTGTGTGACTTTCATTGCTTGAAAAGAAAAAGGGTCGTTTCCAGCGCGCACATAAACATCATAAAGACACCTTTTATGAAGAATTAATGTGAGCGATCACATAAAGGGACCGGGTTCACCTCTTCACTCGACTGCTTTTCCTCGCTATGCTCGTAAAACCCGCCACACTTGTTTGTTGGTTTCGGGGGAGTTTCTAGGTAGGATTGCATTACCAGTTTGAGAGACGTTTGTTGTTGTACTTCCAGCTGACTTATAGATCTGTCTTTTTGACCCCCCCCCCCCCCCCCCAATGCTGTCTTGGACACCATAATGGATGAAAATATGGAGCTGTGGTGCCCAGCTATTAGCTGCTATCGATTTACGCCTGTTGGGATATTTTCTTTCTGCCATTTAAACTTTGAAGAGCAAGGCTTGTGCCGGGTTTAAAGTAAGGCCAAAAGCACTGAGATCATTTCAGGTATACTGAGCATTATCGGCAAGTGCCTATAAGAGGAAAGGTTTTTGGGGCATGCTTGGAACAAAAAAGATGAGACACTCACCGGGTGTGTGTAAGCGTGTGCACACTTGTATTGAAGAATAGAGGAGGAAGACGCTGCATTGAGACCAATTAGCCGATTCCTTGATCCCGCGCCCTACAGGGGCAAAGAGAGCCCCGCCGATGCAGCACTGCGGCATCGTGCACACGAGCTGGCTGCAGCGCGAGAGAAAATTTCACACTGTCAAATGACACAACCACAATGCCCCCACTTTAGTTGTGGGTAAGGATTTGTCAGGTTTCTCCTTCTATTGCTTTGATCACATTAACACCGAGTTCATTTCCTCATTTTCTCCATTCCACGAATGACAGTGAGCTGAGCTGTCCGTCTTCTCAAACGCTATGCGCTATGCTATTCACTGACTATAAATCTTTACTGCCACTTACTTGTAAAGTTGTGCCCATCAATGCGTGATCATAAATCTAACTATTCATATGGATGAAGAACATATTTATAGGCTGCCTTCTTCCACAGTGAATGGATTTCATGACTTAATTGTATGATTCATTTTCAATGTCTGAATATGAGTCATTGTGGTCAGTCCATTACTGGGTGAAAGCTTTCCTAAACCTGTACCAGGTTACCTTGTCCTTCGTCTTTTACATGCGGGAGGGATGCTTGCAGTTGAGATCTGTAGTTCCTTCGGCTTCTTGGGCATGTGTTGAACAGCCAGGGCGCAGTGTTGTTATCAACCACCGCCATGCCCCAGTTGGAAGATGGTAAAGTGGTCAGGATATTATAATGTGATCGGCCAGTCCTTGTCCCGAGCCGCTGTCGTTTATCCTTGTGAAACTATAAAATAGACTCATGTTGGCTCTCGTTTCCTTTTTTTTGTCTTTCTCAACTTCTTAAGCCAATCACTGGTTTCCATTCTGTACTTCACTTTGGCCAACCTTTTCCCTTTATTCTAGAAATATGCCAAACCCAGTTTCTCTATTTGTTGTCATGGGGGGAAATGAATAAATATATACAGTATATATATATATATATATATATATATATATATATATATATATATATATATATATATATATATATATATATATATATATATATAAATAAAAAATAAATAAAAATATAATAAAATTAATAATTATATATATAATTATTCATTTTAATTTTATTATATTTTTATTTATTTTATTATTTAGTTATATTTTATTATAATTAATTTATAATTTTATTATTATAAATATATTTTTTTAATGCAGTTGACTGTACTTATGCTGAGTTTAGTGTAATAATCTGTTCCATAACTCTGACAGGACACGTTTGTTGAATAGTTTGAGCTACATGCAGATTTTTGGGGTAATTTGGAGAATTTATTGACACATATATGCTCTGACTTTGCCATTGTCTACAAAATAAAACAGAAGTTGGATGTTTCTTAGGTTCTCTTTTTACAGGTAAGAAACATCCAATGTTGATTCATAAAAATATTGCATTTACCATATTGGAAGTACAGCCCTTTTATACACTACCCCAATTTTGGGGGGAATCAGCAGTATTTGGACAATTAACTCACAAGAAATGAATTGGCCAAACGTGGAGTTGTTAAGTTTGCATTTGGCAAATAGAGTTACAGTATTCTGTATAAAATGGTTATACTTTTACCAAGTAGGAATACTTGGTAAAATCAATTATACAGTATTCAAGTCAACGCAATTGTTTCATTCAAATTCATTGTTCATCTCAAAGCAAAATAGATCAAAACAAAATCCAAATAATTCTGGACCTGATTGTATACACTGTATTCTCTGCAGCACGGGATTTTTCTCTTTCCACTGGATGAGCATTTTGAGAAAAGTTACATATTCATGGGAGATAACAATGGTTGCTGTCCTTTGCTGAGCTGACGAGGAGGAGCGAAAGAGGCGGATTAGGAGGGCAGGATAACTGAACTAAACCCTCTGTCTCGCTGCAAGGAGATGAGCCGCTCCGTGTGTTAGTCAAAAGGAGTAAATGAAGTCATCAATACCGCCACTGAATTATGGCCAATTGAAGATAACGAGGTGTCAGAAATGTCACAACAATCATTTGTTGATTAATGTCACACTTTGCAGTCCATTTCCTACACAGCACATAGTCATTAAGATAGAGACTCTGGTGCTGCTTGTAACGGTGTTCATTCCAGAACATTGTTTTTATTTTTAACCTGGGTTTGATTGCACCCAAGGGTTCGGTGAATCAATCTCAGGGGTTCAGTGAAGGTCAAGACACGTGCTCTGCATGACCATCGTTGGCTGCCATACCATTTGTTTCAACATTTTGCGACCTTATGACTTTGCATACAAATAAAGAAAAGCAAGACCTTGTTACAAAAATCATCAGTGCCTCTCGCCAAGGTGAAGCCATGCATTTCTGAACTTGTCTCAGTAAGACAAAACAAAAAAGCGCATTGATCGTTTTGTTGTTTTTATTCTTTGAACACTATGAAATTGTGTACGTCTGCTGCATGTTTCATTTTGTGAATGGGGGTCATTCCATGCCAAATCAATCAGTGGGTTGAACAAAGAGGATTTTGATTAATAATAATACTTGCTGCACTTGTTGAAAGTGATGGCGCAACACTAAATATCAAATTGTAGGTCAATAGGAGCAGGGGTGTTGAGAGCTAAGGCCCACCGAATTTTATTATGTTCTGCTGTTAACTTTGTTCAGATAAATGACCGGTCGACTCACTGCAACCTTTTCAATAATATTATATTTTGCAAACTTACCCGATTAAACACGTCCTGATAGAGACGTGGTGTGCAAGTAAAGGAGTTCCCTGTCTTTGACGAGCGAGCACCAATGTTAGCCATATTCGACACTTGGCATCACATTTAATTCAAAATCAGGCAAGTAAAATGTACAGTAATCCCTCGTTTATCGCGGTTAATGGGGACCTAAACCACCCGCGATAAACGAAAATCTGCGAAGTAGCGTCCAATTACCATAAACAGGTAAAAAAAAAATACAGTACATATATTTTTTTAAAGTCTGCAAACGGTCCGCGAGAAGCTGCAAAACGACAGCGAATCACATAGAGCAACATATACAGTACTGTACTCCATGTATATGTAAAAATATATAATTATTATTATTTTTTAAAATATGTTTGAAAAAATCAGCGCTGCACTGAACCCGCGATAAACGAACCGCGAAGTAGCGAGGGATCACTGTATACGCGCGTGTTGCAGCAGCTTGGGCTTGAGTCAAGTGCTGGCGTGCCTGGCTGAGCCTCGTCTCGGGGTTCAGAGGAAGAACAGGAGAGTGTTTTGCTAAACTCTGCTGGAACCCAGCTGAGGCATTATGATCCCCCCCCCCCCACACACACACACGGTCAGACTTTTTGTACTTTGTAGTTCACTGAGCACAGTGCCAAGTTAAGTGAACTATGGAATCGTGTGTGTGTGTGAGGAAAGGGTGCAGACACGCACTTGTGTGTATTTGTTGGGATTTCCCGCTCCTCCAAGCAGCCTTGTGTCCGCCAGTTTCAAAATGACCCCTCCCCCCCTCCATGTCAAGCGAAGCGTTCACGGAGTGTGTACGCTCTCTGCTCCATGTCTGTTTCTGTCTTATCTCACTGCTTCATTTGCCTGTTGCCTTTCGGCCAGTAAAGCCCAGAGATGGAGGGCACTTTGACTCTATCGCACCGTAACAGGTGTGTGTGTGTGTGTGTGCGTGTGTGTGTGTGTGCGTGTGTGTGTGTGTGTGCGTGCGTGCGTGCGCGCATGTGTGCGCGTGTGTGTGATCAGATCTGCTGTTTTGCTGCTTTGCTTAATCATCCATCCATGTGTGGATGTTTAAAAGGGACAGCTGCAAGGAGGAATAAAAAGCTCAAGATTCCAAGTGTTTTATTCCCTACCAAATTTTTTCCCTCACATGCAGGCCTCTGTCAGTCCAATTTTCAAGGCCTTTTTTCCATGCATGCCTCAGTGCTGCGTCACACTCCCTGTTGTCTGCCTGCTGACTCTCTGAAGGGTAAAAGCACAAAGCTGTTAGTTTTGAAATATTACAGTCTTGGTGTTTAATTACGATCCCAACTGCCGGTCCGTTGAGGTCTGCTGTTTGTACTTTGTCATTACTCATTTCTCTTTCTGATTTGAATTTTAATCGATTATGTGTGCCAAATTTTTTTGTTTCTGCAATTGTTTGTCTTTTCCATTGCCAGATTTCTGTTGATTTGGAATGATGTACAGTCTTTATTATGGGTGTAAGTGGACTAAACTCAATGTTAGATGTGACATCAAGAACACGAAACATACCTGCTCTTTTGTTTTAGATCCTATTTTCAGGCAAAACATGCCCTCAGGATGTCACCTGTTTTTATTTACCATGGCCATCTGCTTCTCCTCTTTCTGTCTGTCAGCACCTCCCCTCAAGCTCATTGAAGATGTACACAAGGCCCGGAGAATTACATCGTGCATTCTCTCCTTGTGACTGTCGCAGACTAGTCAATGTTGTCGAGGTGCCAGATGTGCTCTCTCTGAGTGAATTGTGGAACAAAGGTTTAAGCGTAATCTGTAATCCAAATTTGTCGAGTGAAAATCTACGAGGAGAAGCGTCATGAATGCACCTGAGTTCATTAGTCTAAAGCAGGAGTGGCCAAAGTTTTTGCCTTGGGGGCCACATTGATTTCCAAATGTGACAGGTGGGCCGGGTCAGCACAAGATACAGTACATATAAAAAACTGCATATAGTGGCAGTCCATACCAAACAGCACCAGAACAAAAGCATTAAAGTATTAACATACTTTTTTTTTAATGAGAACAGTGAAACAACTATGGTATTCTGTATGTCCTGTATGAACGTCCAAGTATGTTAACAACATACAAACACACATACACATGTTAACAACATACACAAGCAACAAAGTGCAACAATATATTGCCCAAAACTGCACCGTGCAGTACAGGTATATGACAAAATATAACAAAGTTCGGACTATTTGCGAGAAAACGAGACGAGTAAAAGATCTGGTGGCTTTCTTTCCACTCACTCACTGTCTCGAACTTGACCTCCGCTCGATCACCACACAAGACAGCATTGCTCAGCTGATGTCGTGCAACAAACTTTTGAAGACAGCCACGGGAAGCTTCGAAGTCTTCGATGCCCATAGTTAGCGTTATGGAACTCGCTTTCTCTCTTATTAGCGATCCAGTTTGCGGAAAGATAACAGTCAAGCCTTTCCAGGAAACGTTTATTTACCCGACTGTCCGTCGAGCCGCAAGCAATTTACTCTGAGCATGGAAATAGCCAGAATCGGACTGAGCAAGAATCGCTTACTCGTTTTTCAAAGTCTCGTAGATTTGAGTCTTTCAGACTCCAAGCGTCTCCTGAATATTTTGTACTTTGTAACCCGCTTCGTTTAATCAGATACACTTCACTTTCTCTTCCACGGCCATTACTGTTCCTCTTCGTTTATATGCCATGATCTACAGGACGTAAACATTTTTGCAATTCCAGTAAAACTAACTGCAATAGAGAGTCACTTGCATGTCGCCGTTTTGGATCCAATGATAGCCGCACGGACACACTTATTCCGTCGTATCGAGCGGCAGTTGCTTGAGTTGGCGCTACTGCAAGCTTCCGTATGGCCTCAGGGTTTCGGAACTTCTGTTGTTATGAATTGATCGTTAATGTATAATAGTAGTAGAAAGTTTAATGTATACGTGTTTTTTTTTAAACCGGGTTCGGGAATATCCGTTTGACAGAGGTCCTCAGGTGGTTTTCTCCCTCTATCTCTCTACCTCTCTCGTCTCCCCCTCCCTCCCTGTGCTCTGCAACTTCAAGTAACTGCGCCACCTGGCATTAAAATGCTTGTCATTACGTAAGTCCAAATTAAATGAATGCAACATTTACACCGAACCTTAATTGTGTACCAACCTTCGGTGGGCCGAATTAAAAAGCAACGGGTCGGATCCGGCCCGCGGGCCGTAGTTTGCCTACTTCCAGTCTAAAGTAAACACATAAATTTGTATGCTGAGCATTTTGACATCCACGCTGCCTTCCCCCTGCCCCCAAGCAGCGTTCATCTATACCAGAACTCCTCTGTTAATGACAACAAAACTCAATGTTTTTATTCATAAATCCCCCAGCACGCTTAAATATTGCTAAATGAGTTAGAGTGTATTGTTTTCGAGTTGAACATTCTGAAGAATTTGGAAATGCTCCACAAATACAGTATGTTCTACTTTAAATTTGCAATCATTCACCAAACCCTCCATGGGTCTTCATACCCCCCAAAATATTTCTTGTAGTCAAGCTGCTGCATGATCACTTTATGTAACTGTGTATCGATTTTCGTGGTTGGAGCATTTACTTGGGCCGCTTCCGCTGGCAAACCTCTGCACGGATTGATTGTTACTTTTCAGCTTCTTACTCACGTTATGTTGAGCACAGTGTAACAGTGAGTGGGACTGGGCAATGAGAATTCTGATGATCGCATGCCATGATTGTCGGAGCTGTGTGATCCAAGTCGACAGAAAAAGAAAAACTTGCTTTTCTTCGTATGATCATGGTTTCAGTATGTGTTTCTCAGTGACCACTCCTCACTTAAAGTTTACGCTTTACTCTAAGGCAGCTTATCACAAAAATTTATTTACCCACGTACTCCCTTTTAACTCCCTACTCACGGATAAAGTGTTTTTACCTTTGTCAAGCTCAGCTACAAAAGTTCAAGTGCAGTCGGTAGCGCCCTTGGTGACGGAAAGAACAAAAGCCTCTGCCAAATGATTCATTTTAATCATTGTAAAATTATTGTTGTTGTTTTGTGGTTATCCGTGGAAACAGTGGTTACATTTGCAAGTCACTCGGAAGGATTTCAAAGAGTGTAAGCGTGTGTGTGTGTGTGTGTGTGTGTGTGTGTGTGTGTGTGTGTGTGTGTGTGTGTGTGTGTGTGTGTGTGTGCGCGTGCGCTCATTCTGAACGTAACAAAGCCACTCTTGATTTTCTCTGTTTTTCAAGTGTATTTTAACGAGCAGATTCTCATTTGCAAGCCACTCTTTGATGACAGTAAAATGCAAATACAGTGCTAATGAAAGAACCGCATTGTCACGTCGCGTGCTCGCCAGCAGGTGGCGGGTTCTCCCGCCACCTGTTCGGCACACCTGCCCGTTATTTCGGGCTGATTACGTGCCTTTATTAGGCGACTCCGGCAGTCATCTCACTGCCGGAGAATTCCTTACCGTGCCATTGCTCTCGATTTTGCTATTCTCGTCGTTCGACTATTTCTCGCTGCCCTATTGCCTTACGGCCTCAATCATTCGCGTACTTCTTATAGTGATCAGATTGTTATCTCGGTTGTTCCTCGCCCTTTATCGTTTCGCGAGCGTTTTCAGTTGTCTTCCTTATTTTTTCCTGGTCCTTATTTGACCAGCGTTTTCTGTTACCGTTTTCCCTGTTCGGGCTCCTTTTGTTCTTTATTAAAAACCCCTTTGTTCTCACAAGATCTTTTCGTTGTCTGCTTCTCCGGGGATCCACCTCTTTTTTTCTGTTGTGCACGAGGCGATTCCTCATCGCCTCGGGCTCAACGTGACAGAATTCTCCGGCCACCATGGATCCCGCAGACGCCGAAAAGATCTTGTCCGCTCTTGCTCGACAAGAGCGGCAAATGAGTCAGCACCGCCAAGCCCTTACGGAACTCAACGGCGCGGTCTCCATGCTGGCTCATCGGTTCGATGATCTCGAACCTCGCCTTATTCGGGTGGAGGAACGAAGACCACCTTCCGGGCTTCGTCCTACCACCCCGGAGGCTCCCTCCTCGTACCCTACTATGTCGAGGGAGCCCTCGCTTCCACACCCCCCTCGCTACGGGGGTGAACACGGGCAGTGTGGACACTTCCTCCACAATTGCTCGCTAATATTTGACCAACAGCCGTCCGCCTACGCTACTGACGCCGCCAAGGTGGCCTATATCATGAGTCTCTTGACAGGTCCGGCGGCATCGTGGGCAATCGCGACCAGCGACGCAAAGCCGAATCTCCGCACCTCCTATTCTGACTTCGTGGCAGCCTTCCGTCGGGTGTTCCACCATCCCGTGCGGGGCAGAGAGGCGGAGGGGCGGCTGCTCGCCCTGCAGCAGGGCAGGCGTTCGGTCGCTGATTACTCCATCGAGTTCCGGATCCTGGCCGCGCAGAGCGGGTACGACGATCGGGCCCTGTGTGGACTGTTTCGCCGGGGTCTCAACACTCAGCTCAAGGACGAGCTGGCTACTCGCGATCACAGCACGGACTTGGAGGAGCTGATCGACCTCTCCCTCCTTATGGACAATCGCCTGAGGGAACGGGGTCGGGAGCGAGGAGGTGATCGGTACCCGTCTCGACGTCTCCCGTACCGTGAGGAATATCGGGGGCACGGCGAGCACTCCCGGGGCCGGGAGACAGCATCCGCGGAGGAGCCGATGCAGTTGGGCGGCAAAGACGGTGGCGCGGAGGAAGGAAGGCGCCGTCGCCGGGACCATGCTACACCTGACGGCGCACAACCACCCTCCCGCGCCACAACCAGCTATCCGGGATCGTCTTTCCACGCTCCTCCCGATTACTGTGAGTCACGACCTCGCGCGTCACCCTCCGAGTCTAGGCGAGTCGATAAGCGACCAGGACACCCTAATAGACTCGAGCTCGAGGCGGAGGTATTCGGCGAGTCCCGGTCAAGACGGGTTCGGGCCCTGGTGGATTCGGGAGCAGATGATTGTTTAATGGACACTAATCTCGCGTCCGAACTGGGGTGCTTTTTAGAGGAGTTGGTCGTGGCGAAGCGGGTGCGTGATCTGGATGGGCGCCTCCTGGCGGTGGTAACGCATCGAACGGAGCCGTTAAAGCTTTCACTATCCGGTAATCATATTGAGCATCGTCGTTTTTATGTTATGCGGTCCCGGAACGCCCCGATCATCCTCGGTTTACCCTGGCTCCAGACGCATAACCCGGTTATCTCATGGGCGCGCCCCGCTATCGATAGCTGGAGCCCTTATTGTTACCAGCACTGCCTGCAGTCAGCCGTCGGGAGGCACGAACGCGTCACGCCCCCCGAGGAGATCTGCCTTGACGGAGTGCCGGAGTGCTATCGGGACCTTGGGGAGGTCTTTAGCGAGGATCGCGCGCGCTCCTTGCCCCCACACCGCCCCTACGATTGCGCGATAGACCTGCAGGCGGGCGCTCCGTTGCCAACCTCGCGTCTGTATCAGGTATCCCATCCCGAGCGTGAGGCGTTAACGGAGTATATTAACAGCTCGCTCGCTGCAGGTCTCATCAGACCATCACGCTCACCGTTAGGGGCGGGTTTCTTCTTTGTAGGGAAGAAGGATAAGTCCCTACGACCCTGCGTAGACTATCGTGGACTAAATGAAATTACAATTAAAAATAGATACCCGCTACCCTTGTTGGACTCCGCCTTCGCCCCATTGCAATCAGCCACCATATTCTCAAAATTAGACTTACGCAGCGCGTACCACTTGGTTCGCATCCGAGAGGGCGACGAGTGGAAAACCGCGTTTAAGACCCCCCTGGGCCATTTCGAATATCTCGTCATGCCTTTTGGCCTCACAAACGCACCTGCCGTCTTCCAAAACCTCATTAATGACGTGCTCCGGGACATGATCAACATCTTCTGTTTTGTTTATCTTGACGACATTTTAATTTTTTCTCGTTCTCTGCATGAGCACCAGCAACATGTTCGGCTGGTGCTACAACGTTTGCTCGAGAACCGGCTCTTCGTCAAGGCAGAAAAGTGTGAGTTCCATGTTCCCGTCATCTCCTTCCTGGGGTTCATTATAGAACAGGGCAAGCTACGGGCGGACCCCATTAAGACGCGTGCGGTCACTAACTGGCCGGTCCCGTCCAACCGCAAGGAACTGCAGCGTTTCTTGGGGTTCGCCAATTTCTATAGACGCTTTATCCGGGGCTACAGCCAGATGGCGCTTCCCCTAACCCGCCTTACCTCGGTCAAAATCCCTTTTAAGTGGGACCCTGCCGCGGATGCGGCGTTCGCGCGTCTTAAGGCGGCGTTCACTAGTCCCCCGGTTCTGCAACATCCTGACCCTGACCACCCGTTCGTCGTAGAGGTGGACGCCTCGGATTCAGGGGTGGGTGCGGTGCTGTCCCAACGCTCCCCAGTCGACCAGAAGCTGCACCCCTGCGCCTTCTTCTCCCGCCGACTCAGTGCCGCCGAGTCCAACTACGACGTGGGCAACCGGGAACTGTTGGCTGTGGTAACCGCCTTACAGGAGTGGCGGCACTGGCTCGAGGGGGCTAAGGAACCCTTTACTGTTTACACCGACCATAAGAACCTTGCATATCTCCGCTCCGCAAAAAGACTTAACGCCCGTCAGGCCCGGTGGGCCCTCTTCCTCACCAGGTTCGACTTCGTCCTCACCTACTCCCCCGGGTCTAAGAACACTAAGCCTGACGCCCTTTCCCGGCTCCACGAACCTGCGGGGTGGGACCATTCCCCGGAGACCATCCTCCCGACCCAGTGCATAGTGGGGGCCGTCCAGTGGGAGGTTGAACAGCGGGTCCAGTCCGCCCTGGTGGGGGTGCAGGTGCCGGCAGGGTGCCCAGCGGGGAGGCTGTTCGTGCCTCCTGCCCTTCGTTCAGAGGTCCTGCAGTGGGGTCACGGATCCAAGGTGGCGTGTCATCCCGGGGTGAACCGGACTGTGCAGCTCGTCGCCCAGCGTTTCTGGTGGCCGGAGCTCCGCCACGACGCGACGGAGTTCGTCAAGGCCTGCACCTCCTGCGCCTGCGGCAAGTCGTCACACCAACCTCCGGCAGGACTGCTCCAGCCGCTGCCCATTCCTCCCCGCCCGTGGTCTCACATCGCCGTGGACTTCGTCACGGGCCTACCGCCTTCCCGGGGCCGGACGGTCGTGCTCACGATCGTGGACCGCTTCTCCAAGGCCGCTCACTTTGTGCCCTTGTCTAGGTTGCCGTCGGCGCTGGAGACCGCCAACCTCCTCATCCAGCACGTCTTCCGTCTCCACGGCATTCCGGCGGACATCGTATCGGATCGGGGGCCCCAGTTTGTGTCCCGCGTCTGGAAGCGGTTCTGCCGGTCCCTCGGAGCTACGGCCAGCCTGACCTCGGGATACCACCCTCAGTCCAATGGGCAGGCTGAGCGCGCCAACCAGGATCTGGGGGCGGCCCTCCGCTGTGTTTGTCTCCACCGTCCGGCATCCTGGGCCGACCACCTGCCCTGGGTGGAATACGCCCACAACACTCTCGTCTCCTCCGCTACAGGCAGGTCGCCGTTCATGACGGCCTACGGCTACCAGCCACCGCTGTTCCCGTCCCAGGAGGGGCTGGTGGAGGTCCCTTCCGTGCAGCGCCACCTTAAGCGGGCCCATCACGTGTGGAGGGAGGCCCGGGCTGCGTTGTCCCGCACTGCGTCCCGGAACCGGCGGATCGCTGATCGTCGTCGGCGCCCGGCGCCCTCATATGCGGTGGGAGAGAAGGTGTGGCTGGCTACGAGGGATCTTCGCCTGGCCGGCTCGTCCGCCAAACTGGGGCCCCGATTCGCTGGCCCGTTCGAGGTCGAGGCCGTCATCAGCCCCGTCGCGGTCAGGCTCCGGCTGCCGGCCTCCATGAAGGTCCACCCCGTGTTCCACGTCTCCCTGCTCAAGCCTGTGTCTTCCAGCGCCTTGGCGCCCCCTCCCGCTCCGCCGCCGCCCCCGCGGGTGGTCGACGGGGACCCGGTGTACACGGTTCGTGCCATCCTGGACTCTCGGCGCAGGGGCAAGGGCTTCCAGTACCTGGTCGATTGGGAGGGCTACGGGCCGGAGGAGCGGCAATGGGTGCCTCGCTCCTGGATCCTTGACCCGTCCCTTCTGCGCGACTTCCACACTGCTCATCCGTCCAAACCGGGTAGTCCGCCGGGAGGCGTCCATTGAGGGGGGGGTACTGTCACGTCGCGTGCTCGCCAGCAGGTGGCGGGTTCTCCCGCCACCTGTTCGGCACACCTGCCCGTTATTTCGGGCTGATTACGTGCCTTTATTAGGCGACTCCGGCAGTCATCTCACTGCCGGAGAATTCCTTACCGTGCCATTGCTCTCGATTTTGCTATTCTCGTCGTTCGACTATTTCTCGCTGCCCTATTGCCTTACGGCCTCAATCATTCGCGTACTTCTTATAGTGATCAGATTGTTATCTCGGTTGTTCCTCGCCCTTTAT
This sequence comes from Hippocampus zosterae, assembly GCF_025434085.1. NCBI lineage: Eukaryota > Metazoa > Chordata > Actinopteri > Syngnathiformes > Syngnathidae > Hippocampus > Hippocampus zosterae. The sequence goes on from NC_067452.1 coordinate 26,564,161, forward strand.
CGTTTCGCGAGCGTTTTCAGTTGTCTTCCTTATTTTTTCCTGGTCCTTATTTGACCAGCGTTTTCTGTTACCGTTTTCCCTGTTCGGGCTCCTTTTGTTCTTTATTAAAAACCCCTTTGTTCTCACAAGATCTTTTCGTTGTCTGCTTCTCCGGGGATCCACCTCTTTTTTTCTGTTGTGCACGAGGCGATTCCTCATCGCCTCGGGCTCAACGTGACACGCATGCATTTTATTGATTATTCAACTTACTTAAACAAGGATAAACAATTAAATATTCTCTGAGTACCTTACCTACTAATACTGTACATGTGTGTAAGATCTTCCTTTGTATTGATTTGTATAATAGCAAATAAACCTTAGATTTGTTTTTATTGTTTTTACATTTGCACACACTTTTGTTAAACTTCATTAAATCCACAGCAGTGCACTGGTGTTTTGTCATCTTCCACGCCCCCGACCACCCCCACACCTTTATTTCATCACCTCACACTCCACTTAGGTAGCCTCCTGGGTTTAAAATTATGTATTGTCACGATTGTAATAAGGCACATGCTGTGTTATGTAGGTGGTCTGCGATAAGATACTTAAACAGCGAGGTAACACGCCTGTGAATTCAACAAAACAAACGGGGCAAAGATCAGTGACGTGTGCTGACACCATCTATAAAAAAAGCATTACAAATGATGTAAAATGCATTTTATTGCTACTTCCTATTTTCTGCTCCACTAGCAATTATCCATTCCCGATTCTATCAATAGACACCCATCCAAGTCATAATAATCAACTGAGAAGGAGGACTGCAATTAACTCACTGTCCAAAACTGTTGCATGTGGATCGTAAGTGTCAGGGAGCCAGAAGAGTACGAGGTACGTTGGTGATGCAGAAGCTGCAAAAGCACGGCGAACGGTGTCTGAGTGGATGTTGCGAGAACACAAAGGTGAGAGAAAGAAGGTGGATGTCAGATCATTGAGGGAAGGAAAAGAGAGGTGGGAAAAAGTCATAGATTGAAAAGTCAAAACGAAGCAATTACTCATCGTTCCATGCTATTGCCCTTTCTTATCTCTGCACCAGTGTTGAGTGAGGGCTGACAGCAGCGAGCATCTTCTCTGACCTCATCAACAGATGGTTACAGCAGATGACCTACAGGATGACCATTCAGGGTGGGGGATGGGTTGGTTACCTGTACCCATCAGGGTACCATCACAGGAAGCCGCATCAGCGATATACTGAACAATTAATTAGCTCTGATTCATTTTTGGAAGTTTTGTATGTACTTTAGCATGTGTTATCTTCTTTGGTGTTTGATATTGTCCAATATATGACCATCTTAATGATGATATGTATTAAACCATTCATTTGACGTTTGTTAATTCTACTCAGGGGTGGTGGTGGCGGGGGGCAGGGGGGATTTGGGAGTATAGTACTGTACTGTTATGTGAAGATGTCAACGCTCATATCAATTTTGGACACCTGAGCATTTGGGCCTGGCTCGCTGACGCCTCAGGACCACTTGAGAAGCAAACTGGTCTCTCTATCAGATCAAAATTTGCGCTCAAATGGGATCTTTCTACTTGTTTATCTTATAATGTAGTACACCGATGACAGTGCAGTTTATTTTAAATTATAAATCTGAAAGGGTCATCAGATGCTGCCAAACTCATTAGACATAACAGTATTACTATTACATTCCAAAAACATACAGGTAAGGTTAATTGAAGGCTATTACATTCCAAAAACATACAGGTAAGGTTAATTGAAGGCTGTGGGGGTGGGGGGTGTTTTTTTTTTTTTTTTTTTTTTGTTAGGTGAGACTGTGAGTGTGAATGGTTGTTCACTTACGTCTGGATGAAAGCGTTGATCTATCACCAGGCTGTGCTTATCTCATGAAATGATGATTTCAAGGTATGTACTACTATAGTTTGTTCCTTGATTTTCTTGCAGATAAATTGGCACAAAGTGCCCTATACAGGGAAGAGCAGATGTTTTGTAGATTCTATGCAGCATGTATTGGTTCTCGCTGGCTGTTAGTGTCTCGTGATGGGAGTTTCCAGCATGTCGACAATGCAGAGCCACAGATGGGAAATGATGTTGACCAGATTGTGTCCATGCAACCTCCAAACAGCTTAAAACCTGCGTCCTCCAGGGATTACCGACATTTAGTCGGATATTGGCCTAATCCACAGCAAATTCATTAGGATGTATTCTCGTTAATTAATCGCTTGTGACACATTGGCCTTTTGACCACAAGCAGACAAATTTGACAGAGCTTTTGTTGTCATGCCTCACTGAGCCTGGTCGTGACACCTCTAAAAGACGTCATCACGCAGCCAGGACTCTTACACAAAAGATGTGTTGATCATTTGATGGGTAATTTTTGCTGAAATATGACTAGAAAAGAATGAAAACCTGATCATTCTGGGAATTCATCTAAGCATGAAATAATTGCGTTTCTTGTCAGATCTCCACTTACAGCGGATTGATGATTCTCTGTAGACAATCAGTGATTAGGGCTCATGATAGCAAAGGTAGGAGATGTCAAAACCTGTGCCTGTCAGAATCAGAATACTTTTCAACAGATAGCATGCAAACCACCATGGCTTATTTTTTTTCTATATGAAAGCAGACACACAGTGTGTGGTTTTTTTCAGTGTTATCAATGCAGATGCTTCACATGATTAAGGCAAACTAAGCACATGTTCTTTAGCACCCCTCTTCTGAAAAGCAGTTTCGAGGACCTTTATCCATGTTAATCTTAAAAAAAAAAGGAATCCGGAAGATTTTGAACATCTAGCACAAAATGCTCACTAGAGCTGACGTGCATCAATAGTATTTAAACTCGAGGAGATTATTTCTCCTTTTTTAAACGAACACCAGTATTGATAAACAAGCGGTAACCGTACTGTATCTGCCGCTTGGAATTTCTGAAGTCACAGGTTACATTGAGATGGCTGCCAAGTACGTTGTGTCAGGCACTATCGCCTGCCAATTTTGCAGTTTACTAGTTTTGCATGAAAAGACCACACGATTTATCAATTGTAATACAATCCTGTCAATATTATGAAATCGTTGCCTAGCAAACATTTAAGAGTGATGGTGTGCTTTCAAACACAGCCAATGTTTTTTTCTCCATCCATGTGGAAGTGGTTAAAATGACTGACTCTGTCTTTTGTTAATTGCATTCAACATTGCGTCTCACGCCTCCCACCTCTTCTACCCATTCCACCCTAAAACTCACCTATTCACACATTTTGATCAAAGGTGCCCCCTCAAAAAAAAAAAAAAAACGTTACAGGCCTCATCTCATCTCCCTTGCTATTTTGTTGCTTGTTTTCCCCACCCAACCCTGACCATCCTCACTTTGTATCATGGGCTCAGGATCAGAATGGCTTCTGACACCTAGCACCTAGCTTAGGCAACCATTGCTGCTGAATGACACGTAACATGGAAATTAAAGTAGCAAAGGTATGAGAAATAACTGAAAGGAATGTGTCTCATGAAAACAAATGAGGGCGAAAGAAGTCGTAAGCAGGGAAATATATCATTAGAGCTGTTGCCATGGGGCTTTACATAAATAACCTGGCTCCTGGGGAAGGAACGAGAGGCGGCAGAGAGGTTTGCTTCCGTCTCCGCTTGCTGAAACACAAGCACTGAGCTTTTTTGATTGTTCCCATCTGAGTCGGTAATGCCTCATACTGCAGAGAAATCCTGGTGTAATATTGTTGTGCTGCTGGTGCTACTTCAATTTGTTCTCAAACATGGACAGGTGAGGACGAAAGCACCTCATACTCACACTCGTCGATAGTGATCGATTCAAGGGAAGAGGCAGTCTGTTAATCTGACCTCAGCCAATTTGGCTCTTTATTTGACATTTGACTAGTGGGAACCTTTCTGTATCTTGCATTGCACTTTCTCTTTTCTGCCTCCTTATTTCAAGCGTTTCTCTGCACAAATGCTAACAAGTCCTGCCCTTTATATTGACTAAAAATTCTCCCCACATCTGCCCCAGCTGGAGCATTAATTGCCACATTGTTGTGTCTTATCTCATTCTGGCACAAGGACTCATCAGACATTTGTGGCATTTTCAGTGAAGGTCATTCCTCAAAGAGCCAAAACAAAGTCAAGTGACCCTCAGTGAAAGGCTATGCTGTGGTATACGCTGCTCAGTCTTTGTACAGCAATTCAATTATGTGAATGCTCGGTTTGGGCCGCAGCCGTCTACACGGTGAACGCTCACCCTTTCTTGGACTTCACTTCTGTTGTCATTATGTTGTCAGAGCAAGTGAATGAGAGAAATGTTGGTCCCTCTTTCTCAGGAGCACATTCTGTGCTTTGTGCACTTGCATTAACTGCACATGAAAAATCTGGAGTAGGGAGGAGATGATGTATGCAACGGTAGAGTGCTTTTGACTGTAAATTGGAGGTTGCTGTGCATCTTATCCGGGGACCTTGCATGTGTAGCGATGAGTAGTCATGTAAGCAACACTTGCAGCAATACTCGGCTTCCTTGGAGGCTAGTTTGCAATCAACTTTCACTGGCCTTGCCCCCTCATTTGAACACAGCTTCAAATTCATCTTTTTGCTTGTGGCATATTATATGAACCAATAAGCGGGAAGTCGGGCTGTTGACTCAAATGAAGTGACACCGTTTCATTTCCTTATTATTTTGTCTATTTCTTAACACCACATACACCACTGTCTCTGAGGCATATCTTGCCATGTTGACACTCCTCCAGGCTCACAGTCATAATTAGATTCCCTGTTGTTAAGGACCTTCCAACTATGCCGTATTTCATCTTTTCACTATGGAGCAAAGAAAAAGAAGAGTGTGGCGCCTGATTGTTTTAGAGCGCATTTTGGATCAGTCTATCCCACCTTCTGCTTATGTGTGTTTGTTTGCTGCGGGCTGAATTTAAAATGTTTTTCTTGGTCAACTACACCCACCACTGAACCAGTCAAGGTACAATGACAACATTGTGCAGAAAATGGAGCATTTCCTCAAAGCTCCCCAGAACCTGTGCACTGTGAGATCGACGTGCTCACCACTGGAGCTGCTTGGTAGACAATATATTACAATAAAAAATAGTTTTATACAAACAGCCAAATTCCAGGTCTCATCAAGAAAGCAAAATGGATACCAATTTGCGATGATGTATGAATTTGTTTGTCATTAAGAGTTTTGGAAATAATTTACTCTGAGTTTGTGAAAAATGCACTCGGGGTTTGACCCATCCATTTCTCAGACAGATTAACCTTCTCATTGGGGGATACACCCTGGACCAGTCACCAGTCAATCACAGGGCACATCTAGCGACAGACAAACATACATATCATGACTAGGTTGGAACTGTACCCACTCTGCCTGTACAGAAGTCACTCAAGTGTAATACTAAACCATCAGTGACTCTCAGTACTCATGGCTAATGTTACAAAATATTAAATTTTGTTGGCTAAACAGGCAGCTGTCGAGACTGAAATTGGGAAGAAAAGTTCAGCCTTGACATCATTTGAAAATAATTACAAAGAACGCACTCAGGGTTTTAGCTACGGTTTTGCTTGACTGTCTCGGAAAAGGTTCATTTAATCCCTGTAACTTTGACAATGCCTTTCATTAGTCCCACATTTAGCTTGTTTTTGTAAGTACACTGTAAGGGTCATGAACCTTTTTAAGTGAGAAAAGCTACTTCTTCTGTACTGATTAGTGAGAAAGTCTACCACTTTGGATTGGATAAACTTTGTTGTCAAATGTACAGCACAGATTAAATTTCTTCCCTCTCAACATAAAACAAAAGGAGTCGCTGCGGGTGTCCGCGCCGCTATCAAAAGAAAAGTTAACAAAAAGATGACAAAATAATACAAAACAACACATGAGACACGGACAATCGTGCACTCTTAAACACTTTCCTGCATACACTTTGTTGTCTGAAGCAGTTATAGATGAAAGAGGAGCGAATCAAAGTGTCCTTTTCACCAGTGGATCAAAGACGTCATGCTGTAATGTGCACACGTCTGCTACAAGCTAAGCTTGAAAGCAACAAGAAGCTGTAGCATCCATTAACGAAAAAGAGAGATTGATAAATCTAATAATAATATTCATTTCCAGACACTGATCATGTCTCACAATTATTTGGAAAAAGATAATTATATTGAACACTTGCTTTTTTTCATATATTACTCCCATGTTTAAATGATCATTTTGACAACATTCCTAGAAAATCTAAACTGGTGAGCTATTTTTAGAACAGCCCGCTAGCACCATCTTGGTGTCCCCCGATGTACAGTAATGCCCTCTGATCATGGAGAACAGCTGACTCCACTGAAACCCTTTGCAGAATCAGCAATGTGGATGAATGGATGTTTATCAAACGCCACCCATGATGTCTTTTTTTCCCCTTGCCCTGGCATCATTGTTTACTTGCAGACTGGGCTTCTCTTGGATGTCTCCTTGTTATTGGAATGTGACTCCTCTGCAGCATTCATAAATGTTCACGTGATGCCAAATGAGGCTGCCCAAGGGACATTGTGGCACAAACTTTCTGCTGTGTGAATGAGAAGAGGTGACAACAGCATCGCTCTGTTGGCTTGCAGGAGGTTGGGGGAAGCGTCAAGAATGCGGTGGCGGTATTTCGCAGCATCTACACTTGTAAAATAGGCAACAACAAAGCCTCCAGTTGCCCTGAGAAGTGGTGTCATCCGAGTGATTTGAGGTCTTGCTGAATTTTCCAACTATATGCCAGAGCGCCAATCAAATGGACCTGACTCACCACATTTGGGTTTAGAAATGCTAACCATGCAGCTCATGGTTTAAGGGTGGGATTGTAGCGACTTGTGTTCAAAGAAAATCATTGACTGGAAATCATTCCTTTTTTTTCTTTTTTATTCTGAGATGATTACGTTCTCTATTGCCTGAAGGAATGCTTCGTTATTTCTGGGCCCGAGTTCTTCTTGATCTTGTTGATGTTGCCGGAATTTTTCACTCGCATTGCCGCTAACCTCGGCATGTAAACCATTCATGAAACTTCCACAGCGAGTACACTGTGTCGGCCATATTAAATATTCCATCGCCATTAAAAGCTGGAGTGTGAGGTTTGAGAAAGTGCCTTTGCTGAATTAGTGGCTAAGAAATGTGGCTTTGGGGAGAAGTGAGCCTTCTACAGTGCCACTCAAAAGTTGTCGAGTTTTCTTTGGCATCATTTGTGTGGTGTTTTGTGTGTGGTTATATGAACCGAGGAAAGGCATATTAGGGATATTATTTTTGCGAACCCGCTGTGCTCTTCTGTTCACATTGAAACATTTTCAGATCGTCCATTTAGTCAGAAACCTCACTAGCGTTTAGAGTCACGAACTCGTTCCAAGGCAAACCAGTGATTTTCCTGAGCATGATTTTATGTATCACCTTCAAATCCCGCTGGGAAATGTGTTGGCTAGGTATTCAACTGGTGATTAAATGATGTCCATGTCCACTTGCGGTATGTCCATTCAGTTTTTGTTCTCATAGCAGAATTTTGACTTTTATTTCATAAAAATCTAACAAAAGAATAAAATAATGTGAGCTACAGATAGACTGCTAAGTGAATTACAGTCACTTTTACTATGTGTTAGCATTAAGATGGCGGAATAAGTTATTATAGGTGTTGGTTTGGTTAATTACACAACATGTTATTATGATTATTTCATGTTTAAACTTCCACTAGGAGTGGGAATAAATAGCTTGAAGCAAGCACTTTGCCTATTTCTTTCCAAGAATACACTCACTATCTGCTGGTTGTTGTAAAGTTTGTCGCAACCATGTCGGGCTCAAAATTCAAATGATATTGTTATCAACCTATCACAAATAATTTTGTGGAATTTAAGGGACATTCAGACAATAACAACTTTGTGGAAGAATATGATAGTTGCCAAAATTTTTGTTGCCTCACCTTGAAAAGGGGGTTGACGCAGAAGTGCTGTCCACCGGGATAAGCCAGCCATCTGCTAGCATTGGTGTCTGTCAACTTAATTACGTTTAAAATTAATTAACAATACCTGATTAATATAATTAAGTGACTATAATTATGATTACCCGGCTTGGGAATTTGAACGCGTTCTTTATGCTTCGGTCCACACACACGTCAGGATCAAGATCACTGTTCCATTCTTTTTCTTGAAAACTGATCATAGGCTATTCCATTGTTTTGTATTAGAAACGAGATTTTTTTATTTTTTTTGCCCGCTTTCTGAAGTCTTCATAATTTCTCGACTTCCTTAGTCCTTAATATTTTGACCAAAAAAATTCTGGTGACATTGGTCTTGTTGGGGGGAAAAAAAGGTTGAAAGGTTGCTTTCTCATATCTAAAAAAAGCAATCTTTGACAAGACATCCTGTGTTCTTCCATCACGGTTTGGTTTGGGGCCGCCACAAAAAAGGACAAAATCCGACTTCAACGGACAGTTAGGACGGCGGAGAAAATCGTTGGCACCCCCTACCCACTCTTGAGGACTTGCACACTGCAAGAATCAAGACAAGGGCACGGAAAATCCTCCTGGATCCCCCGCACCCTGCCCCACCACCTTTTCCAGCCACTCCCCTCAGGCAGATGCTACAGATCCATGCGCACCAAATCCAGTAGACATTTAAACAGCTTCTTCCCTCTAGCCATTAACTCCTTAAACAGTCACTGACGTAGTCACTCTTCTTGCACTACAAAATGGTACTACAAAACTACTGGTTACTCTAAAATGGTTCAATGATTTTGTTGTTTAAGATGATACTAGTGCAGCGTGTTATACCGGAGACAAATTCCTTGTGTGTTCTACATACTTGGCCAATAAAGATGATTCTGATTCTGATTCTGATTCTGACATTGTGGATGCTCACCGTGTTACTTGCTTTGAGGGGACATGTTCCCCAAAACCTGTGAAGCACCCCTGTGGACCTTCCCATGGCACAGCTCTGCCATTCTGAGAGAGTGTAGAGCTTTATCAAGTCTGAAGCATTTGTCATCAAGGGAAATTAATGAGGATATGGTTGTTGGTAACAAACAGTTCAGGATTTCTAAATAAAAAAGCTTTCCGTTAATATTATCATTTCACATTTTGATGTGTTTGTTGGCAATCTCCTTGTTGTATTCCAAAATGCAAAGTATGCTTGTATCTCATTACTTGCCGTAGCCCGAGCGGGTAAACTAGAAATGTCGTGATTGGTTGAGAGGATAGTCAGGAATGGATGCCAAGTGAGGTCGCCTTGGCGGCAGAATACAAGATTAAAATCTCCAAGAAAGCGTTGTCCGGCTTTTCCTTGAAATTATGTTGCTGGGCCACAATTGTCTTTGCTTGGGTGGATATGTGGCGCCGTAACTGATAGCTTGTAGTTTAAACTGTGCTTCGTAAGCATGTCTCGTCATCGGTCTCATTTTCGGGATGATGTTTTGCAAAATACATGTACCGGCACTAAATACACATACTGGGTGCGTGTCTTTAGCATTCTCTTTCACAGCCAACCTTCCCACTTTAACCTCCGCATGCTATCCTCACTTACATCTGCTTTTCTTCTATATGAGAAATGTGTCAGCACAACATCAACGTCAGTCAGTCAAGCGGACTCCTCATCGAAGTCACACAACAGCATTCACAGATTTTGTGACTCTTGTGAATAAAACTTTATGTGATACTGTATCAGGAACATTAGCCTGATCCTTATCCAAATCCATTTACAATTGCCCTTCCTAAATAAATAAATTTTAATCCATACATATTGTGATTCATGGCAGGAAAAACAAAGCCTCACACCTCCCATTGTTTTCCTCCTTATTTGCAACAACGGCATGGACTCTACATTCAAACTAGAAAGATGTACGCATAGCCTGGCAATTTAGGCAGAACACGCACGCCTCCCCTGTGGCAGAAGTGAGCTACACTCGTAAGTCATGGACCAAATGTGTCACGATGCTCATGCTATTTCTACAGCATAACAAAATGCTGTATGTGTAGTGAATATACGTCTTATTTGGCTGGCTTCTTGTGCTGCAATGCGTCTTGGGCTGGGTCATCCTCTTTTGGTGTTTATTGAGTTGGGTTCCGTCAGTGCGGGAAAAAAAGTGTGATTAATGATGTGAGGTAATTACCGGTATTCATCAGCACGTAGTTAACATGCTGTTTAAGTTAACAGGCTGATGGCGCCAACACTGAGGTGAAATGTTATTAACCCACCGCCGCACTCAGAGGAGGGAAAACAAACATAAAGGTACACATTTTACATCCTGTGTTGACTGCTTCGAAGCCTGGATGTGCAGAGAGCACAGGCAGGCATTAATAAAGTCTGGAATCCAAACGGGACAACTGTCTGTTTTATATCTTGCAGAATTTGTCTCGCATAGATTGGACAAAACATAGAGAGTGCTGCCTCATCCCTAAAAGTTATGCCTTTTGAATCTTAAAGTGTAAGGGGCCAGCCGGGATGTTCTGTCCCAGTTTTGGGCAGGACAATCTCTTGTTTACAGCTGTTTTGGTCTCATGGGCTATAGCCGCCTCATCTTTTGGTCTTTGTTGATGAGGGTGTTCCATGGCTTGGTGCAGGGAGCTTTGATGCAGATGCAAGGCATCAACACTATAATAAACTTCTGAGACCCAGGAGCAGCGTAATGCATTCCATTAGGGAGGTGCCCTGAATGCGTTTTGGGCCACAATTCCTGTGACCTAGTGTGACTCTGCTCGTGTGCAAACCCCACGTTATTTACAGTTCATGTTGCTTTCAGATCACAGGGGATAATTCACAGGCAGTTTGTGACCAAGTGTACTTCTATCACAAATGCAATTTCGGAAAACAAGTGAAATCAACTAAAAACATCGGGGAAGACGTGACTTGCAGATTTGATTGACATGAATGCATATGAAAGCGCCTATAAGAACGCTTCCATCCTTGTTTTGTAGATCCATAAAGTTTTTGGTCAAAAGGACAGATGGCCATTTTCATCACATGTGCAGTATGTCCCATTGCCCATCGGCCTGTCCTGACAGCTTGTCTGAGTCACCGGGAAGCACATTCGACGGGCATTTGAAAGTCGAGCAGACAGCAGGAAAGGGACAAGGGTTGGAGTGCGCCTCGATAACATCCCTGAGAGAGAAATTGTTCCGAAAATCTTGATTTGAACCAAGGTTTGGTACCAACACATGTTTGTCTAAAGAGCACGTGTCAAATTCCTTGAGAGGAATTACACGTAAATTACTTCACACGTATCGGTTGATGTGCATCACACATCTACGGAGATGGCAGATGTTCTTAGACGCTTTCAAAATGTGCTATTTTCTGTGTCTCACTTGCACTCCACCCCACTGTTGCTCTCATGCAAGCATCAGGGCTTTTGTCCAACCCGGTCCACTATTACACTGCATTTTTTTTTTCCTGAGTGACATCCAGTTCAGTGTGTAGTCTGCCTTTCGCCCGAATTCTGCTGGGATTGGCTCTAGCAACTCCCCTCGACCCTGTTCAGGATAACCGGTGTTGAAAATGGATGGCTGGCTGAACTTTAAACAAATTTTCCTCCCCGTTGAAAAGCCTTGTTTTTGCCAAAGTTTTCTCTCTACTCGTCCTTCATTCTGCAATCTTATCCTATTACTTTTGCTTTGACTGCTTCAAACAGCAAAGCGCGTGATGGAAAAGTGGTTAAAACTGCATGACTGTCCGTGTTTTGTGTAATGTGTTGTGTTTATTATTTTACTTTATGTTAACTGTTTTGTTAATCGCTTTGTTACAGCTGCCGCTGTTGTGAAAGCGCTATATAAATCAGCATGTATTGTATTGTATTGACCAATCAAAGCGTAAAATTTCATTGAAGAAGGCAATTTATTTATTTATTTATTTATTTATCTATTTATTTATTTATTTGTTTGTTTGTTTGTTTATTTTAACAAATCCTCGTTTTAGAACCAACATTCTTCCACACTCTGTTGTCAGGAATATCTGTCACCATTTCAGCCCTAAGCATACCTGAGAATCCTCAGATCGGCTTGTGCTTTTTTTTCCCCTCAAATTCTTGTTGGTTCATTTGCATTTAATCCCATTTCTGCGTCTATCCGCTATTTGAGGACAGCACAATTAATGGGTGTGAGAGATGGCCAGCAGGTGAATGGGCACAAGCGAAAGGCTCTGTGACAAGTGTGTGGACTGAGAACTCATGTCTGGTTGGAAGTAAAGACCTTCCGAGAGAAAGTAATTGCAAGGAAAGGCTGTGTGCGACCAGAGTGATGGTTCTGAGCCGTCTACACTTTGAACAAAGTCTACAGCAACACAATAGTTACCTGGCACAGATGGTCTGATATCTATCAAACTGGTGGGACTTGACAAAAGCCAAATTACAAAAGGACTGATTTGTGGTTTAAAAGGTGCCTGGTAGGCAACATCGTACACCAATCAGAGACTAGACAAATGTTCTAGCAATGTCAATGTACGAAACGCCCACTATGAAATAGAAGAGCCCAACAGTTGCCGACGTAGTTGGATCTGCTTATTGAACAACACGTTTATGAGAACAAGAGATGCCCAGATGAGGACTCACCAGATATGTTTCATCCTGATGTGGAAAAATATTGGAAACACTTCAGTGAAAGGTGCAGGTGCACGACACTGCAATGTTGCTGAATGAATACCTACTCTTTAACACAAATACAACATTGATTTATTACATTTCTGAAGGGAGATTATTTGATAAAGCTCAGGAATTCGCAAGTGTATAGTGCAAAAGCAGTCACTTGACTATGATAAACACAAAGGTACATAGTACTTACCGTACATGGTATACCTGTTCTCAGTTGTCTCTTTTTGTTTTTGTTTTTTTTTGGCATCTAACCCCCCAATATGAGCATTGGAACATGCAGATTGTGTACTCATAATTTGCATTGCCTTGAACATTACATTGTGATTTGTAAGTGATGTCCCTTTTTGTTTTTTTTTTACATAAACTGTTCTTTTTCTGTTCAGGTAAAAGAAGCTATGTGAAAAGAAAATAATTCAAGTTGCTATTTACTGTCATTTATCAATCACTTTTGTAATATACACTTCAAATATAAAATGCCACTAAATCCCTTCTGATTTTGAGCAATATAAGATGCAAGGCTGTGCTCTATCGCTCCCTTCTTCAGTTCAGAAGGTGGCTTTGACATCTGTGTTAAGTCTCCCTCTCACTTTGCTTCTTCCAGCTGTGTCTGCCTTTGTCCAGCAAACAATATTGGAGCATGGTCCGGTCCTTCAGTTGTGTCCGCGTTCAAGTAGCCAGCACCACATGAATGAATCTCAAGCTTTGATTGAATCTGTGCGATGCTTGTCGGCTGGTTTTGATGCATTATGCAATTGTGGCTTTGTAGATGCAAACCACTGATTTGCTTCCACCTGCCAACCCACTTTAGTCGTTTTTTCATTTTTCTTCATTATTAATGTTATGCAGAATGATCCGTTTGTAAGCTGCCTTCAATGCAGGGCTCAGTACCAACATTTATCCTCGCAAAATTCAATTACAGGTTTCTCTTTTTGCTCTCTCTCTCTCTTCCGTTTCATTCATCTAAAAACCTCGACTCGGCTCTGGAGGATTTTTCAGAATGGCATTCGAAAAAAAACGTAAATCTGAAGCTGTGTTCATTTCACACCACATTCAGTGCGATAGCGCCAAGGCCAGCAAGAGGAGCGCCGATACGAGGCCTCAATCACAAACTGCTTCCGCTCTTGCTTTGCCCTCAGAGCAACAGCATTTAGCAGAAGAGCGGTGTTGTTGCTGTTTAGTTGGATGTCTTCGCAGATATCTTGTTTTTGTCTGATGTCCATTTTATTTACTCTGTTTGTGATGGTTTTGTTCTTTTAAAAAATGAGTACATTTAAATGTAAGCATTTTTTAAGTCAATCGGAAAAGACATTTTTTTTTCATAACTCCCGTATACAGTATGTTGTGATTCTTGTGACTAAGCAAGATTTGATGACTTAACTGAGGACTTATTTGAACTAAGTAATGACTCGAATCGAATTGCTTGAAATTTGCTGGTGATTTGACTTGATTTATAATAATAATAATTTACTCATGGGACTTGCTTAAAGGTTCCGAATTGAGACTTGACTGCATCTGCTTCCGACATTTCTGACAATATATGCGGTCAACCTGCGGGTGCTATCATTCAGTTTATGGCAGATGCCACCTGGTCACACTGGTTGGCTTCATCCCATGCCAGTAATTGAAAATGATTCACATACTTCAGCAGCCCTGTTCAATTGCTTCCGCCTTACTTTTCTGACAGATGTGGTCTGACACCGCTGAAATGTTGCAGCATTATTCCCCGCGGTGTACATCTGCAGAAACACAAGCGCTATGATTGACATCATTCTGTCTCTCCAATGGTGCTCTTTAATCTGTGTTACCCAGAGGATGGCCAACATTTACATACTTCTCCTGGGATTATATAGTGCAACTCAAGAAGCGTCGCTTCCGCACTTGAAGATGAAGAAATTAGAATAGAGATGTCATGTAACCGATATGTGAGAGTTATGTAGTGATGCTGTTTATGCAATCCTCAGGTAAATACTGTGTTCATAAATTGGACACCAAAGGTGCTGCTGTATAAAATGATCAAATGTAAACAGAATAGATAAATGATGACAGTTTTGATGTTTTGAGTTTGTTCTATCCCAACGCAGTTGTATGTGTTACTTGCATTCACACAATTTGTGATTTATTCATTTTCATTGACTCGGCGGTTATTTGTAATGTACGGTGACAATGTGTTCTGATTTATCATCGATAATTCTCGTCTGTGTGCTGTTATTTTTATTTTGGGATGAATACAGATTAGTTTTTTTGTCATTACACACACTCTAAATTTCTGTCATACGAAGGAATTTAGGACCTGTTTTATGCACTCTTGAATAAATGAAGCCCCAGGATGTTCTAATTAGTTGTAAGTAACAGTAAGATTTTTCCCAACTCTACTCATCTGATCTTATTTTAACTGTTGGTGTTGTTATTGTTTTAAACTGTACTTTCTCAACGTGTAGAAACGGCAGTTTTAATTTGGAGTTTGACCAAAATTTGTGGTAAACTATGACTCCAAAATCGAAATGAGGTTGTGGTTTCAGAGTAGGATGTCAGCAAGCAATGCTGATGCATTAAATTTTCTTCTTTACAGTGTTTAATTTATACTTGCACTTGTATACCACTTAAAATATTAAAAGGTCACCAATCAAAATTGCCGTTTTAGAATGATGAGGAGTTGGTTTGACCATACCTTAAGTCATTTCCATTTCATTCAAAATGTATTTACATGTTCAGTCTAACTCACTTCAAGCTGAAGGAAATGAGACTTACAAATTCACGGCCGCAAGTTAAAGCATTATTTTCACGATCTTATTTCATCCAATTACTAAATGTTGGCACATTAGAGCTTTTGCAGCACCCACCGTGTTGTTTGCGCAGCAGCCCAAAAGAGAACTACTCAGAGTCACAAAAATACCCTGCCTGAAAAGCTCCAACGAGTCATCTCTCTGACATTGTGGCGAAAAAGACGTACAGATCATCAGTCAGATAACTCAGCTCTGCCTACATCCGTTTCTGAGCAGCACAACAGTATGACTCACCTGGCAGGCTCGGTGTTGGTGCTACAACCACACTTTTGCTAGGCACTCTTTTTTTGGCCTCCTTCTGTACTGCTATGTAACTGCGATGTAACTCGAAAAGGACATTGAGACATAATTGCAACGTGAGACTTATACATGAATACAATGACATCCATCTTGACTTATTTAGTGCCAAACCACAACAAAACACTTTAAAAAAAAATTTTTTTTTTACATGAAACAAGTTTAACACCTGGTGTATTAAAGATCCTACCCCCCAGGTTTCCTCACGAGCCAGCAGGAAAAACATGAAATGCTGAACTCGGTTCCAAACCAAATCTGGGGCAAACATCTGTTTCCATGGAAAACAAACAAACAAACAAGAACAGCAACAAAAACCTCTGATCCTAACTGTGTTCTAGAGCAGGCTTGTATAACTATTTCCAGTAAACCGGTAAGATGCAGTTACATTTTCAGCCATATAGCCACGTTTAAGTCGGAGAGCATGAGACTTGATTTTCAGTTTTACTGTTTTTGTGCTTTCTATTGTCTTAGTCATTAATTTATTGTTTTATGGTTTGTTGTTGTATGAATTATTATTGCAGCATGCACAGCACTATGTATAATGCGGTGGTTGTTTTAAAGTGCTCCATAAATACAGTTGAATTGAATAAAGTTAAATCTACAGTACGTCATTACAAAAAGCAACAAGGGAATGCAATACAATCCCTTGTGGCGTAAACAAAACATGAAAAACTTTGTTGCTAGGCTGAAGCACTAAGGCTGCTTCTGAGTGGTCATAATTATTTCGCACACCAGTTTGAAAGTTATGCAAAACTGCAGGGAACGAAATTGATATATAATACTATGTTGCTTTTTTCTGGATTGACATATCACCAAATATTACAAGGTTTGGAAAATGTACATATTTACTTTTTTTGTCCCAGGAAGGTCAAAATTGTGACTGATAGAGATGTGACCACTATTTCTCTCTGCTATCTTGTGTGATTCCAAATGCAAATAATTGATTCCAAAAAGTCGAAGGACATTGGACATTTTCCTGCACATTTCTGCAAATGTTTCTAACATGGTTTTTCTGGGATTTGGAGCATGCTCTAACAGCATATTTGCTAGGACACACACACACACGCATGCACACACACACACACATTCATACAATTCAATGTTCAGTTTATGTCATTAAATAATTCATGGCCATCAACTTCACTGGCTAAAAAGTGAATGTTGCCGTAATGCATGCTTATACTAGGATGAAATACTAGGATGTGAGAGCTGGTGAGTGATGCAGCATATGTGCCATTGCATAAAAAGAATTTAAAACAAAGAGCAAAAGCATTCTCCTGGCTGAGCTTTCCCATAAAGCCTTCTGCACAGCTGTGCATATTATTAGGCTGCACCGTTAAAGCATCACTGACTGCTTAGTAGTCATAGCCTTTTTTAGGTGATGTTCAGTCAAATCTGACGTCATCATGTTGGAAAAGAGTGAAAATAGGAATGTATTTTGTCACCATTACAACCAGAATTGAGATTCACTTTTACACTGATTCGTTGACTTGTTTCCATGCCGTGGCTTGCATGACATTGACTGCAGTCAATGTTAAATGAAATAATGACTAATTTTTTTCTACTACACTTTATTTGACATCTACCACCGAGACATGTCAGAATGGAGTGTTCTGCTCTCTGATCTCCTTCTCATTAAATCGTGTGCATGTGTGAGCTGGGGTTGTGGTGGTCGGTGCACAGGTTTGTTCTGCAACACGTTTTGAGCACTGGCAGTGACTGTTCTGCATGTTGCATGTCTATCGTCGCAGGAACGGAACTCCATTCCCTTATACTGGAAAGAGAGTTTACCGCTCTTTGAAGGAAGAAAGCAAATGTTGTAGGCTTCAGATGCTTCAGTATGGAGAGATGATTTGCAAATAAATATAAATGTGACAATTAGAGAGGATGCCACAAATCTGAACTGTGTTGTTGTGGGTGATTACGGTAATAAATAGTCAGAGAGTGAAACACAAAAAATGTTCATAATTACCATGAGATGACCTAAATAGATCCTACGGGTGCTCCACAAAGCGAATGCGCTAAATCTGTCATAAAAGAAAATCCATCAGCAATTCTGGAGCCACACGCCAACATTGTTGTTGCAAACAGTTGATCCACATGTTGTGCTCCACTCAGCCATACTCTGGAGTGCGGTCAAGGAGAACTAGCAATGCAAAATTAAGCTTAGCCACTCCCCGTGCAGGGAAAACCATGATTGAAACATTTTATGTGATGAAATCAACAGCTTGGAGATGGGTAGAAAAGACAAGCCAGATGGAGTGTTCTCAAGGCACAGCCATTTCAAACAACAGAAGGCTTAGAATGATACAGAGCTGCTTCTTTTATTTGACATCCATACGGCTTCCCCCTACCAGATGAACAATGGAGCAGAAAGGAAATAGAAATAATCAAACTCCTGCCTTTTCTTATTTTGCTCAATACTTCTGCAAATTGTCGACCTCACCAGTGCTTAAACTGCTGTTTTGACTAGCTCTGGCTTTCAGCTCCATTGGGTGAATGCCGATGTAACCTTGTATCTGGGTTTCACAATGAAGAATACAGTGTACAACAGATCAGGATATGAATGTCCCCGGGAAAGACAGCAATCGGCACTCCGACACAATTTAGTATTTCAGCTCCCCTTTGTGTGGTGAAGAGAAAAGGCTTCAGTGGCATGGTTTTCGTGGTGTGTCTGATACACATCCTTGTTTGGACTTTTCTGACTGATGGCCCAACAGGCGAGACCTTGATAATACGCTCTGCTACTTTGAGCAAAACCAAAATGAAAGCTTGTAACATCCTGATGGATAATAAACGGTGCCAAGTTTAGGGTGTATTCATTGGACAGGAGGTGTTTACATGCAAAACGAGGCACAAAGTAGATGTGAACACTGCAAGCTGATGTGAAAACTAACTGGGCACACCTGTTTTTGTTTCTGCCAAATGCTCAAAATGAACTGTGCAACAAATGTGTGTGCCACCTCTGGACGTGTAAAAACCATCTCAATCGGACGTCTGCATCTTTGTTTCCCCTGCTAAAATATATACACACACATCGTTAAATGAAAATAGAAACAAATAACTGAGATCAGCACGGTTTTGTTGCTGGTGTCACCAGGAGCAAAACAAAACAGCCAAGACATGAACAGCTAAACGTTTGGTCACTGAGCAACCCACTCTATGAACTGAGTCACGGGCCGCCCAGCAGGGCCAGCATGTTGCTGGGGCCCTGCCAAGGGCTGGTGATAGATGGTGACCAGCTGCAGTCTTACTGGTGTCACCAGCTACCATCAGGGCAACAACAGCATGTTGGTCTTGCTGGGTGGCTGTAGCTCAGCTGGTAAGACCGGGTTGCCGAGTGACCGAAGGTTTTGGTCTGTTTGAATCTTGAGACACTCAAGACAAGCAAGGTCTCAAATTTTCGGTTCTTGGTGTCCCTGATGAGCTTATTCCTGAACCTGTCCATCCTTGTCACACATGAAAAGAATCTCAACATCTTCAACTGAGCCACCTTGCAGCTCTGTCTCTTTCGACAGTGCATCAAAGCATACAACATGGCTGGTCTCAGTGCCGTCTTAGAATTTTTTTCTTTCACTTTAGCATGCTCTCTTCTGTCGCATATACTCCTTCCACTGTTCTCCACCTTCTCCATCCTGCACATCCTCTCATTTTACCTCTCTTTCAAAATATAGTGAGAAGTGTACTCTAAGTAAAAATGTGGACCAGGGACTAACCTATATACAGTAAGTGTCACTCCAAGAGCTCAAAAAGTGCTTCAAAAATCAGGGAATCATCATAACATCAAATTGTGGACCAAAGCAAATACAATGCAAAATTGCTCTGGGAGCAACAGCTCCTGTTCGTTTTTAAGTCCAGACTGTACGAGTTGTGCCATTTAAAAAAAATTTAACTTGTATCTCAAATTTTAAGAAAAAGTGATGAAACAGAGCATGTTTTGGATTTCAATCAACTTTCCCTGTGTACTACAGGGAGAGAATGAGATGACATTTTCTGCAGCCCTGAGTTGCCAAATACGCCTAACAAGGAGACAATTTGCAGATGGCAGAGGCATTCTCGTTACCAGGTGCCAGCATGAAAGGAAAGCCTGATTAGACACCCACTGTTGTCGGCTTTGCTTCCTCTGTCATTGAGGCAAAGCTTTTTTGTCTTTGCAATAACGTAGACTATTTTTTTTCTTATGTTGTTCTTGCACAAGAATTATTCAGTTTGTGTATTTATATTGTTTGAAAGTGCTCTATAAATACTGTTGACTTGGCTTGAACTTTGATTTTATTTATTATGGGTGCTATTGTGGAGCAATGCCCTACTTCTGACTGCTGCTCAGCGGCAGAGGCACGGCTGTGCTAAGCTTGTGATCTTCACCTCCGCTCTCCAAAAAATATTCCAAAGATTTGGGGAACAAATCGCCACCGTGACCACACGATTTATTACTCTTAACCCCTATTGCTTGGCAAAATAGTAGACAGAGAAGTCCGCTTGCATGTCAAGCTACGTTTGTGTTGCATTCATGTTAGAGTGCACTTGTTAGTTCCGCCACAGTGAGGGAATGTGCTCCAACCCCCACCTCCCGCCCCTCCCCCTACTCATCATTCATTCAATCATTAGCCAGGCAAGAATCAAAAGTCAACATTTTTATTAGTCGCTCAGCAGGAATCAATATTTAACCAATTTAGAGAATGATCATAGTCTATCTGTGTGATCACTCATGTCTCCAACATTTCTTTGCCCTGACAATTGATTAAAGTACTTATTCCATCATAGTATTTATCCAGTTTGCTTTAGGATTTTGAAATTAGTACCACACAACTAGGCATGATAGACATTGTACAGTGTTATTCGATTTGACTTGCTTGAGGTAGCTGACGTCAGTGCTTAACACAGTGCATACAGCATTTTCCAGAGCAAGAAAGTTTACATGAGCCGACAACCTTATCCTCATGGGGGCAGCAATAGTTTAGATAGCAGTTAAAACAGAAGAAGGGTATTCATATCTATATACGTTTGTGTGTGTGTGTGTGTGTGTGTGTGTGTGTGTGTGTGTGTGTGTGTGTGTGTGTGTGTGTGTGTGTGTGTGCGTGTGTGTGTGTGTGCGTGTGTGCGTGTGTGTGTGTGTGTGTGTGCGTGCGTGTGTGTGTGTGTGTGTGCGTGTGTGTGTGTGTGTGAAAAGTATACAGTACACTCTCACAGACATACACAAGTTTTGGAAACCTAGCAGAAAATTTAGTGTTACAATTCTAATTTATAAATGTAATTTAAGTGCACTATCTTCATTATTATTAAACACCAACATGACTCACACATGACTTAAGAACGGAGGCTTCGGAAAGAGAGAAGGTAAATTAAACGTTTCAAAGGCAAATACTGTAGTGGGGAAACGGAGAAGGAGATGTGGGATTCAGCTGACTGGTACTGTACTTTTGAAAGAGATCTTAAGCAAAGTCTCACAGGGATCCACCTGGGATGATAAATATCCGCAGCAAGAAAGGCAAAGAGGAGAGATGCAGTGATAATAATGAGAGGAGTATCGGGACAAGCCACGATTCTCTTGTACGCTCCCATGTCATCACCATTACTCTCGTCTGCTCACAAAAAACCCTCATCCCTGCCCTCCCTCAGTTTTTAATGATTCTCCACCCCTGAAACTGAATGGTATGTATCTAATAGGCAAATGACAAAGCACAAAGACTTCTGTTGTGCCCCACACGCCTCAAACCATAACCCTGGCAGGCCAGCGATAATGCTACCATGTAAGTTAGCGGAAAGCTGAGAGGTACCACTCCCTCTCTTTTTCTCTGCCTCTCTTTGTCTATGGAGATATGATGTAGCACACTAACGCAACCTGACAGGCGAGCCACAAAGACTGCCCTGTTCTGTGCACCGGAGTTGGATTTGGCTTTAGACAGGGGAGGTGATTTGCATGCGTTTAAATTTGGGAGATTGATTTTGTCGACCCGATGGGGCATCTACCCTCTGCAATCCCATGGTGGCAATTAGTAACCTCCATTGTCAGGACTGATTCTAGCTGATCCTTTCTGGGTTTGGTTTATTGGACATTCCGAAGCAGAAATGACATTGTTTTGTTTTGTTTTGTTTTTTTAGTTTGAATGTCTTCCATATTTCGGGTTCTGGGAACACAAGCCGCAAGCTTGTGCAACGTGCATTGAGACCCAGCTTCTATTCCCTTGACCCAAATTCCTCACTCGCATTGTTCTGGTAAAAAGTCCAAAGAGTTGCGTAACAGTGAGCGGTGTGTCTATTGGCCCCAGCTATACCGCAGTTGCTTGACTGTTTCAATGAAGAAGCAGGCACACCCGAGTTGTTTCGAAGTCCAGATGAAATATTAGTTCCTCATGGCTGCAATGCAGCCAGCAAGCGTTCTTGAACAGCAAAATGTTGCGTCCCACACATTTTTTCATAAACAGAGTTTTTAACTCACACTAGCGTAGCTGTCTCTCTTCCGCTTAACCAAATGTCTTCTTCAGTTCTTCCCGCTGAGGTTTCTAAAAACAATTATATATTCGCTTTTTCAGTAGTCACTGAAAGGTCGTCTCACTTTCTTACTTTTCTCCATGTCATGTGGTAAACACATCTGATTACAATGTTGAAATGTTTTCACATTGGCAGAGGTTGACTATAATCAAGTGACTACACAGGTTAGGTTACATAGAATCAATTTCAAATTGGGTATCAGTACACCGTGTCCTTTGTGATTTCTTGTCAGTTAGTTCTGGTGACATAGTCACACAAGTTACACACAACATTTTGAACACCTGTACAAGGTAATTATGTCTAGTACACTGTTTAATACCTCATACTGTGGTTGTAGTTTACAGGGGTTTTGCACTTTTAAGTGAGCACCGTGGGTAGTTTCAGTTACTGTTTCTTGAATTCATTATTTCAAATTCCTTGTGTGTTCTACATACATGGCCAATAAAGGTGATTCCGATTCTGATTCTGATTGCAAGAGTCAAAACTGTGTTGAACAGCTGTCAGTATTATTTATAAATGAATTTATATCACTCTTACAGTATCTATCATAAATGAATTTATACCTTTGTGTAAGAATGCAGAATATGCAGAATATTTGATACAGTGCATGTGTTTCATTATTATTACAAAAGCAAGTGGTCATAAGATGGTTCCTGGTTTAGCGTATTGAAACACTATTGTGTACAGCCAAATCCTTACCAGTCATGAAAAAGTCAAAGTTTTAGGGTTTTTTTTCTCTACCTCAATTTTTTAAAAAATGAATATTTTGGGGGGATAACTGAAATATGGTCTTTTTCTCCTAGGGAAGGTGTTGAATGCCGATTTGCAACACTACCTCAGCCTGCAGTTCCAGAAGGGTTCCCTGGACCACAAGCTTCAGCAGGTGATCAGGGACAACCTGTACCTGCGCACGATTCCCTGTGAGTATTAGAATAATAATTTTAATTGCAACTGGAATGATGAATAAGATGATTGCCATTTTAGCAAACTATATGTGTACACCAGCCAAGAGTTGCTATGCCAAGTCCAATAATTCAAACACACTGTCTAGCTTACAAGTGAGTTCACATTTGGTTGGGAGTGGAACATTCAAATAAGTCACCATCCAGCAACAATGAGATATCAACAAGCAAAGTCTTTCCCCTGAGCCGTAACTCGGCTTATTGTTATGATTTGAAAATGAATTGCAGCTGTCTCACTCTGGTAGTCCAAGCCTGCTCATCGACACGAGCATGAGCCTAAGGAACATAGCGAAAGGTTGTCGAAGCATGACTTTGTACTTCACTAGACAGCCTAAAGCCTTATTAAATATTGTGCTTGGCTCTTATAAAGATGACAGGAGCTGAACAGTGCCAGTGGTCCGAGGCCACCAGGTAATCCATCACATCTTGGCAGAATCCCAAGATACAACAAAGACAAATAGAGAAAATGGAGGGATTGTGTATCGAGAAGCGAATGTCTTTAGCAGAGATAACAATAAAATGCATTTCAAGTCCTTTTACTTGGCACTCAAGGACGCTATACAACAATGAAAGAAATGAATAGAAAACAACAAACAGGCAGATCGAATGGTACTGTATTAGGTTGAATAAGCTGTATAGCTGTTTTAAATGTAAGCTATTGTTTTTGAGAGTTGGGATTTGAAATGGATGAAAGAATCCATGTTTTTGAGAGTTAGATAGTAGCTCAAACTGCAGCTCCAGAATATTTTAGAATTGCATATCCTATTAAAGTTTCGATTGAATAACAGAGTATTTGGATAAAATGAAAATATATCTATTGATCAAAGAAGAAGAATGGGAGAAAATACCACATTTCAATCATTGGCCTCTTCTTTTTTATTTGTAAACAATCAAATCCCCCCCACCCCCCCTAAAATTACTGTGGAGTAAGTGGAAACCAGACTGGAACTGTTCATACAGGTTATTGTGAGACCATTTGAAGTTTTCAATGACAACAAGAACAAAAAAAATGTTACGAGGTCACTCAATATATAGATGGATGCGTATTGGGGCTTTTTGAGTTGTCAGATATTCTTACCTACAAGAAGCAAAAATTGACTGGCAATTTCTGTGATATGCAGAGCATGAACTCACTTGGTTGTTGAATCACAATTTCTTCTGCAGGCCAATGATGAAAAAAAAAGTCACAGCCCATATATCACACGTTTGATTTAGGTTACAGTCAAATCTCATTACAATGTACCTTGAGGGAAATAGTGAATTAGTGCGTTAAAATCATTTCCAATAAAATGGCTGCCAACAACTATGTATAATGCAATATGAACATTTATAGATGTAAAAACATGAACCTGTAATACAGTATAATCTCAAATTACAAATGTGTATACAGTATGAAGAAAAAAAATATTAGACATGAAGCAAACAAGTATAGCGTTCCTACCTCATCTCTGAAAACATTCAGTCAGCAAATGAAAAGTGCCTTCTCCAGTTCAAGATGTGCCGCGCACAGAAGCCGTTTACGATCATCTTTCAATCTGTTGGCCTCAAACTCTACCTCGATTTTTTTTTTTTTTTTTTTGTCACTACAGATGATTGTCGAAATTGTCAGTTTTGCTAATTCGTAGTCTCGGCTGAGCTTCGTCTGGGAGATTTCGTTCAGACAATTTACAAAGTACATTTTGTTCAGAAGCAAGGTCGCGGTGGCAGTTAGCTTGCCACTGTTCGTTTATAACGAAGTCCTTTTCACTATATTCTAGGAAAAGTCTGGTCGTTATAATGAAGTCTACGTTATGAAGGTGTTTGTTGTAAGCAAAATCGGCAAATGAAAAATGAATTTCGTGAAATCGGGACTTTGAAATGTGAATGTTACAGTGCTGAAAACCTAACCAGAGTACATTGAAAAGATCTTCAACTGTATCAAGATGGGGTTGTTGTTTATGAACAGTCTGTTTTAATGAGTATTTGAAGTTCAACCGGGAGTTAACTGGCTGTTAGCAGAACTGATCTTTTACGTTTGCGTGTGGGCTTCACAATGCTAATGCAATGTTCTTGCCAGAGCACACAGAGGTGATTCCAGAAACAGTTGCTAACATGTCCTCGGGCACGTGCGCAATGCGATGCCCAATTACCGTATTTTCACGACTATTCGGCGCACCGTACCAATGGCCGCAGTCTCATTAATGGGTGACATTTCTGTATTTTACACATATACAGGACGCACCGCACGAATAGGCGCAGTTTTAAAGTGGTAAAACATACGCTTAAACATACGGCATGCATGCATGCTAACACGTTCGCTAACACGTTAGCTTGAAGCACACACTGAAGCTCGAAGCTAAAACACGTTTTTAAAAAGGCAACGAAAGCAGAACTGAGTTCGGGTGTATTTTATTTACAAGGTACTCACGTTTTTTGCTCAAGCATCAGTCAGAAAGCCATCAAAGTCATCATCTTCTGTGTCCGAATTAAACAATTGTGCAAGTATCGGTAATCCATTCAAACCGCCGGGTTCCCCCTCGTTGTCAGAGTCACTCTCGTCGTCATGTGGCTCCACGGAAATGATGCCGGCTTTGCCAAAAGCTCGAACAACTGTACTAGGAGCAACGTTCGTCCAAGCAGCTACAATCCATTCACAGATCTTGGCGTAACTAGCCCGGCGCTGCCTCCCACTCTTCGTGAAGCTGTGTTCGCCATCGATCATCCATTTTTCCCATGCCGCTCGCAACTTCACCTTGAACGCCCGGTTGATGCCGATGTCCAGCGGTTGGAGTTCTTTCGTCAAGCCTCCGGGAATGACGGCAAGCTCGGAGTTCATTTGCTTGACTTTGTCTTTGACGGCGAGGCATGGAAAAAGCCATCCGGTCTCTTAACATACACCTCACTTAGCCACTCTCTCATTTTCTCCTCGTCCATCCAGCCCTTTTGGTTTGCTTTCACGATGACGCCGGCTGGAAACTTTTCTTTCGGCAGCGTCTTTCGCTTGAAAATCACCATAGGTGGCAGTTTCTGTCCGTTAGCATGACAAGCAAGAACGACAGTGAAAGCTGACTTCTCGTGCCCCGTTGTGCGTATCGCAACCGTGCTGGTCCCCTTCTTCTCCACAGTGTGGTTCACCGGGATGTCGAAAGTCAGCGGGACCTCGTCCATGTTGGTAATGTGGTTAGGCTGGATGCGTTTGTCGACAATCTTTTTACTGCAGTAGGTGCGGAAAACGGCCGGCTTTTCTTTGTAGTCCGCTGGAAGTTGCTGAGCCACGGTCGTCTTCACTCTCATAGATAGATGGCGCCGTTTCATAAAGCGAAAGCACCAAGACGGACCTCCTTGAAAATGTTCAATTTTCAATTCTTCGGCTAACGTTTTCGCCCTTAGTCGAATGGTGACCGTGGAGACGCTTCTGCCGGCTGCTCTTTGATCAAGAATCCACCGCTCCAGTTGGTCTTCCAACTCTGGCCACCTCGCCTTATTTCCACGGAAACTGCGCTTGGTCTTTTTGACTTGGCGAAGCTCGTTCTCCTGCTTCCTCCATTTGCGAACCATGGATTCGTTGATATTAAATTCTCTGGCGGCTGCTCGATTCCCGTGTTTCACTGCATAACCGATGGCTTGGAGCTTGAATTGCGCTTCGTAGGCGTGTCTCTTTGTGGAACTCATTTTCGGGGGTTCTTGAAAACCAAAACCGAAGTTGTTTTGCAATAATGCACACACTCACCTTTTATACATGTGCTGGTACCTGCTAGAGGCGTGCCTTACACGCCCACCCTTCACTCATTGCCGGACCCACCCCCTGCGTGCCTGTCCTCCCTCACGTCCACCTCTCTTCATATATGTAAATTATGGAGAGAGAGATATGTAAATATAAGTGCGCGGACGCACTTCACTGATTGGCCGACCGATTCCCCGCACTTCACTGATTGGCCGACCTCACTTCCGCCTTTTCTCTATATAAACAGCATGTCGGGTCTCAGCCAGATTTTGGAACTCGGCTCATAGAAAAGACGCATCGCATTATAAGGCGTACTGTCCATTTTGGAGAAAATTTTAGACTTTTAATAGCGCCTTATAGTCGTGAAAATACGGTATTCTTTTTTTTTTAACCCCCCCCCCCTCACTTTTGTTCACAGTTCAACCTCAGCACATGTGTATGATCTTACTCTATTAGTCCAAAAGATTCTAAATATGAAACAGACTTAACTGTCACGTCTGCCCATAAGAATCTAAACAATAAAATGTTCAGCATTACATGATGACAAATAAACGGATTCATCTCAAGGTTCACTGCGTTAGTTGGATTAAGTTGGAAAATGTCCCCTTTTTGTAGTTTTAGCCACTTCTCCCTTTTGCTGGCAGCCAGGATAAACGAGTGTCCATTTCGCAAACTGAGCCGTTTTAGAAGTGATGGCCCACAGCGGCATCAGGATGGATGCTGGCGCAGAATGAAAATGAAGAATGGGGACATTAAATACAACGTTAAATTTCCTTATGTGTGCGAACAGCAGAGCGACTTCGGCAGTGGCTCTGAAAAATCCCTGATTACAGCAAAAATGATGCTAAGCAGAGTTGGCGCGTTAAGAAGTGTGAAGTGTTTTCCATAACAATGTGTTTCAGCATCTGGAAGATGAGAGCATCGTCAAGGTAATGCGTACTTTTTTAATGAGATGCAGCATTATGGGAGCATTGTTATTTGATCAATGTAACTGCAGCGTTGTTAAGACCCGGGACCAGAAACATCACCTTGTAGTTTAGGTTGAGGAAGTTATTTTGAGAGGTAGATTGAAAGTGGAGTAAACTGATCCATTTTTAGCTTTGAACAGTTGCATCAACATTGTCTCATATTAACAGCCGCTGGCAATCGCCGTCATGTTTTTTGTTTTTTTTTTAATCCCAGAACCTTGTGACAAGTGGGAACAAATCTTCCCGAATGCTTTTGATTTTCATTTCCCGGAGGAGCCATACAGGTTTTGAAAAAGTCAAAACCTTTGACATTTTTTCTTCAAAGGCAAACCTGAGTTTGACTGTAATTTACACCACCATTTATTGAAAAGTGTGTTTCTCAGACACTGGATACTTTTATCAGACTGTCTTGAAGATGAATAGCATTTTGTCAGATTTTTTTCGGACAGAACAATTTGCTCAAGATGAATTCGCTGCATCAAAGTTTCACTGTACTCTATAAGCCAAGTGTTCGATCCGGAGCACCTGCACTCGTTTTCTGTCTGGTTCTCCTAAACTGTGCTGTTGTTGACAGGTACAACTCGGCAGCCCAGAGAGGGGGAAGTTCCTGGAGTGGACTACAACTTCATCAGTGTGGAAGAGTTTCGTAATCTGGAAGAATGTGGACTGCTGCTGGAGAGCGGAACTTATGATGGTATTCAGCAAACATAGCACATAGCACGCACTACACAGTGAGCGCATTCTAAGGAATTGTGACTTTGCTTAAAAAAATGCAATTATATATATATGTGATATATATATATCTCAGCGGCTGGTTGACAGAACAGTCACACAAGACTGCAGGTCCCGACGTACCAACCTGTGCACAGCCTGGATTGATTACAAGAAAGCCTATGACTCGATGCCACATACATGGATCACTGAATGCTTGGAGCTGTATAAGGTGAACAGGACCCTAAGAGCCTTCGTTGCGAACTCGATGAGGATGTGGAAAACCACACTTGAAGCCAATGGCAAGCCACTTAACCAAGTGTCCATCAAATGTGGCATATACCAAGGTGATGCACTCTCCCCACTGCTGTTCTGCATAGGACTGAACCCACTAAGCCAAGTAATCACCAAGACAGGCTATGGATACCGCCTCAGAAATGGAGCTACAAACAGTCACCTCCTCTACTTAGATGACATAAAGCTGTATGCTAAGAGCGAAAGGGACATAGACTCCCTGATCCACACGACCAGGATCTACAGCAGCGACATTGGGATGTCATTCGGGCTTGAGAAATGTAGTCGGATGGTGACTAAGAGAGGAAAGGTAGTCCGCACTGAAGGGCTCTCACTCCCTGAAGGAACAATAGCAGACATTGAGGATAGTTATAATTATCTCGGTATACCACAAGCCAATGGCAACCTCGAACATGCAACAAGGAAAGCGGCTACGGCCAAATACCTCCAGCGAGTGAGGCAAGTCCTAAGAAGCCAGCTCAATGGCAAGAATAAGACCCGGGCAATAAACAGCTATGCCCTGCCAGTGATCAGATACCCTGCAGGAATAATAAGGTGGCCAAAGGAAGAGATTCAGACCACGGACGTTAGGACCCGAAAGCTCCTAACCATGCATGGAGGGTTCCATCCCAAATCCAGCACCCTGAGACTGTACGAAAGCCGAAAGGAAGGAGGCTGGGGACTAGTGAGTGTGAGAGCCACTGTC
Organism: Hippocampus zosterae; assembly: GCF_025434085.1. NCBI lineage: Eukaryota > Metazoa > Chordata > Actinopteri > Syngnathiformes > Syngnathidae > Hippocampus > Hippocampus zosterae. The sequence goes on from NC_067452.1 coordinate 26,593,646, forward strand.
CAGGAAAGAGGCACCTGAGACGATCCAACACATAACTGCAGGGTGTAAGATGCTGGCAGGGAAAGCCGACATGGAACGCCATAACCAGGTGGCTGGCATAGTCTACCGAAACATCTGTGCGGAGTATGGACTGGAAACCCCGAGGTCAAAGTGGGAAACACCTCCGAAGGTGGTGGAGAATGACAGAGCGAAGATCCTGTGGGACTTCCAGATCCAGACTGACAAGATGGTAATGGCGAACCAACCAGATATCGTGATCATAGATAAAGGGCAGAGGAAAGCCGTTGTAGTGGATGTAGCGGTCCCAAGTGATGGAAACATCAGGAAGAAGGGACATGAGAAACTCGAGAAATACCAAGGGCTCAGGGAGGAGCTGGAGAGAGCCTGGAAGGTAAAGGTGACAGTCGTGCCTCTGGTGGTCGGAGCACTCGGGGCAGTGACCCCCAAACTGGATGAGTGGTTGAACAGATCCCGGGAACAACATCGGACATCTCAGTCCAGAAATGTGCAGTGCTGGGAACAGCAAGGATACTGCGCAGAACCATCAAGCTTCCTGGCCTCAAGTAGAGGACCTGAGCTGAATGAGGGATGGACACCACCCGAGGGGGGGTGAGACGAGGAATTTTTATAATATTTATTTCTTATTTTGATTATAGAAGCTGAGTCTTGTATTACTCTTTCTTGTCTTTGTTCCACCGTTTGCAATTTTGTTGGATTTTTTTTAGGGGTAGGGGGGTGTCTTGAAAGGCCCTTATAAATAAAATGTATTATTATTATTATTATTATATATGGAAACTCAGATTCAATCCGTGCCGATGCATTCGTGAGCAATCATCTATAACCAATCAAATGTCATATTTTGACTTGCCACACCATGAACTAAACTGATCTTGAAATATATCTAATCTAACATGCCACTATGCAATGTGTGTGTACTATAGTTAAGAAACTAAAGAAACTGTATTACCCTACAGCTGATAAATGTAAGCCAAGTAAATACAGTCAATATAACATAACGATACATAACGGGGCATAACGAATCTGTACGTTCCAACTAGTATTTAGTTGGAACTATTTCAATTAAATGGCCGCCTGATGTGATGTGGAATACAGCATGAATATTTATAGATGTAAAAACATGACAGTATAAACATGTCAATTACAAATACGTGTATATGAAGGGAAAATTCTGTTATAAGACATGAAACGAACAGACCTGCGATTGGCTGGCAGCCAGTTCAGGATGTCCCCCTGCCTACTGCCCGAAGACAACTGGGATATACTCCATCACGCCCCGCGACCTTTGTGTGGATAAGCGGATCTGAAAATGGATGGATTGATGAAACGAACAACTGTAGCATTCCTACTTCATCTTTGAAAACATTCAGTCAGCAAATGTTACTCGTCATCAGCAACTGACATTGCAGCCGACAAAGCCAACTGTCATCAATTTAGGATATAGCGCGCCCCGAAGCCATTTGCAATCGTAGTCCAGACTTTTGGCTTCGAGCTCGGCCATGATTTTGTTGCCATTACGGATGATTGTCGAAATTGTTGACTTGGGGACTCCCTTTCAAAAGTGAGGAAAAATTTAGCCTTCACAGACAGCGAGATTTCCTTCCGTTTACCAGACATGTTTTCAGACCATGTGCTCAGGACTGCACCATGCCTTCGGAAGTACAACAATATATGAGTCGATCAGTAGCGTTGCTAGGCAACAGAGGAATCCCGCATTGTGCATTTTGTTTACAAGCAAGGTCGCGGTGGCAGTTAGCTTCCCGCAGTTCGTTCTAACAAAGACCTTTTCACTATTTTGTGGGACAAATGTGGTCGTTATAATGAAGTTTACATTATAAAGGTGTTCATTGTAAGCAAAAGCGGCAAATGGAAACTGAATTATGTGAACTCGAGACTTTGAAATGTGAGCATTATAGCAGTAAAAACGGTGTACGTTGAAACAAGGTTTGACTGTAAATACCAAGGTGATTTGTGCGCGGTGTGGGGTGCTATGTGATGTTTTTGTCCGCTCTCTGTCCCAATGGGCACCAGGTGACCGGCCCTTCATCCCTGAAGCTGTAAACCAGTCAGCAAGACGAGAAATAGAGTTAATCTGCCCTTTGCAGCACAAGCGTCCTTATATTGCTAACCAACATTCACAAGCTCCCAGAGGTTTAATTATCATTTCTAAATGTCAATATTGTATATTGTGACTAAAGCAGAAAAAAGACCACAAAAAAGAGACGTGTCTGATAATTGACCAGAGAATTACCATTGCTGAGCCTCACAGTGAACATCTGAATACATTGTTTTTTTACAGCACTTTGGACAGTAAAATTGTGAAAACTGTGTCCTATAAATCAAATTGTGTGTTTGGCTGACAACCACCTCGGGGTGTCCCACACCTTGAGCCCAATGACGGCCGGGATAGAGTCCAACACAGCCCTGAGCTTAGTAAGGATAAGTGGTTCAGAGAATGGATGGATAGATGGATGAGTCACATTGACCATGACCATATACAGCATGCATTTTTCACCGTAGTGGTAGTGCTTAAATTGATTACTTTCCTTCAGATAAAACCGATGTTTTCATTGCATCAAAAAGCCACACAGGTCACGGTCAGTCAGTCAGTTACAGAAATGATGCAGCTTTAGGAACGGAAGACTATTTCAAATCCAATAAATTTTTGGCCTTTCTTTCTTGTGAAGAATTTGAGAATTCATTCACCTTGTTAACCCTCAAAATGATCACGCGAAACATCCTAGACAATTTTTGTTTCTTTTTTTTTTTCCCTGTAATTTGATTTCAACGATGGACCTACAGAAAACAAGACAAACCCCTTCCAAAATGTTTTGCCAACTGCTAATCATGGATTACATGAATTATCCAAAAGGGCCCAAGAAATGTCATGGTAAAGGTAGATATTTAGACTAGGGTCTTTGACTTCATCGTAGGCCAGTGTGTAACTTCAATGATGCGGTGGCGGGACTGCATTTATTAAATGGCAGGGTCAACAATGATAGCCAACTCAACAGTTCTAGTCCATGCTTGTGTCTGTCAATGAAAAGTTGGGAAGAAACGAGGCAAAGCTGCATCACTGTTTATTAGATAGAAATAGGGCAGCATGCCAAACGTCACAGAGTTTGGGAGAGTACAGAGTTGCTGTGCTGGCAACTGCCAACAAGTTTGAGGCAACAAAAGGGTTTCTCTTTATGGCATATAGACAAGTGCCAAGGGTAGTATTGGTCATAAGATGTCCCCCGATGCTCCCTGATTGGGAACAGAGGAATGCAGAGTTGGAATAGGTAACTGAAGCTTGGCCACACAGCCGCCATACAAGTGAAACGGTGCGGCAGCTCTTTGCCAAAGCACAGAGAGCAAGATTGGCTTTGTGTGCCTCAGGCTGTGGTAATAATAATCGGAGCCCGGGCAGACTGGGCACTGCCCCAGAGAGCGGAGCTCCATTCTCAATGATTAATGAGGGTCCAGACTGTGGCTGGCAAGGAGGTAAAGGCAAATGTATTTGGGGAGGTTAATCGGGCATGCCAATAATAAATCTCTTCGGAGAGTAGTAATTTTATTTGTGGCTGAAACATTGCCATTTGTTGATTTATAATCATTCATCTTGTTCGTGATTTAAATTGTGTCTACGGTATCTTTGCTCTCAAATGTCCATATATTGGGTTGCATATTGTGAAATACTATCCTGGCATATGAGAGTTATTCTGTTCCGTTCTGCAGATGGCAGGAATTTTTTACCATATTCCATGCATCTGGATTCCCCATCCTTATATTTACCACAGTGGTTAGTTAGCACGTCGACTTCACAGTGCAGAGGTACCGGGTTCAATTCCACCTCCAGCCTCCCTGTGTGGAGTTTACATGTTGTCCCCAGGCATGCATGGGTTGTCTCCGGGTACTCCGGTTTCCTCCCACGTTTCAAAAATGTGCAGGCTGATTGAACACTCAAAATTGTCCCTAAGTGTGAGTGTGGGTGCGGATGGTTGTTCATCTCTGTGTGCCCAGCGATCGGCTGGCAACCGGTTCAGGGCGTCTCTCGCCTACTGCCCGAAGACAGCTGGGATAGGCTCCAGCACCCCCCCGCGATCCTAGTGAGGATAAAGCCGTTTGGGGGGCTGAATGGCAATACACAATTCCTTATATTTCCTAGTGTGCTCTCAAAGTTAGAAAGTGGAGCAGCTAGTGCTGAACGCTGACAACAGGCATCGTACAATCCAGTGGTGGTGTATTTAAAGTTGGTGGTTTTGCGCTTAAACATAATATCAGGACAACATTGTGGTGTTGTCGTCGGAAGCAACAATTTATGATGGCTGTAATCGACCCCCTCTCAAACACGGTCTGCAAGAGGATGTTACACGGCGACACACTGCTGGGAACAACTGTAAAATAAATGTGCCGAGGCATTTGATGCCCATATATTATTTAGTAACTAAGGTGTGTTTTGAAGTTGGCTCTCTTCCAGTGTTGGTGGCGTATTACTGTCAGGTATCGATCGCATGAGCAATTGCTTCTGTGGTTATCTTGACTACTTCTTCCTTACAGTGCACATATAAATAAGCAAGTACTCAAGGCAGAAAAAAAATTGCCTCGAGCATGTTTTGAACCCTGGTAGTCGAATTACTCAAGGACTTGTTTCATTCCTAGTCCATTATCACTGAGTTCCAAATCTACATAATTATTCTCATTTTCCCAATTTTATGTTATTAATAACTAAACTTGGATATAAATGTAATGATTTTCAAAGTTCCTTCAACAAGACAGTACTGTACGTATTTCGATAGCTTCTGCACTGTGTGTCGTAGTGGGTCAGTGGGTTGCTAGGTTTGTGTGAAAGAGACAAAAAAGACCTTCAAAAATCTATGGTGAAAATGCATATTTTGATTTCTAAACAGAATGACTTGTAAAGTCAATAAATCAGTTCTAGCCAAGCAAGTTCCAGGTCCTTAAAATTGACGACTAGAAGCAAGTCATTTGACACCTCAAATATTTATTATCACATGCATTATTTTGGCTTGATTGTGGTGCGTCCCCTAAAAAAAACTGTCGGTAGAGGCCAAGAGAGCACTCTTTCCTTAGGTTACATGATTAACTATTCATATTTGAATTACAAGAAGCACAGTAAACTCATAAAATCAGTAAAAGCAACAATAGCCTGTAGACTCTATCAACTCGAAGGTTGATACCTCAACAAAATCTCCTTAAGCTACCATTTGCATCGTGACTAATAAGTTCAGTAACATTAGCGCAGCATGCATCTTACAGCGGTCACAGTCCCTTATCTCATCGGTGTCCCCATGCACTTTCTTTTGGTGAACATGACAAAATACAGGAGTATCACCATGTTCCATAAGACTTTTACAAAACGTTTATACTTTGATTACTCCAGTCTTTAAGTATGACAAAAACAATTTTTTGTGTGGGGATGCCTCTTCTGGTCTGATTTTAAATTTATACTATAGCAAAGAGCTCCTTGAATGTAAATTAGTACCACCACCACCCCTCCCCCCATCTTAGCAGATCAGCTCTCCACTGGTATGAGGAAGGATGAAAATGAGTGGTGCTCGTGCTGCACTGTGCACACTCGCTCTGTGCAGTTATCTCTGCACTGCCTTGGGCGCCGCCAACATGACAGAAAAGGCTGATGGATTTAAAGGGGGAAGATCTCATGCGTTCACAACTTTATTTTTCATAAACAATGTATCGCATCATTGTTTTTTCTTCAGTCAAATGGCATCATAATACGCTAATATTTACATAACATGCACGCTGGAGTGATACAGTACTTTGTAATGCATAGCTTTGGAAAGACAAAAATGCTCATGTAGAGTCACATCATTGAGATTTTTTTATTTAACATTATGTGACAATGTTATTTCAGAGAGTTTATTGGAAAGTAATCTGCATGTGGTATGGAAAGCAAAGGCAAAATATTTACCGGTAAAGTTTAGCTTTGAGAATCTGACACAGGCAGGACCTTAAAAATCGGACAAATAGCGATTTTTTGTCAAAAAGGAAAAGGGATACTTGTGGCCTACCATTATCCAGAGGTTGCAAGTCTAAAAGTGGGATGGGAAAAATACAATCAGTGTGACTCATTGATGACAGCAAGATTTTCCTTTTGATCAGCATAATCTGTTATTTGAGAATTATGTGGACTTCAAAATCTAATTTTATTTTCCCAGGTAACTACTATGGAACGCCTAAACCGCCTGCCGAGCCGAGCCCTGTACAGCCAGACTTGGTGGACCAGGTCTTGTTCGATGAAGATTTTGACAATGAAGTCCAACGAAAGCGCACAACCTCAGTCAGCAAGATGGACAGGAAGGACAGTGCAGCCCCGGAGGAGGAGGATGAAGAAGAGAGGCCTCCAATGGTCAATGGTCAAGCTGGTGAGACAAGCACTGCCTTTTATTTCTTGTCACTATAATAGAGAGCAAAATAATTCACAGTCTATCCGTGTGTGAGTTGGAGGATCTGTTGATGTGTGAAAACATACATTTGAGTACAAATACAACATGCAACCTGCAGGAGATAATGACACACATTTGGACACCCAAATTAAGGTAAATTGGCAATCGCTAGTCATTTACTGCCCTTATCTAGATTGTGCATCTATACGAGAAGGCATGCAATACGGAGATCCGCTGGCAGAAGCAGGGGGTTGGACCACTGTGGAAAAGGTAATTGAGCATGTAGAAGATCATCCCATCTTGCAAGATACACACCATCAATGTAGCCCTGGGTGGTCAAGAAAGTAAAGTTGAGCCTATCGCAACAAAGGACGGAGACGAGGCAAACTGCATTTTAAGCTCCTGCTTTGTCTCAAGCCATTGAATATACCTGTTCTATACATCATTTATACCTACTGCGCGTGTAGAAACCTCTGTGGCTTTTGTTTTTTTAAATGAGACCAAAATGTCAGCAAAACGTTCTTGTCATGTTTCATCTTTGTCATTCAATCCCAGCACACATGCAAACAGAGTAATCAATGAGCTGATGAAGCTGTCTAGATGAAAACGTGTAGATAGAAGCCACGATACAAACAGAGTCAGGATGCGCTGCTCTGGGCCAGGCTGACACCTCTTCTGCTCTTGCCCGGGAGGCTGTTCCTCGTATATCACTGCTGACGTGCAAATTCTATGGCATTTGCTACACTCTTCTCTATGTACTCTCTCTGCCTCCTCCATTTCTCTCTCTCACTCTCTCTCTCTCTATCTCTCTCTTTTTCTCTCTCTCTCTCTCTCTCTCTCTCTCTCTCTCTCACCTCCGCTCGTGTGTTGGGATGCAACCTTTTGCCCAGTGTGCAGAGGAAGAGCAACTTGAGCGGCAGCAGGGCATCATGCAAGGAGCCCAAAGGGAATCCAATGGTTCCACATTCTCACCTCCCATCTCCTTCTCTTTCTACCACCTCCCGTACCCCTATTCCCATCCACTTCCCCTTTCTGTCTCTGTGCCGGTGTCCCTGGCGGCATGTCGGGCCGCTGCAGATCACGAGGACAAGGCGGACTGGAGGAAGTCCGTGCCCAGCTACAATCAGTCAGCTGCGGCCATGGACCTGCGAGCGTGGAGTGCCATGGCACAGGACGATAGTCAGGAGCCCCTGCCAAAGAACTGGGAAATGGCCTACACAGAGACCGGCATGGTCTATTTTATAGAGTGAGTAACCTTAACACTGCCTGGCATTGGTTGAATTACTCCCCCATTGCATGAACTCCCTAGCAGTCGTCTGACTCCCCCTTAGCCCAATTCTTCTGAAACATAGTCCAAAAATAGTCACACAAGTCGACTTTATTTATGTCACAATAAGCTAGATTCATTCTGGTCGCACTTCGCCACATCAATCTGGTGAAGGTATCTGTAGGTTCATCAGTTGTTGTACTTTCTTTTTCCCTGTGGTGGATTTTTTTTTGCTGGGGGGCTGGGGGGCTGTCAGGCCCGCATCGTTTTCATTTACTCTTTTAGTCGTGCCTCAAAGTATTCTCAGGTTCAAGATTACAACAGCACTCTGAATACACGGTATGATCTCAAAATGTACGATCTCAATGAGCCTTCAAATCTTCTAGCTCCCAATAGTGGTTGAAAGAGCTTTTGGGTAATGCCGGTGCTGCTAATTGCTTATTAGTCTCATTATCTTCTTAATGATCTTGACAATGCCTGAAGATGAATTTATGTGTTTGTGCAGCCATAACAGCAAAACCACAACCTGGCTGGACCCACGGCTCGCCAAGAAGGCCAAGGCTCCTGAGAAATGCGAAGAAGGAGGTGAGACATCATTTGGCAGATAGCTTCGGGTTTCCTTGGGGCTCAAATTGACTCGCTCTGGATTGCCGACTTAGCAAATGGATTTACACAGGGTTTAACATATATTCAGGAGTATAGTCGTACAAGTCAAAATATGCATCACGACGTTTGCCAAACAACAATCATACACTGACTGCAAGAACTCATTTTGTGCATTTTTTTTTCAAAAATCATCTGACAAAAATGTTAATATGATGATGTTAATATGTGTGTCCTGTATGGCATTCAATATTCCCAAATGAATAGATAGCCTCACTCACTTGTATGATGCAGTGTAGTATGGTGAAGTTCACGATGCTTTGTAAAGGGAGCCAAAGAAAACTGTGCGTCTCCTCTGCATGTGTCCATCAGGCATGTTTACAACGCTGTTTATAGTGGTAAATAGGTCTCTATTTTTTTGGGGAGGACACACAGGGGCACAAGTTCTCGTTTAAATGGACTGTCAATACCATTCATCCATCCATTTTCCGATCCATTTTATCCTCACACGGGTCACGGGGGATGCTAGAGCCTATCCCAGCCGTCTTCGGGCAGTAGGCGGGGGACAACCTGAACCTGCTTGCCCATCGCAGGATACACATAGACGAACAACCATCCACGCTCTCACTCACACTTGGGGACAATTTTGAGTGTGTGTTTTTGGAATGTGGGAGAAAACCGGAGTACCCAGAGAAAACCCACGCAGGAGAACATGCAAACTCCACACACAGAGGCCGCAGCTGGAATTGAACCTACGACCTCTGCACTGTGAGGTCGACACACTAACCATTAGACCACCGGGCTGCCTGTCAATATCTCCTTAGGAAAAAAGGAAAAAACGCTAATATATGTGTACCTTTGTTGAGTCGGCCATTCTTCGCATCACAGCATGAATTGCAGTATCTCGCGATCTTCTTGACTTCCATGAAAATTGTTAAACTGAGAATATACATACGTTTATACATACAAACGGACCAGTGAAAGCTCCCACAGAACCTTTCACAATACTTCAGTTATTTGGCCATTATAAGGACATTTATCATTATAATTTACTAGCTGGTTCGCGGCTCATCGCGGCTCATCAGCTAGTTCCTGCGGAAGGCTGGTAAGGTGTGCCTTTGGCCCACAAAAGTGTTGTTGCTTGGTTCAACTTTTTGTTCATCTTCATTGCTTATCGCGAAAATAAAGAGATGTTTAGCTCTACTAAATAACTGACAATTTAATTGCAATGCTTGTGGGTAGACAACATTTTTTCGCTAAGATGCCCGCGCGATCGTAGTGAGCCACTGCCTGAGCGGCGCAGTGGCGGCGCGCAGCGGTGCGGTGAAGTAGGTACGTTTTGAAAAGGGACAGACGGGAGGACAGACCGCGTGTGGGACGACGCAAAATATATATATAGATGTGTTTATGTTACCCGTAGTGTGGTGAAAGTGTCTTAATTGTTGGGTTAAATTTGTGTTGCACCTTGTAAATATGAAACTGTGATGCAGATTTTCGTGCAATACAGTAAAACCCTCGGCTGGTAGAGTACGCATCATGCTACAACGTTTCAACATGCGCACTTCAGTAAATTTCCTGATAGACTCCTTCGCTCATAGAGCTTGTGAGTCAAGGACTGAACAATGGGGTCTGCCATCCAGTGGTGAGCAGCAGTATTACAACTCAAAATTAAAATGATGGCGGAAGCATCATTCATTCATTCATTTTCCGAACCGCTTTATCCTCTGGAGCTTATCCCAGCTGTCTTCGGGCAGTCGGCGAGGGACACCGGTTGCCAGTCAATCGCAGGGCACACAGAAACGAACAACCATCCACGCTCACACTCACACCTAGGAAAAATTTGGAGTGTTCAATCAGCCTGCCATGCATGTTATTGTAATGTGGGTAGAAACCGGAGGACCCAACGCAGGCATGGGGAGAACATGCAAACTCCACACAGGAAGGCTGGAGTTGGAATTGAACCCGATACTTCTGCACTGTGAAGTCGACGTGCTAACCACTTGTCTACCGGACCGCCCATCATCGTATCAATGAGTTTTAAAAAATTACTGCAAGGGCCAGTCCAGTCTGGGTGTGGCCTGCATGCTAGGACATGACAGTACCTTAAATGCTCCATGTATTTATTTATTTATTTATTATTTTTACTCGCACGGTCTTGGAACAAGCTCATAAAATCCATGAGTCCGGGCTCTCAGTCCAAGGTGCTACTGTACTGCATAAACAGTGGTACTTAGTCTCATTTACAGAATGAACAGTGGGACAAGTTAGGTGATGCCATCATTTAACAAATTCTCTGGACTTGTAGGGGAGCCAATAGCTATTTTCTTTACAGAGGAGTTGCCAACACTGCATGGACAGCAAATTGAACAATGGGGCAAGCATTTTTTTCCCAGGTGTATCTGCCCCCCCCCCCCCCCCCGAAGACTTGTCGAGTACATGCAGAGCGCTCATCACTGCGCCAGTTAACACAAGGCAATTGCTCCAAGGACTCTGTGTGTGAAACAGTCGCAGGAACTTGAGATGATGCTCACGTACGCTCCTCCTGAAACAAAGACTATTATTTTTCTAGCTCTAACAACTCAGCCATTCTCTCTCCTATCACTCCAAGTCTCATCTGTCATTTGTAAACGCTGCAAATAAAACAAGCAATCTATCCTCAAGGTGAAGTCCATGATGTCCTCTCTTGTGATTTTCTCTCATTTTCCTTCCCCTAGAGTTGCCCTACGGCTGGGAGAGGATCGAGGACCCCCAGTATGGCACCTACTATGTAGAGTGAGTAAATATCTCTTGTTTGAGTGGTAGAGGCGACAAGAGCGTGAAGATGGTGGCGTTGGAGGAGGTGGCACAATATGCGGTTGTTGAGTGACATGGACTAGACTCAGTCAGCAGCTTTGATCTGGAGCACACACTTAGCACCATCAAGGCAAAGGCACAGATGAATTATATGCAGATGATGTAATATGACTGGATTCTAGTATAGGGCCTGTTTCAGTTTCCCACAGCCCCTCAAATCTGCAAATACAACAGGCAATTCAAGTGGTGGGGCCCTGCGTGGGAAACAATGGGGAGATTCCTTTCTGATCAAGAGTACAAATAGCAGCTCAATGTTTCATTTTGCTCCCATTACTGCGGACAAAGAGGCGTGGGGGTGGATCAGTGCCACTGTTTATACAAGAGGGTCAACGAGAGGCTGCATCTCCCATATCTCCACCTCGTTGTCTGGTCGAGTATATGACGTCTCATGATTTTCCCGAACATGAGTTGCAGTGATGAGGGAGTAAGAAGAGATTGCAAAGTGAGGACCTTCACTTGGAGTGTAACAATGTGTGTGAGTCATGCAGAGGAAACAAATATTTCATGTTTGATTTTATTTGCTGACACACACACAGGCTCTTATCATTTTCTCAGCAGGTGTCCGCTTTAGTGCACCTTCAAAGTTGCCCTTTTGGCTTGTATTTCAAACCACTACCACGCCAACACTCAGGTGATCACGCTTTCATGGAGTGGATGTTTTTTGTTTTTTCAAGGGAGACTGTTTACTGTTTAGCGTGCGGTGATTCAGCCAAGAACGGTCAATCATAAATTGGCAGAACAAGCAAAAGCAAGTCCTTCAAAAACTATTGTAGGAATGAGGCCAATTACTTTTCTATAGACATTTGGATTTGACATCACAAGATGAATATGAGGCAAGAGCTCAACATGTCATCCAAACCTTAACTTGGGAGACAGCATTATGGTAACTAAACACCAAATTAGTAGATGGGGAACAAAAAAAGATTTGGAACATTTTTAACTATCAGACTTCAAATCAATTACAGTCTATACAACTTCATATTTACAGTGTAACTTTGTGTTACGAACTACCTTGTTTCCGAACAAATTGGCTAAAGCACAATATATTAGAAGAAAATCTGTGTCGTTTAATGCACTACTTTACGTTTGCCAGCTGTTGTGGCATGGACACCCGAAAAGCTCAACTGTGCTTTTTCTGATGCCACTTTGGCTGCACATCACACATTTGCAAGCACATTACTGTATTTTTCTTTGTTGCTCTTAATTAAGAGTCAGAATAGCTTGCAGCAATTTACTTTTTTTTCTAAGAAGGATGTCATTACAAAACACTTTGGATGGTGTTCTATACAGTATTGTGATAAAAATAAATTAAACTGACCATTGAGTTGGCTCAAATTTGGGTGTGAGAAGGTGAATTCAGTTTGAAATTTCTCATTCCTCCTCCATATTAAAACGTCGAAAGCTCAAGAAAATGAGAAAAAAAATCATAATTAAAAGGACTTTATTGTCAAAATACATGTAAGCAATGTACATAGCAATATACGCCTCAATGAAGCTGTATTGGATGGAACGTTTTGCACCCATGCAATGTGAACTTCTCTGTAATAATTGGTTCTCCGAGTCCGACTTAATGATTATGTGTGTCCCGTCTTGCAGCCATATCAACCAGAAGACTCAGTTTGAGAATCCAGTCCTTGAAGCAAAGAGAAAAGTAAGCGTCGAGACGCCCTCCGCAGCATCCTCAACAACGGCCACACCCTCAGGTGAGCACAAAACACTGCAGGAATACCATTGAAGTTGGTCTGGCATTTTTTATTTTTGCAGCGTAGCAATCAATGGCTGCCCTGTGCGCATCTCCTCCCTCCTGCCGAGATGTTTTCAGAGTTGACAGGCAGCTTATAAACAGCTGCCCTCTGAAGCAATGATAGTCAATTTGCATAATGGAGCTGAGCTGCACTGGGCGACGAAACTCATTTTGGCAGTCAGATATTAAATTCTGAGGGCTCCGAGGTCTCTTTTAAAGCAGAGTCACAGCAGTTAAAAGTAACAGAATGGCATTTTCTAGATCAGGGTTGGGCAACTGGTGGACAACAGTCTGAGTGGTTATTATTATTATTTTCCCCCCACCCCTGCCCCATTTTTTAAAATGTATTTATTTATTTATTTATCACCTTTTTTTTTTTGCAAGCCCCCAAAATTCCTTCTAAAAACATTGATAAACTTTCTATATGTTTTCCACAGTAAACACGTAAAGGGAGATTGGGGAAAGAAATGCCTGCAAAAAAATATTGGAAAAAATGGAAACAAAAGCTTGCAGGAATAGACTGTCGTTTTAAGTGCTAATTTCACCAACCACCACTAGATGGCAGAAATGTCTTAGTTGCACTTGAACAGTGTCTTTTACTGCCCTACAGTACAATGTGAGGAGAGCTAATATTTTTTGCACGTTTGGAATGAAATGCAATGCAAACAATGTACCTTAGTAATATAAAATAATTGAGTGGGTTCACTCTTATATTGACACTTTTCTATGCACATGAGACACAAGGCAGTGGACTTCAAGTTGTCGCTCTATTTTCAACCTCGCACGGCCAAGGATCTCTGAAGTCCTTGGATGAAACAGCCTTTATTTATGCGCTGCCAACCTCTGCTTCGATACGCCATCTCCACCTTGACGCCGTCGTTAATGAGATTGAATAATAACCAGTGAGCTCGTGGTCATGCGTGAATTGGCATCTAAACAGTGTTCTGAAAGCACAGCAAATCTGACCTATCAGATAAAAGAGAGAGCATGAGAGACAGCCAGCGAAGCCCAGCACCGCACTCCATCCTAATTATAGCGCTGACAATCCAGTCTGACATTTAATATAATTACTCCGCCCCCGAGACGTCCGACTGTCCCTCGGTGGCCCACAGCTTAATTATCACCATGTAAACATGATTTGGATGTCCCCTGCACAACCCACCATCCTTGAGTGTTTGTTTGTTCACAAACTATTTGCTCAAACAAATTCATCTTTAACGTATTGAAAGGTATCAGTTCCTGAACTGATTCGTTTCTTTCTCAGTTCATTTGAGCTCACTCAGTTGCACGCAGGCCGGTGGGGAGTTGAACTGCAGCTGGCAAATGATGCGGCAAGTGTGCGGGCGGGGGAGTGACATGTCATTCATTACAGAGATCCTGACCTGAGTGATTCCAACCATTTCCTCTTGGTGGGATTATACCTCATTGGCATCCGTTTTTTCAAGCTAACTACTGTAATGTTCATTCAAGCCACATGAAAAGAAACACACGCACACAATTATCTGAGCATTTTTCTTATTGAGCATTATTTTATTGAGAGAAGAGGCGCATACACATACCGTACTGGCCCGAATGTGAGACGGTGTTTTTTGCATTGAAATAAGACTGAAAAAGTCAGGGTCGTCTTATATTCGGGGTCTAGATATTATACCCATTCACAACGCTAGATGACGCCAGATATCATTGAAGCGAATGCTGAACTTGACTCCCAGGCAAAAGTGAACCCCTGTCACGAAGAATAAAAATAAAAATAGCGGTAGCACAAAGAAGAAAAATTAAAAATAGCGGTAAGAAAGAAGAGAGAAGGGCGGCCCGGTAGTCCAGTGGTTAGCACGTCGGCTTCACAGTGCAGAGGTACCGAGTTCGATTGCAGCTCCGGCCTCCCTGCATGGGTTTTCTCCGGGTGCTCCGGTTTCCTCCCACATTCCAAAAACATGCATGGCAGGCTGATTGGACGCTCTAAATTGTCCCTAGGTGTGAGTGCGGATGGTTGTTCGTTTCTGTGTGCCCTGCGATTGGCTGGCAACCGATTCAGGGTGTCCCCCGCCTACTGCCCGAAGACAGCTGGGATAGGCTCCAGCACCCCCCGCGACCCTCGTGAGGATCAAGCGGCTCGGAAGATGAATGAATGAATGAAAAGAAAAGAGAAGAAAATAATAGTAGAGATAACAGAAAATTGAGAAACGTAGCAACAATATAGAGAAAAGTGGCTCGAAAATCAGCCAGGTTGACCGGCAGCTGAGGAGAAGCTATGATGTAAATTACATTTCAAAAACCAGAAGCCATTCATTTACGAATGTGATTGCACTTTAGATTTGAATGAGGGAATATAACGTGCTTTTTCTCTCAAATATATTGTTAGAATCATTGGTTTCAGATGTACTGTAATTATTTTCTGTATAAAAATTAATTTGATGTTCAAAAAGTCTTTTTTCAAACTTGAGTCTTGAAAAAGAGGGAATCGTCTTATAATCAGGACCGTCTTATATTTGGGCCAATATAGTATATGTTGATGCTATCCCTCAACAGCAATAGATGACAGGTGCAATGTTCATTTTTTTCACTCACCCCAACTTTCCAACTTTAGAATATTTGACAAACTTTGTATAATAAAAGAAAGAGGACTTTGCGTTGACCGTGCAGTAATTCTTGTGCATGTATACCACTCAAAGAAAAGCCGTGTCCCACGAATGACTGTGTGCTATGGTCCGTGAACGCGCTGTCCCTCAGTAAGTGAACACGTCATGACTTGTAGCAAGATGAAGCACTGATGAAAATTTTTGATGAACTGATTCTAGTGATTAAGTCCAGTCATTGTCATAACTACAATGACTTTCTTTTCTGTTCATAGCAATAGTCATCATATTCATGGAGGAACCGGTGCTTTCTTTTGCTTCTTTCTTTAGCATTTCTTGGTGAGAGGGTTCTAGGTTGTTCAAGTTGCTGTTGATGTCAGTGTTGTTGTTGTTGTTTTTAGGGGGGAGAATTATCTGTAAACACCGTATGAATCACTTTGTGAGATGTTTTTTAATTGCAGCATACTGTGACACAACACACAACTCATTTGAAAATCAACCTTTTTTTTTTTAACGGCTAACTTTTCGTCTTCATCTGCTCTTATTGTTGGCCTCTCAGTCTCTTCCTTACATAAGCATGCATAAACACATATGTTCCTCCTTATATTATGTATATCCCATTCACTGTGAAGTTGCTCTGTGAACAAAAGTGGCGGAAAGGAATTTCACAATCTCAGTTACTTACGATGCTAAGATGTTTTGTGACCGAGCACTCCTTTACATACAAAAAGAGACCCTTAGAATACAGTTTAAGTGTGCAAAAAATATAATTACACTTAACTTTGGACGAGTGCGTGTATTACTTGCAGCGAGTAAGAGGCTGTCAGATATGACATTGTCGCACGAGTGCAGACAGATGGCAGTTTTTGAGCTTTTCACTATCTTCACATCACACGGACATTGACACATCCACAGACGCATATGTGACAAATTAGCAGATTTTATGAGAGTCAGGAACTTGCAAGAGGCAAATCTTTACTCACAATTCAAAATTTCTGAAAATGGCATTTCTGCTAACTTTGTCCCTGCGACAGAGGAGCCTGTCCACGGGGTGCGACACTTCACACGAGACCCGTCTCAGCTGCAGGGCTCCATCTATCAAACTGCACTTCGAAAAAGCCCCCAGGGCTTCGGCTTCACCATTATCGGAGGAGACCGACCAGACGAGTTTCTTCAGGTCAAAAATGTCCTTCCTGATGGGCCTGCTGCACATGACAAGAAAATTGCCTCTGGTAAGGTTCTCCCTATGACACTTCGGTATCTCCATGGACATGTCAAAGAAGCTCGAAGCTAGGTGAAGAGAGGAACAAGACTCTATGAAGTCCTAATCTTGTACCTAGTTGTCATCAAACTCTCAACGATTTGATATTTATATATAATGTGTGGATGTGGAAGAGTTTGGATGTTGCATGGTGGGTAAAGAGGTAAACAAGGAAAGTCAGGCCCATCGGAATCATGTTTCTTGTCTGCCAGTTTTCACCGAAACCTTTAAAGATGTTCAATGGTCATTTAGCTTTTGAGCAAAACGTGTTTGGATTAAATCAAAAGAGACGCTACTTCAGGTAGCTGAAGTCCAAGTCATACAATGTTCCGGTCCGCACTCTCCTGGTTAAAAATTTAAACCAGTCTTATCTGAACTTTAACGTATGAGAGCTCATAATTTAAAAAGAAACCCTATTGATCTGATCCAATTACCATACCACTTTACCAGTCACAATGATCACATGATTGACAAACATTTAATTGTCACTATGACTGCTTTTATCTGATGCAGCAAGATGCTCTTAGCAAAGGTAAATGCTAAATCAATACAGCTTTTTTTCGAATGGTCCATTCATGCCATCCACATTTGCATTCATCATAGAGCTTTGAGTACACACCATCAAACTGCCCAACTGTCTCTTTGTCCTCAGTTTGAAATGTAGAATGCGTTAGGCCTGCAAAGCCATGTATTTTTTCAAAAACGATAGAGAATGAAAAGCCTGTCTTTGTGTGTTCAGTGTATTATTGTGATTACGTTGCATTTTAATGAATTAATTTTCAAACCAAGATGCTCCCTTTCCCTTTGTTTTCTCTTGATGAATTCCATTGCGAACCACAGGGGCAATCGAGCTTGCTCCGATAAGGGAAATCTGATCTGTGTTTGTCACGGTAGCCTATTGATTGTGTGGGAAGGTTGAGACAAGCATATTGGTCAGCAATTGAGCTGGCTCTCCAGACCTATTCTTCGACCTATTTGTCAGCCACGTCCTTCCAATCTCCTTTTACATCCAGGGTTATGTGTTTATGTGATTGTGAGCCCACTCACCATGGCATTGAAACATGCATGTTTTGCTCTTCCAGGTGACGTGATTGTTGACATCAATAGGACATGTGTGCTGGGGAAAACCCATGCTGATGTGGTGCAGATGTTCCAATCCATCCCCATCAACCAGTATGTTGACATGGTCCTGTGCCGTGGTTACACACTACCCGGAGATTCTGGGAGTGGTGGGGACGCGTCCAAGGAGTCTTCTCCCGCCGCTACCAAGTCTCAGGACCACCTACACAAGGTCCAGGAAGGTGGAACCCTCCCCAGGCAGACTGCTGCGGTACCGCCCATGACTAACGGGGGGCGTCACCATCACCACCATGCGCACCATCACCTCCACCATCACCACCCTCCTCATGTTCACAACCAGGAGGGCCCAGATGCCACCCTGCTCCAGCCCGAGCTCATAAGCGTGCCTTTATTGAAAGGCCCTGGAGGTTTTGGCTTTGCGATTGCTGACTGCCCCTTGGGTCAAAAGGTGAAGATGATTCTCGACGCACAGTGGTGCCGTGGTCTGCTGAAGGGTGACGTCATCAAAGAGATTAACAGACAGAACGTGCAGACGTTGAGTCACTCGCAGGTGGTGGACATCCTCAAAGACTTGCCCGTAGGCAGTGAAGTCAACGTGCTGGTGCTCCGAGGAGGTGAGTTCGCCAGATAAAGAATATTCAGATTCAGGTGTTTGATTCAAGGATGGAACAATACATTTCCCGTACGGGTAATTAGACGGTCATCTTTACCATTATTGCCACTTTCTCGCATCATCAGTTGATACTGATCAATGTTACTTTCCCATTGTGAGGCTTCAGGAGGCACAGGATGTTCTCAGAGGGCATTTAGGCTATTGAGTTCAGAGTGTCGCTGAGTTTTATCAGCAGGTCGGGCCAATAATTTTCAGCAGATCGGGGCAATAAGTTAATTTTCTTTCTTTTCTGAAATTTGATCTATCGTTTATTTGTATATTTGTATATTTGTATATTACAGAATGTTACATTTCATTTTGTTGGGAGTAGCGGTATAGCTGGAATTGTAAAAGAGAAACACACACACACACTCACAGGCAGGACTTCTTGTGTACAATGCCTTCCTGGATGCTGCAGCAGAACGTACACTCTGTTTGGAGAAAGAAAATGGCTTTTATGCTTACTGGTGTGTAATGTGCTTTATGTTAACATTCTATTAGCATATCATTCATGTATTTGATAATTTTATGCTGAAAAGGGTTTCAGAACAAATACTCGTCCTCAAAGAGAACTTAAAATCAAATTTCCGTTAATTTCAATTTCAAATTTAACTAATGACGGTGATTGATGTGGCAAGTGTGTGACTCATTGATTCAAAAAACTGAAACGATGAGGTGCCAGTTACAGAGGTCTCACTCGGCACAATCAAGATCCTGGCAGTATTGTATAAAGCAATTTCAGACTCTCAACACTGCAACATCTGCAACACCGTGTCAGCATCCCAAGCAGGGAGGACATCATGCTTAGTCATATGGCAAGCTGTAGTGTGACGGTGCAGAAAGGTGGCGCTTCTTGTGATGCATTTGCCGCTTCCAGGGGCCCGGCGGGATGCAGAGCCTGGGTTAACCGTGGAAAATGTCTATCTTTCTGTTCACATTCAGCCTCCACAAACTTGAAGGACTCTGTCACATTGGCTGTGCTGCAGATCTGTGCCGCATACTCGCACCGCCTGCTATTATTGTTTTCGTGTGCATGCGTATATTAAATGCTTCATCGCTGTTTGGTTCATCATTGCTTGCAAAAGGAATAAGCTACCTGACCCACACTTAATGTGGTGTGGTCTAGAAGCATCCTAGTAAAGACAGCAAATTATTTGGCCATTCTCCTAACCTAAAAATTCTGTTGACGCATGTACTGCGCTGTTGGCCCAGGGAGCAGTGTGACTTGATGCTTTGCACCACTTCGTTTCACATTTGACAAGGAAATATTCATCAGGAAATAACTTCCCTCCAGCCGCTTGTTTTATGGTGACAACTAAATCTGGAGACATCACACTTAGGAATTTGCGGAAAGGAGCATATTTTCCATGCTACTCCATGTAGTAGTGATTCCCAACTACTGGATGGGACTTGATCTCTAATGGATAGGGAAAACAGAGGGATTGTCGGCGGTGACATTTCAAGGAAACAAATGACATGCATAAACTCGTTCTCACTTTGTGGGTGAGAACACACATGCAGAGATACGTTCAGTCACCACCATAATTACCTATAGTTTTTTTAAATAACAATAACAATAATAATAATAAGTCTGGAAATAATTCTCAAACTTTAAATTGACTATGTTATTATATTAGGGCGGCCCGGTAGTCCAGTGGTTGGCACGTCGGCTTCACAGTGCAGAGGTACCGGGTTCGATTCCACCTCCGGCCTCCCTGTGTCGAGTTTGCATGTTCTCCCCAGGCCTGCGTGGGTTTTCGCCGGGTGCTCCGGTTTCCTCCCACATTCCAAAAACATGCGTGGCAGGCTGATTGAACACTCTAAATTGTCCCTAGGTGTGAGTGTGAGCGTGGATGGTTGTTCGTCTCTGTGTGCCCTGTGATTGGCTGGCAACCGATTCAGGGTGTCCCCCGCCTACTGCCTGAAGATTGCTGGGATAGCCCCCCCCCCCCCGCTACCTTTGTGAGGATCGGAAAATGGATGGATGGATGGATGGATGTTTGGATTGAATAGTTGAGCCACAGCTCTAAAGGGCAAAGTAATTGCTATGCCGCAACTTTAATTGTGCAGCTGGAGAATACTGCCTCCTACTGGCTGCATCAAATTGTGGCTCTCCGGCACTTATCATGGTCACAAAACTTTCAGACAGGTCACTCAGAAGTTCAGAACAACAGTCCTGTTCATTTTCAAATATATACAGAAGCAAACATCCAATGTCATATCAGTAAATATGTCAGGTCTGTGGGATGCTCAGTTGTTTAACAATGTTCCAAATATCAGAATCGCTTCTTCATAGAAAGCGAGAATCTGCTATTCAGGGAACTTGGGTCAATAGTGGATTCTCAACATCTGCTTCAAATAGCACACCTAGTCAGCAATGTCAATTCTCGATTGCTTGCAGTGCAGTACCAACACAACAGATCAAAGCCCATATACAGTAAATGTTGTACATGTACTGTAATGACCAAATGTCTTGACCTCTTACTTTCTGCTTCTAGGTCAGACATCACCTGTGAAATCATTGAAACCCGTAAGTTGAAGCACACACAAATGTTTCCTATTGGTCAGAAACTGATGATAAATCATATCCGGTCGTATATGATCAATCCAATCCTCAATGATAACACATTTACTGTATATATTATCTGCAAGCACCAGCCACTGTGTGTGCTGCATTATTCTGGCAGCGCTCTTCCTGCGGGATCCAATTTGCCCAAAAAAGTATGCTGCTTTCTGACAAACAGTGATTTTCAACATCGTTCTTGGCTCAGCCGTTGAAGATGATTTGCCTTATTTCACAACTTGCTCCTGCATTGCGCCTCCGTGCTGCACTCTTAAAATAGCAACCCGCTGACGCAGCAACAGGCTCGCTAATACTGGTTTATTGATCTCCATCAGAATGTGTCGCTGTGCTTGGCACATAGTTACCGGTGCCTTCTGTTGTTGATCCATTTGCTAATGTATTGCATGTTGTTATTTTAAGCCATCCTGTGTGATTTCTCTGTTCCAGTGCACGGCACCAACATCTCAGCCTGCTCCTCAGCATGCACCCCAACCAACATTCCAGCCTGCCTCTCAACAGACTCCTCACCACACCCACCCTACTCCTGCCACACAGTTGCAGCGACCGGAGCTAAACCACAGCCCTGAGACTCTCGGTCATGCAGAGGTGCCCCCTCATCTGCTCTCCAATGTCATGAGCTCATCTTTTCCCAAACCAGATGCTTCAGAACTATACGTCAAGTCCAAGGCGTTGTTGAATAGCCAGCGTACGTGGGCCACATTTTCTACCAATTATGTTTCTATCTATCAAGTGACGCTTTACCTTTTTGTCTCAATTTTAAGTCCCGTATTTTCCGCGCTACAAGGCACACCTAAAAGCATTCCATTTTCTCCAAAGCCAACAGTGCGCCTTATAATCCGATGTGCCTTATACATAAATCAATATTCTGATTTCTTGGATGGAGTATTTTAAATGTTCTGTAAAGTGCTTTGTTACAGCTGCAGCAGTTGCGAAAGTGTGATATAAGTAAAGCTGTATTGTATTGTATTGTATTGTATTGTATTGTATTGTATTAGCATAGCTCCATCGAGTGGATGCATAATGCAACCTCAGCCGCTATTGTAGCTTCTATCGAAGCTTCTTATAGTGCGGAAAATACAGTAATATTTTCCGTAGTGCACATGTAACTGAAAGCTTGAGTTAAGTTCCACATTCTAATTAATTTTAATAATAATATTTGTCAAGTCAACAGTATTTATAGAGCACTTTCAAACAGCCATCGCTGCATACAAAGTGCTGTACATGGAGCAATTTAACTTCACAATAAACAGTAAGACAAATCGGTAATAAAGGCGGTTGAAAGCACCAAACAGTAAAACCAAGAACAAAACTAAGTCATGCTGAGTCGAATGCCAAAGATTACAAGTGAGTTTTGAAGATTGGCAGCGAGGAGGCTTGCCGAATGTTCAGTGGGAGGTCATTCCAGAGAGAGGGACCAGCAACAGAAAAGGCTCGATCCCCTCTGAGCCTCAGTTTAGTCCTTGGTACTTCCAATAATGTCTGGTCCACAGACCTGAGGCGCCGGGCAGGTGTGTAGGGGCGGATGTGCTCAGAGAGGTAAGGTGAGATTATTCAGAGATTTGAAAACAAAGAGGAGGATCTTGAAAATAACTCTAAAATGAATTGAAAATGGTCACCACTGTTCTTATAAGATCAATATTTGAGAGTTAAAATATCATTCAAAAGGGGTTGTCATAATTTTATAGAAAAAGAGAGGGGGGGGGTAAAGAGAGGAAGAAAGAAAGCTAGCTCTATAGTAGGTGCCAAGGAAAAGTTTCACACAATGGAGTCATTTTACTGTTTGGTTTGAAATCCTTTAAATGGAAATTCTATATTGTCTTTCAAACAACCCACCTGGGTCAAATAACACAACAAATAACTGTTTTGTTGGATATGATTGTTGGAAATTATTTTTTTTCAGTCCTCTTGTCATTTTGAATGAATGCAATTTTCAATCAAATGTTTCTTTGCAGCTGCAAACACCAAGGACCTAGATGTGTTCATCAAGAGAAACCAAGAGTCTGGCTTTGGCTTCAGGGTCCTTGGAGGCGAGGGGCCGGAGCAGCCGGTAAGCGGGCTTTGTTAAGTCCCCACTGTTAAATTTTGCACGTCCACAATTGCTGCAGATGTAGCGAACAGAAAGGCATTTGACCTGCTGTGAACCTAGATGTATGTTTCCTTACATTTAACTGTCTGTGTTACATGATTGTGTCCGCAGGTGTACATCGGTGCCATCGTCCCGCTGGGTGCAGCGGAGAAGGACGGGCGCCTGAGGGCGGGTGATGAGCTGCTTGGTATAGATGGCGTGCCAGTGAAAGGCAAATCACACAAACAAGTACTGGAACTGATGACCAACGCTGCCCGCAATGGCCAGGTCATGCTAACGGTCCGCAGGAAACTGACGCATTCAGGTGGGTCGACTATCACTGCTGAGCAGGGTCAAAGTGGCAGGAAATAATAGGTGGGTCTCAAAAGACATGATTTTATCATAGCTTATGCTATATAGGACTGGCTTCCCCAACGTTCGTGGGCTTTACGGTTGGTGAACCAGCCACGAAACCTCTCATAGGGTCTGATTCAGTCAAGGTTTGCATGTGCAAACAGACTCAAAATTTGATTGCGCACGCAAACAGATGTAGCTGATTTACTAACTAGATGCAGCCAGGATTGTGTCTGCCAAACGAGTAAAGCAGCTACATGATTTCTTGTCATTGTTTGATCAAATAAAACAACCTAGGTAAAAAATTGGTTTCTTCGTCTTTGTTAATAAATAAGGGAATCCAAGCTGTAATGACTCAGTTTGCCATGTGGAAAGTTCGGACATTGACCAGTCTCTCATGTTCAGCAATCTTCTTCAAGGGATTCTTTTTTTCTGTGTCAAAGCAACAACCACATTGATTTTTAATGTGGTCAAGAAGAGAAACTGGGGTCAATTACTATTCAGTAAATCTCCGTGTTGTCATCTGATGACTACCGGTTGATTTCCTGATTTGAAGGGTGTGCTTTAGCGCTTATAGCTCTACCTAATACTGTCCAACGCAGTCAAAAGGTTTGAATCTCTTCAAAGCAAAAGAAATGCAACGCCACGAGAGTCGAAAGGTTTCAATCTCATCTAAGGTCCTGGATTTTGCCATGTTCTTCCCATCGACTTTCCCCAAATAATTCATGTTCATTGAAAGACCATCACTTATCCCTCGTAGTAAATGTGAATATGAATGCTCGTTTGCCTTTTTGTGACCTACGATTGACCGTTGACCCGTCTAGGGCGTATCCCGCCTCTTGCCTTGAAAGTTAGCTTGGATAGACGCACGGTCACCTGTGACTCTAATGTGCATTAGCAGCATTGAAAATGGATGGCTGGATGGATGTTTCAAAGCATGTGTATGTGTTTGTAATCAGACGGTGGCGGCTGGGAAGAGGAGGGCAGGCAGCAGACCCCGCATGTGACACCTGCTCTGGTCGGCAGCTCTCCATTGACTGCCCGAGGGGACCCCCTGAAAACCGCATATCCCTCTCGACAGGAGCCCTTTGAAGTCACACTGCATCGAAAAGACAACGAAGGCTTCGGCTTTGTCATTCTCACCTCAAAGAACAAGCCCCCTCCCGGAGGTAAAGTCCCAAACATATCTGTAGGGATGTGTATCCATAAGATTCTATCAATACTACGACTCTGAACCATCTGCTCATTGAATCCGGTCCCTTAACGGTATTCTTGTCTGTACTTTTTTTGTTAGTTATTTATTCCTATTTATACTGATTTATGACCAAAACCTAAATTAAATTAAGAGCCCAACTGACATTTCTTCATTACAATCCATAAAGACAACAAATATTACATGAATCAGGAAGCTTTTTGTGGGCCTATCGGATGATCAACAAAATCGCTTTTGACTCGTGATACTTGGCCCACCCAATAAAACCTAGTCAAGGATCCGTTTTGCTGATTTTTAAAACACATTCTAAACGTTTAAGCTCGCTTGGATGCGAGAACAGATACTAAGTGACATGTTTCCTGCCAAGAGCTCTGAGCAAATGTTCAAATGATGTTCTTCAAACGTTTCGGGATGCCATACCATAGACAGCCCATCCATCCATCCATCCATCATCTACCGCTTATCCGGGGCCGGGTCGCGGGGCAACAGCTTTAGCAGGGGAGCCCAGACTTCCCTCTCCCTAGCTACTTCTTCCAGCTCTCCCCGGGGGATCTCGAGTCGTTCCCAGACAAGCTGGGTGACATAGTCTCTCCAGCGTGTCCTGGGTCTTCCTCTGGGTCTCCTCCCAGTGGGGCATGACCGGAACACCTCACCGGGGAGGCGCTCAGGAGGCATCCGAATAAGATGCCCAAGCCACCTCATCTGGCTCCTCTCGATATGGAGGAGAAGCGGCTCGACTCTGAGCCCCTCCCGGATGACCGAGCTTCTCACCTTATCTCTAAGGGAGAGCCCGGACACCCTGCGGAGAAAACTCATTTCGGCCGCTTGTAACCGGGATCTCGTTCTTTCGGTCACGACCCATAGCTCGTGACCATAGATGAGGGTTGGAACGTAGATCGACCAGTAAATTGAGAGCTTAGCCCTTTGGCTCAGCTCCTTCTTCACCACAACAGACCGATACAACGTCCGCATCACAGCAGACGCTGCACCGATCCGCCTGTCGATCTCCCGCTCCCTTCTGCCCCCACTCGTGAACAAGACCCCAAGATACTTGATCTCCTCCACTTGGGGCAAGATCTCCTCCCCGACCCGGAGGGGGCACTCCACCCTTTTTCGACTGAGGACCATGGTTTCAGATTTGGAGGTGCTGATCTTCATCCCAACCGCTTCACACTCGGCTGCGAAACGCTCCAGTGAGAGTTGGAGAGCCCCGTTTGAAGGAGCCAACAGCACCACATCATCTGCAAAAAGCAGGGATGCAATACTGAGGCCCCCAAAACGGACCCCCTCAACGCTTCGGCTGCGCCTAGAAATTCTGTCCATAAAGGTTCTGAACAGAATCGGTGACAAAGGGCAGCCTTGGTGGAGTCCTACCCCCACTGGAAACGATTCCGACTTACTGCCGGCAATGCGAACCAAACTCTGACATCGGTGGTATAGAGACCGAACAGCCCGTATCAGGGGGTTCGGTACCCCATACCCTCGAAGCACCCCCCACAGAACTCCCCGAGGGACACGGTCAAACGCCTTCTCCAAGTCCACAAAACACATGTAGACTGGTTGAGCGAATTCCCACATACCCTCGAGGACCCTGCTAAGGGTGTAGAGCTGGTCCACTGTTCCACGGCCGGGACGAAAACCACACTGCTCCTCCTCAATCTGAGGCTCGACTTCCTGACGGACCCTCCTCTTCAGCACCCCTTAATAGACCTTACCAAGGAGGCTGAGGAGTGTGATCCCTCTATAGTTGGAACACACCCTCCGCTCCCCCTTTTTAAATAGACAGCCATAGTACTGGAACGGGCATGTAAATAATGTCATCATGTTGACCCCGAGTTGTTTTTCCTGCAGTGATACTCACACCTACGACAGAAATACTCACAAACGGCTGTACTGTGATTTAACGTTTGCCTCATTGTTGTCCGTGTGCGTTTCAGTAATACCTCACAAGATTGGACGTATCATTGAAGGAAGCCCTACTGACCGTTTGGGCCAGATGAAGGTGGGTGACCGAATCTCTGCTGTAAACGGTCAGACCATCATGGAGCTGTCACACAACGACATTGTCCAGCTCATCAAGGAAGCAGGCACTTCAGTTACCCTCACCGTTGTACCTGAAGACGGTAGGCTTGCACGTTTTTAAACATACGATGAGGCGATGATCATCACGCATGTCATTTTGAATATTCGTGTGGCCTTTGCTCTGACAGACAGCATGCCTCCCTCCACCACAAACTCAGCCATGCAGAGTCCCTCGGTGCATCCAAGAGCTGTTGGCCAGCAGGCTCCCAACTATGCAGACAGGTAAACCACGGGAAGACCATCAAACAGGGATTGTAGAGAAATGACTAATACGTCCAATCTTCTTAGCGCAGCGAGCAGTTTGTGCTGAACTGGGGCTCACACACACAGCAAGACAAAATCCCCTTCCATCTCTGCATGAATGGTGGAGAATATAGGAAAAAAAAGATTACAGAGCAGTCAGGTTTAATTTTATGCTGCACTTTTTAATCCTCCAGCAGCAGTTCCTCACCGGCTCAGTATTCCAATTCTACCCATTAAGCACCACTGCAGAGCCGCTGAAGATATCACTTTTTCTTTGTGTAGTTTGTGAGCACAGAAACGTGACGGCAACAAGCGCCAAAAACCTTTCCCAGTCATGCAGTGTCCAACACTTGTCACCAGCACAACTTTTTGGAATACAGTATTAATTACAACTTGGTCATTTTACTTTTCTTTACATGACCACATTACACGAGGCTTTGTCGTCATATCATTATTCGAAGTGGTTTCCTTGTTTCTGCTTACATAACAAGGCAGTCAGTCAGTCAGTCAGTTTCTGAAACGGGGTTATGGGAAGCCCTGGTGGCAGTTGGCGGTATTGCAGGTTGCTCACCAGCGATCTTGGTTACATTATTTCAGATGTTTGAAGAAGGATTCGAACCAAACAGGGTCTACGAATGCTGCTGAAGTTACACTATGAAAGAGTTTTGCCTATTGAGGGGACTTCCTCTAATGTGGTGTGGTGCGTTTGAAATCAGTAGTGTTGAAGCTAGAATGAATCACCTCATTGTATGTACTGTATACAACATTTCCATAATTCCTTTTCAAAGGGTTTTATGTAGGTTTTTTAAGACTGTAGACTGATTACTACATATTTACATGGTGCTTAAATTATCTTTTGTGGAGCAGGAATGGTGACATGGGAACACTCAATGCACCAGGCCTAAAGCAGGTGAGACTGTATTTTTTCATTTTTTCAGTGTTTCTCCTCCTCTGTTATTTGGTTGCTCAGCTGTTGAGATGCTGTGCCAGCTCAGGGAAAGTTAAATGTCTTCCGAATTTCGAGCATTCGTTTGAATGGATTTTTCTGCAAAAAGGACTGTTTTGTGGTGGAGTTGGATCGTAGCCAGAGGGGTTTCGGCTTCAGCCTGAGGGGTGGTAAAGAGTACAACATGGGCTTGTTTATCCTGCGCCTGGCTGAGGATGGGCCTGCACTTAAGGATGGAAGGATACATGTGAGTTTTTACAATTTGGATACGAATGAAGACACACTCTTAAGTTCTCTCGTGACAAAAAAGCTCCATGCATAAATCTGCTTCGCAGGTTGGTGATCAGATTGTCGAGATCAACGGTGAGGCCGCTCAGGGCATCACGCACACTCGGGCCATCGAGCTGATCCAAGCCGGAGGCAATAAAGTTCATCTGTTGCTCCGACCCGGCCAGGGTTTGGTTCCCGATCACAGTGAGTGAACCGTGCTCATAGATCTCTAGCATTGGTTACTGGCCAGATGCTGCTTCTTCTCATGCATGTGTTGCAAGCTTTCTGTCTCGCCTCTTATTTCTTCAGCTCGCTAGCTCTCTCATACGCCAATATCTGACTTGCTTTCTCTGTTTTTTTTCCATTGGCACGGCTGTCTGTCTGTTTCTATTTGTCTCTTCCTCCTATAGGTCTGAGCTCTTCTTCCACCCTGTGCTTCTACATGAAACCAGAGCATCACTAAAGGCCTCACTGCTTTTCTTGGTCTGTCCCTAAATAGCCGCGGTAAAACCTTGTGCTCCTCTCCTCCTTCCCAAGTGATCCGTCTGCTGCCAGATTTCAATGTTTTTCTCCACACCTTCCTCTCACTCACCGTCACATTAATAGACCAGTTGCCTGTGACAGCACATGAAATTAGGTTCTGAACTTGGCTGGCTAAACCAAAGCAGTGAGTCCTAGAAGAACAAACAGACCTGCAGGGGTTAGCAAGTTGTTATTTTGGATGCCACTGAACACATGCTTTTTCTTAAGGCAAAAGATTAAGTTTTAGATCAAGACCACTGCGTTGTGTAGAGAGATATTAGTGTGGTATAATTATTATTATTTTTAATTATTCTTATGTACAACAAGTTTTTTTCACAGTACATTACATTGCCTGAAGTGTTGGTATAAACTTTTAAAACTGCTCACATGATAGTTGTGACACACAGGATCAGTGTTGGCCGAATTAAATACTTTAAATGCCTGGTTGGGTTGGTTGACCAACGGGTATATTGGAATGTGGCCATTGGCCTTGAAGTTCCAGCAGCAAACATTGATTAGTAAGGGTGACAAGAATCCGTGTGTGTGTGTTCACTGGCATCCTCTCGCCACAAAAGGAGAAATTTTCATGAGTTGGTGCTCCTGGAAATTGAGCACGCGAGCAACACTCTCTTTTCTGACTGATCTGTGTCTGGCCACAGCTTTGCACAGCACAGCTCAGAGAGATAACTGTAGTGACCTAAGCAGACCGTGGGTCGTGACTATGTTGTGACACAGGATTTTTACTAAGATAAATATTGGCGTCCTAAAAAAAATCAAGAAATGCTTTTTGTTTTCCATCATCACAATATTGCACCTCTGGTGCATGATATTTTTCCCTCGAATGTGCAAAATAAAGGGTGTGTTATATTCTCAGCTCACAAATGATCTTCTGTTCCACTCCTTGTTTCCCAGATTCAAAGGAAAACGCAATCATTCCAACCTCAAGCTTGCCCAAGCATTCTGTCACTGATGAGCAGCTATCATCTCCAGCCTCTCCATCCTCTGTCTCCATCTCAGAATGGTCCCCATCTTCACCCCCGGTAACCATCTCTGATGACTTCTCCAGAACAGAGCTGTGGTCAGTGGGCTCGCCTACCACAGGGAGGGCGCATGCACGTCAACCTAACAGATTAACAGGGCAGCAGGTTTCCACCAAGCGTACCACTAGTCCTGGCGCACAAACCAGGAAAACAAGCCGCAGTGACTGCAAGAGAGCGACTGAAAGCGGAGCAGATCACGCCAACAGATCCCACAGCCCCAAGAAAACAGAGCGGGGATCCTTGGAGGACATGAAGAGTCTTCGGAAGCACGAAGGGAAGAGAGACCATCGCTCCTCCAGCCCCAAGAAGAGTTCCAAGAGAGAACATGACCCTGCTGTGCCTTTAAGGAACCAGGAGGGGTCCCAAAGCCCGCGCCGCCCAGCGGGCCAGCAACCGGCCGGGGAGGGGCGAAGGTACAATGATGAGGTTGCAGCGCATTGGCAGGAGAGAGGCACTACAGAAAGCGATCGACACAGGAGGGGCAAAAAAGTTGAACAAGAGGCGGTGGCACAAAAGTCACATGTACACAGGGAGAGGTCGGCATCAGGTGCCGAGACGCTGAGTCGCAGGAGTGTAAAAGAGAAAGAGAGTAGGTCACAGAAGTTGCCTGAAGATGGAAGTAAAAAGGACCCCAGGGGGTCCAGCAGTAGCATCCAGGACCCTGGCTGCAATGGCACGTCCAGCAGCAAGAAGCCTCCCATCACGCCGGGGCCGTGGAAGGTTCCCAGTCCGAGCAAGATCCAGTCCCAGGCGGACACAACATAGAAACCATCTCGTCATCATGGACTATGATTTCCTTTCACCCAGTTTTGCCTGGCTCAGTCTGCTGAGGCTGATATGTGTTCCTCCATGCACGCTGGAATCTGCTTTAGAATCTGAATTTGTTTTGTCTTTTGTTTTTTTGTTTGTTTGTTTTGGGGGGGGTCATTTCAGAGTCCAATTTGAAGGAAACTGACCTATTTCCCCATTCACTGTGAGACTTGGATGAAGGATCTGATTTTAGTCACTGTGAAGGTTCAAGGCACATTCCTGTGCTGGCTGATTGTCCGTTGATTGTGGACGTATTCTAGGTGTTGGAAAAGTTTGGTGTTTTTTGGCAACACTATTCCATTGATGAGCTGACCGCTTTCATACTCATCTGAGGTGACGACTCTCATGATCTTGTCAACGTGCTGACAGCTTTTATGGAGCTTTTGAAACACCCCTCAACAGACCGGACACTTGTGCTTATTGTTCTCGTATTTGTTTTACCTGTGTTGATAGTAATGTAACTTATTGAAATGGTAACTGTCAGTAAACATGCTAAGTCATTTCACTTGTCAGGTCTTAAAGGTCTGCGATTGTCTGGCAACCAATTCGGGGTGTACCCTGCCTACTGCCCGAAGACAGCTGGGATAGGCTCCGGCTCCCCCCGTGACCCTAGTGAGGATAATGCGGTCCGGATGATGAATGAATATTAACAGTATATTATATTATATTATGTTATAGTATATTATATTATGTTATAGTATATTATAACAGTGTATATTAACAGT
Source organism: Hippocampus zosterae (assembly GCF_025434085.1). Taxonomy (NCBI): domain Eukaryota; kingdom Metazoa; phylum Chordata; class Actinopteri; order Syngnathiformes; family Syngnathidae; genus Hippocampus; species Hippocampus zosterae. The sequence goes on from NC_067452.1 coordinate 26,624,964, forward strand.
TTAAAATGACAAGTGTGCGACAAGAAAGGTTTTGGCAATGGGGGGGAAATCTATAATAGCATGATCTGCCTACATTATATCCACACACACACAAAAAGGGAAATTGTGGTGTTAAAATTGCTCGTGCACAGGTCCTGAAGGTTTGACAACTGCAAGAACTGCACAATCTATACCTTCTGTGATCCGTATGGGTCAACTTTGCAGCTCTGTTTTTTCGGTCATGTGGCTATCATGTATTTGCAAGCTTTTCCATATCGCTGTAGCGTTGACTTAATATACCTGATCTGAGCGTTTTTTATCAAAGTGTTTACGACATACTGACATATTTTAGATGAATGGAATTAACAGAACTTGATTGTAAAAAGTGACGGCTCTGACTCCAGCATTCTTAAAACAATGCTTATATACCGGTACTGTTATCACTAGAAATATGGCCACCCGAGCAATTAAATGTTTTCTTTGTTCATCTCACATTTTATTTGCCACTAAATTACTCCCAACAAGTTAAAAGTCTCAAGTCAAGGTTTGTTCTTCAAATTCTTGAGAATTGACATTTTATTTTTTATATTAATTATACACACCATAAACAATTATTTTTTCAAGGTTTTCATCCAGATGTGTGTGTGTGTGGGGGGGGGGGATAAGAATGACCCAACTGGGAGTGGAAAATTACAGAGTTTATCAAAGGAAGTCAACCAGTGGCCCACGTTCTATAATATAACCTCTCTGTGGACTTATTGGGGTGATTTTTAACCTGCACTGATGTTGCTGCTCTTGAACACTGTGTTGTCTGGTGGCTCGCACACTTATATTCACACGCTTGTTGCCATGTGAAGCATCAGACTGCCTGTTGAAGGATGTACAGAAGAACCTGTCTGTGGCATCATTCTTTTTTTTTTTTGTCATCTACGTTGTTATGGTTGACCCCTGTACTGTTTACCGTGTATTCCATTAACACTTATGAGACTGTGGCCTTGGATCGCTCAAACACATTTAAGAAATATATAGTTTTCACGTCACAGTTAGTTGTAATTGTTTTTAAATTGTACAGCACCTGTATAAATCTTTGCCGTCATGCAGAAAAACTATCTATCATCTGTACATTGTTTCATTATTTTTGTAAGGGAACTGACAGGAAAAGATATAAAATTGGTGAAAATAAATAACCTTGCATTCTGATCATGCACTGATGAATAAAGGTTTACTGAATAATCAGAAGCATGTGTTTGTTGATATGTTAAGATCGGTGGTAGTAAACATTCAGGCGTGACCTTCGTGACCTTCGCTTCTCTTTAAAAAATTCAAATGAATAATGTTTACATATAAGATAAGAAAATAACCTATTTGTCCTACAGTGAGCAAATATATGCATAACAAAGATGCAGCTTCAATTTGCAGGGAGTGAGTCACAATAGAATTTAACTTGTTATAAATAATGACAATGACAAAGAAAATTATATGAGAAAGTAATAATGTAATAATACAACATGATCATAATATACTACAGTATTGTACATACTATTATAACCTTGTTTTTATATACAGTGTGTATATACTATCTATATAATCAATATCAATCTATATTTCACGTTATTAATCAATGATCCTGGGTGGAGGGAGGGCGCTTTGTCGCATCCTCGATGACGTCACTTGTTCAGACGCGAACGTGAGCCTTTGCACGCATGCAGTTCAAGAAAAACTTCATCTCCCGTGATGCTTTTGGACATTAAAAAGACGATATCAACTGAAGCGGCACGTCTCACGCGTGCGCAGAGGAAAGCAATCATAGGCCGTTTGAAGTGCCATGTTCCGCGGACCAGAGAGAGCAAATTGCTCCCTTAAAGGGGAAGTCAATTCCAAAATTTACTCCTCAGTACAGTAATCTGTTCTATGCGCCTTCCCTGGTCTACACACAGCCTTCTGAGTAATACTGAATTTGCAGAGTGTGAGTGAAGCAGCAAAATCCACTCGTTAGCCATCTCAAGGTCTGACCGTTTTGCCATTTACTGTTACTGGAAAATGACATCACGGTTGCTCTGGGCTAACAAACAATCACATCTCACCTGTTTTCTGAAGCTGAGCCATGATTGTTTGTTACTGGGCCAATTTCAATGATGCTAGAACACATGCATGGAATGTGTGCCTTGACCCAAGTCCTATTTTGACAAAAGCTTTTCACAGACACGTGTTTGACACCTGAGAGCTGTTTCATTACATTTTTGGGGAAGAAAAAAAAACTGAATTCTTCAGAGCGCCCGTCAACAACCATGCATAAATGAATGAGTTAAAGTGCTCAAAAAGAGGTTTAATACACTTCATAAATTGAAACCAAACGTGTCCACACACCAAAAGATGTATTGAAAGACATTTCGTGCTGGGAGTGGACCACCCTGTGATGATGAAGAAAAGAAAAAAGAAAAACCGGGGCCTCATAATTTTCTGCTGGAGCATTGACCCCCTGAAAAAAGAACAACAAATCCACTCGTGATGAGACATAAACACATCAAGTTATTAACATGGAATCTGCTGATGCTTTTTAGATTGTCTCAGAGAAGTGAATTTCAGGAAATGCCCATCAGGTGGCTCTAAGTGACCGCTAATGACAGAACTAATCGTCAATATTTAGAGCAGGGGTGCCCATTAGGTAGATCCTGACCTACCGGTAGATCTAAGACCGGTCCCAAGTAGATCCGAGGACTGTCGAGGAGGGAAAAAAAAACCCAACCATTTGTGTTTTTGTACATGTTAGTAATATTTTTGTGTTAATGTACGCTGCACCCTAATCATCCTCAGTCTCATTTTCACACAAAAAAATAAAAATAAAAAATAAAATAAAGCAGGTAAATCTTGAATTTACGGTGGCGCGTGAGTACGTCACCGGAAGTTGTTTGCGCTCAGCAGTCTGCAATTGCAGCTTGTAATCAGAGCTGTTGCGCTCTATCTTTTATCGTCATTATTCTCATTCAGAGTTTGCAGAGTTGGCGTTCATGTGTGCGTGTGCGCGTGCCGGTAAGGGTAGATCCCTGGAGGTTAGTTGATCGAAAAGTAGATCTTCGGTCCAAAAAGTTTGGGCACCCCTGAATTAGAGAACTTGACTTGGAAAGAGGAACATATTTTAGAACCAGTTTTGTGGATAATTCCGGGGTCCTTTTGGCTTCCCTAATCTGTTCCCGAACCCTGTGGAAAGCAGAACAAAACAGAAACGGTTTGCACTGAAATGGAGCAAACGGATAAGTATGATGTTTAAGAAGACGGCCTGGGATTACCAAATTTAAAAAATGAGGTTACAACTCCCTTTGGAGGTGTTGGCAGTAGACCCGGAGTCGCTGGCTTTGCTGAGAAGGTGATGGTATTTATTTTTATTGAACACTTTTAAGATATATCAGTCTTGTCACTAACGACATTTTTGTGTTTTGAATGAGCATTACTCACTTTTTTGCTTGTCTCTGAACAATTTCTGTAAGGGATAAAAAGCATGCAGTGAGCCAGCGTGCATTTTTTTGGGTGGAGATGTTTTGTGTACGTGTGTGTGTGTGCGTGTGTGTGTGTGTGTATACATACCTTTTTGCAGGATGAGCCCTTCTCATTGCTCTTTTCTGATTTATCTCCTGACATCACACCATCGGCGAGCAAGGCCTTTTGGTTCACATCGCACTCTGCAACTTGTGCTGATGAGTGAAAAACAGAGCTGATAGAATTGTAACATGGAGGTTTTCTAACCAGGTGCATGGCAACTCGCTTCTCTGGTGTGCAGCTCCTTTAAAGGCTGAAGCTACTCACCACTTCCTCCCTCAATAGGTGTATGTGACAGCAACGCTGGAGTCAGTGGCTCTGTATGAGAAATGCAACGAGAAAAACCTATAGATGATGGGTATTAATAGATTGCGTAAGATATGAATCATTTCAGGGGTTACCCTTATTCAAAACATTTCGGTTAGTGATCTGTTTATTATTGGATACACAATTGCACACTCAATGACAAAAATGTTGAGTTAAAGTTGCATTGATAATGTCTTTACCATTCCAAATTATTATTTCATTTATTATATGAGCAGATTTTTGCTCATCTTCTGGTTGCATCCATTCATCCATTTTGGATGAAAGATGGACTGCACCATAAAGGGGTTGTGTGTCATTCATGGGGATTATTCATAATATTGTCTCCGAGTGGGAACCGACTTCATGCTGAGTGTTCCATTTGATCATTTTTATCCTCTTTACTCTCACTGACCTTGACAACAATCTTACCTGTGAAAGTCATTTTTACTCTCAGGCTCTGCAAGAAAACAAGACCAATAGGTTTAGGGTGTCTTGATGTCTTAGATTACAAGAACACAGTACACTTACCTTACTTCTCACCCAGGGCTTTGTTTCTCGCTCTAATGAATCGGCAACTCGCTCTGAAGTACCTGACCACTCTGAGGATGTGCCAATTCTATTCAGGTTTGCTGCCGGTGTGACCTCTGGTTGACTGGCAACAGGAGCTGCGTGGTCCATGAGAATTTCATCTTTTAATACAATCATCAGCCACAACAGTATGGCCACTTGCACAACATGATATCAAATACAAAATAATAACAATAATAATAATACATTTTATTTGTGGGTGCCTTTCTAGAAACTCAAGGACACCTTACAACAAGCAGTTAAAATCACGAGTACAAAGTTAAAAACAACATCAAATAAGATAAGAAAAAATACAACAAAAATAAAAAAAATAAAAAATAATGGCTTTATGGTCCGAGTGAATAGGCTTGTCTAAATAGATGTGTTTTGAGGCTGGATTTGAAATGTGTTTAAAAGAATACATCTCTTGTATTAGATATCATTATATCAGGTAAGTGCTTTGTTCAAAAGACATGATTAGTGACATTGTTACAAAAGACACCTTGATGAGAAGCCAACTGGTATGATTCTGGAGTTCTGTCTGGAAGTGACGGTGCAGGCGTAACGGGACTTTCTAGGGATATACACAGTGGTGTTTATTTGAGACATTTGTGCGATCGCTCTTTTATGTTGTATTAATATCATAAGATTATGCCAGATCTTACCCCTTGGGTCACTCGGCACAGCCTCGGCAACCCCGCTCGGTGGAATGGTGATAGTTAGCCTTTCTGAGGAATTTGAGTGTTCTGAAGACGCCACAAAAACATGTCACAAAACCACGTTTGTCTTTGAGGGCCACTTGCTAGTGTGCAAAGGCATATTGAGTAGATTAGGAGTGATTTTTAATTATAATTTTTTTCACAAACGCACATACTTTAAGACACATTAAGAACATTCAATAAACGTTTTCCACGAAAAACGGTTGGCAATGGGAGAAAAAACTCACAGAACTTGAAAAACCTAAATATGAAAACAATGAAAAAAAAAAGTCGACCATTAGTGTATCCGCGGGTGCCGAACTGATTGTATTATCACCAATCACCGGTAGATGGCAGACATGGCTTACATTCACACCGCAGGGTGTGATGCCCAATTCAGATATTTGGTTAAATCTCAGTTTTTTATATACTCGTTCACACTGCAAAAATAAATGCGAATGCAACCCGTCCGTAATGTGACACGCATGTGTTTAAAGAACGACGTCGAGTGACGTGTACCAAAAAATGGCCCCCTCCAGCATTTAAATTGCTCAACCCTGGATTAGAAGATTTTGTGGTATTTGATGGAAAATAGGCAGAATGCCATTGGTTAATTGAAGACTCAGTTGTGGGGAGAAGTGAATATGGATGTGAATGGTTGAGTGGTGATCAGTGCAGGGTATACTGAGCCTCTCACCCAAGTCATCTGGGTTGGGCTCCGTGCAGCTTCCTTGGGACAGAGTAAGTGGTATGAAAAAATACATGGCTGTATAGATCGACAGAGATGTTTAACCAGCTGATACCAACCAGTGTCAACAAATAGCTGATAGGACTCAGGGGTTCGTTCGGGCAGAGGCGGAGGTACATCTACGTCAGTATGAGCTCCTATTGAAATTAAACCAAAAAAATACAAATAAAAACCGCATCAATTACTACATGCACATTTGGAATGATGTCCCTGAAATGTAATAGATTTATTATTTTTTTTATATTAGCCATTTATCCATAACGTTTCAGTAGCACTGACACAGATACGGTTGCCTTTGTCTGTGTGATCTTGTGTTCTATAGCACCTGCCAGAGGGCAGGGGGTGGAAAAAATTGAGCCTGTCAGGATTTCATCTATCATTTCAAATACCGGTAAATTCAATTATTGCTATAAAGTGGGACATGAAATTAAAATTTGGAGCAGGGTTGAGAAAGCATCTACTATAGGGGCACTGACCAGCTTATACAGGAGATGCAATGGATTGTTGCACATCCTTATAGAGTACGCTCACGTCATGTGAGACTAAATGGAGATTGACCACTCACCAGAGGTGACACTTGACTCAGACTGCAGTGTGTGGTCATTCAGAGATGATGAAGGATTACTGAAGATTTGACCAACTGTCCATGGCTTTCTCAATGGTGCTGCATTGTCAAACGGGGGGCTGTCAAAGTAGGGGTCCTCCACCAACCGACAGATGGAGGCTGCTGCTGCAGTGGGTGAAGGTGGAGACTTCGGTGATGGAATGTAGTCACCCTGCCATATGTTCTCCACTGCAGCCACTTCTTGGCCAGTGTGAACCCCATTCTGTAAAGTTTCCTCCTGACGGGACGTTACGGCTCCGTGAAGTAGTTGTGGTTGATCCGGCTGATTGTTTCTATCTTTAAGATGACCTTCTGGAACAGAAGGACCCAATTTCTGTTTCTGTGGTAGGTTGTTCATTTCCTCATCACAGATGCGTTGGCATTGTAGCTGCTGACTTCCAAGTTGTTGCTCCCTCATAGATGCTCCCCTGGTCAGCTTGGTGGTTTAACAAAAGTATACTAGTCAGAAATCCTGATGGAATATTTTTTGAGTGTTATCTCCTGTGAGGGTTGTGTTATTTGTCGATCACCTGATTTTTGCTGCTCTGTTCATCCATGGATTGCAAGTATCTCTCAAACAGTAACCTGATGACTCTATAGACTAATTCATACTGTTCCTAAGGTTAAGCAACATAAGAAATGTGAATTTTAAAAAAAGGTGTTTTATAGATTTGTATGCAGATGGAAGAAAAATATGGACGCTACCTTGGTTTGAACCATAGATGGCCTTTGGGTTCTCATGGTATGAACCACGTCACATATATTAAAATCTGGGGTGATTGTCTAAAAAAAACAACAACCAAACAAAGAAACTAAATGCCATTATCGTCTTTCATGATTAAATAAAGAAAGAGCTGCAGGGAGACATTTCTTACCTCTTTCTTGAGGAGGTTCCAAGTATAATCGATGATGCATAGGACACCCGTTCGACCACATCCAGCACTGAAACCACAGCAGTCATGAGGACTTCAACAACACGCAACTTGTGACATTTTTTCAACTAAAACAGTATTTTAAGTTGGAACAACTTTCAAGTATAAATTCGTAACATTTATGGCAACAATGTTGGTTAGCAAAACAAAGCAAGTTGTTGTTGTTTGTTTATTGAACATAAAACATACAGTAATAATTTGACAGAAAATAAGGTAGATAAAATAGTAAAAAAGAAATCAGTCTTCATTCAACACAGTTATTATGTTCAAGGGAGTAGAAAGAAGTAAAAAACATATCTAGTCCTACCCCGTTATGTGTTTATATCTACTAAATCATTTTTATATCAATCAGAAAAGAAAAAAGTAAGAAGAAAGAAGTCTCCATTAAGGCTCATACTTTACCCGTAACCGTGATATTTTTACAACTTTTGGTTTGTATCGGGATTATATACATCCACACCCTGGCACTCTTGTGTCAATTTTCTGTAAACAGTCATGATGTGGGTAAAACCTGAATGGAAACAGGCTATAGGAAATAGGCTGTTCATTTCCTGTCTTTAGGGCGGACCGGTAGTCCAGGGGTTAGCACGTCGGCTTCACAGTACAGAGGTATCGGGTTCGATTCCAGCTCCGGCCTCCCTGTGTGGAGTTTGCATGTTCTCCCCGGGCCTGCGTGGGTTTTCTCCGGGTGCTCCGGTTTCCTCCCACATTCCAAATACATGCATGGCAGGCTGATTGAACACTCTAAATTGTCCCTAGGTGTGAGTGTGAGTGTGAGTGCGAATGGTTGTTCGTTTCTGTGTGCCCTGCGATTGGCTGGCAACCGATTCAGGGTGTCCCCCGCCTACTGCCCGAAGACAGCTGGGATAGGCTCCAGCACCCCCCGCGACCCTAGTGAGGATCAAGCGGCTCGGAACATGAATGAATGAATGAATTTCCTGTCTTTAAGAAATAGGAGGGTCAAGCTGATCAACACAAATCAACCACAAGAATAGAAGCACCTCAGCAGTCTAATGAGTTGTGTCAAAAATCGGAACATTAACATGGAAATAATGTTTTTTGTCAGTTTTGTATGTTTTTTTTTTTTTTTGTCATTGTAGTTTGCAGTTCTCCTGAAACTCACAAAAAAACGCTTTGAGAATTCGGCTTGTCAAATGTTTTTGTTACAGCGTCACTTAAAGATGTTGTTACTGTAGAATAAAAAAGCTGACCTGCAGTGGATGCACAATGGGATGTCATCATGGGACTGATAGGTACGCATCTCCTCCAACAAGTCCAAAATGGAGAGAATACAATCTGGCACTCCATGATCTGGCCACTTAACATAGTGCAACTGTTTCAATGTTCGGTGTTGCTGGAGAAAGTTAAGACAAGAAAGACAAAAACACGGCAAACTATTATTCAGAACATATCAGCAATATCAAATCACATTTGGCCACCAACACTGGGCAGCACAATGTTTGGTGAGTCTGACAGCTGTTTTTATCTAATTTGGTGGTGCAAAATCCCAATCTGACCTTGGTTTTTCTCTATGACGTCAAGTTTTTGAGCAATGGTATTCTTGTTTTTTTTAAAAAGAAATATATGTGGATGTAAATAAAATACTATGATTAAGATATCCTTTATTTGTCCCACACTGGGGAAAGTTACAGATAATGAAATAGTTACAAGCTTTGAAAACTGAAAAAACAAAAAACAAAATAAAATGAAATAGATTTATAAACTGAAGAGAAAATCCAGACCTTATCCTCTAAACTCCAACTATGCTAGCTTTCTGTTTGCAGACATTGATCGTGCTGACCTATTGGGAGCTGTTCACACCTCTCACCGCACTGTCTCAATTGTGACTGCACAGCCCAGTTGCAACGCAGCTGGGGATGAATCCTCTCTTTAACTCTCCTTACCAGAAGCTAATCGGGGAAGTTTTTCTTATCTGGAGAGTAAGCTGTCGAGTAAAAAAACTTGATGTGAAAGGTCAAAAACAATAACTGCAATTTTGGAATCGGCATGCCAATTTTCGTTTTAATCAGCATAAAAATCCAATACAACAGATTTTTTTTGGGAAATTGTTTCCCCAGTGTTAACAACAGCAGGATGGTGTTTGTTAAAATGTTGTGATTACCTTCTCTTTGTTATCACAATTGTACACACTGAAAAAATGGTGTGCTGAATTTACTCAATTTTGTCAAGTGATTACACAAAATAAAACCAGCAGAATCCTTCTTGGTGTACCATACATCACCTTATACAATGTGTATTATTCTGTGCAACCACTCAGCGAAATTAAACGGATTACATGCAACCAGCATTTTTTTCAGTGCAGTAAATGTGGGTATCATCATCATCACTTACATTGTCATATGTCAATCTTAATGTCCTCGTCAGATAGGCTCCTTTGTCTTCCTCACAATTCTATACAGAAAAACCAAAAGAGCGCCTTCAGTTTTGCTGCTCACTCTTTGTTTGTGGAATAAAAAAACAAAAATAACAAGAATAAATTTGAAGGCCTGGTAATCATCATTAGAGGGGAGAATACTCACACAGTCCACAATGAAGGGCCCACATGCCTTTGACTTCTCCTCCTTATGCGGCCAATAACGCTCACATTTTTTCTGCAAAGAACAAAAAATGCTTATGTCATACCCGAGAAATAAATATTAACAGAAATATCATTGGGAATCTTTTTATTTATTTATTTTTTACCTTTCCCATCTCAAATTCTCGGCAGGCCATGACTACAACCTAAGGATAGCAAAAACAAAATGGAAAACTGGCGCTTAAAGGTCTTGCATCCGGGTGCTGTTTATTACGATGATTATTGCCTCCACCATTAAAGATCAGGCAAGAGATTAGTTTTGATTGTCATTAATTTACTCATGCACCACCAGTGTGGTCATCACAAAAGTTTGTCAGTCATGTTGACAATTGTTCTGGCCAAGATTTCAATTTACGATAGAGTATCCTAAACCACATGGCAACAGTAGATGAGGGCAAAGGGAAAACTTTAGAAAGCCTTTTGATGGTGATTTAAGGAGTCAAAGATAAAACAAGTCATAGTATTGCTTGTCCGCAGATGGTAATACATGGCTTGTACTTTTATGTCATACTCCCACAGCATCCTCAAGAAGTCCAGAACGGTGTGATGTAGTGGACCCTGAGTAGCAATGTAAGCATTGGTGCCTGTCACTCCCTGCACATAAAAACACAGCCAAGTCACATTAAGCTCATATACCTGTACTTAAAACGTATAGAAAATCGGAACACGTTGCTCTTACTCTGTCAGTGTTATTTGGTTTACCTTTATGAAACTGGCATTAATGTAGTCAGTGTCGTCTTTGGAGGTGGTCAACGTGAGCTTCACTCTGCTGTGGTCAACTAGGAAAGATGTTATTGAACAACAACATCAGGCAAAAGTAACAATTTGAGAGGCAGCTCTGTTGACACCCCCAGGTGGCCCAGTTATGTCAAACTACGGTAACCTTCGACTTAGTGGTGCAAAATAACGTGAATTATTTCATTTTCCATCTTTATATGCCTTGAATGAAGCTTACATGGAAGGATGTCCTTGTATCTGTTCTTCTTGATGTTTTCCTGAGTTTCTGCTGAATTGCTCATGTAGGTCTTGTCATCACGGTATTTAATTGACTGGTTTCTCAACCTCTGCCAAAAAAAAAAAAGTGAAAATATTGGCACAACACACTTTTTATTATTATTGTATTTTTTTCTGTATACCATCGGAACATCACAAAATTGTGGGCAGTGTAGGAGATGAATCATCTGCGGATGATGAATCAGTGACTCATTCATTTTACAATGAAACAGACAAACTGAGATAAGTTTGTCATATCACTGGATCATGTTTGCCAAGATTTTTAAACACTGGCCCTGTTGTTTGAAAAGGACAGCCTCTTTTCTCAGGTCTGCGGAGCCTGCAAATGAACTTGATTTGTTGAAAAAGATGTAACAGAAGTGTCATTTATTTCCCCTGGAGTGGTGGGGGGATGTGATGGCATGAGAGTTGAGCGCCTCTGGCATATGACTTGTTGTCATGGCAGCCGCTGGGCAATGATCATTTCTGTTGATTTGATGTCTACAAAACATTTTATCTTGTTCTGTACATTCTGCTCTCACTCTCTATCTGTTGAGTTGTATTCTGACGACATGCACTCTTGCTAAGCTCTAAAGTCTCCCTTTGTGCTTCTGATTTCATGTTTGACGCTGTCTGTCATTTGCCATTTCATTTAACTACCCAACTGCCAAGGTCAAACTTAATCGGCTCACACACATACACACATTCAATGTCAAGTGTTATAAACAGGTACCTGTATGTCGCTGCAGGCAATGTAGGGTAAATTGAACGCATGGGTTAGCAAAAGAGTTGTAGAAGGTGGCAGAATCTATACAATAGCACCGACTATGTTTCTCATCAGCACTGTGACTACCATGATTTTTTGGGGGGAACAATTTAATCTCACTTGGCATCCACGGCAATCTTGGCCTGACAATGTTTGCCCATCCTCCCCCCAAGTTGTCTAACGAACAAATGGGCCTGCTGTGGGATGATTGCATGTCAATCTGAAAGCAAACATTTTGACCTTCTTCCTTCCGTCATTGAACGGCATGAAGAGGAAGCATAATGGTGTTTTTTATTAGAATAGTTAGCCCACTTCTCTAAAGTTAATCATCTTACACCGCCTTCAGAAAACCGGCCTTCACTTGCAAATTTGCTGCAGGCTGTTTTGGAATACGTAGTGCATTATAACACCTCACTCACCACAAACTCCTTGTCCTCATTGTCTTGTCTCTCCAATTTGTTCAGTAGGTTCCTCACGATGCAGGCCTGCTGCTGCTCCATGACTGCATGCTCTGTGTCCATAATAGCCTCAGTTAACCATTCATGTCAGGACATTGATCCACAGGTCTCGGACTATAGGGACACCAAGAGTATTGCAAGGCCTGCTGTCACTGCTGCACTTCTTTATTGCAGTTTGCACGTCAAGGAACTAGAGTGAAAGAAAAAGGAAGTTCATGGTTTCTGTGGTATATCTCACTGGGTCCTAAAGTCACTCGATGCAGTCAGTATTACAGAGGGGAAACGGGAAGAACCAATTCAGAGCACACAAGAGGAGTTTAGGAATGTATAGATTGGGATGCATCGTGAAGATCCTGAACAAATGGATATCTCAGAGCAATGATTTGATTCTCTACAAGTGTGAACATTTCCACTGTTCGTGTATGTACCTCAACTTCGCAATTGCAAATCGGCATTTTAACGGTAGTACAAGGCACATAATAATCATTGTTGAACGAACCAAGCCAAATGATCATATCAACGTTATTTTGGTGTTTTGACCTCTGCGTAACCTACATGTTTACTCTTCATAAGGGTTGATGCGTGTGTAATATTTGGTGACACCTGGTTGCAGCCTTGTGAACTATCAACAACTTGTACAAACAAATTTTATCATCATCAGATATCATTCATTTGACTGTATTTGGTTGTAGTTGTGGTGTAGTGATTTTAAATTGGGTAGGCATGATAGACTGATGAAGGGAACGCTGAAAAACATAAAGACATGACATGATTTGAATACCCCCTCTACTCTATCACCATTAATTAGAACCGGTAAAGCCCTCTGACTTGAAAGTTATAATGCATTAAAAAAAATCATAAAAACAAATACAAGAGGTTGTCCTTTAAACTCTTGCAGTTACAATGTGTAGGCTGAAGTAAATGGGGTTAAAATGAGCTTGCTTAGGTGAGTTGAGGTGGCACGGTGGTCGACTGATGAGCATATCCGCCTCACAGTACAGAGGTGCAAGGTTCAGTTCCAGCTCCAGCCTTCCTGTGTGGACTTTGCATGTTCTCCCCATGCCTGCATGGGTTTCCTCCCACAAAACATGCACGGCAGATTAATGGAACTCTCTAAATTGTCCCGAAGTATAATTGTGAGTGCGAATGGTTGTTTGTCTCTGTGTGCTGGCAACCAGTTCAGGGTGTACCCCGCCTACTCCAGACACTTGGGACAGGCTCCAGCACGCTCAAGACTCTCATGAGGATCCGCCGATTACAAAATGATGAAGGTGAGTTGAGGGTGTGGAGCATTATGAGCCCATTTCACAAGGTGCATTAATCAAATAACCCATTTATGACTATACCAACACAAATGATTCATGAACAAAGATAGGAAAGTATTCTTACACATATGCAGTTCATTTTCAATGGCTTAGTCATGTACATGTGTAAAGCAGGTCGGCCACCCAAGTGATTCTCCAAAATGTTGGCAAGATACTGATTCATAAATATGCACTTAAATATTGTAATAGTTGTAGTTAAAGGCTATCCAAAAATAAGATATGACACATGCATCACAATTGGTTTAGTACACTGTGGCATTGTTCCTAAATTTAAAAGTATAATTCTTGGAAATTTATCAGCCTCTGTAACATTGCCTTTATTGCTTTATAGCTCACGATTGATCAAGAAGCCCCACCTAAAAAAAAAAGATTGGGTCAAAATGTACGTCATGCAATCTCATTGCAGTTTATCAAACGTTTGCGGTGAGTTGACAAATCCTGAGCGAGAGGCCGAGTGACGTCGTTGATCAAGTCACGTGGTGTTTATGGTCGCCTCGCCTTTTTCCTGTTTAACATCTTCGAGTTGTAATTCACCATCTTGAAAGCAGCATTTCCGATTGGGACCATTGATGCCATTCGGGTGAGTCAAATCCCCACCGGATTCTCTTTTGTTTGTCTGTTTTTTTTGTTTTGACCAATTTTTGAACAAGTTACGACGTTGTTGGGCATATTGCACGATCTTTGGTAGCCACAAACCTAAAAGTTAGTTGATGTTTTGCTAGCTGACAGCAACTAATTAAACCTTGCACTGAATTTTCGCAGTTCCGAAGAAATATTTACGACACCACGATGTGTTGTTCAATACGTTTAAGTCAATGTGGTTTAGTACATTTTCCCTGGGTGTTGATGAAATAATGAAATAATTCAAATGTCCATAGAGCTTCTTGCTAGCTAGTAAGTTTGATGGCTGTGTATCGTAGGTTTACCTTTCCTGAATAATAAATTCGTCCTTAAACGCCAAACAACGACCTTTGCCCTTAAAATTCACTCTTATCTGTATCGTATATTTCAACCTTAAATGAACATCGGTTGTCCTGTGTGCGTGTTTGCGTGTGTCTGTCTTGTGTAAAGGCATCGAAAACACACAAAAGTACTGTTTAACACTTCGAGATGAATTACCAGGGGCTGCTTTAAGTAATTCATCCTTGAGAGTTTCTGAAGTTTACTTTGCCCAGACCAAAACGAAATTTACGCTTTTTAAAACGGTTTTGGGGGGATAGTACCTTTTTTCTGTTTCAACATTATTATTGTCAAGTCAAGTCAACAGTATTTATAGAGCACTTTCAAACAGCCATCGCTGCATACAAAGTGCTGTACTTGGAGCGATTTAACATACACAATAAACAGTAAGACGAATCCGTAATAAAGGCGGTAGAAAGCACCAAGAAGTAAAATCAAGAACAAATCTAAGTCATGTTGAGTCGAACGCCAAATAATACAAGTGAGTTTTGAGGAGGGCTTTAAAGATGGGCAGCGAGGAGGCTTACCGAATGTTCAGTGAGAGGTCATTGCAGAGAGAGGGACCAGCAACAGAAAAGGCTTGATCCCCTCTGAGCCTCAGTTTAGTTCTTGGTACTTCTAACAAAGACTGGTCCACAGACCTGAGGCGCCGGGCAGGTGTGTAGGGGCGGATGAGGTCAGAGAGGTAAGGTGGCGCGAGATTATTCAGAGATTTGAAAACAAAGAGGAGGATCTTGAAAATAACTCTAAAATGAATGGGGAGCCAGTGAAGGGATGCCGGAGTAGGAGTCCATTTAGATGATCAGATGAGGGGATTATTTTTGGTGGTGAAACTATACTGTACAATGCTGTTCCCAATGAAATCAAACACACTTGGGTATTCATTCATCTTCCGTACCGCTTGATCCTCACTAGGGTCGCGGGGGGTGCTGGAGCCCATCCCAGCCGTCTCCGGGCAGTAGGCGGGGGACACCCTGAATCGGTTGCCAGCCAATCGCAGGGCACACATAGACGAACAACCATCCATGCTCACACTCACACCTAGGGACAATTTAGAGTGTTCAATCAGCCTGCTATGCATATTTTTGGAATGTGGGAGGAAACCGGAGCACCCGGAGAAAACCCACGCAGGCCCGGGGAGAATATGCAAACTCCACACAGGGAGGCCGGAGCTGGAATCGAACCCGGTACCTCTGCACTATGAAGCCAACGTGCTAACCACTGGACTACCGGGCCGCCACTTGGGTATTGTTTGTTGTAACTATTGTTATAGTTGTGCACAGCCTTCTTCCTACTCTCCTCACAAACAAAAACAATACTTCCTTTCTATAAGTGCATATTTGTCAATTTATATTATAAACCTGACAGTTATGATACTGAACTATTGTCTTTTTTTTAAATTGAATTTTAGTTTTAACAGATATGTGTCGTCTCCTGGTCTAAACCAATCATGGACGTCTCCTCCTTGTTTCTGCTATCGTTCCATCTTGGCCTTGTCATGATTGCTCAAGGTGAGTGGCAGAGGGTGTTGCAGGGCTATCACCATTAGCATTGTTCTAATCGTTTCTTTTTATGCAATTGCAGCTCAAGAATGTTCCAGACCTACCCTCGGCAACAATATGAACCTGAGGGATGATGACATACTTAAAGATATATTTCCAGATGGGAGCAAAGCTAATCTTGCATGTGCTGTGGGTCACGTGCAAACTGGGGGGAGTCTATCCATTACCTGTACAGCTGGTGCCTGGAGTCCCGTGACACTGGAATGCGAGAGTGAGTTGTTTTGTTTGAATTGATTTTTATTAATTGAAATGATTTTGCAATGTACAGTATGGTAGTGTTTTGTGATTTAAGAATCCTGAATAATTAACCATCATATAAATTCGGGGTTGCATTTTTCCAATGAGGCTATTTGATGTGCATCTCATTTCATAGGGTGGTATACGATTCAAGAAGGATTCTTTTTTTTTTTTTAATTAAGAGGTTTTAATAAATTCAGTGGGATTGCAATTTAATGCACTCAGTTTGAGAAATGAAGCAACTAGTCTTTTGTTGTCATTTTACAATATGAATGAATACGCCATTACTGTAATTGCCGCAGTTCCTTTAAAGACTATTCGTACCTTAATGTATTTTAAAGTTGACTGATTTGATTTGATGCACTAGCAGCTTTGAAATCAAAACCGATTTTCTGATTCAAACTTTTTTTTGCAACCCACTTATCTTTTTATTTTTTACTTTTTTTTTCAGGGAGGAGCTGTGGTGCTGCAGAGGAATTGCCGAATGGATTTCTTGATTATTCTGAGGGGTTTCAGTTTGGTGACAAATTATATATCAGTTGCAAAACAGGGTAAGAAAAATCATTGCTAACTTTCTGATTTGTGTTGTTGCTAGATTGTATGGAGGAGTACTCAGCCACACGTTAGGTTGGGGGGGTGGGGTGATCATGGTATTGCAATAGATACTTTATTTGTGCTGTGAAAGAAATTAAATAAAATCCGAGATTATAGTATAGTTATAATTTTGTGGAGTGATTTCCCACATTGACGGGAGCAGACCCGTGACTACTGTCTGTCTTGAGACCTCCCATATAGGAATCTGATTTACTCCCTTATCTCTATGATCTTTATTTGTTTTGTTTTATTTGTACAATTTTTTTCAGGTCTGATTTTTGAATTATTTGTCTACTGTTTATGTGCCCAGCAATTGGCAACCAGTGAACAATGGCCAAAATCAGCTGGAATAGACTCCAGTTCACTTGTTGGCCTAACGCGCTTCCAAGCGTTTTTGGAAATGGATAGACATCTAATTGAATTTTAACTTGTGTTTTTTTTTTACCTGATTAGTTACATATTGGTTGGTGAACCTGCCCGCATTTGTTTGGCCAGTGGGAAGTGGAGTGGCCACCCACCATCATGTGAAGGTATTTAACTTTAGTAGCTTGATCAATCATGACTCTGCCAATGACTTTTTACGAGTTGACACTTTTCACTTGCAGTGGTGACCTGTGACCCCCCGCGGGATTTGGCTGAAGGCTCTTTCAGCCCTATACGGGACATCTACAAATATGAAGACTTTATACAGTACATGTGTCTCAAAGATTATGTCCTTAATGGATCCAAAGCAGCATCATGTTCTGCTGATAGACAATTCAAACCTGATCCTCCTGTGTGTGTCAGTGAGTGTTGCCTTTGTACCCACCTGCCCATTTTCCAGGATAATCAGAAATCTGATTATTTCTTCTTTCCTGCAGAGGTGAACTGTGTCGAAATCAAAATTGAAAATGCTGAGGTGCTCTCAGGTGCTCGGCCCCCATATGGGCACATGGCATTCGTGACATTTCAGTGCAACTCTGGATACAAGATGGTTGGATCTCCCACCGTGACGTGTGACATAAACAGCCACTGGTCACCAAAACTTCCAACTTGTCAGCGTAAGTCCTTTCAAGATCCCACAGCATGAAAAGGAATCTCACACCGAAATGGAAGGTTTTACTTCATTAAAGATGCATGCAGTCTATTAGGCCACCTGTGTGTTTGTGGTAAACCCATTTCAGTGCTTATGGTTGCACCACGTAGACCTCCATTGACCGACGATTGATGTTAGAAGACAAAGTTTAGCTAAAACGTGGACCATTGTCTCGTGAACGAAATAGACTACCGGTAGTCAATATTTTCACCAAATCTTGAAAAACGTTTCACCCAAAAAGGCTGAGACAAAATGAAAAAAGTCATACATTCTCTGATGCAGCTTTCACTTGCTCTGTGCATCTCTAAAACCGTTCCTGTTCCGTAAACCAAAATACATGTTTGTTGAGCCATTAACATTGCATCATCAAAGAGAGCAACCCATTTTCATCACCTTTAACTCGTAAAACTGAACCAATTTTTCACATGGGTTTCCGCCCGACAATGGCGATATGATTTTTTTTTTAATATTAAAAAGTTTTCAATTTGCTGTGATTGGGGGGGATTCGTTGAAATATGACAATACGGGGCTGAAGACTGCCCTGAAATTAGTTGCATTTTGCCCCCAAAATTTGAGACGGCGCAAGTAAATTTTTCATGTACCGGTACTCGCACATGTGCGACCACTACATGTTTTTTTAAAATTCTTTTTTAACGTGTTGGATAAAGAAGCATCCGTTTTTCACTGGAGTGTAATTTTCTGCATTCAATGGACACACCCAACATTTGAGAGCACAGTTTTGAAACTTGATTTGAAATACCTAAAATGTTTGTTTTCACTTTTCAGGGACTTGAACAGATTTCTACATTAAAGTCCCTCTAACATATTGTCCGAAGTGCTACTGTTATAAGATAAGATAAGAAAACCATTAGTCTCACAATGGAGAAATTTCCAATTCACAACAGCAAAGTTATGAAAGGAAGAGGTAGAAAAACAAAATATAGGAGCTGCTGCAAAAGCAGACGCTCTCGAACTAATTCAGTACAGTACTTCAAAAAGGGTTGACGTGACTATTGCGATGGACATGACACATTCTCTTTCTTTGCTTCTACAGGAATAGAAAGTCCAACGACCGCCAAACCTGTTGACAAAGGGACACCAACAGGTACCTGTCTAAATATGGTAGAAAAACGCATGACAAATATTGCTGTTCTTTCTTCAAAGCCTTTAAATGTAATTACCGGTACTTTGGTTCGGACATGAACCATTTGAGTTGGTGTAAATCTTGGGAAATATTGTTTCGAGCAAAATTGTGCAACATGCATTTTGTGTCCATTTCAGCCATTCCTCCTACACCAGATGACAGTAAGTCAGAGTGTCTTCTGTTTGAAATCGAAGTGGAGTATAATGAGTTGGTGGTAAACTGCTGTTTTGCGCATTTCTGACACAAAGCTTTTTTTTCTTTTAGAAAATGGTGGTAATCATTTGGGGATGTCTCTGGGTATTGCGTTTGCAGGTAAGTGTCCATTCAGTGCAATAAGCACATACAACACTCATGTTATTTCAACAAGGTTCTGTATTTATTAGATTGGGGTCTGGCTGTTACATGTATGGTGTGCATATTCTTGAATTAAGTTTCAATTCCACCAAACATGGTAAATGAACTTCATTACAGTACGTGCAAAATCTAAAGAGGTGTGTGCAGTTTTGATTATGTGGGGTAACAACATTGCATTACTATAGCCCTCCTATCCACTGCAAATGTTTTTGGTGACCACTAACTTAAGGGTTCTGACAACAATATACACTTCAATGGTTATTGTTGCCAAAATAGCCTTAAGCACAGAGTAAATCCCGAGGTTCTCATACTTGTTGCACTGTGAAATTGTTTGTGCGGTATTAGTTTTCAGAAATCTGTTGTTTTATATTGTTGTCGTTGCTCTGCAAGTTTATGCAGAAATCCGGGTACAGCAATTCCTGAGGGTTCACCTACTAATTCTTGCAACTGTGACAAATAGTTGCATTTAGTTCTGATTTCTCTTTGACACACGGTAAACTGCCCATATACTATATTCTATATTCTTTCTCCTTTTGATTCATACACCATGTAACTTGGATATTGGTTTTAATTCAAAGCATGCACTGTGTGTTTGTGTAAGTGCGTTGGATTGATCATTCAGTCAGACTTGATTTGTTGTTGTTTTTTTTCTTTTTCTTTGTCATCAAAGTCATCATTGGACTAGCTATCATCATTATCGTTGGATGCTATTACTGTGGAAGCCTTGCATTCATCAACAAAAAGAGCAAAAATGGGTAAACTGTTCTTTTTGTAGACTCTAAATTTGCCCAGAGGTGTGAATGGAAGTGCATTTGTCGGTGGATGAATGACTGAAAACACTCCAAATACGCAGACTAACCCTTTCCGTGGCTCTGTTCTTTTTATGGAATTTCAGGTTTTTGCTACAACTCTACTCAAACCTCTGTGCCTACTTACCCTTTTTTTTCGACTCCTCTTTTATTCGTGACACCAGTGCTGGAACAGCTTTGAGGTTACAATGTTCGAGTTCCTGGTTCAGTGTAAATGAAACTATGTTGGGTGGATAGTCTGGAAGAATAAATGTATCGACTCTGACCCGAAGTAGTAATATGTAAAATAAAAGCCTTTTAGAGTGCAGGTAAATATATTGTCTGTTTGTTGTTCAAATGAGAACTTAAATGTTACTGTTGTGTCACGAAATCAAGAAAATACAAAATAAATCTCCACGATGACAATGCATTCACAGGCTTTGAATGCTGTTTTAGCTAATTAGAAGCCTGACATTAAAAGTGGTGGCAGCACATTCTGGATAGCTAGCCTGCTGCACTTTGTTGGCGATAGGAAATGGTGTGGTCAACGCATGCAAGATGGTGTGCTCATGAGCAATTATTCACCACGCCAATCCTGATTAGAATATTTCGTGATGGTTTATGTCGCCATTAGCTTAGCACTTAAACACATTTCACTCACTGCTAATTGGCGATAGTGGGGACACATTTCTGTGTTTGCAGTCTATCTTTTGTTGTGTGCATGTCTCTGGGAGCTCTTAGTTTCAACTTTTGCCAGCTTTTTTTTTTTTGCCTGCTCATGTGTTCATACCTGTGACTGCCCATTATTGGATTGCAGCTATCGGAAAGGTCGCTCCAACGATGTGGCTACCACAGATGGGGAGGGAGTGGTGCTCTCAGTAAGACACTAGGTGCTGCTGAGAGCTTGCTCCAAAAGGATCGGAGCGGCAGGGTCAGTTTCTTTTGTTTTTGTGTTGCGTGTATGAGTGTGGTATGGCAAGATCAATTCCTTTGATTTTTGTTGTATACTGATATTTGGGTTGCAGTTCAAAATATGAATATGAGACAGATGCCCAGCTTTTATTGAATAGGATTCACATCTAAATGGTAAAAAAACTCAGCACAATTTGTTTGACAGCCACCTTTCAGGTGAGCGAAAGTATTGGAAATGTTTCAAAATTGAATTTTTGGTGCAATAACTGCCATCAAGCCTGTGACTCCCTGACTCCTCCAGACATGCATTCTACATAATTTGAAATGCTTTTCCTGGTGTTTGCTGCAGCCTCTTTCAGTTCATGTTGTTTTCTGGCGATTGTCCTTTCAGTCTCTTCTTCCACTTTCCCCCTGATGAAGATCTTTGCTGTGTTAGCAGTGTGTTTTGGGTCATAGTCTTGTTACATTTACGATTGGCTGGCAACCAGTTAAGGGTGTACCCCACCTACTGCCCGAAGACAGCTGGGGTAGACTCCAGTACACATGCGACTCTTGTAAGGATAAGATTAGAAAATGGATGGATGTCTTTGGTGCAAGACGATGCTGCTCCTGATTTGTTTGGATGCATTTTTATGCAAGTCGCCATCCAAGCCCCAGCCATGACATTGCTTCACAGATGAGCGTGTGTGTTTTGGATCATTAGATCAAGCAGATCCTTTCTTTCTCCATACTTTGGCCTTTCCATCACTTTGGTTGAGGTTAATCTTGGTCTCACCAGTTCATAAAACATCTCTACACATCTATGTAAAATCCAATCAAGCTTTCCGGTCGTTTTTGCTGATGAGTGGTTTGCATTGTTTTGGTATGGTCTGTTTATTTCTTCTGTCAAAGTCTTCTTCGAACAGTGTATTGTGATACCTTCACTCTTACCCTGTGGAGCTTGGCAATGTTGTCACTGACTTTTGTCTTGGGGTATTTCGTCACATCACTCACATATCCGTCATCAACTGACGTTGATGTCCTGAACCGACCTGTTCGATGCTTGTTGCTTAATACACCAGTAGTTTCCTTCTTGTTCAGGACTTTCCAATTGTTGTATTAGGGTGGCAATGGCTCAGAGATGAGAGCGGGTCGCCCAGTAACCGGAGGGTCCACTGTTTGATTCCTGCTCTGTCCAAGTCATGTGTCATTGTGTCCTTGGGCAAGACACTTCACCCACCTTGCCTCCAGTGCCACTCACTCAGGTGAATGTTTGGTGGCGGTAGGAGGGGCCAAAGGCACACACTGGCAGTCACGCTTATGTCAGCCTGCCCGAGGGCAGCTGTGCCCCCAGAATGTAGTTTACCGCCACCAAATTGAGATTGCATGAATAATGTATCAATTTGTAGCGCTCTGCGTGTCTGATTGTCTGAAAAAGGTGCCATAAAAATCTGAGGCAGTTTATGAAGATTGGCTATGCCCAATGTTTGTGCCAACTCTCTGATCATTTTTCCCCTCAGCTTTAAAATGGTTTGCTTTCTACCATAGACAGCTCTCTGTACTTCATATTTATCTATCCATCCATCCATTTTCCGAGCCGCTTTATCCACACTCGGGTCGCAGGGGGTGCTGGAGCCTATCCCAGCTGTCTTCGGGGTGTAGGCGGGGGACACCCTGAATCGGTTGCCAGCCAATCGCAGGGCACACAGAGACGAACGACCATCCACGCCTACACTCACACCTAGGGACAATTTAGAGCGTCCAATCGGCCTGCCATGCATGTTTTTGGAATGTGGGAGGAAAGCGGAGCACCCGGAAAAAACCCACACAGGCCCGGGGAGAACATGCAAACTCCACACAGGGAGGCCGCAGATGGAATTGAACCCGGTACCTCTGCACTGTGAATCCAACGTGCCAACCACTGGACTACCGGGCCGCCCACTTCATATTTGCTTAACAGCAAATGCAGTTTTCACAAGTAAAGCCCAAAGCCAACAACAATCTGAAGGGCACCAACCATTTGTCACATGATCCCACACTTTTGCTCACTTGAAAAGTGGGTGGCTTCAAACAAAAGTACGCTGTCTCGAGATATTTTAACTAGAGCTGTCAAACGATTAGAATATTTAATTAAAAATTGAATGAACTCAAATTCACTAAAAATTAATCGTATGTAATGAATGAAGTAATGAATTTCCTTTTATTTTTTTGTCCTGTTTTCCCCCATTTTAATGCTCTCAACATGGAATCATGAATCAGTTTTCTATGTGCAAAATGCAAATATTTACTGAAATAACAATTTCGATTTTCAATTTTACATGAACATTTTTCACTTGTAGCAGTTATTCACACATAATCTCTCACACAATATTACTGTCCATCAACAACGGTGAAAAAAATTGTCACACAACAGCTGCTTTAACAGCTCTTTTTATGGAATCAAAACAGAGCAATATAACATTAGAAAGTGCACATCTAAGCTAAACTAGTACTCGGCCTATAGTGGATTTAAGCCATGGTTGCATACTTAGTTTTTCTCAAGTTTGCTTTGAACACAGCAGTCAGGCTATGTTGATTCTGTTGGTCCTTCTTGCGCGGAAGTCTCTCTACGGTTTTGTGTAGACATCACTTCGGATGACTACACTTGGTTCGATGACAACACTGGAGACGTTTTATTTTCGCTACCACTGCACCGCTGAACTTTCGTTGTCATGTCACCGCCTCAGCGCACCGTTACTGTCAGACGAACACAGAGAAGCTCCACCCGCTCTATTTATATAGACACGGAACACTATCACCTTCCACACAAAATACTTCCAAACAAGTGACAATCGCATCAGTGGCATACATCGTATACCTGTATGATGCAGGTAAATTTGGTCTTGTCAGTGGAGCAATCTGGCAACTTTTTAAAAATAAACTTTCCATTCATAAACTCTTTAAGTTTCCGTTTTCGGTGTCTCGCTCTACCGTGGCTGGCAAAACAAACGTGCGTGGACCTATGCAGCACGCTTGTTGTTTTGTTTCTGGTTTATTTATAGAGCAACGTAACATCCGCTGTGACGTGGGCCGCATTAATCTCGCGAGAAAAAAAATGTATCCCGTTAAAATTCATTTAAATTAATGCCAATAAAAACACGCTAAACTGATAGCTCTAATTTTAACACATCTAAATGTAAATAGCATGAAATAAAAGCTGAAATTAACAACTTTTGTCTTATGTTTAAAACCCAAATGTCTTCAGTATCCAATACAGCACAGGTGTCAAACTCAAGGCCCAAGGGCCAGATCTGGCCCGCCACATCATTTTATGTGGCCCGCGAGAGCAAATCAAGCATGTCAAGTTCCATGATGCTTGTTGAAGTCTGAACCAAAATTTTAAATTGTCATTTGTAATCCACATTAACAGTCATTATTTTTTACTTCTGATTTTAAAACTAGTTATCCATCAATTTGTTGTGCGCTGTGTATGTAATATGTGGAGGTGATTCAACATTTATATGGTTTACCAAAATTCATAACAGCCCTCAAAGGGAAACTGTAACTACGATGTGGCCCGCGACAAAAATGAGTTTGACACCCATGCAATACAGTATCCAAAACAATACAGGAATTGACCCTGCAATTCCAAATACCTTTGAGGGGACTGGTAATTGACTTCTCATTCCAACACTGCAGTGGGATTTCATTTCTATGGTGTATCAACATTGTTTTGAGATGTTCATCCTCAACCCCGCTCCCCCCGCACTTATTGTGTTGCTGTAAAACATATTTGTTCCTTTATTATTATTGTTTTTGTTTTTTTTTAACAGGAATGCAGACCATTTTTCACATACTGTATTCTAATTTATTTGGTTATTTTCTTCTTCACAGTGACCATAGGACTCCTGCTGGCACAACACTGCTAGAAATGGAAAGAGAATTGTAACCGATGTCTGTGTCGGGTGGACATCACATTAGTTTCTCATGACAGATCAGTAACACCTTTCAATTCGCACTGTGCTTTTTTGTCAGTTTTTTTTTAATGCATACCATTTTCCTCACTTGCAAATCAGATTGCTGACAAATTTCCACTTACACTCTAAAATGCAGGCAGTACATCATGGGTGTACATATATGAAGAAAATATCTTCAGACATGTCATATTTTCTCCAAATGTACCATTGGAATTCCTGAGGAGGAAAAGGGGTGTTCTTTGTCTTCATGCACTTCCAAGTGTTTTAGCTTGTGGAAA
The DNA here is from genome assembly GCF_025434085.1 of Hippocampus zosterae. NCBI lineage: Eukaryota > Metazoa > Chordata > Actinopteri > Syngnathiformes > Syngnathidae > Hippocampus > Hippocampus zosterae. The sequence goes on from NC_067452.1 coordinate 26,650,309, forward strand.
AGATGTATTTATTGTGTACTGCCAAAGACTTGCAAAGTTATGAAGCCATTGTTTGTCAGTCGCAAGCGGTTTTGCTGTGGCTAAGACAAAAAAAGATTGATGTAATGAATGTATTGTAAATTGACATTTACATTTGACATATTTTTCCATATTTATTGGCTTAAAATCAGCTTTTGTTTTAGAAGCTAAATTAAATTAAAAAAGTAAAATTTGCCATCATGTTTCTGGTGGGGCTTTTCTTAAACAATTTTGAACATGCATAAAGAGAGTACAGTATTTCACAGTAACTTGTTTGGGGGAGGGCAGACAGTAAAATTCAGATCATCAAAAATATCAAAGGGACAAAAAAAAAACACAAGCAATCAATCCACCATATGTAATATCTTACCCGCGTATACATTGAAAAAAGATTAGTGGGAAGTACAAACTTTCTTCCTTCCCCGTGCCCATTTATTTCATTATTAGGATAGGACTAAATAATGTACCAGTACCTTAATCCTTATTGGTTGGGAGGTGTTAGGATTGATTCGTTTCAGGGGCTAACTAAACCAGATGGTGTCAGTCAGCACAGGTATGAAGAGACAGGATTCGAGGGGTCTTTCAATAGTCTTTCCTGGAGATGTTCAGCAAATACAGGGGAATACAAACAATAGGGTGTGATGTTAGTTGAGACAATTGTAAGGGATGATGGGCTGAGGAGGGGTGAGTAGGAATGAAGATGATTGTTTTGTGGGCTGAAGAGGAAGGGTGAGTTGGAATGAGATGATGAAGATGACTGTTTTTTTGGGTTGAGTATACAAATGTGAGAAAATGGGAATGAACTTAAACTTCAATGTTAGGAATCAGATAACAATGGCAGGCTAATTGCACCATGTAGTGGTCACACAAATTAAGTACACTTATGATTATGAAATGAGGGCTGACACACATTTGCAAACAAATTACACCCGGTAGTCGTCAGGACGGGAAGGCGCTACGGTTGTACGATTAAAACAGGGTTGCCCAAACGTTTTTGACCGAAGATCTACTTTTCGATTAACCAACCTCCCGTGATCGACCCGTTACCGCGCACGTACACACGCATGCCATGATGAGCAACAGCCTGATGCTGAGTCACATGACGTACTTTTGCAGCCTGTTAACGATCAGGGCTCACGCGTACAGTTTTAAAATGCTTCTCTCGGCTCTCCAAATTCCTATTCTATGCCCGTCCCCTCTGTGTATTGTACAAAACAAACTGAATGAGAATAATAATAATAGTAATAATAATATTATTATCTTAATAATAATAATAAGATGTAGCGCAACAACTCTGACCTCAAGCTGCAACTGCAGACTGCTGAGCAGTAACAACTTCTGGTGAAGGCAGTCTTACTTCACGGTAGTTTAAAGGTGACCTGCTTTATTTTCTTTTATAAAATACTTTTTGTGAAAGTGAAATCGATAGAATGGTTAGGGTGCAATGTGCATTATCACAAAAAAATATTACTAACATGCACAGAGACACAAATGTTTTTGTTTTCCTCTCCACCTCGGATCGACTTGGGATCAGTCCTTGATCTACTGGTCGATCGCGATCGACGTAACGGGCACCCCTGCATTAAAACATAGTAACATGAACTTACAACGCCTCTATATTGTCAGGTTAATCGCCGCGAACTACTGCGGCCCGATGCTAGACTAATGTGGCTAACTTGTGGAATGACAATTTGACATAACAGCGCGAAATGGAAGTACCTGTTCGTACTTTTGAATGCAGACCGTACCTCTGAATGCTGACGAATTATTTTGCGGACAAGCAAAGTTGCCTGCACATGCACTAGTCTGTGCTCTGCTCAAAATGCTGGCCTTCACCAACTTCCAACAACATAAAATGAGAGTACAAGGCTCCCTTGACAGATCTGTGAAATGTGTCCCTCCATGTTTTTTTCTTTTTCTTTCTTTGATAAATCTCATCACTTTTTTAAATACTTTCGTTGTCTTGGTTTCCCTGGACAAGTCGCAACTGATTAACAGGACAAGTACACCTCATTGTACTCACGTTTTTGTCATGAACTCAGGTCTTAAGGAATCACCAATGACATAAGGAGGTACAAAGGAGTTTAAAAGACACAAGGCTGAGATCAAACTTCAGGAATTACATTGAGCATGACGCAAACCTGGAAACTGGCACGGTGCTATAACGGGTGGCCAACCAGCCTGAGACTAAAAGCTGTGTTACTGCAAAGAGCCACACACACACACACACACACACATACATACTTTTGCCCAAAGATAGACTTTTGGAGCGACCAACCTCCCACGATCGCGCACGTGCAAGCATATGAAAACACCACTACCGTGCACTCGCGCACATGCATGCACGCCATGACGAGTAACAGCCTGAGTGCCGAACATAAATGAAACCTAAACACACAAATACCCCCCAACCACTCATTTCATCCTCCCACCGCTCGCGGTCGATTTGAGACCAGTCTGCTGGCTCTTGGTCGATGACAATCGACGTATTGGGCACCCCTGCATTGATGCCTGCGCATGAGCGGTGATTCAGTCATCTGATTAGTTGGCCTCTATGTCAATCAAATAACGGGATTACTGATTGGCTGACATAGTACGTTCTGTGTACAGCAGGGGTGCCCATTACGTCGATCCTGGTCTACCGTACCGGTAGATCTAAGACAGGTCCGAAGTAGATCCAAGGAGTGTCGAGGAGAAAAAAACAACAACCAATTGTGTGGCTTTGTACATGTTAGTAATATATTTTTTGTGTTAATGTATGCTGCACCCTAATCATCCTATCAGTCTTATTTTCACAAAAACAATATTTTAAAAATCCTGAATTTACGGTGGCGCGAGATTACATCACCGGAAGTTGTTAGCGCTCAGCAGTCTGCAATTGCAGTTTGTGATTAGAGCTGTTGCGCTCTATCTTTTATCGTCATTATTCTCATTCAGAGTTTGCTTTGTGTACAATTCATCGAGGGCACGGCAAAGATTATTGCGGGAATATAGGAGGGCCCAGGGAAGTACTTAAAAACGGTACATGTGAGCTATGATAGTTAACAGGCTGCAAAAGTGCACCGCATGCCTCAGTTTCAGGCTGTTTCTCATCATGGCGTGCGTGTGCGTGTGTGTATGTTTGTATGCGTGCGCGCCGGTAAGGGTTGATCCCGAGAGGTTAGTTGATCGAAAAGTAGATCTTCGGTCCAAAATGTTTGGGCACCCCTGGTGTACAGTATTAAGCACCGTTGTTTGAATGGCAACGCTATCGTCGAGGTGTTTTCGACAAATTGTGTGAAAGCCCGGGAGCGGCATTGCACTAGCCAAAGAGCCGCGGGTTGGCCACCCCTGTGCTATAATAAGGCGATACTTAAATGCTTAAGTAAGGTGCTATAATAACGCAATACTTAAAACCGCGAGACGTTCATGGTAACTAAAGGTGCGGCCTGAGCCTTTGCTCCACTTATATTCCCCCTAACAGTGAACTGGTAACATATAGTTACTACAGTAGCAATAATAATAATAATAATAATAATATACTACTTGGCAAAATTAGAACCTTATTGTACCTATAACATCAAAATTACACTAACATGTTTTCATGCTTCAGCTAATTCCAAACCCTGTGCGGAAGACAGCCCCTCATCTATGTACCGTTGCAAAATATGTTATTTCCTCATTTGAATTGTTCGACATTTTCACTCCACAGACAGAAACAACAAAGTTATTGAATGTTTTGTCTTTAAATTTAACTTCCCCGGAAATCAAAGCCTCTTTTTCAAAAAACATTCGATATATTAACTGGTGGTAAATTATGGCTCGCTTTCTGCAGTTTGAAATTCCACGAAATCAGCAGATTTTAAGATTTTGGATTGGAGAAACGGTTTGTTTGGTGAATAAATCTCACTGCATGGATGATTCTCATTGTTTTTTTTTTTTTTTTTTGCAGTATGGACAATGGTTGTACTGTAATGCAGTTGTGTTTTTCCAGACATCTGAATATTAATTTTAAGTCAAGTCAAGTCAAGTCAACAGTATTTATAGAGCACTTTCAAACAGCCATCGCTGCATACAAAGTGCTGTACATGGAGCACTTTTAAATTTTAAAATTTAAAATTTTAATTTTAAAAAGGTTACTGAACCGTACAGACTGAAGAGCAAAACAAGCACTACCTGGTGTAGTGCATTTCTGTTTCTGTTCTGCTTCATGAAAGTTTCAGTTGGATATGGTGTGTTCTTTGTGAGCTTTCAACTAAATCTCGTCATTCATTCCCGAAAGGAAGGTGATTTTGATTTAGAAATGACCACAGTGCCACCTTCTGGAGCAGACCTGGGTATTTAACGACCTGCGCCAAATGCAGCGCGCTGCCCAGGTTTTCCTGGCCAGCTCAGAGTTGTTTGGAATTAAGAAAATAAAAGGTTTAGTACTTTCAAAGTTTAGCATAATGCGTGTTGGGCCGTGGCCGGCTTTTATTGGCCTGTGTAATATTGTTTGGAATTAAGAAAATAAAACCTACTTTCAAAAATGTGCACAGTGCGGGGACTAAAATAGCTGAATTTTTACTTTGAAACCTGTTTACAGTACAATGCGTCGTTTACGTACAAGTAGTCTGGCCAAATCCGCGTGATTAGCAACAAGTCACGGTAACGGTAACCCCTCAAAATGTTCGCCCCCCCCCCCCAAAAAAAATACAAAAAACCTAAAGGTGGACGCTGATGGCTGTGGTTTCAAGAAAACACGAACTGTTTAATAATTATTTACTGAAGTCAGGGATAAAACCGTGTGTTGAGTTTTTGGCGTTTTAAAGGAGTATGACGAGTCGGCATTAAGAGATGAAGCATGCGGAAAAATAAGACATTTGACCGAGGCTGGGAGAGCGCAGATGTCCGAAGATGTGCTAGCGAAACTAGAAAAACAACAATTCTACTTTACCAAGCTACACGCAGACCGGGAAGCAACAACCAGGACGAGCTTTGTGATAGCCCACAACATCGCCAAAAACACTAAGCCATTTTCGAAGGGGGAATTCGTTCAAGAGTGCTTGGTGGACTTTGCACCGCTAATATGTCCGGAGCATCAAAAGAAGTTCAACAAATCCAGGTACAGAACCTCTCTTACTTGAGTATCTGTCATGTGTGCTTCACATCTCCACCTCAAACTTTCAACCTGCTTTGATGCACTTGTCGAAGCCCAACAGAGGCGAGATTTATCTTCTTGCACAAGAAAAAAACAAAACATTGAAATACGCTTACTTACATTTATTTCTGCATTCTTTTGGAATTTGTGACAAAAATGTTGCATTATTACTGCCATACAAAATTGTGGTATCTTCATGGAAAGATAAAATCAGAAACCATTGTCGTGTTCATGTTACTAAAAAAGAGTTACAAATGTTGCTAAATTACAATTGTTTTGTGTAATATCACTGAATAAATAGTTTTTTTTGTAAGACAACTGCACTGTCATTATCTAACAATAACTTACACATCAGCCTCTGTAAACAATGGCATTTACTTATTTCAAGTAGAAATTAAATCGATACCCCGAGCAGATTTCAAACTTTTGGCCCGACCCTCTACATTTTCTGCTTGTCATTTGGCCCCCTGGAAAAAATGATTGCCCACCTCTGTTCTGGAGCAATGCTTAATGAGGTCACTGTCACAAAGTAGTTCTGACCACATTTCCGACGCCACAACCAAATATATTTCAATGATTGTTCACACCTCAGTCCAAGTTCATTGTAAGAGTCGCAGACATTGCTCTTGGATAAATGAACATTAAAAACAAGTTATTTCCAGTTGTTCAAGGTGAGACGAGATGTGTCCTTCACTGTAACCGATTTCAAATGGTGCTAGAAACAAAAGCAGACTCTGAGCACCAGAAGAAATCGGTCAACCTTGGAGAAAGGACAATGGGCCCAGGCTGACAAAATATCACTGCCCACTTGTTGCTGACTGAGTGGAGCTTCTGTCGGAACAGCTGATTTTTACTGGCAGGTGACTCTCACCTCCCGCCCCAAGAACACTGATTTCAAATGGTGCTAGATGGATGACGATACTCTAAGCCACCATCTGAAACCAGCTTCCAAGGGGGGCATTTCTGGCAGAGAACATCGTAGCATGGGGTAAAAGCAGCCTTGATGCTTCAGAATCTTGAAAAAAATTACAACAAAACAAGTACAAAAACAGTCAAACTGGCACATTTGGATGACAAAAGACCAGTCGGGGTGTTCTTCATCAGAAGACAGCCGGGACTTCCTTCGAAGATGGAACAAAATGAGACAAACACAAAACATTTAGTATACTGTAGTTTGTCAATAACACTCCGAGTTGAATATATTTATAGAAGGCTTCCCAGAAGCATTTAGGTTCTGGATACAATCTAAACTTAGGCCTTCATGTGTGCCGTTTACGTGTGTCCCCCCCCCCCCCCCCCCCCACCACCACCACCACCACACACACACACCTCATTGTAAAAACATGCATGGCAGGTTGGTAAGTCATCCTACTTGAGAGTATAATTCACAGTGGTGAGTGAAAATCTTAACTCATTCAGTACCAGCCCATTCTATACAGAGTCTGAAAAGACATTTAAAAACGTATTTGGGAGTGAATGAGTTAACAATTAATAATGCACCTCAAAGAAGCGTGATAAGAAGTATCAATCCTCTGAAGATTGATAAACCTCATAAAATCCCTTCTGAAACTTATTGCACGGGTCACTATGGCAAAGACGATATTTTTTAATCAACATTGTGCAGCCCTAATTATCATAGCAAAATGTTTCAAACATTTCTCATAAGATCGTGCAATTAGAGTCTATTTAATTTTGTGGCTGCTTTGTGTATAAAATACAAGGCAATTCAAGAAGGGATGTGTCCATTATTCACCAAGGCGATGGGTGGTTCTGAGAGATGGCATGGAGAACTGCTGAAAGGCACCAGAACCCCTCCTGCTCATGTAACACGCCCACTTCTGATATTCCGACACTCGATCCAAAGTGAAAAGGCCCCAAAAGCTTAGGACGCCACCATGCATCTCCACATCTGGCCTCATCGGACAACGCGCGCCGTCTCACCGCTTCACGTCTCCGCTACGCCGCAGATTGTCAAAGATGAACGAGTGAAGCTCTCCGGTCTCTGTGATCACAAGGAAGTACAAATCAATGGCTGGCAACAGGAGCCATGACACACACACACTCGCCCAGTGAGAGAGGGTGGGGCCGGCCCAGGTAAGGACAGGTCACTGATTGGCTGCCAAGTGCAAATCAGCTCACCTCTTTCTCAAGACCACTGACAATCCCTCCAGAAAACACACACCCACAAGCACTCTGCCTATTTTGCCTGTGTGCTTGTGTGTGCTGACAGCGAGAACTCCCACAAATAGCTCTGGGTTTTTAACACTGATCAAAGTAAACAAAGGCAGTGCAGCAAGTCACTCCAAAACATCCGATATTTATTTTCCCAATAAGATGAAAGACAAAAAAAAACTTATCACGCATCAGATGGAGCAGGACAAGCCTCTTTCTTTTTGGGTTTGAGTTGTTTGTGAGGTCATGTACAGTATGTGTGATTTTACATGATTGCCACACAGATTACAATGTACGTAAGGTCACCGGCTTCTTCGCATGGCTGACTGTGCACGACTACCACACTCCCTTCTGCTCGCTTGATGTTTGTGTGCCACTGGACCTGTTGTGTAACGCTTATAAAACATTTAAAGAGACAGCAAGCCTTCGTAGTGTGACCATGGCAAAGACAGAAACCTATCAACGAATGTATACACATACATTCCTATTTATAAGTCACCGTTCAGGGTAGCTAGAACTATGGGAAGTTGCTTGTCTTGATTGAACACAAGCCCAAGTGAGGTCACAGGTCTTGGAATGCCACCGTTCGAATGCTGACAAAACACCTGCTCGTCTCATGTGGCTCTGCATGTTATTTTTGCTTTGCTTTTTAAGAGAAACAAACAGTACTTCCTATTTGTCATCTTGTTAAATATTTTGAAATATCCTGAATGCCCATCAGGTCATTGCATAAAGCATTATCGGTGGCAAAATCCTTCATAAATAAGAGTATTCTAAAATGAGGATTACTGAATGGATGAACGAACAAGGGTGACCCTGCCAGGGACATAAAGCCCCAGACAACTTAGCTCCTAGGATCATTGGGACACACAAACCCCTCCACCATGGTAAGGTGACGGCTCACGGAGAGGTCCTAGGTGAGGGACCAGACAAAGCACGGCTCACAAAGCCCCTTATGAAAAATAAAATCGATCCTACTCAGTTTCCCTTGCCCGGACGCGGGTCACCGGGGCCCCCTCTGGAGCCAGGCCTGGAGGTGGGGCTCGTTGGCGAGCGCCTGGTGGCCGGGCCTACACACATGGGGCCCGGCCGGGCTCAGCCCGAAGAGGCAACGTGGGTCCCCCTTCTCATGGTCTCACCACACGTGGGAGGGGTCAAAGGGGTCGGGTGCAATGCGAGCTGGGCGGCAGCCAAAGGCGGGGACCCTGGCGGTCCGATCCTCGGCTGCAGAAGCTAGCTCTTGGGACATGGAATGTCACCTCTCTGGCAGGGAAGGAGCCCGAACTGGTGTGTGAGGCAGAGAAGTTCCGACTGGATATAGTCGGACTTGCCTCCACACACAGCCTAGGTTCTGGTACCAGTCCTGGTACCAGAGGGGTTGGACTCTCTTTCACTCTGGAGTTGCTCACGGTGAGAGGCGCAGAGCAGGTGTGGGCATGCTCATTGCCCCCCGGCTCAGTGCCTGTACATTGGGGTTCACACCGGTGGACGAGAGGGTTGCATCCCTTCGCCTGCGGGTGGGGGGACGGGTCCTGACTGTTGTTTGTGCATATGCACCAAACAGCAGCTCAGCATACCCACCCTTTTTGGAGTCCTTGGAGGGTGTGCTGGAGAGTACTCCTGCTGGGGACTCCCTTGTTCTACTGGGGGACTTCAATGCTCACGTGGGCAATGACAGTGAGACCTGGAGGGGCGTGATTGGGAGGAACGCCCCCCCCCCGATCAGAACTCGAGTGGTGTTTTGTTATTGGACTTCTGTGCTCGTCATGGACTGTCCATAACGAACACCTTGTTCAAACATAAGGGTGTCCACATGTGCACTTGGCACCAGGACACCCTAGGCCGTAGTTCCATGATCGACCTTGTGGTCGTGTCATCGGATTTGCGGCCGCATGTTCTGGACACTCGGGTGAAGAGAGGGGCGGAGCTGTCAACTGATCACCACCTGGTGGTGAGTAGGCTCCGATGGTGGGGGAAGATGCCGGTGCGTCCTGGAAGACCCAAACGTATTGTGAGGGTTTGTTGGGAGCGTCTGGCGGAATCCCCTGTCAGAAGGAGTTTCAACTCCCACCTCCGAGCTTTTCCCATGTTCCGGGGGAGACGGGGGACATTGAGTCCGAGTGGACCATGTTCCGTGCCTCTATTGTTGAGGCGGCCAATCTGAGTTGTGGCCGTAAGGTGGTTGGTGCCTGTCGTGGCGGCAACCCTCGTACTCGCTGGTGGACACCAGCAGTAAGGGATGCCGTCAAGCTGAAGAAGGAGTCCTATCGAGCCTTTATGGCCTGTGCTACCCCAGAGGCAGCTGACAGGTATCGACTGGCCAAGCGGAACGCAGCTTTGGTGGTCGCCGAGGCAAAAACCCGAGCATGGGAAGAGTTTGGTGAGGCCATGGAAGCCGACTTCCGGACGGCTTTGAGGAAATTCTGGTCCACCATCCGACGTCCCGGAGGGGGAAGCAGTGCACCACTAACACTGTACAGTGGGGATGGGGCACTGCTGACTTCGACTCGGGACGTTGTGAACCGGTGGGCACAGTACTTCGAAGACCTCCTCAACTCCACCAACACGCCTTCCTTGGAGGAAGCAGAGCCTGGGGACTCTGAGGTGGTCTCTCCTATCTCTGTGGTTGAAGTCACCGATGTGGTTAAAAAGCTCCTCGGTGGCAAGGCCCCAGGGGTGGATGAGATCCGCCCGGAGTTCCTCAAGGTTCTGGATGTTGTGGGGCTGTCCTGGTTGACACGCCTCTGCAACATCGCGTGGTCAACGGGGAGAGTGCCTCTGGATTGGCAGACCGGGGTGGTAGTCCCTCTTTTTAAAAAGGGGGACCGGAGGGTGTGTTCCAACTACAGAGGGATCACACTCCTCAGCCTCCCTGGTAAGGTCTATTCAGGGGTGCTGGAGAGGAGGTCCGTCAGGAAGTCGAGCCTCAGATTGAGGAGGAGCAGTGTGGTTTTCGTCCCGGCCGTGGAACAGTGGACCAGCTCTACACCCTTAGCAGGGTTCTCGAGGGTATGTGGGAATTCGCCAACCAGCCTACATGTGTTTTGTGGAGTTGGAGAAGGCGTTTGACCGTGTCCCTCGGGGAGTTCTGTGGGGGGTGCTTCGTGGGTATGGAGTACCGAACCCAGTGATACGGGCTGTTCGGTCACTATACCACCGATGTCAGAGTTTGGTTTGCATTGCCGGCAGTAAGTCGGAATCGTTTCCAGTGAGGGTAGGACTCCGCCAAGGCTGCCCTTTGTCACCGATTCTGTTCATAACCTTTATGGACAGAATCTCTAGGCACAGCCAAAGCGTTGAGGGGGTCCGTTTTGTGGGCCTCAGTATTGCATCCCTGCTTTTTGCAGAGGATGTGGTGCTGTTGGCTCCTTCAAACAGGGCTCTCCAACTCTCACTGGAGCGTTTCGCAGCCGAGTGTGAAGCGGTTGGGATGAAAATCAGCACCTCCAAATCTGAAACCATGGTCCTCAGTCGGAAAAGGGTGGAGTGCCCCCTGCGGGTCGGGGGGGAGATCTTGCCCCAAGTGGAGGAGTTCAAGTATCTTGGGGTCTTGTTCACGAGTGAGGGCAGGAGGGAGCGAGAGATCGACAGGCGGACCGGTGCAGCGTCTGCTGTGCTGCGGACGTTGTATCGGTCTGTCGTGGTGAAGAAGGAGCTGAGCCAAAGGGCGAAGCTCTCAATTTACCGGTCGATATACGTTCCAACCCTCATCTATGGTCACAAGCTATGGGTCGTGACCGAAAGAACGAGATCCCGGATACAAGCGGCCGAAATGAGTTTTCTCCGCAGGGTGTCCGGGCTCTCCCTTAGAGATAAGTTGAGAAGCTCCGAGTGGAGCCGCTTCTCCTCCACATCGAGAGGAGCCAGATGAGGTGGCTTGGGCATCTGATTCGGATGCCTCCTGAACGCCTCCCTGGTGAGGTGTTCCAGGCATGTCCCACCAGGAGGAGAACCCGAGGAAGACCCAGGACACGCTGGAGAGACTATGTCACCCAGCTGGCCTAGGAACGCCTCGGGTTCCCCCGGGGAGAGCTGGAAGAAGTAGCTAGGGAGAGGGAAGTCTGGGCTTCCCCGCTAAAGCTGTTGCCCCTGCGACCCGGCCCCGGATAAGCGGTAGAAGATGGATGGATGGATGGATGAACGAACAAGGCTAATGACTATGTAGTGAAGCACGAGGCTAGCACAAAAGAACATGTCCATGCCACCACAACAGGGGTGGAGCAAAGTGGTGGCCAGGAGTGGTCATGGCCACCCCTTGTCCCCCTGTGGCCAACCCGCTGGCCACCTCCACATCTCGGGAAACATTTTGATACTGCCATTTTTTACATGGATGCAGTTTTCTTCTAAACCCTTGATAATCTGCCACAAGTCTTCTAGAGTAATTTCATTTTTTAAATATCAAGCTTAAAACTGATCAAAATTAAAATTCTAAAAGAATCTGCCTTCAGTAAAGAACACTTGATTCTAACAGTTAATTTCAATCAAACTTTCACTTCATAGCAAGCAAACAAACTGGCTGAGAAGTCATCGCTTATCGAACCATCCACAGTCACGGTTATACTGCGCACAAATTGTTGCTACAGATGTCAACAACGCGTCGTCGTCCAGAAGTAACATTCAATCGCTTAAAAAAAAGGCTTAAATTGCGCTGACACTGTATAATGAAGTTTCTGTTGCCAGTGTTTAGTGTCGGCCGTGCTAGCAACTAGCAGCACTCAGGTGCCCCATATAGGCCGTCGAGTGAGCCATCAGATTACTTTGTTTCAGAGGCACTTTAATGAGACATAAATGACTCCGCAGGCTTTGATGCTGAGAGCTGGACACAGTTGCCGTTCCTGCTGATAACTGTTAAACAAATCAGGCTTACTCAAGTGTGTTGTTTCAAATGGCAAAGTCTCAACTGTGGTTGTGATGTCACTTTGTCTCATAGACCAAAATCTAAGGGGAGAAATTTGTCTAAACTCTCACTTATGTTTGTAGAGAGGAAAATAACGCTTTGCACAGTTTAAATTTAAGTATAAAATGTTGCTTCTTTAAAAATTAAAACCAGTTAGCCGTTCATTATTAATTGCAAATGGGTTCCTTTAATTTTTGTCCAAATACCTGATAATTTGATCGAATTTTCAGTAGGATATCCGAATATCAACATTTTCAATAGCTCTAAAAAAGTAAAAAAACAATGTATAAAATTGTGAAAAAGTAAGAGATTTTCATGTCATTGTGCTTTGTAGATATAATATGAAAGAATGAGCCAATAATCACCAGATGCCGTGACAATTGATTACTCTGATTGGCTGTTAACGAGCAAATCAGTGAATGAGATAGAAGTAAGTAAGTAAGAAACTGGCATCTTCTCGTAAATGAATCTCAGCTAAATGTTGCTTTTTACTTCTACTTTCCCTGTTTATATTATTAGCGTGTCGGGCAAGGTTTTGTATATCTGTGCATTTCATTTCATGAAAACCTGACTGTGGATGGTATGATAATGACTTCTTTTACACAGGGGATTACAAGAATACAAATGTGAGTGCACACGCACAAGGCCACCCTTTACTGAGGCATTGTGTCATCCTGGCCACACCGCGTTGAAAATTTCTGACTACGCCCCTGCGCCACATGGAGGCCTCCCTCAAACCTTCAAACCTTTCTCTGAAAGAGTTCATTCTGGACCAATCAGTGGCTCAACTCCAACTGCCAACCAATTGTGCTGTGCTATGCACCTTGGAAAGCCAGCATAGAGCGACTCCTACCCAATATGAGCACTGTTTGGCACCACGGCATGTGATGCAGCAACTTGAAGTGCAGCACAAGTCAAAGGAAGTGAAGCCAAAGCAGAGTCACCAGGAGAGAAGAGTAAATAGCTTTGCTCGCTTTCTCCCTCTATTTCCTGAGCGCTCCCCAACATATTCTCTCTCTCTCTCTCTCTCTCTCTCTCTCTTTCTCATCTCGAGCAGTGATATTTAGCCCCTCCCACTGCTCCTTCTCTCCATGACACAGAGCAAGAGAGAGAGAGGAAATGGGAGAAATCCAAACGAGGTGACGAGAAGTCCAGCCCAGAAAGGACTGCATCACCACCGCCGCCTCTTCGAACTACGCAGCAGCGAATGCGTCTTGGGAAGGATTTGAGCAAATCCCAGCAGCGCTGCAGGGTGAAAACATGTCACATGACCACAGACGCCAATCTGTTACCTAATTGTAAAGCAGTACCCCGACTGGCGCTCGTCCATGCTGAATTCCCTCTTCTCCTCCAGTCCGGCACCACCGACTTTATTCCCCCTCGTGTGACACACCCACGCGATGAAGGCGTGAACAAACAGGGCTTCACGAGAGACTATGAGAGATCATACATGACTGTAATCACCCTCCAGATGATGTGGCAAAAAAGCCATGCGCCAACACCACAGCGGTTCTTGACCAAACATCTACGACCGTGCTTCGTCACCATTTAAGAATCTTCCAGAAGAGTGTACCATTAACCCTTGGCTCGGCCTGCTTTCTGCTGGAACCGCACCTCACCATCCTATCAAAACAATTGTGGTGCATCTTCAGCATCCATGTTGAAACTCCTTTGGCCAGCAAGCTAGAGCTACACAGCAGGCACAAAGACAAACACACATGCAGGCACATCTAGTAGCTAGTGACAGGAAGAACACATCACAACTACCAAGGAGGAAGAAGACGAGGAAGCCTCAGCTGGCCAAAACCACAACGTCCACTTCAGGTGGAAAACTCCGTGACTGTGGGCTCCTGTTATAACAGCTTTTTGTTTTCTCCGGACATGAAAAAGTGACGTAGTAACTAATCCAGAAAAAAAAAATCTCTCTCCTGTGTCTGACTCGCCCTCCCTCACAGCATCTCGCGTGCTTTATTTTCATCTGCCGGCAACAGCCCGACTACGATTAGCTTTGCCACTTTCAGCACAAATACACACAAAGTGATCAGACCCCACACAGATGCGTGCGCGCGTGCACGCAGGGCCTCGCGCATGCTCGCGCTAGTCCTCTTCTTCGGTGTGACGCAGCATTTAATTCTCAGTGCTTCTGTATCACTGTTAGCCTCTCCATCACACTGAGACACAATCGCTAGCCGAGCATGAGCACAGGGCCTTTAAAAGCACCAAAACACCACATTTCCCTGCTCTCCTCTCAAATACTTTGCTGTCTTTGTCCTTCCCTTCATCGCCCCTTAGGATTGTCTCTCTTTCTCTCTTTGTAAAAGACAAAATCTGACTCTTCCCTCAGAAGTAAAGCCGAGCCTCTTCCATCACCTGACAGCACTCGGCTTTTAAAGGGACATCTCCAACTTGTACAAGAACGGTAGATGTGGCCCTTAAAATGTGGGACGTGCTTATCTGTCACACAAGTGGTCATGCTAACAATATGTTCTCATCTAATGCTTGTCTAATGTATTGTTATCTCGTGTAACGTTTGACAGAACATTTTAATTATTCAAAAATTGAAGCTTTGTTGTTCCTTCCGAAAAATACCAAATTAAATCAAAAGTAAAATTCTATTTAGGTACTAACTCAATTTATTGTTTTATGTTGTCTTGAGAGGGAAGAAATGTCATGTGTTCTGTATGTTACAGCACATTTGACAGTAAAGTTGTATCCAATCCAATACACATATATTTACATATACAGTGTAAATTTGTTTTAAATTTAAAGTAAAGTTATTGTGGTCAGTATTTCATAGCATACAGTACATCTGACCGTTCAAGAAAACAAAATAAAAGTATCGTGTGATATGTTCAGGCTTTATCAGCAAGATTGAAACACTTTTAAATAATGCGCACCAAGAATTAACAGTATCAAGATTCATATATGTGAGTGTGTGTGATACGTTATAAACTGAGGTGAGCTGGGATGAGCAAGCTCACCGTGGCATCCTGGAGACGATGTTTCAATTTTGCTTTCTCATTTGAATGGGACGATGCTGCCTCTACCTGTGGGAGACCCCGTGATGTCCCATTTCCCACAGCAAACGAAGCTCACCGCCATAGTCACTGATACATACCAAGAAACAAAAGAGGATTTAGTTAGGTCAAATAAACATATGTGCCTGTTTACCTCTATTTAAATTTAAATATGTTCTCATCTGTTTTCATCAGCTTGTCGTCCAAATATGCATACTGTCAATGAAAAAAACAAGTATTAGACACCCCCCCCCCCCCCGGCTCCCCATCCACCTCCTCATCACCTCCACCCACTTCACAGATTCCAGAGTAAAACCCGTTATTATTCCAAGACATGTCAGTGTGCGGTGGGTTTCAACACTTCCTCAGAGCTCGGCAAACTGTGGCCTCTAAGTCTTAGACAGGCCAAAATTACAGTTATCCATGATAAAGCGTGCACACACACACACACACACACACTAGGTTCTGCTCACCTTCAAAATAGAGAGCATCTCAGACTAAGTATCTTGTCTTGTTATAACTCTTCATATTATCTACCCTTATGATGGTTGTCTTTAATAATAGCTTCTTTTGCTGCATTTGTACTATGTCACGTCATCATGTATTAGCTATGAAGTCACATAGATTTTTAAACTGATGTACAGTGTTAAATGTGGCTCAAACAAACAAAAAAGATCTGATCCCCTTTCAAGCAGATAAGGACTACGCAGGAGATCTGAAAAGCAAACAGCGCCCTTTCGTGTTCATTAATCCAACTGCACCCACGAAGCGTTGTTTACATCAGGAATAGAAAGTGCGTATGACAGAAACCTCTGGATGGATTTGATCTGGGGCCTGTGCACTGCAGCATTTTGGGTTTATCACATACTCAAACCGTATCCTGCCCGGCGAAATTAAAAATAAAATAATAACGCTGTGGCTAATTTATTAAAGTGGGGTTTAAACAATCAAGCATTTCCTACCTACGCTCGCCCAAGACCATTTGATAAAAAAAAGCCCATTCATAATAACTTGGATTTTTTTTGTTTAAATTGCTTTGTTGGATAAAATGATACCAGTGCGCTAAATCTATATTCATTTGTTAAGTTTTATATGGAACCGAGTCAATTAGTCATTTCAAGTGTTTTTATAGAGCCCTTTATCACAAGACTCTCAAAAGGGTTTCCCGGCCCACAGTTGGCAAATATTAACGGAATCTGTATTTTTATTTTTAAATTCCAAGCATATGATTCAAAGTGAATGTGGAGATAAATCAAGTCAAGCAGCATCACTTCTATCGTTACGCAGTGCAGCGCTTCACCAACCTCTCACTCCTGAAGTAAATAGAAGTGCGCAACATCCTCTCGCATCAAGCATCCGTCCAGCACCTCGTCAGCTCAACCTGGAACATGAATCTACCTCTGCTCGTTCCCGTTCTGAAGGAAACATCTAAGTGTCGATATTTGGGCCTTATTTTCCGGGTAAGGTAAGGGAAAACACGCTGGCAACTACGCACTCCGTATTAGGCCATGCGTAATTTGGGTTGTTGATTTCATAACCCAGAAGAGCCATTCTAAGTGAATCACAAGTGAACATACAATGACGTCATATTGAAAGCGTGCACTGTACTGTAGAATCACATTTTTCCACACATATCACATTTGCTACCAGCGCGCCAAACAAGTTCACATTTGGGAATTTGGTTTGTAATTATACCGCTGAACGTAAACAACTTCCTCATTTAAAAGGAGACCACTTACCGAGAGTGCATCTTTCGCAACAGGGTCTCAAGAGTTACGACACCGCTTCCAGAACCTCCCATCCTGCTCCCGGTTGCCATTGAGGCGACTGTGGCTTGACAAATAAACTCTACGCAACGACATTTTCACGGCAACACTAACAAGCCACGCCTGTAGGAACACACCTCCGCTTTCTGATTGGACATTGCACGGAATTGCGTGGCAGGCGTCACGTGCTTTTGACGTAAATGTTTACAAACAGGCAAAGAGCGGGCTGGATTTCACAAAGATGAAGAAGGCGGTGTGTGCGGTTCACTCACACAAGCTTCCGCTGTCGATATACGTCTTCGTTTCTAGCTTATTTGGGTCAAAGACAGAGCAGCTAATCACAACATTTCGTTTCCGTAAAGCAGAATAAGAAGGAATAATATTTTATCTATCTATCTATCTATCTATCTATCTATCTATCTATCTATCTATCTATCTATCTAACACTTACATTTAGATTGCCTCTAGGCTACTTTTGATTTAGTTGTTGATTAAAAAAAATGGCGAGACCTTATGTTTTTGCTGTTGTTTTTGTTGTTCATGCGTCGGCTGTATTTGTCTAATTGTAAATCCTGATTGGAACCAGGTGATTTTGTGTATTTTCACGTGACTACGTCAAATCGAATTGAATTTGTTACGCAATGAATTAGCCTTTAATTTGACCCTTCATGAACAGCAGGGGGCGTGCTAACATCACATTTATGTGTTCGTTCCTTCAAGTTCACAAGCCTCATGGACCAAATACTGTATGATTGGTGAACTGGAGTCTGTCCCAGCTGATTTTCGGCCAGAAGTGTGTGTGTGGGGGGACGGGGGGGGGTGGGGGGGGGTTGCACCCTGAACTGGTCTCCAAACCAAAAAAAAAAATATTCATACTCACTTACTGTATATGGTTGTAAATTCAATCATAAGGGCTCTCTCGGGGAGACTAACTACAATGTGGCCTGTGACAAAAATGAGTTAGACACCCCTGATTTAGAGTATTCATTTCACCTGCAAACCGAAGGTCAGAAACTTAAACCCCTATCCTCAAAACTGTGCTGGTCTGTTTGGAGCAATACATTTTATTCTGTTCTTCACGCTTTGTAGCATTTTTCAATCTAATTCATGAATAAGATGCAGGGGACAATGGTCTTGTCGATTCTCTGTCCCTGGAGCGCGAAGTATTTAAAGGACACTCAATCACTTATTTAGTCCAACGATGTGAAGATTGGTGGGTCACACACAGCACAAACCACTCAGCAACCACTCTGCCAACTCTCGGATGTTCATAATTTTGCAGTAATATTTCACTGCATATTTCCTGCGTGATTATCCGATTGGGTGCTCTGCAGGAACCAAGTTTGGTAAATAATCATTGGTGTGAATGAAGTCCAGAGCGTGCTGTGTGTTGGACAACTCAGCATAGCTGGAAAAAGATACAATGCCTTCCAGATTGTTTCCCCCTGTAGATGTTTGGAAATGCAGCAATCTGCAGGAAACAGATGTAATATCAACCATAGTTTCTGTTGTTTCTCAATCCTTTGGTGTCCATGGATTCCATGAACAAGTTGTAAGATTTTGGGCTGTTAATCAGTTGGTTATTCCCAGGAAAATTCCCCTCAGGATGATATACATTTCTTAATCCGAAGTGTACACAATAATCTCAATTTAGTGTCAGATTTGTCGCCTCCCCTTTTCTAAAATTCAATAGCTATCTATCTATCTACGCTTTCTATTTTGAGTGCTTTACAAACTACTCTGACATATTGCTCTGCATGAGCAATTATCTGCTCAAGTGAGAGTTCAGAACGCGATATGAGTTCATCCCTTTTTTTTTCCGAACACATTGTCTCACTTGTTTCAATTAGAAAATATAGCAACGAAAACAACACAAAGGTACTTCAACTTTTAGTTATTCACTGAAGTTCCCATTCAATTCCTATACTGTATCCCATCTAGGTTCAGTACCTCTAAATGTTAATTTAAAGGTCCCATGCCACACTTCTTGACATTTATTTTATTATTATTTTTTAAATGTATAATCGTAGATGTCCTTTTGTCAGCTGTTTCAAAATAATGTGGGTTGGAAATGCCCAAGATGCCCTTTTTCAAGATACTGTAGTTGGCCAGCTGAATTGCTCATCATTATTCAAAATATAAATAAGATTTCCTCTGATTGAATGGATGTTCTTCTTAATGTGAAATATGGAAAACAGTTTTCCTCTGATTGGTAGTTTGTCGTGGCCATTTTACCATTGTTGTGAAACCGAATTCACCGAGTGTTGGCGACTCACACCAGCTCTTTTGAGCAATTTGATAAGTGGACGCCCAAAACGGCGAGCCTGTAGAGGCTGTTGAGGCTGCACGTATTGTCTATTGTACTTCAATGTACACTTCAGCTCTGCAACTGGTGTGCATCGCTATCATGCCATTACTTCAAGGCTGTCCTACCAACAACTGAGCGTCGGATAATTTGCCTTGCTCAAGCCATTGCTCATGTACAATTTTCTCGGCATTCCTGATATTGCTCTGTTTTTCTTGGTCCTTATTTATTGTTCTTCGTTTTGCAGTAAGTAGTCATTTGGTTTCATAAGTGTTGTCCTTTTAAGACAAGCTATATTTATCGGTGTTTTCCTTGTCTTTTGCAAGCGCCTTTTGTTTCTCTTGTTTTACCCTGTTGTGTTCGTATTTTGTTGGTTTTGCACCATTTTTTTCCTGTAAATCAATATATATACAGTATATATATTTTTACATAAAATGAGTCTGCGTTTGGAGAGTCCACTTCTGTCCACAACCTTCCGCAGCCTGACAATCAACCATAAAAACCATAAAACGTAGAGTAACTGTGAAGGATGAAGCGGGTTGCCACAGAAAGGTGAAGGGGGCAAAAATACAAATACATTTTGCCAACAATGACAGCAAGCTTTGCTATTTCACACTTGGCATGTAAAAAAATCTAAATATAGTTAAGTATTGTTGTAATTCACAATACACATCAACGTAATCTATTTGTATGCTTTATCTGTGGCCTGGATGTGTCTGGCATGCTTAAAACCTTCAAATGTATTTTTAGCATGTGTGAAAGCTAATGTTTACAAAGCCTTCCCATACAAAATTTGCTCAAAGAGTTAAACTGGTTTGGAAATGCTGCAGAGATTGTCCTCTCCAAAATTGAAGCCATTGATGCACGAACTTCTCAGAGGTTGGTAGGTGATGCAAAGTTTTAGCCTTGTACAAAACATTTGGCAAGCCTCCTCGCTGCCCATCTTCAAAACCCGATTTGTCTTACTGTTTATGGTGCATGTTAAATTTCTCCATGTACAGCACTTTGTATGCAGCAATGGCTGTTTGAAAGTGCACTATAAATACTGTTGACTTGGCTTGACTTGTACAAGACTCAGGGGCACCTCCCTTCGGCCATCAGACACAAATGATGTTTGGATTACAGAAAGCAGTGAATTCCTGTTAAGAGGCTGAAATCAGTGGATTTCATACAGTTTTAAGTTAAAAAGTGACAATCAATTACTCGATTGCCAAACTACAGTAGTTGTCCATTTGAAAATCAGTTAGTTGTCGAGTCACAGATTAATTTGAATTTATATATTTAATTAATTAATTATCCAAGACCTGTCAGTAGTCACGTTGATGCCGGATTTGCTTGATTTGAATCAGTCCAATAAAACTGAACACATTATGATTTAATTGGTGTGACATGCATCAGCGTTTGAAAATAGAGTTCATTCAATTTTACAGTTGAACAATTTGAAGAAAGACAAGAAGAAATGTGCCCTCAAGTTAAAATATTCATGACAAAGGGCAAAAGTCATCATTCAGGTTCAAGGGGAAAAGAACAGTGAAACACAGCCTTTAGTGTTTGTGATCACATTTTCCTAAACAACAGGAAATAATGGAAGAAACACACCACGGCAAATGGATTTCATGTAATATTTCCAATCCTGATGTATTAAGATGACACAAACTATCATTATTTTAGCCTTTCCATGAACTGTAAGGGGCTCAGAGGCTCAAAAATGCGGCCTCGCCTTGCGACCTCTGGGTCCTGCTCCAACCTGACATTTCCCCAATGTTATCTGAACGCAGAGGAGTCGAGAAAGGGCCTTCTTTGGCACACAGAGACAAAACATGACGTATTTGGCAGCTGTTGCTACGCTGAGGGGAGGGACAGGACACAAAAAAGAACCAGCTGAGCTTTGTTGATAATCAGAGATTCCAATCCACATGCGCTACGCCTGGTTGGGCGAAGGAGACCAGAGGTGGAGAAAAGTCGGCAGGGTGGAGGCCGAAGGGTGGACTGAGCTCTCTGGGACCTTTGTGACATCACTGAAAAACTTGGCCATATGTGCTGAGCAGCTGGGACAGAGGCGTGTGTTGCACTTTCATACAAAATTCACTCGTGGCATCAAAAATGCGCCAAAGGTGAAGAAAAAGCAGCGGGGTTTAATCTTTCAGTCGCTCCGTAAAAGGAAGAAAGACTCATGAGTTTAGCTGGAATCCATAATACACATAAGCATTTCTCCGCTGCTGTCGGAAAAATATTTCACTTCCATTGGACTGTTGCAATGGCAACAAAGAGGTTGATGCCAAATTTGCAGCCCGGTTGAAGACAGTGCTTGGCCGGACTCCATTCAGGAGTATGTGTTTGTAGAGCCAGTGGAATGAGATACTAAAGTGGGTGGAGTCGGGCGTCATAAGACAACCTCATGTTGCACAGTTCAAGGTCGCACGTGGTTGTACTGCACATTCTTTCATGTTCACAGGGATTTACACCTTTCAAATTTGACCCATGGGGCCTCTTATTTGCCCTACACTGGAGATGCATATATTCATGTGAACGTGCTTATTGTTCTCGCTCTCGCATGAGCCGTTAAGGGGGTGCAGTTGGATGACTCGAAAGTCATTTGAGACGTGACATCAACAATTCAAACGCCTACCTGACTGGCAGAAAAATAGTGACAAGTGTGTGTATGACAACAAGCAGGGAAACGACTGGGTGAGTTTATTGTGCGTGTCTGTCGCGTGTGTGTGCATGGAGAAAACACAGCTGGTGGAGTTTGTCTCCGGCACACCCAAACATCAGTGTGAAGTGATGTCATCACTGAGACAAGCCTGCTGGTCACCCTCTGGGCTTCGGGACTTGACATACCGAAGATGTTAGAGAGCTGATCTAAGGATGAACCTCGACGAGGTGTCTGTGACTCAGTGGTGAGGAACCGCTTAGTGGCCAGTGCGCCTTGGCAAAAGTCTTGTTGTTGTTGTTGTTGTTGTTGTTTGGGCATTTGATAGAAACATAATATCAAAATAATGCTGGAATAATTGTGTTATAGTAATTAATTTGGCAGGAGTTGAAACACTACAAAAATAAAGAGAAAGTTCATCTCTGGATTAGTGAATATTTCAGTTTTCGTCAAATCTCAACAGACAATCTTCAGTTGACCCCTCGCCATTGAAGACAAAGTGTCAATTAAAAGAGCGGCTTTGTACATAAAACAAGAAGAACCACATCATACAAAAAGTCTGACTTTTATTTGACTCTTGATCTCAAATCCAATTGAAAGTGTTTGCTTGTGAACCAAAACAGTCAGGGTGGAATGTGAGTAAACACATAATACAAAGTTAACTCGAGTCCAATTGGGTTCCAGTTTAACATTGATAACAGTAGTTTTCCTTCTGTGTTGAGTTTCTTGGAAGTAAAATGTAAGAGAAAAAAAAAATCACACACTTGCACCAACATGTACTTTGTTTGCTTTGTTAAATGTGCCACAGTGTTCATGTTGTCCAACAGCTTTCAAGTGAAAACTGGCACGTAGGAGCAAAATAACAGACTTAGCTAGTAGCATTAAAAAAACTAAACAAGACAACAATTGCATCACACTGCTCATAAGAATACTGATATAACATCGCATACACTGATGAGTAGCCTTGCCAAGTTCAATGTTTATACAGTCAGTTCCTCTCGTGAATTGCAGCCTACCTCTGAAGGCACGTTGGCAACGTGACTGTTGTGGTGATGAAAACAATGAGGTCTAACTTCAGCAGAAGTAAACCTACACATTTATATTAGAGTGGGAAAAGACCACATGAAGTCATGCATACATACGGTTTAGCAGACGAAGCCTGCGGGGATCAGGGTGACACACATACCCGCACACTTTCACACCTCTACCTGCTCAATAATTCAAGGGGACCGAGCTTCGTCATTGGCCGAGGCACGAGCGCGTATGTGTCATATGTTCTCGCGGAAGGTGGAGCGACGAACTTGATGACGCGCCGGCTGATGGGTGTCGACTGTCACGGGACCCGTTCGGGGCTGACTCACGGCAAAATTCATTTCGGTCCCACCCAAAAGCTTGCATCTCCCATCTCTAGCTCAAGTGCCATCAACAAGTTAGGAATTGTCATCGTTAACATCCACCGTCGCCCACTTCGTCATGATCCGACTCGATCTCCTGGTGCTTGTTGGAGGACCCAGCCAAAGAAGGGAAGATAGGTGGCCTTAGCCATGTTGGTTTCCCTGATGATTTCATAGTTGGATCTGACATTGGGTTGTATCGCTAGGCCTGTGTGTGTGTGTGTGTGTTCTGTGTGTGTGTGTGTGTGTGTGTGTGTGTGTGTGTGTGTATGTGTGTGTATGTGTGTGTGTGTGTGTGTGTGTGTGTGTGTGTGTGTGTGTGTGTGTGCGTGTGTGTGTGTGTGTGTGTGTGGGTGCGCGTGTGAGGCAAAGAGGGTTTCAGAGTTCGGTGTCTGCAGTCTTGGTGGCGGAGTGGCCGTTCGTGGGAGGAGGCTCCGTCTTGTCAGCTTCGGGAGCTTCCCCGTTCACATTGGGTTTGTCTTGGGTCTCTGTCGGGGGGCTAAGTGGAGCCACGGACACCAGGGTGTTGCCCTGGTTCTCCTGATCCACTGGATAAGCCTCCTCTGCCTGCAAGTGGAGCACAAGCATGTCACAAACATTAAAATGCTGTTCAGGCATTCAAAAATTCACCTAATCGCATTTTGAAATGTAGAAAATAAGTCCGAAAACTATGTTGTTGTTTTTTTTCCTGTCAAATTTCTGGCAACAGTATTCATGATAAGTGTCTCTTTAATTGAGGAAGCAAGCAGTTATTGACACCTGTAAACACTATAAAACATGGCACTGACTGAAAAGCAAAGGTCGTTGTGTGTGGGTGTGTATCAAGGTTATTGTAGTGAACAAAAATTGGAATTATAAAACTGAAACTCCATTTTACATTAACAAAACTAATGAAAAACAAGCACAACGATTGCAAAACTGTCCTTTGTTTTCATCTTTGTATCATATATATATTTTAAACTATATACTGTATACATATAGTCCAGAGTACAACTGAGTATACGTTTCTTCATGTTTCTCTCTCTCTCTCTCTCTCTCTGTCTCTCTCTCTCCCTCTCTCTCTTTCTTGTAAAGTGTCTTATATAGTGTTATGAGTGGTGAGAGTACATTTCAACAGGAATTCAAGCCACAGATCTACTTTAGAAGTTAGCTTGGAAAACAAGAGATCGTGAGACACTTCTAACTTTATTCAAGACGAGAAGGTTACGATGCACCTAACTTTAGAAGCAGTATTCTGCATTGTTTTCATTGTACTGAAAAGTCTGCGTATTGTTTCACAGTACATGTAATTGATTTGTGGATGGTTGTGAAAATGTTTCATATTTTTGTGGAGTTCTTACGATACAACAATTAAAGTGATTTTTAATTTTTTCTGCTGATTCTGCTACTGGTCGATACTTTGCTGAATGGTCCTGATGACCTTAAAGAAATGCTAATGTAATGTAAACCCAGCAGGATTCTGAGGTTTGTGGACTTGGGTCAATTACAGACAGTAGTGGAGCCCAAAGTACACAGCTAACATGGCATAGAATCATTTAGCTGTGATGCTGCAAGCAAATGGAATAAGCTGCCAACTGGAGTGAGTGAAGTCAGCCCTTTTTGTATATTTTTGGGGGGAAGGGGTTCTTTGCTTTGCTTTTAAATGTCTTTAACTGTTCTGTTTGTAAATGCCTTTTAATGTTGTATTTTTAAAGGTGTGATGCACATTGAGTTACCTTTTATATAAAATGCCTTCTATCGAAAAAAGTTGCCTTGCCGAACAACTTAGTATACAAGTGATGCCATAGTTAGAGGCTGCTGCGTTATTGTGTGTCTTATTAGCCACTTTCAAGGACATTTTCCCCATGTCCCTTCATCTGGGCATGAACTCAAACTTGCAGAATGCAGGCTGTGTCTCATTCATGAAAATCTCAAAACATTTTGAACAAAACAAACTCTCATGATAATTATGAAACTCCCGGGCCATTTATACTGAATCCATTAAATAGTCAAATCTGCGGCCCGTTTTTCAATTAGGTGTTCTTGATCTGAGCCTAAAATTGAATTCTGAGAAATCTGGAATAATCTTCATTTGTTGTATAATCAAAACAATGGATGACAAAATAACGAGCCACCAACAAATGATACACAGATTCATGTGAAACTTGACCATTATTGTGGCAATAAAAGTACATGATGTTAAAATAAAACAAACTTTTTTTTTTTTTTACTAAGTTGAGTATACAATATTATTTTCATGGAAACACTTCCTCTAGACAGAGCTTCTTGATCATCTGATTGCACCCTGGACACATCACTCACCAACTGACTGAATAATACATGCAATATAAGAAAAGGGATTTTCTCCTGAGGTTAAAAACAAATCTGGTATATGTCCAGAGGGGAAATGTCAAACTACTCACCAGCTTGACTCCCTTGCTCTCAGTTCGGCGTTGACATTTGCAGTAACCGGCAACAATGGCGGCAGCCAACAGCAGACCGCTGACCAGAATGCCCACAAATACAGAGCGACCCGATGAGGATGAGGATGATGAAGACAGTGGCGCCTTCCATTTGGTCACTCCCAACTGCAAACATAAAAGAGAATACTGCCAATGAGACGCTTAAAGAGTTATGGCGGGTTGAGTGAGAAACACAAGCAGCAAGGAAAATCTGTTGACAACTGCAAGCGTTATAGACAGTACTGCGAGAAACTGACCAATCAATGGAATTCCTGCGTTACCAAATTTAGCTCATCGCTATATATTTTGGAAGACTGAAACAAAAAATGGGTCCGTTTCAGTTACTCGGGTACCATGCCATCCAAAACCATTAAGGTTAAACGTTACAAGGCCATGGACCAATAGCGAAGTCTAGGTTACTTTCCAACTCTTTATCAAAAAGTATTGTGCGCTCTCCTACCTTGTCTTTCAATTCCCCCTTGAGGGCTTCAACCAAAGTTTCTGGTTTGGCTGCGCGTGGGAGGAAAACAGAATTTAGAAATGACGAAGGATCACCAGAATGACCAAAGTGCCGGTTGTCCAGTCTCGGCTCATTCCTACCATTATTCCTGACCATTCGGATGATATTTCCCTCCTGGTAGACTTTGATATAACACTTTTCAGTGTAACACTGGATACCGCTGTTTTGAAGGATCCGTTTGGTGTCAATCTGAAAATGCAGAAATAAAAGTACAGTTCATTTCTGCTTTGGAGATTGGTTGAAGACTGACGGTCTTTGCTCAACTGTTTGGACCGCCATTCTGTTGTTTCACTCACTGCACCTTCCCCCAGATATTCACTCCCTAGTTTGCGCAAATATCTTAAAAAGATTTGCATATGCTGCTCAGGGTGGGGTTTTGGGGCCAAAAGACAAATGTGATTTCCGGAATGTTCTCAGAGCATGAAGGCTTTTGTGTGCGTCACAGAAGTAGACCGCAGCTGTATGGAATACTTGCTGACTTTCCTCCGCCTAGTTGTGATCGATGATATCACCTCATTGCACAATGAAGACTTGGGATCACTCTTCATTTTCTATAATGCGATCCAGGCGTCTCTCTTTGTTCCCAGGGGACGCTTGTGCGCAAACCCCGGCTCACAGCTAATTGGGACGTAGCCCGCAGCTGCACAATCCAGATTTTGTGAGGCGGGTAGGAAAAAAAAAAACTCAGCAGAGCTGAATTTGTGATCCACAATCACTCCCATGGAAGCCATCCTCTTCTGCGTCTGGCTGTGTCACATGTGGTGCATCACATGTCTCCTGCACTCAACTTGGCCTTGTGTGACTTTCTGGACTCACGCTTGATGAGGAATTTGAAGTTCAGCAAGTTCCGCAAGCTGTTGCTGCAATGCATTATGGCTCTGATTTATGGTTGAAGGAATCGATAGCAATCATGTCTAGAGTAAAGTAATTCATCTGCGCTTCTTTTATGGCGTGCTTTGTAAACAAACCATTCTTTGGCAGCTTAGTCCATGTTGAGCTTGAAGTTGACTACAGCAGATGACTTCTTCAGATGGTCCTTTAGCCTTGTGAATGTTGCAGTTTAAACCCAAGAGGGGGTCAACCGTTCACGTCTATGCACCTTGAGCCCCATATGGCATGAGAAAACTACCATTCATCCTGAAAAGCTCAATACTTACTGGTGTGATATGACTTCAATTCATTTAAAACATATATGTCATATGAGACGAAGCAGTCACTTGTGTCAAACGCGTTTGTCGACGGCATCCTTACAGTGTGTCCTATGTTAACTATCTGGTCAAAAAAAAAAATGAAAAGAAAAAAAAATGTTTAGCAAAATCCAAAATACACCTAAAGATTGAACTGAGTCTCCAGTCTCGACCGATTCCGATTCGTCACTCTTGCCTCAAAGTCATATTGTGAAAAAGATGAGTGAGTGTGAGTTACCCACACAGTCAGTATAAGCGACCACAGCCTCGACAGCTTTACTCTCATCGATCATCCCCTTGCCGACACACTCCACCACGAGCTGTGGAGACAGGAAGTGGCATGAGGTATCTTGTATGTTGCACAGGCCTTTAACATCACACCCAAAAGTCATCAGCGAATCTTTTTTGAAAATTCTTCACCTTTGTTTTACTGACGTTAGACAAATCTGACGACTCAAGGATGAATGTGCCATCATCACCAAGAGCACTGGGGCCGGCTGTGGTGCCCGAGGCTCCGCCTTCCTGGTTGTCGGCGCTGGGAGAATTGTTCTCTGGGGGTGGCATATTTTCAGCAGGTGCGCCAGTGTCTCCTTCAGCCACTGGAGGGGCACCTGAATCTGCAGCAACGGTGGTCTGTGGCTGGACAGCTGAGTCCATTACACCGGGACTAACTGAGAGTACATGGATAGAGCAAATTAGTGCAGACAAGTGCGTCTTTCCATCCATTTTCTACTGCTTCTCATTTTTGGTGCCACCACTTAATTAAAGTCTCAGTTGCTATCTTAAGGCACATAGAAACAAGCATTCACACAAGAATCATCTACAGTACTTTGTATTTGTAGTCGCGATCATTATTTACTCAATGAATTTGTCATTTTGGCTCATTGAATGTAATTTGTAGTAGGTTGGAAGCAAGAGAGTGCTGACAAAAACATGCTCAGACAGGAATTAGTTTCAAATAGACACATTGCATCTTTGTTACTGATTCCGATTCCACAATTGCCACATCGGGGAAACCTACCGTCACTGTTGTCTGCGGCCGAATCACTTGCAGGCGCATCCGTTGCGGCTTCATCTTGGCCCACCACACCGTCTGCAGAGAAAGAACAACAGCTCTGAAGCTCTGTTTGACGACCAAACTTGGGCACCAGTGGCACCGTCTTGAGACAATGCTGCCGCCGTAAACACTGGATTGTTTGGCGAGTGATGGTTTAAACAGCTTGGCCTGGCAAACCAAAAGTCAAGAGGTCGGCCTGAGTGTTCTCTAACTAATTGGAAGACACATAGAGACCAATTGTCTGTGTACCTGTGCAAATAAACTGCCAAAGGGTCACGGCCTCTGACTATCTCTTCTTTATCTGGGTAGTGTTTGAAAAAAGACAGAGAATGCAAAATGAATATATAAATAAATACATAACTATATATGTATGTGTATATGTACAGTATATATTCTTTTGTTCTTTTTGAGTGATGGTATATTTTCTATAGTAATCTACGAGTGTTTAACTCCTGCTTTCACACTAACTGAAATGGTGTGTGGCAGTGAGATAAACGCGATGGGGTTCAATGCAACAGGACTAAACAACGCTGGTGTGTGTGGGCCCTCAAACAGACACGTCGCTCTGGCACTGTCAAGCCCCTCAATATCCTTTTTTTGTCCCAAATGACCACTTAAAAGTTGGATTCATATGAAAAGACAATTCAGAAATATGATTGAAGAAATACTGTGAAATAGTCTTCGACAACCTTGTTGCTTGCGAGATTTTCTTCACAGCATTATTAGTGTTGAATTCAGGCTGCATTCCCAAAACAGAACAGATGTTTGATGTTACTCAAGTGTTAGATGAGTCACGCTAAAAACTGATTTGTTTTGGAGTTTTGTCTAGTAAGAGTCTGAGAAACGTTATAGCAGTGGTAAGACCCCTATCATAATAAAATGGTGTCCTGCAACTTTTGTATTGGAAGGGGTGTGGCTTTAAATCATTTGACAACTTGGATGATATTCTCTGTATCAAGTCAAGTCAAGTCAAGTCAACAGTATTTATAGAGCACTTTCAAACAGCCATCGCTGCATACAAAGTGCTGTACATGGAGCGATTTAACATACACAATAAACAGTAAGACGAATCGGTAATAAAGGCGGCAGAAAGCACCAAGCAGTAAAATCAAGAACAAATCTAAGTCATGCTGAGTCGAACGCCAAAGAATACAAGTGAGTTTTGAGGAAGGCTTTAAAGATCGGCAGCGAGGAGGCTTGCCGAATGTTCAGTGGGAGGTCATTCCAGAGAGAGGGACCAGCAACAGAAAAGGCTCAATCCCCTCTGAGCCCTAAACATAAACGAAAAGAAAACTGAACAGGACGTCAACATGAATATTTTTGTCTTAGACAATGGTGCCCAGGCCTTACTACTCATCATCTAATGTGGAACAAGTGTCGTCCTTACGATTTCTACTACCCTTGCGCATGGATCCAGGGTGGGAGACCTCGCGGCAATTCCGGCAAAAACAAATCCTGTCACACCTGATTAAAGGGATGCTGTGAGAGACTCGGGGTCACCAGCGGAATATTCTGTCAAGAGAGGCAGCCGACTTCCTCTCTGTTGGTATTGGAGCTGTTTTGAGTAGGGGAGGGAAAGGTGAAGCAGCTGCCTTCACTTTCGCATCAGTTGGCTCGTCGGAATGTTGAGAAACCTGTGACTTCATGTAGAAGGGGAAAGCGTCAGCAGCCTTAAGGATTTTGTATTAGACCTCCGCCCAGACAATACAGAGACAACGCCCTGGCTCTCTTTTTTGTGCCACACCCGTTTTGCTTCCAGATGTCCAGAGAAGACCCTTGAGACGACCTTCCACATCTGCTTGTAAATACCTCCTCAACTAAATCAGAAATCAATTATATATAATCATCAAAGTCACTTTGGGTCAACTATTTCATATTGGCTCCTTCAAGTGTCAAATAACCCCCCCAAAAAAGCAAAACAAGTGAAGACTACATCTTAAAATGATCTTTTGAATGACCATAAGGCCAAAGCTCAAAGTGTTTCTCAAGATAAATCAGAAAGAACCCGGAACTCATCCCATTTTAGAGGCTGCAACCACTTCATCTTTGGCACTTTTGGGAACTCGGCCCTCAAATGAAGTCACCAGTATCCAAAATGATTGTTGGTTAAGCTTTAGTCAGAAAGACAAGGTTTGACCACAACATGAGAATCCTGAGTTCCTCACAATTATCTGTTACTCATTGCAAGTGGTTGTCTGCTTGACGTGTCTGCCAAGCAACTCAACAGTCCCCAAGAAATTATGAGAATGGTCCATTCAGAGTGACCAGATAAGTGCCAAGGCCAAACAACTGTCCTCCGGGAGTAACCATGATAAGTGAAGAAAAATTCCATGCTCATCAACCAAAATGTTTGGGTTTTTTTTTTCTTGACTTTGGTTTATTCCCCAATGCTTCACAAGGTTTGTGGAAATGGTGTAAAGCAAGATAAGATTCTCTAATGTTATTGGTGAAAAGTTAGCTTACCAGCATAAAAAATGAGTCTTAAGCGTTGAGGAATGTTTACATCACAAAACGTTTCCTTCAAATTACAGATGACAAATTTAACACACTTTTTTTCCCAGATTAAAACCTTTCAATACGTTTTAGGCATTGTTTTTCCCAAGACAAGAAGCAGTCTCCAGAGCCAAGCAATTAGCATAACCAACAGTTGACCTCTGCAATAATGTCATAAAATGCTGCTTGAATACTGAGAAGAAGAAAATGACTGAAGCTTTCAAAGCTAAACCAACATTTACCCGAGCACAGTTTTGAGGGTAGTCGTTGCGGCCGCATTACTATGCTCCTCTGAAATATCACACAACCCAACAACATGGTGCCAGAAAAAGAAAAGAAAAAAAATGACAGTACAGGTACTTCTTTCCCTAGAGGTTCCTTGAATACACGAATGAATTGACAACTATTTTTGTTCCCACATGGGTTGTAAAAGTTGACTTTTCCACACAATCCGCACCCCTAGTGTTTTTAAACCAAATATAAGTCAGTTTGGAGTTGAGGAAAGGAATTAACAACAACAGGTATTGGAACGTATCCATGCACATCCTTGGACAGGATGTGTCTGTCACAGCACTCCCACAACCGTGGGTTGACCTGCAGATGGGGAATACGGTCTGGACAACAGATAACGCTTACCCATGTGTCGAAAAATGTTCATTGGGCATCAGGGTTGCGGTCCATGAATTTTTCCAAGACAGTAAGTGGCTGAGCAAACATATAACAGGGTTATAACCTAGAAATGCTGTCTGGAAGTTGCTGTGTCTAGAAAGAGAACATTTTATTTCACTTGTGAAGCTTCATGAAGCACTAAATATTTGTGTTGACTGGACTATATATATATATATATATATATATATATATCCGTTTGGCATACGGGAGACGGTGGTTCGAATCCCGCTTGGGGCAAAAAAAAAAATGAGCACATAACACCATCCAGTGTGGGTCCTTGGGCAAGATCCTTCACGCTAATGCCTACCTCATACAATGATGAGAGACAATAAAACGAATGACATGCCGGCTCAGACGTCGCCCGGCCAAACAAGGTCTGCGTCAGGTGCTGGGGAACCAGAGCACCTTGATGAAAAATGGGCTACTGGAACAAAGCGGAGATGGGCAAGATGCGATAACATGGCTCTGTTGGAATGCTACTACTCAAGCAACCCTAGTCAGAGGGGTTACATGCAGAGAATGTGGGCTAAATGGTTACTTCGAAACCCACAGTCACGGTTGACCGCGAAACAACTAGTAGCTCAGTGTTCCAACATCCACAAACGGCAACTGCTGTCACAACTTGAGATTGATGAGGTACAACGCAGGTTCCATGGTGAAGGGCCCCAGGCTGCCAGATCAGAGGAGGAGGTCATACAAGAGATTGGGAGGCAAGCCCCAATGAATGCAGATGATGAGATTGGGTGGCCAGCCCCAATGAATGAAATGCTGAGCGAGGCAGCAACTGACCTGAAAGCTAAGATCATGGCGAGAATGAAAGCTGGGCAACCTAGAAACCGATTACAACGGCTATGTGAAGTACCATCTGAAAGTCTCATAGAAAGTGTGAATGCAGCACTGAGGGCGATCCCTACCGTAACGATCACAGAAACCAATGAGCTGATATACGCTTCAGCATCAGTGATCCTGGAGGCTCTGGGCTATAAGAGCAACCATGGGAGCCATGAGATACGTTACCCACCATGGAAAAGACGGTTGGAGGCTAAGATCAAGGCGGCCCGGAAAGATGTGAGTCAATTGACGGAGGCCCAGAGAGGTGTGATGAAAAGGCCGATACCCGAGAGGTACATCCAGATGACCATACCTGAAGCACTCGAAACTGCCAAACAAAGGCTCCAAGCCTTGTCCAGTCGCCTAAAGCGGTACACGAAAGAGAATGAGGCCAGACGAATAAACAGGCTGTTCGCAACACAACCTGCGAAAGTGTACGCTCAGTGGCAGGGTCCTAACAACAGAGCTGACCCACCAAGACTGGAAACTGAAAGGTACTGGAAAGGCATATGGGAGAAGGAGGTTGCACATAACAGCAGTGCACAATGGCTGGTGACCCTGAGAGAGGAGCACAGCAACCTCCCTGAACAGAACCCAGTTACCATAACAGTGGCAGACATACAGGAAAGAGTCTCAGATATGAAGAACTGGACAGCACCAGGCCCGGACATGGTCCACACCTACTGGCTAAAGAGACTCACAGCACTCCATGAGCGCCTAGCAGTACAAATGAACCAGCTGCTGAGGGATGGGACTCACCCAGAATGGCTAACCGAAGGGCGAACGATCCTGATCATGAAGGATCCCTCGAAGGGTGCAGCCCCATCCAACTATCGGCCAATAACCTGTCTCTCCACAACATGGAAGCTCATGTCAGGCATCATTGCGGCTAAGATAAGTGGACACATGGATCAATACATGAACGAAGCGCAGAAGGGCATTGGTAGGGATACCAGAGGAGCCAAACATCAGCTCCTGGTTGACAGAACAGTCGCACAAGACTGCAGGTCCCGACGTACCAACCTGTGCACAGCTTGGATTGATTACAAGAAAACCTATGACTCGATGCCACATACATGGATCACTGAATGCTTGGAGTTGTATAAGGTGAACAGGACCCTAAGAGCCTTCGTTGCGAACTCGATGAGGATGTGGAAAACCACACTTGAAGCCAATGGCAAGTCACTTACCCAAGTGTCCATCAAATGTGGCATATACCAAGGTGATGCACTCTCCCCACTGCTGTTCTGCATAGGACTGAACCCCCTAAGCCAAGTAATCACCAAGACAGGCTATGGATACCGCCTCAGAAATGGAGCTACAATCAGTCACCTCCTCTACATGGATGACATAAAGCTGTATGCTAAGAGCGAAAGGGACATAGATTCCCTGATCCACACAACCAGGATCTACAGCAGCGACATCGGGATGTCATTCGGGCTTGAGAAATGTAGTCGGATGGTGACTAAGAGAGGAAGGTTAGTCCGCACTGAAGGGGTCTCACTCCCTGAAGGAACAATAGCAGACATTGAGGACAGCTACAAGTACCTTGGTATACCACAAGCCAATGGCAACCTCGAACTGGCAACAAGGAAAGCGGCTACGGCCAAATACCTCCAGCGAGTGAGGCAAGTCCTAAGAAGCCAGCTCAATGGCAAGAATAAGACCCGGGCAATAAACAGCTATGCCCTGCCAGTGATCAGATACCCTGCAGGAATAATAAGGTGGCCAAAGGAAGAGATTCAGACCACGGACGTTAAGACCCGAAAGCTCCTAACCATGCATGGAGGGTTCCATCCCAAATCCAGCACCCTGAGACTGTACCCAAGCCGAAAGGAAGGAGGCCGGGGACTAGTGAGTGTGAGAGCCACTGTCCAGGATGAAACATCCAAGCTCCATGAATACATCAAGGAGAAGGCTCAAACGGATGACGTACTCAGAGAATGTCTCAGACAATGGGGAACAGAAGATGAGGCGCTGGAAGAGGGACCATCATGGGAGGACAAGCCCCTACACGGGATGTACCACCGGACCATAACTGAAGTGGCTGATCTCAAGAAGTCCTATCAGTGGCTAGAGAGGGCTGGCCTGAAGGACAGCACAGAGGCACTCATCCTGGCTGCTCAGGAGCAGGCCTTGAGAACCAGAGCCATCGAGGCCCAGATATACCACACCAGACAAGACCCAAGGTGTAGGTTGTGCAAAGAGGCACCTGAGACGATCCAACACATAACTGCAGGGTGTAAGGTGCTGGCAGGAAAAGCCTACATGGAACGCCATAACCAGGTGGCTGGCATAGTCTACCGAAACATCTGTGCGGAGTATGGATTGGAAACCCCAAGGTCAAAATGGGAAACACCACAGAAGGTGGTGGAGAATGACAGAGCGAAGATCCTGTGGGACTTCCAGATCCAGACTGACAAGATGGTAATGGCGAACCAACCAGATATCGTGATCATAGATAAAGGGCAGAGGAAAGCCGTTGTAGTGGATGTAGCGGTCCCAAGTGATGGAAACATCAGGAAGAAGGAACATGAGAAACTCGAGAAATACCAAGGGCTCAGAGAGGAGCTGGAGAGAGCCTGGAAGGTAAAGGTGACAGTCGTGCCTGTGGTGGTCGGAGCACTCGGGGCTGTGACCCCCAAACTAGATGAGTGGTTGCAACAGATCCCGGGAACAACATCGGACATCTCAGTCCAGAAATGTGCAGTGCTGGGAACAGCAAGGATACTGCGCAGAACCCTCAAGCTTCCTGGCCTCTGGTAGAGGACCCGAGCTGAATGAGGGACGGACACCACCCGAGGGGTGAGATGAGGATTTTTTTTTATATATATATATATATATATATATATATATATATATATATATATATATATATATATATATATATATATATATATATATATATATATCCAGTCGCCCATTTTTCATCAAAGTGCTCTGGTTCCCCAGCACCTGACGCAGACCTTGTTTGGCCGGGCGACGTCTGAGCCGCCATGTCATTCGTTTTTTTGTCTCTCATCATTGTATGAGGTAGGCGTTAGCGTGAAGGGTCTTGCCCAAGGACCCACACTGGATGGTGTTATGTGCTCATTTTTTGCCCCAAGCGGGATTCGAACCACCGTCTCCCGTATGCCAAACCGATGCCTTACCAACTGAACAAGCAAACATATCACACAGTGAGAGGGAATACTGTATGCACCGTATAGTTTTCCTGGTAGGTGGTCGAAGTGGTTCTCTTTTTCCCATTTCAGAGCGCCCCTACAGATACACTTGACTGTAATCACAGCAATACAGCTTTGCTAAAATATGGCCCCTTTTCTTTATGGAGCTGCAACACAGAGATGTAAAATCCCAAGTTGGAGCACACCCCCAAAAAGGATAAAAGTATCGTCACCATTGTCACCCCCCCCCCCAACAGCTTATTCACTCTTTGAACCATTTGGTGATATTCAAACCCAGTGTTTCTGTCCACTTTGTAAGCGGACAAGAAAGCCAACTGTGTCAGAGGCGGTGGATGTATGTGGACTGCTCCATTCCAGCTGCTGCTCTTACATGAAATGAAGTTGGTGGGGGTGGTGAAGGTTGTAAAAAGACTCGCAGACCCAGAACGCTGAACAATCAGGCTGGGATTTGATTGTGACCCTGGAGCTCACACACGGAAAGAAAACCCTACAGAAGAAAAACGTTCTAAAGCACATATGGAGGTCATACAGTGAGCGTTTAGAAGGTGGTAACCAATCTAAGCACCTTGTGCCATCTTTGGGAAAGCACTTATGTGCAATTAGGAAGTGCTAAATGTGCTTTCACAGAACAATCATTATAGAAGCAGTAAAAGGTGCTTGGCTATTCTCATTAATAACTTTTCTCCCCTGAGGTGAGCCATCTTTGCTTTGAAAAGATAACCGCCTGGTTGTCCCACGCGGATCGACCAATGAGAGGTGGCGTGTCACCTTAAGATAAAGTCAATTTTAAGTGGAAATGACACGCTTCCAAGTTCTTGTTTTGCTATTCATTAGCTGTGGCTGCTTGCGGTGGCTATCCCATCAAATTGTCCTCTAAAAGTTGAGGAGAAACCCGAGAAGAGAAGGTTGTTTTGCTTTGTATTTTTCTTTACTCTACTTAAATCATGTGGCTGTGATTCAGGGTGCTTGGGAAACAAAGAACAATAAGGCGCGCCGGGACAGCAGTAATTGGAACGGCAAAGTTTAACCTTCATCGCATAGTCTGCTATTCATTAGGCCTGTTTCACTGGGTAAATGTTGTTACTCGATGATTTACTTCTCCAACTCGGCCCCTTTCCTGGATGACCATTGAGCTGGCTGTGACAGAGGTCTTGTTTTTTTTTTTTTTTAATCGTAAATATGTTTTCTGCTGGCATCGCATGACCATAGTGCACAGGGAAATTGTCACACCCGCAAAACCTGGCAGATGAGGTAACGGAGTGGACACTGATGGCAGACACTATTTGGTTTATTGCTTTTGACTTGAAACACGTTCAGCTCGCTGCAAGCGACGGCTGTGGATAATTGGGATGTTGACGGCACACAGGCTCCACTTTTAATTACTTTGCTCGATCACGCTGTAACTTTGGGTCCAATTGAACCCACACCCTGGGCTTGACCGAAGACTGCCGAGGCTTATGTAACAGACCCACACCCTTCAGCATCTGAAAGCGATGTTAACAATCAAAACGTTTGAGCCAAAAGAATGCTGGTCAATAGCAATGGCCTCAAGAAAATCAAAGGTAATATTCTGCCTGCGCTTATGTTTTAGGAATTCACGGAATGAGACCCAAAACTTTCCACACTTGAGTTGACAGTTGCATTATGATGTAATTGCGCTGACAGTATCTGCAACGAGAATTATGCTGATGCTTTTTAACCACATCCCCTCAAACTAAACCAGACATCCTCCTCAAGCGTAAAAAGAAAAGAAACCCAGTGAAGTGTCTGTTATGTAGGTGAAAAAAAAAGCAATATTTTGCTAGTCAACAGCTGAACGGCGCACCGACTTGAATTAATGAATCAAAACATGACACATGGGTACATTTCCTTAAATAAAATACTATCTATATGATAAACACGAGGCACTCTATATTTACTGAAAAAAGTACTGACTTAGAGGGTCGTATTTTTTGCTTTACAAAAACATCATCTCTCCGAACATGAAAATGGAAGTGAGAGTTTCATTTTGGAGTCCACTATAAATACTCATTTCAGTCTGTTTGGCGTTATCTGAGTCTCCATGGCTTACACCATTTTGCATGGCCACATGATACACATTCAGGGCACAAAGGCCATACAGATCACTGGCATGGGTATGCTGAAAAATCACATGCGCTGCACACTTTAGAAACTCCCAACCCTGAGCCAATATCTTGGCGTGGTTCATTTTAACATTGACTGTCACAGCTGCCTTTGTCCTTGAGCCATTGACGACGATGAGCAGCGGGCAGACAGGGTCCCTGCCCCCACAGCCTAGAACAGTTTGGGTTTTCCCCTGAAAAAAAAATTCAAGGTTGATTCAAAACGGCCTTTCATTCCTTTGCGGTGGTCCAAGCCGCACATCGGTACTGAACAACAAAAGTTGTGTAATCCGCCTGCTCTTGTTGGCAGTCATGTTTGTGCTATGTCCTTCTTGTTCCGAAGCAGTCTAAAGATATCTGTCAGCAGAAGATGTGGTGCCACAACACAAATCGGAAGTCTTTGTTATTGTGAATAGAGTGGCTTTCATCTGCCTAACTTCGTCTCATGATTGCACATTTTGGTTGATTCCATTTGAGAGCTGCAAGCTATCGAGCTTGTTTGTGTGAATACAACAAAGTGGTGTTCAAAATGGGCCGGTCAGCTGCCTCGCCCTTGAGCAGCTGATGACATCACCGCTACTAAATGTAATGTGGATTCAATTAAACCTCCTGATCCGTAGCAGTTTCACGCCAAGAGCACGAGAGAAGAAGTCACTTCACTTCATGTTGGCCTCTGACCTCAAACACTGAGCTGGCCTTCGTACTTTGCAATCAGCACGTTTGTTGATACAGTCGAAGCTCTTTTCAATGTACCCCGTTTACGTTTCCACCCCTATAAGATTCACATTTCAAAGTGCCGATTTTGTGTAATTCATTTTCCAATTGCCGATTTTGCTTACAAGGAATACTTTTATAATGTAAACTTTATTATAATGACCAGATTTACCACCACAAAATAGTGAAAAGGCCTTTGTTATAACAAATTGTGGGAAGCTAACTGCCACCGCGCCCTTTCTTATGAACAAAATGTACAGTTCAGGATTCTCCTCCATTGCCTAGTAACGCTACTGATCGACTCATGCATTGTTATACTTCCGGAGGCACAGCGCGATCCTGAGCGTATGGTCTGAAAATATGTCTGGTCAACGGAAGCGAATCTTGCTGTCTGAGAGGGCTGAGAGGGAGTCACCCAAACGAAGCTCAGCCAAGACGACGAATTGGCAAAGTCAACGATTTCGATAATCATCCGTAGTGGCAACAAAATCATGGCAGAGTTGGAGGCCAACAAATTGAAAGATGATCGTCAACAGCTTCGAGGTGCGGCACATCCTAAATTGATGACAGTTGGCTTTGTCAGTGGCACTGGCAGTTGCCTATGGCGGGTAACTTTTGCTGACTGAAGGTTTTCAGAGATAAAGTAGGAATGCTACAGTTGTTTGTTTCATGTCTTATAAAATCATTTTTTCTTCATACCGTTCACACATATTTGTAATTGTCAGTTTTATACTGCATTACATGTTCATGTTTTTACATCTGTGTCCATATTGTATTATACAACCTAGTTGGCGGCCATTTTTAGGGAAATGGTTAGAATGAACCACCATTATAATGTACAGATTCGTTTTGTCCGTCGAGGTCCGGTATTAACGACATTGGACTGTACAAGTGACATAATTTGGACTAATATTACATACGCTGTCCAGTCTACATATTCACACTTGGCTGCCGAGTCAAGCCAAGTGTCAGCAATGTTTCAGGTCTGTGTGATCACAGTCCCACTGAAGAACGGAGGCTGAAAGGAATCGGCTTCACTGCACAAGAACACATGAACAGACAATTTGAAAATTTGAGGACGAGATGAAAAAGTCAATTATAGAAATATCACATAGTTATCAACAGTGCTTGCATGATGGACTTGGGTGCGCAATTTTTTTGTTGATGTAATTGACATCGAACAAGCATGTGAATTTTGGAACGCCGATGAGAATCTCTCTCCCCAAAAATAAATAAATAAAATTGCAAACAGGCATGTGTAACTTTCATTTCGGAGGGAGCAAACATACTCGGATAATCGACTATGTCGTGTTGAAGAGCGCAGACGGTAACTGGATTTCCATCTACATGTAAATTGATTTGCCCTCTGGTAAGCTGCTGATTTAGATAGTTCCCCTCATTTTTCTACAAACGAGCGGTATGTTCAACCATCTCATGGTCTTTTCTCTCTTTCAAGTCATTCCTGAGCTATTTTCATCTCACCAGGGTGGTGGTCAAGGACACGCCAAATTTGACACTGCAGAAGTCATTGAGCCTGGACTTGAGCACCAGTCGAAATTTGGTGGCGGCCGTGGCATGAAAGCCATGCAGTCGTCACTATGCAATTAGCATGTGGCCCCTCACACACGCGTGCCACAAGCATGCACGCGCCCGCAGGGCCGCTACAGGATACAAAGCATAATTATTCTCCAGCGCAACTTTCTGCCCCTGAGCAAGACTCTTTGGGGCCACCATTCTGTCAAACATCTTCAGCTCATGGTATAACCCACCAATTTCGGACAACTTTCTACTTCCAGCTTTCCTACTTTATAAGATACGATATCCTTTATTTGTCCCACACTGGGGAAATTTACAGAAATTACGAACCCCTGAGGGGATTCTCTTTACACTCGAATGAGTAATGTCAGAATGAAGGTGCTGTAACTGTGTTCCAAACCGGATTGGTTTAGGGGTTCAGTGAAAAAGAAAAATCCAGCATCCAGTTATTACAAATGAAGACTGGTCCCCAAGGCGACGGGACCACAAAATGACTGGCTGCCCCGACTTGTGAACAAATGTAACAATTGAATTTCTGATTGAATTTCCGTCTGCGCAACATAGACACCTACATAAAGATAACATCAACCCAAAATCCACATGGGTGAATGACAAGAGAGATGGAAGAAAGCGAAATGAATACAAATACAAACAGAAAGCTACATTTCAAAATAAGATGTTCGAATCAGTAACTTACTGCACAGCAGTGATGTGCAGAGCACCAGGACGAGAGCGATGCCGTTCATCCTCCGCATGGTCAGAGTGAGGTGGGAGCGTGCGCTGAAGGTGGTGTGCTGAGTGAGCGAAGGGGCAGGGTGATGGGCGTTTGCTGTGAGGCCAGAGCAAGCGGGACAGACGAACAGGATAAAGTCTGCTTTGTGCTGCCGCTCTTTTATATGTCCCCCTCTCTCTTTCAGAGTGTGTGTGTGGGTGTGTGTGTGTGTGTGTGTGCTCTGACCACACCCCTATTCACTTGGGCTGTTTCCCCTCACTTCAACCGTCGCTGGTCCTGCTCCTCATCTGCAGTCAGCGAGCCCGCGAGATATCGTGTGTGTGTCCTAGTTGAGCTTCCTCTGTGGTGAGCAGACATGAATTCAGTTTGACCAAGGCCTCGAAAACATTTTATTAGAAATGGAACATCCCCAGTGGTCCATTTGTCGAACCACGGTGACAATCATTGTCTACAGGTCACAAGCAACGTATTCACAGTATAAAATTGTGGCCGTCGCCATCGTTTAAGTTGCACATCCCTGCTCTCTAATCTGCGGACTTCTTTTTAGTTCTTGTAGACACCAAAAGACCAGCATTTTCCGTCCATAGCGAAAGGGACTGGACATACGGTACTACTAAATCGGCAACATAGAAAAGTGCGTAGCCATGTAAGATTTTATGAGGAAGTAACAAAATCATCAACATCTTTTTTTTTTTAAGGGTTAAGAAGCAACAAGCTACAGAACATCTATGGCATACATGATTTCTTGGTTTTTGTTCCATACATTTTTTTTAAAATGAGCATTGGGTGTAGAATGTTGAAGATAACAATAAGTCCCATTTTGGATGAAGAAAATTTAGGGGATTTTTTTTTTAATACCTTTCTCTCAACTTGTTCTTGTCAGCTTTGGTCGTCCAGTGCCAGCTGCGTCGACTTCTTCCTTGCCCTGGTGTCTTTTTCATCTCGTTCTTGTTCTGTAATTAGTCAGTGTACATTCTCGCTCATTCCTTGTTTGGTTTTCCCCAGTTGCTGTGTGGTTTGTGCAGGATACGTTATAATTTGAACTTGTCACCATCAGAAATCTTTTGTTTTCAAGTGACTTTGCCTCCAGTGCCTTTAACTTGTTTTATAAAATACAAGTTATTCCATCCTAATCTCCCGGCTGCTTCCCTTCACCTCGCAATGCATCATTACAAAATTGCTTCAAGTCTTTTGGTACCAAACACGCCGTTTTGGGGTGGCAACACGTTAGCATTGCCTGGCTAGATTCAGAGCTTGCTCACGTAACAGGTATGCATTCTCAGCAGAAAAGGGCTTGGGGTCTATGAAAATCTCAACAACGTCATTGCACAATGATGGCCTTGGAGGCCCCCGGTGCAACAAGACCGCAATCTTTGATACACCCCAAAATTCCTTTTGCGTAGATGCATCCATCATCTTTAAGAAACTTGAAATACAATCAGAAAAAGTTCAGCGCTGAGAAGTAAAAAGGAGCTCCAATAGCTTCTTATTGGTAAACAGGAAATGCTCCCCGTGTAGTGTGCATGGCTAAGAGGCCTGTAAAAGCTCATACCGTCACACACAACACTTACCTTCGATTCGTGTGTCCGTCGTTGGATGAGTAACACCCTACGGTGAGTCATGCAGTGAGTGTTACAAGTCCTGTACAAGTACACATGTACCATATGCACTTTGTTCATGCATGCGTACAAATGAAACATGAGGCGTATTGCATGATTGCGCCACCTCAACAGAATGTGACAAAAGTGCATGTGTGGTGTGCTGCAGGCATAGGGTGCTGGGTTTTCACCATTCATGTTCACGCAGATGTTTGGTTCCCAATATTCTGGCAGACCACATCTGGAAGCACTGCAAGCTTGTTTTTTTTCCTTTCTTTCTTTCTTTCTTTCTTTCTTTCTTTTTTTTTTTTAAAGGACTGCCTAGAGTCTAACAAAGTAACCATATGAGTCACATCAAACTGGAGTCTGGAAACCAAACCCTGATTAAATGCATAATGTGTGGTTTGAAAAGGTTTTACGAAAACTTTAATGTAACATGACTTGTTAATGCGGTTATAACACTTCACCGATATACTTTGCTGAGAACAGTGATAGTATACAAAGGCAATTTTGTTCAGGGTTTCTTAGTGAACGTGGTCTCTTCTCTTAGGTACCAATGCAAAAACAACTTACTGCAGGTTTAGTTAACCCCTTCGTGCACCCTGTAACCTGATAACACTTGTTACATTACAGCATGACCGCATAAATACAATATCTGTCCTTATTAAATACAACTATTGGCACACCATTAACCACTGTGATTTAAATGAAAAACAATATGGATAAGTGACATCCTCAAAGTAGGTTAAGGCATTCAATCCCAGCCATTTTCACTGGAGCAACCCCCTCAATGCCAGCGTTTTACTGGATTTTGACTGATCTTGCAAGGCCTAAAGAATATTTGGTTCTAATGCGATATAAACACGAGCCTACCAAAATAAAGTTTGGACTCTCTTCTTTCAGCAGAAAAAAAAACGTGTTTCTATCTTTTTCCATTCTTCAGCAGTCGGCATTACAAAATGGCTACATTTCATGAAAATGGCGATTCCTGGGGAAAAAAACGGAGAAAAAAAGCTTTTTGTAAAAGCATGCATTTCAAGCACGTGAGGCACCACTGCCAGCTACTGGTCGCTTTTTTCATAATTTACAAATCAAACGGCTTGTTCTCACTCACAGGTTGCATCAGACCCTCCTCCTCTCTATGACGCAAAAGACGTACAAGTAAATCCTTGGTAGGCGGGGCCTAATTTTAAAAAGACGTACAAGTGCGTCTTGTGGAATGAAAGAGTTCAGAATGTCAAGTTTGACTTGCATTCACTCACAAGGAGCAATTTGGGTGGGGTCATCTTATTCATCCCACCCTCCTTCCACATCCCAGGGTCACCATGCCCGGTGGCTTTGGGCCACAGACCACATTCTTAAGCCCCCGGCCCTTGCTGCCTGTCACAACTTCAATCATATGGTCTGGATTTTTCGTCAAAGAGCAATTTAAAAAAGAGAAGTGAAGATGGAGAAACGTTGCAGTTCTCAACTAATCTTCCACAATTTTAGAACTTGTCAAAACGTATTTATGTAACAGGAAGTTTTTTTCCTGTGTGTGTGAGGATTGCCATTTTGAGCATTTTCCTATCAGTGATGCCTTATGTCACAGTGTCACGGCAACAAAACTTCCTGTTGGGATATTATCATGCTCTATTTCATTCACCGTAATGTGGTGACAAGCCTTTATGAGCAATGAGTTTTCCCAGCATGGCTATCAGTAACCATTTTACCGAAGGAGAGACGAGGAAGTTTGATCTCGTTCTTCATGAGGTCCTCCCCACCCCCATCATCCTGTTGACTTTCCCATCGATCACCACTCCCGCATCCAGTTCCTTTTCTGTTTCCTGCTTTTCTCCTGCAGCATGACACATCGATGCAGACAGCCCCCGCTATGACCCCAAACCCCTGGAAGGCAAACATGGAAATGTATTGACATTCCTCAGTGATCTTGTGGCTGGTGCTGTGGCCGTGCGCACTTGTGACGTGAAACCATCAGAATGAGGCAAACCTGTTCCAGTGTCAAACCGTGGGCCTGCTCCGCATCTGAGGGAGGTGTGTGGATGGAAACAGCTGCTGTTGAATTATTCACGTTGCGGACTGATTACATGAACCATCTTCTTATGTTTTCTTATTCATCACTTCCCAGTCAAAATGAGCCTTCAGCTTTTGTTGATTGCTAGCTCTCCATCCATCCATCCATCCATCCATCCATCCATCCATCAATTTTATGCTCCGCTTATCCACACAAGGGACGCGGGGCATGCTAGAGCCTATCCCAGCTGTCTTTGGGCGTCAGGCAGGGTAAACCCTGAAC
Source organism: Hippocampus zosterae (assembly GCF_025434085.1). Taxonomy (NCBI): domain Eukaryota; kingdom Metazoa; phylum Chordata; class Actinopteri; order Syngnathiformes; family Syngnathidae; genus Hippocampus; species Hippocampus zosterae. Next base: position 26,695,033 of record NC_067452.1, read on the forward strand.
TGGTTGCCAGCCAATCGCAGGGTACACATAGAAAAACAACCATCCACACTCACACTCACACCTAGTGACAATTTGGAGTGTCCCATTCACCTGCCACACATTTCTTTGGAATGTGGGAGGAAACCAGAGTACCCAGAGAAAACCCATGGAAGCACGGGGAGAAAATGCAAACTCCACACAGGCCGGGGCCGGAATCAAACCATGCCTATCTGCACTGTGAGGCAGACGCACTAATCACTCGACCACCGGGCTGCCATGTATTTCACATATAAACTTAAAACTTGGACTGTCACTGATGAATATCACACAAGGGACTGATATTGCACTTAGTAACATTTTTTACACTGATTCAGGGACTGATTCGGTCATTGTTTTCCAAAGTAAAAGCAGATGCTTGCAAATGTCTTATTTTGAACAAACATGAAAGACAATCGGCCGGCTTTCATGAAGGAATGTAGAAATCCGAACAATTCTTGTTGAAAGGCTAAAATGAAGAGGATTCGGACAATTTTAAGTTCAACAATGGCTCTAAACAATTGCTTGATTAAAAGTTGTCCATGAATTGCATAACTGATCAGCCAATCATTGTGAGACCTCTATGACTCATGGCACAAAACACTGTCGCACCTTTTTGTTTCCCAACCAAAACCGAATAAAGTGAGGGCAAAAGGGTTCATTTTCACATCAACCGCATATAACGCAACCCATTACATTCAATCTTATTTATAAAAACGAATTATTGTGTCGCACACCAGAAAATAAACACTTTTGTATGCTTCCGCCTTACAGATATCTTTTCTTCCAGCTGCTTGTCACGATGGTTCCTCTACTTGTCTTTTATCTTGCTGGTCACTGTGCTGACAGGCAACATCTGCTCCAAAGTGGGGATGAAGACCTGAACGCATTTCCATTATTCAACGGGAAGGCAGCAACTTCACCCGGGTTCTCGTCTTCAACACAGGAATGTTCCAAATCTATTCATCTGGAATATGATGTTTCTTTGGCTTCCAACAGCATCACAGGCAATTTCATGGATTCTTTCGACCTCACCAGTGTCATGATTAGATATACACATGGACAAAATTGTTGGTACCCCTCTGTTAATGGAAGGAAAAAAAACATTGTAGTAATAGAAATAGCCTGAATCTGACAAAGGGAATAATGAGGAAACATTGAGTGAAAAATAACCAATGAAAGTCAAACTGCTTTTGAATTGTGGTCGAACATCATTATGTCCAAAAACAAGATTTGTGAAACTTGCCGAAATGATGTTCTACTGTTAACATAATATTTTGTTGCATAACCATTTCAGGTTATCAATGCAACGTTTCAGTGGGACTTCCACATAGCTCAGCAGGTATTTGGCCCAATTTTTGTGGGCAGACTGTTCCAGTTGTCTCCGGTTTGAAGGTTGCTTTCTCCAGGTGGCCTGTTTCAGCTCCTTCCCCGGGGCTTCCATAGAGGTTAGACAAGGGCTCATCGAGGGCCTCTTCATAATTGTCCTGTGCCCATGACCCATTTTTTTCTCTGGAATACCTTCATAGTTTTGAGATTTCATTGTACCCCGCACAGATTAAAGAGACTGAGCCAGATTCGGATCAAGTCAATAGTGAGGAAAATTTGTTCAGGCTGCCAAAGAGTTTTTGGAAAAACCTGTACTTGTGTATGCATTGATAGAAGCTTTTCAAGAGGAATGCTTTGTACTGTCAATTATGCGAGGAGAAATAAAAAGTCTTCACAAACACTTTTATTGACTCAGACATTCTTCTAAAGCACAGAGAGCAAGACCCCACCCCCCCCTTCTCCATCCTCAGGGACGACTTTTTAAGGGAGACAATACCGCCCCGAAAAAAATGTAGCCTGACAAAGGACACAAATGATTAGAAAGTCCCATCATATCATTTTGGAACGCTGACCCAAATGAGTTCTGATTGGTTGGAGGTTACACATGTTGAAGTGATTCATGCTCAAGGATGAAATGGCTGTCAAGTGTTTTGGGTCTCTGGACGGCTCGACCACAATCCACAGATGTTTGAAATCCCTTTTACGCCTATCACATCACAGGGCAACATGTATTGATGCTGACATGCTGGCATGCTAGCAAGTTGGAACCATTCAAGGAGTTGAAAGGTGTGACGTATTTGTTGATTAGTGGTACACATGCAAATGAAGATTTTGTTGCTATCTTGTCGAGTTTACAATTAAGTATTACATGGTTGTGCAGGTATATTCACATGGATGGCTGTGGTTTATAGCCATACATGTTCTCTGCGTGAAAATTCTCTCGAGAGTTATTGAAAATAAACACGAGATGGCGATGAAAGGCCAAGATTGAAAGCGTTTGCTCGCGAGTCAATGGAAAAGTTCTCTGTGACACAATACTGCCCCCGTGTGGCCAGAAAACGAGCTGTGGCAAATGGAGCAAATCCAAAAACAAAAGCTTGATTAGCATGAAAACGTTCGTACACATCTTCCTAAGTAGCATACAATCAGTTCAATTAATGAGCAATTTAATTCAACATACAAGAAAAACTCCAATCTAAAAAAAAAAAAAAATTTAATCACACCAAAAACACAATCTAACAAATTAAATCTTGTGCAGGTGAACGGAAAGCAAAATAATTTCCTTTTTATGAAAACAGAATGCAATACTCACATATTTTGTGTGTCTCATATTCATGCATATGAAAATCATGCTTTATATTACCGTTCAGTCTGTTGGCTCATATTTCAGCGATAACACATGCACAAGAAGAGTTGTTGGCAGAATCACTTGGGAACCAGCCCACGGGATTGTGGGTACATTGGAGAGGTAAGATTTTGAGGGCTGCAAGAGGCAGTGCGAGTGTTCAACTGCTTGCTTGTTCTTGATCGACTAAAGGATAAAAGCCATGGGAAACACAAAAAAATAATTAACTGGCATGCCCACCCCAAACCAGGGAGGTACTGTTTCCAAATGGCCATATTTGAATAAAATGGCGTCAAGGTACGTGTCTTTCTTTGACCTACCCAGACTTTGGTTTCCTGATATTTCCACTTGCACTGGCGACAGGCGAAAGGCTACAATCAAATACTGATGCATCCACCTCGAGATCGTCCTCATCCTTAAGAGCATCCTTCAGAGCTGCCACCACCTTTGGGGCAATTACTGGCTGCTGATAGTTTTTGGTGGTCCGAGACGGGAGATCCATTTCGAGCAACAGGATATTTTCAGCCTGACAGGGTATACCCACGAGTTACAAATTAACAAAACATTTAAGTCACCAAGAAGACAGAATGTAGAGTACAAAAATATGAAGGATTCTTGCTGACGCAGAGAAATTATAATCATTGTATTTATAAAGCCATTTTTATATTGTGAAGTCGATCGATTGTGAATGATTCCTAGCAGAGCATTTACATACTGTACATCGACTGGACCTACTTGACCTTAGCTACCCTGACCCTTTGGGTCTGCTATAGCATTGTCATTGTGACATTAATAACTAGAACTGCAGTCGCAATGGTTGTCTTGCTTTAGATTTATGAGAGAGACAGAGAGAGAGACAAGGAGAATAAAGAGCATGAAATGCCGTTACTTTGTATCTCATGTCAAGGCTGAGCATCATGGCCATGCGAGCATGGTGACTGAGAGGTCTTCTGAATCCGACGGCAGACTGCGGCCTGTTCATCATCCGAGGATCACTGAACACATATGCGGAATTAGCTAAAAGCTCAAAAGTAGATACAGTGTTGTGGATAAAGTGAAGACTGTGTATTGCATCATGGGTAAATCGATCGCTCCCCATGTTTAAGACAAGAATGTGAAGTGCAATGAAGTCAATCAAATGATCAAAAAGGAAAAATCGGATCTAATTCAGGTCTTTTCAACACGCTCGTCCATCACAGCCAACTGAGAGTCAGAGAAAAGCGCATTTGTCTCGCGGCTGAATTTTAATGGAAATCACAAGCGAGCAAGTCTGCTTCCTGCGCCCACAAGCAAAGCAATCATTTGGATATGATTAAATGATTAAGGGATAAATAAGTCAGAGACGAATCATATTGGACTTACTGCTCAACACGTGTGATTGGTTTCATCTTCCAGTATTCATCCTCTTCGTCAAAATAAGCTCTGGTGACTATTTTGTTTTTGTCTTCCAGCGGAATAAAATTGTCAATCATCTGAGACCTACAAGGAAGAACAAAAAGGACCATAAGAACCCACCCCCCACCCCAACCCAAAAATGTATCATCACTGGAAAGAGCAGGTACATGACATTTAATCTGATCACACTAAAGAGGTTATACTGCCAAGAAATTAGACGTCAGATACAGGTTGGCTTCCAAGCATGCATGAGGGACAAAGTATAAGTCAGCAGGTCCCATACTTGAGTTTTAGGTCCCTGGTAAGCTCGTTCTGGGTCTGTTCCAGCTGCTGGCGTGCACTGATGTGTGCCTCCTGGATTTCGTGGATTTCTGCCTTCACGGCCTCCAGTTTGGCAAACAACTGAAGGGCGAAGAAGACAACATGATCACTAAATTCCACATCTTTCAGAAACGAGCAAGTCATTTTGAAGTCCGGCCTGGCAAGACGCTCACGCAGAGGTAGAATCTGCGGAGTAACTTAACTGACCTTTTTCACTTTCTTGGTTTTAATGTCAACTTCCTGCTGTAGAGAAGTGTAAGTCTCTTTTAGCTCCAGATTCTCCTCGTCTCGACTCTCCATCTGTTGTCGCATCTCTCGCTCTTTCCATTTCTGGAAACAAAAAAAGATTGTTTTCATTTACCTCAGACTGAACTACACGTGTTCACGGGATAAAAATAAGACAGTGAATATTTTTTGTAATCTCATGTATGCAGTGCACTTTTCGTATTTGTCATCCAAAACCAGCCAAAGCAGGATGATGCGGCATAGGAAGAATTGCATCTTCAACGAGTAATGCAGTCATTCGTACCTGTTCGTCAATTTCTTGCCTTTTCAACTCCAGCATCCTCTGCTGCTCGTTTGTATGATCCACAATGTTCTTCCCCCCAACGAGGAGTTTACTCTCCATTGTCTGCAGGACAAAAAGGTACTTGGCTTATAGGATAATTGAAGTGTGTACAATACATTCAAAGCTGTTGATTTTTGGTGGATCGACTTACATGTGAAGGAATTTTATAATATGAATTAGTCATGAAAAAAACCCTTGACATAATAGTAGGGGGAAATCATTTACCTTAATTTTGGTTGCCAGTAGCTCTCCCTCTTTCTGCTCTCTTTTCAGGTCAGCCATCTTCTTCTCCTTCTCTTGTAGGAGTTGAACTTTCTCCTCAGCCACCAGGCTGTGATCCTCCATGATGGCTTTCCTCTCTTTCTCCAGCATCTCCTGCTGTTCCCTCCAATAATCCCCTATGTTGTACTCTTCCTTATTTTCGTCATCCTCATCGTCAACATCATTATCTCCACTCTCCTCTTCCTGATCCTCACCATCGCTAAAATCGCCGGCCCTCCTCTTATGCCTTCTGTTTTTCTTCCCCGTACGCTTTTCCAGCTGCGCCTTCAGTCTGGCAATCTCCTCCTGAAACTTCCTGAGCTGGGCATCTTTGGGGTCCTCGTTGATGCATGGTGTATTCTTGATGTTCTTCGCTCTGCTGGAGTAGTGAAGTGTTGTTAAAGTCTCTTCCAGGTTGTAAGAGGCTGGGCCAATATTGGCGACCATGACAGTGCGCGCGTTACCTCCAAGGGAGTCCTGTAAAAGGCGGGTCAGTTTAGAATCTCTGTAAGGGATGTGGCTGCTCCTGCCATCCACGAGAGCCGATATGACATTCCCTAAAGCAGAAAGTGACAGGTTGATTTTAGTAGCTTCTTTCAGCCTCTCTCCCTGAGCCCCAGTCTTGGTCTGCCTTTCGCTACCGGCTAGATCCACCAGATTGAGTTTGCCAACTCGGATGTGGTTCTCCCCATCCAGTCCCAATTCACTGCATTCTACAGTGATGACAAAGATGGCATGAGAACGGGAGCTGTGTTCGTTCATGTTGGTGGAGCCCACTGAGCGATTCTGATTGCCCACATTCATGACGTTTTCGATCTCCTCTTTACTCCTGGTGACAAACGATGACAGATTTTTAACATAAACACCGGTGTCCGGCCTCTCTCTCAGCTCAAGTTGCCGTGCTTGGTCCTTGGAGAGTAAATCTCGGATCTCTTCTTGGTAAATCTCCAGATATGATGCGCGCACCAGGTACTGCTGATTCTGAGATCTTGAGATGTGAGTGAAGATGTGGTCAAATGAGTTGGGGATAACACCTCTCCTTTCCGGATCATTTCTTGTACCCTCCATGGTGTATGTTTTCCCTGTGCCTGTTTGTCCGTATGCAAAGATGGTCCCATTAAATCCTTGTAGAACTGAATCCACAAGAGGCCTAAAGCTTTCATCGTATAGCTCAATTTGCTTTGACTTCCAGTTGTAGACCGAATCAAAAGTGAACACCTTTGATGACTTGCAAGACAAAGATTCTCTTGGATTCCTGACAATTATTTGCCCCAATCTGACATCAACTGAGACCACACTCTCAAATGTGGCTGCCCTTTCTTTGTCATTCATAGGACGACAACGCACCACGACTTTTATAGACTCTGTGTTAGTGGACATTTTGAACGGAGGGGATGGTCAACACGTGCAGGTTAG